>NW_026892697.1:0-614912 GCF_033815535.1 Pezoporus flaviventris
GAGGTGAGATGAGGCAAGGCAAGGCAAGGCGAGGCAAGTCCAGGCAAGGCAAGAAAAAGCAAGGGAAGGAAAGGCATGGCAAGGCTAGGAGAGGCAAGGCAATGTGAAGGCAAGGCAAGGCAAGGCAAGGCATGGCAATGGAAGGAAAGTCCTGGCGAAGCCAGGCGAGGCGAGGTGAGGCGAGGCGAGGCAAGGCAAGGGAAGGCAAGGCATGGCATGGCAAGGGAAGGGAAGGAAAGTCATTGCAAGACATGGCAAGGCGAGGGAAGGCAAGGCGAGGGAAGGCAAGGCAAGGGAAGGCCAGGAGAGGCAAGGCAAGGGAAGGCCAGGCATGGCATGGCAAGGGAATCAAACGCACAACAAGGCAAGGCAAGACAAGGGAAGGCAAGGCAAGGGAAGGCCAGGCAAGGCAAAACAAGGCAAGTCAAGGCAAGGCAAAGCAAGACAAGGAATGGCAAGGGAAGGAAAATCATATCAAGGCATGGCAAGACAAGGGAAGGGAAGGCAAGGGAAGTCAATTCAAGGGAAGGCAAGGGAAGGCAAGAAAAGTCAAGGCAAGGCAACGCATGGCAAGGGAAGGAAAGGCATGGTGAGGAGACGCAAGGCAAGGAGAGGTGAGGGAAGACAAGGCAAGGCAAGGCAAGGCATGGCAAGGCAGGGCAAGGCAGGGCAAGGCAGGGGAATGCAAGGAAAGGCAAGGCAAGGTGAGGCAGGGCAAGGAAAGGCAAGGCCATTCCAGGCCGGGCAAGTCAATGAGAGGCGAATCAAGGCGATGCGAGGCGAGGCAAGGCAAGGGAAGGCAAGGAAATGCAAGGCAAGGACAGGCAAGTCAAGGCAAGGACAGACCAGGGCAGGCAACGCCAGGCCAGGCATGGCAATGCAATGCAAGGCAAGAGAAGGCAAGGCAAGGCCAGGCAAGGTAAGGCAAAGAAAGGGCAGGCAAGGTAAGGCAAAGAAAGGGCAGGCAAAGCAAGGCAAAGCAAGGCAAGGCCAGGCAAGGTAAGGCAAAGAAAGGGCAGGCAAGGCAAGGCAAGGCAATGCAAGGAAAAGCAAGGCAAGGCAAGGCAAGGTAAAGCAAGGCAAGGCAAGGATATGCAAGGCAAAGCAAGGCAATGCAATGCAAGGCAAGGCAAGGCAAGGAAGGGCTATGCAAGGCAGGGCAAGGCAAGGCAATGCAAGGCAGGGCAAGGCAAGGCAAGGCCAGGCACGGTAAGGCAAGGTAAGTCAAGGCAAGGCCAGGCAAGGCAATGCCAGGCAAGGCCAGGCACGGTAAGGCAAGGTAAGTCAAGGCAAGGCAAGGCAAGGCAAAGGAAGGCAATGCCAGGCAAATCAAGGCCAGGGCAGCCCAGGAAGGGCAAGGCAAGTCAAGGCAAGCCCTGCAAGGCCAGGACAGGCCACGTCAAGCAGGGGAAAGGCCAGGCTAGGCCAGGACAGTCAAGCAATGGAAGGAACGGAAAGGCAATTCAGTGCAAGACAAGGCAATGCAAGACAAGGAAATGCAAGGCAAGGCAAAGCAAGGCAAGGCAATGCCAGGCAAGGAAATGCAAGGCAAGGCAATTCCAGGCAATGCAAGGCAAGGCAAGGCAAGGACAGGCAAGGACAGGCAAGGCAAGACAAGGACAGGCAACGAAATGCCAGGCAAGGCCAAGACAGGCAAGGCCAGGCAATGCAAGGCAAGGCATTACAAGGCAAGGCAATGAAAGGACGGCACGTCAAGGCAAGGCCAGGCCAGGCCAAGTCAGGCAAGGATAGGCAAGGCAAATGTCGTGGTTTAAAACTAGTCAGGCAGCTCGTTCACTCACTCCCCCCCTTCTTGCCCTCCCCCTACTTCCAGAGGGAAGGAGAGGAGAATCGAAAAGAATGCAACTCCCGCTGGTTGCGATAAGAACAGTTTAGTAACTCAGGTATAACACAAATCACTACTGCTATCACCAATAATAATAATGATAAAGGAAGCAACGCGGGAAGAGAATACAACACCTCAGCACCGGCTGACTGATAACTCGCCCCGCAGCCTCACCAAGCACCGACTAATACCTCCGCTAGAGTCCTAGCCCTTCCAGGTAACTCTCAGTTACATCCTGGGAATGACGTATGGTGGAATGGAACACCTCTTTGGTCAGTTTGGGTCAGGTGTCCCGTCTCTGCTTCCTCCCGGCTTCCCCTCCTCCCTCGCAGAGCATGAGGCTCACAAAGATTTGGTCAGAGTAAACATGACTTTGCAAAAACTAAAAACATTGGTGTTATCAGCTCTGTTCCCAGGCTGAAAGTCAAAAGACAGTGCTGAACCAGCTACTAAGAAGGAGAAATATGACTGCTACTGCTAAACCAGTATCCAGCCCTGATTGCATACCATTCACGTCAGGCTCACATCCTACATTTTCAATGTGCCATTGCTCTTACAAATATACATTCATGTATACACACAGACAGTGAGAAAGAGATCATTTCTTAGCGCATGGACCGATCCCTATAGATCTGCTGAGTCTGTTCTGTCCATGATATCAGGTTTCATCTCTTATAACAGTCTTTCAGAACAGGAGAGGCTGTGTGCAGTGTTCACAGACGTGAATCACCTGGTCAATAACGTCCATTGCTAAGTCCACCCCTCCATCATGAGTCCACCTGTATGTTGCATCTCTGCCCTGATGGCCTGAAGTGCCATGGGCCCACCAGGCTCAAAATAATTCACTGTCCCCTTCAGCAGTTTCTGCCCCTTGTTGCTGGGGACTCCACACAGCTGCCTTCCATCTCCCATGTTTCCAAAGCACTGGAGGGGCCCAGTGGACTAGACACTTATCCATACTGTCCCACACACCCTGCCACTCATGGCTGTACAGCCTTGGGGAAAATCTCTTGGTCCTCCTATATCGTCGTCTAACTGTAGACAAGACCCAAACCCGACTCTGCTTAACTTTTGAGATGAGACAAAATGGTGGTGGGTAAAACACAGTCTGTGTGTGTGCCAACATGCTGATCCCCACCACAATCAGCAGGCAGGTCCCAAGGGTACCCAAAGGCCATTCAAAACATTCAGACCTCTCAAACGATGCTGCTGTACTTGTCACTGGGGCTGGGGTAGCTGCTGTGCTTGCCGGCACTCCCACCACCAGCTTCCCTTTTCCTGAGTCCAGATCTTCCTCCTCTGCCTTGCTGAGAAATGCTGCGTGGTCTCCCGCATCCTCCTGGGGATAGGCTGGCAGCTTCCAGGGAATGCTCTCGGCCGTTGTGGGGCTGAGCTCGGTCATGGGTCTCGGCTCCTCCACCGCCTTCTCCCGCTGCTCTGCAGCCACCTCCTTCTGCCCCTCGACAGCCCTGACATCCCCCACCAGCAGCCGCTGCCTGCTGACCTCCAGCCCCACTCCCGCCGCTGCTTGGTCCCCGGGGCCGCTCTCCCGGGCCAGTTGGGCACCTGCCGGCTAACTGGGCCACTCCCCCTCGGCTCCCCGCAGCTTCTCACAGATGGAGGTGAGGACGAGGGCCAGGACGGAGAAGAGCAGTGTACAGGTACAGGTACAAGTCCACGGCCACGTCCGTCCCGCCCTTCTGCTGGAGCCCACCTATATTACAAGTCATTGCCATAAAGCACAGTGAGACAAGAACCTTAGCCCAAACTTCACACTTGATAAACACTGAGACAGCAAATACCGGCTCTAAGTAAGTTACAACATTCTGAAAATTTGAGATGAAGAGGAACAATTCTGAGAGCCAATAAATCGGCATTGTGATGAGCTACTAGTAACCTGGTCAGACCTGTCGTTATCTCAAATCCTTGTGCTCCACCTTAGGTGCCAAAAAGAACTGTTGTGGTTTAAAACCAGTCAGGCAGCTTGTTCACTCACTCCCCTCTTTCTTTCCCGCCCCCTACTCCCAGAGGAAGGGAGAGGAGAATCGAAAAGAATGCAACTCCCACAGGTTGAGATAAGAACAGTTTAGTAACTAAGGTCTAACACACATCACTACTGCTACCACCAATAATAATAATGATAAAGGAAATAACAAGGGAAGAGAATACAGCATCTCACCACCAGCCAACAGATAACTCACCCTCCCCTCCCAGCCCAACCAAGCACTGGCCCATACCTAGTCCAAACCGGCAGTCCTCTAGCCCTTCCGGGTAACTCCCTGTTACATCCTGGGCATGACGTGATGTGGCTTGGAATACTTCTTTGGCCACTTTGGGTCAGGTGTCCTGGCTCAGATTCCTCCCGGATTCCCCTCCTCCCTCGCAGAGCATGTGGCTCAGAAAATCCTTCGTCAGACCAAAACATTCGAGCAGAAACTAAAAACATTGGTGTTATCAGCTCTGTTCCCAGGCCGAAAGTCAAAACCACCGCGCTGCACCAGCTTCTAAGAAGGAGAAAAATGACTGCTACTGCTAAACCCAGGACACTCGCCAATGATCTTTCTAAGAGTCCCCTAAGACCCCTCTATGGCCCCTCAAGGAGTCCTCTATGACTCCTCTAAGACTCCACAACGACGCCCCTATGACTCCTCTATGATGCGCCTATGACACCTCTATAATTCCTCTATGACTCCACTATGACTCTAAGACACCTCTATGACTGTAAGTCTCTTCTATGTCTGTCCTGGGTTCAGCGGTAGCAGTCATGTTTGTTTTTTTCCTTTGTGTTAGCTGGTGCAGTGCTGTGTTTTGACTTCCAGCCTGAGAACAGTGTTGGTGAAGCCGATGTTTTCGGTTGTTGCTAAGTGATGTTTACCCTGACCAAGGACTTTGTGAGGCTCATGCTCTGCCAGGGAGGAGGGGAAGCCGGGAGGAAGCAGAGATGGGGCGCCTGACCCGGGCTAGCCGGGGAGGTATCCATACCACAGCACTTCATGCCCGGGGTGGGGGGTGACTGGGAGTTACCCGGAAGGACACGGGCTTCGGGGTGGGACTCGTTTCTTGGCCGGTGGTATCGTATTCTCTTCCCTTGTTATTTTCCCTTATCATTGTTGTCGTTGATAGTAGAGGTGGTGATTTGTGTTGTACATTGGTTGCTGGACTGTTCTTGTCTCAACCCGTGGGAGTTGCACTTTTTTTCGATCCTCCTCCCTGTTCCTCCGGGAGTGGGGAAGGGGAGAACCCCGGTGTGGGTGGGGGGGGGAGACAGACACGGACCTCGATTGTTGTCAGCTCGGCACCACTCACTGGGAGTGAGTGAACAAGTTACCTGACTGGGTTTAAACCACGACAGTTCTTTTTGGCGCCCAACATGGGGTACGAGGGGTTGAGATAAGAACAGATCTGACTGGATTGATAGTCACTCGTCACAGTGCTGATTTATTGGCTCTCAAGGTTGTTCCTCTTGATCTCACAGTTTCAGTATATCGTATCTTACGTCCATCTGGTATTTGCTGTATTAGTGTTTTTGAAGTGTGGGGCTTGGGCTAAGGTTTTTGTCCCATTGTACTTATGGTAATGACTTGTAATACAATAGAATCATTGATCATGAAACTGATCTGGCTTATGTTCCCAGTGTGGTCACCACCTTTATACTTTGGGAGGTATATGATGGAGGTGCTTAGCAATTACACATCTTTTTTCTCCTTCTCAGGTGCTCAACCTGTGAAGGAGACATCCTTTTACCCTCCCAGTCGTCCCCTCAGACCATTTACATTTGAGAGTTTTGAATTTTTTGAATGGCCTTTTAATGCTGTTGAGACTTGTTTGCTGATGGTGATGGGAATCACCATGCTAACACGCATACAGAGTGTGTTTTGCCCACTACTGATTTCAAGAGTTAAGCAGATTCAGGTTTGGGTCTTGTCTGGGGTCAAACGACGATGTAGGAGGACCGAGAGATTTTCCCTGAGGCTGGACAGCCATTAGTGGCAGGGTGTGTGGGATAGTATGGGCAAGTATCTAGGTCAGTGGGCCCCTCCAGTACTTTGGAATTTCACTACCGAACAACTGCAAAATCCAGAAGAATTAGTAAAACACTTAAATGAGGTGTGTGGTCATTCTGGCCATACCAGAGATGGACAAATCACGGCAACGTGCTGGGCCTTGGCCTATGCTTACAGGGCCTTGTTCAACACTATCCAGCACCTTCAAAAGGAAAAGAATGTCGGCGGATTTGAGGGCAAAGCGACAGTCGCTACTCAAACTTTGGCTGCAATGGACTGCGCAGCTACCCCAGTGGCAAGTACAGCAGCTGCTCAAACTTCAACTGCAACAGACAGCGCGGTTACCCCAGCTCCAAGCACAGTAGCTACACCACCCCCAGCAACAAGTACAGTCGCTACTCAAACCACAGTGATAATCACTGCAGCCAAACCAGAGGACCAATTCGTACCAATATCGGTTGCCCCTGTACGCAAGAGAACAAGCAAAAAGGAGGCAAAAAGGGTGAAGCGAGATGAAGAAACACGGAATTCACCACCCGGTCCAGAATCTGATCAGGAGTCATCATCACATGACGAAGAAGAAGAAGAACAGGTAACTTCTCGACCTCGGACCTCAACCGAGCTGCGGAATATGCAAAAAGATTTTACCCGTCAACCAGGGGAGCACATCATCACCTGGTTACTCCGATGCTGGGACAATGGGGCCGATGGTCACGAACTAGAAGGTACAGAAGCCAAGCAGCTGGGATCACTTGCTAGAGAAGGGGGAATTGACAAAGCAATTGCAAGAGAGAAAAAGTCCCTCAGCCTTTGGAGGCGGCTCTTGGCAGCTGTGAAAGAAAGGTTTCTGTACAAGGACGATGTTACGAGTCGTTCGGCCAAGTGGACTACTATAGACGGACTACTATAGACAAAGGCATCCAGTCTCTGAGGGAATCGGCCATCGTAGAGATGCTCTATCACATCAAGCCGAATAACGGGGATACACCTATAGATCCAGATGAAGTTGAATGTACACGACCCATGTGGCGAAAACTTACACAGAATGCACCGTCATCATATGCCCATTCATTGGCAACAGTGACCTGGAATGACATAGTACCACTAACAGTGGATGAAATGGTTCATAAACTCTGAGAGTTCGAAGACAATCTCACCCCTTCCATCATCTCAGCTGTGAAAAAACTGTCC
Organism: Pezoporus flaviventris; assembly: GCF_033815535.1. Lineage (NCBI taxonomy): Eukaryota > Metazoa > Chordata > Aves > Psittaciformes > Psittacidae > Pezoporus > Pezoporus flaviventris. Next base: position 7,042 of record NW_026892697.1, read on the forward strand.
CAGGACCTCGAACAATTGAGGGACGATCTATCTGATTTATCCATCTCCTCACGTGTAGCAACACACGTCTCAGCTATTAACAAAAGGCGTCCTATTGTTCAAGAGAGGAGATACAGGAGGTATACGCCACGGGGTACCCTATGGTTTTACCTGCTGGATCACGGAGAAGACATGACAAAGTGGGATGGAAAACCTACTTCAGCTTTGGAGGAACGGGTGAGTGAACTGAAGAGGGGAGCAAGGGCCAAGACTGATCGTCCCATGAGATCTACGGCTTCAGTCTCTGGTGAGCAGTTTCCCAGATGGAATGGAAGAGCTGATTTTACTCCAGCTCTTGTGATAACGAAGAATAATCCCTTTCACCACGACTTAAGTGTCCAACACTGTGACGACCATTAGAGGGGCCCTGCCTCCAGCCAGGTGGAGGTAGGGGACAATTGGATTTACTGGACTGTGTGGATCAGATGGCCTGGCACATCAGTCCCACACAAGTATAAGGCTCTAGTAGATACCGGTGCACAGTGTACCCTGATGCCATCAAGCTGTCAAGGGGTGGAATCCATCTATATTTCTGGAGTGACAGGAGGATCCCAAGAGTTGACTGTGCTGGAGGGTGAAATCAGCCTGACTGGGAGGGAGTGGCAAAAGCACCCTATTGTGACTGGTCCAGAGGCTCCATGCATCCTCGGCATAGACTACCTCAAGAGAGGGTACTTCAAAGACCCAAAAGGGTACCGGTGGGCTTTTGGTATTGCTGCGTTGGAGACTGAGGAAATTGAGCAGCTGTCCACCTTGCCTGGTCTCTCAGAAGATCCCTCTGCTGTGGGGTTGCTGAAAGTTGAAGAGCAACAAGTGCCAATTGCGACCACAACAGTGCACCGGCGGCAATATCGCACCAACCGAGACTCAGTGATTCCCATCCATCAGCTGATCCGTAGACTGGAGAGTCAGGGGGTGATCAGCAGGACCCGCTCACCCTTCAATAGCCCCATATGGCCAGTGCGAAAGTCTAATGGAGAATGGAGACTAACAGTAGACTATCGTGGCCTGAATGAAGTCACACCACCATTGAGTGCGGCCGTACCGGACATGCTAGAACTTCAGTATGAACTCGAGTCAAAGGCAGCCAAGTGGTATGCCACAATTGATATTGCCAATGCATTTTTCTCCATTCCTTTGGCAGCAGAGTGGAGGCCACAGTTTGCTTTTACTTGGAGGGGTGTCCAGTTCACTTGGAACCGACTGCCCCAGGGGTGGAAATACAGCCCTACCATTTGCCACGGACTGATCCAGACTGCACTGGAACAGGGGCAAGCTCCAGAACACCTGCAATACATTGATGACATTATTGTGTGGGGTGATACAGCGGAAGAAGTCTTTGAGAAAGGGAGGAAAATAATCCAAATCCTGCTGAAAGCTGGTTTTGCCATAAAACGGAGTAAGGTCAAGGGACCTGCACAGGAGATTCAATTTTTGGGAATAAAATGGCAAGATGGACGTAGACAGATCCCCACAGATGTGATCAACAAGATAACAGCAATGTCTGCACCAACTAATAAGGAAGAAACGCAAGCTTTCTTGGGTGCAGTGGGGTTCTGGAGAATGCACATCCCAAATTACAGTTCGATTGTAAGCCCTCTCTATCACGTGACCCGAAAGAAGAATGATTTTAAATGGGGCCCTGAGCAGCAACAAGCCTTTGAGCAAATTAAACGCGAGATAGTTCATGCAGTGGCCCTTGGACCAGTCCGGACCGGACCAGATGTAAAAAATGTGCTGTACACTGCAGCTGGGGAGAGCGGTCCTACCTGGAGCCTCTGGCAGAAAGCTCCAGGGGAGACTCGAGGTCGACCCCTCGGCTTTTGGAGTCGGGGATACAAAGGATCTGAGGCCAGCTATACCCCAACTGAGAAAGAGATACTGGCAGCCTATGAAGGGGTTCGAGCTGCTTCGGAAGTGATTGGCACTGAAGCACAGCTCCTCCTGGCACCCCGTTTGCCCGTGCTGGGCTGGATGTTCAAAGGCAGGGTCTCCTCTACACATCATGCAACTGATGCTACATGGAGTAAATGGGCTGCACTAATTACACAACGAACTCGAATAGGAAATCCCAGTCGTCCAGGCATTCTAGAAGTCATCATCCACTGGCCAGAGGGCAAAGATTTTGGAATGTCACCAGAGGAGGAGGTGGTGCGTGCTGAAGAGGCCCCACCATATAATAAACTGTCAGAAAGTGAAAAGCAGTATGCCTTGTTTACTGGTGGCTCTTGCCATATTGTGGGCAAGCATCGGAGATGGAAGGCAGCTGTATGGAGTCCTGGACGACAAGTTGCAGAAACTGCTGATGGAGAGGGTGAATCGAGTCAGTTTGCCGAGGTGAAAGCCATCCAGCTGGCCCTGGACATTGCTGAACAAGAAAAGTGGCCAGTACTTTATCTCTATACTGACTCATGGACCGTGGCAAATGCCTTGTGGGGGTGGTTGAAGCAATGGAAGCAGAGCAACTGGCAACGCAGAGGTAAACCCATCTGGGCTGCTGCACTGTGGAAAGATATTGCTGCCAGGGTGCAGATCCTGGTGGTGAAGGTACGTCATGTGGATGCCCATGTACCCAAGAGTCGGGCCACTGAGGAAAACCAGAACAACCAACAAGTGGATAAAGCGGCCAAGATTGAAGTGGCTCAGATGGACTTAGATTGGCAACATAAAGGTGAATTATTTTTGGCCCGATGGGCCCATGACACTTCAGGCCATCAGGGCAGAGATGCAACATATAGATGGGCCCATGATCGAGGGGTGGACTTAACAATGGACACTATTGCCCAGGTTATTCATGAGTGTGAAACACGTGCTGCAATTAAACAAGCCAAGCAGTTAAAGCCTCTTTGGTATGGAGGATGATGGTTGAAGTATAAATATGGGGAGGCCTGGCAGATTGACTATATCACACTGCCGACAACCCGCCAAGGCAAGCGCCATGTGCTTACCATGGTGGAAGCAACCACCGGGTGGCTGGAAACATACACTGTGTCCCATGGCACTGCCTGGAACACTATCCTGGGCCTTGAGAAACAGATTTTGTGGCGACACGGCACCCCAGAGAGAATTGAGTCAGACAATGGGACTCATTTCCGGAATAACCTTATAGATATTTGGGCCAAAGAGCATGGCATTGAGTGGGTATATCACATCCCCTACCACGCACCAGCTTTTGGGAAAATCGAACTGTACAATGGGCTGTTAAAAACTACACTGAGAGCAATGGGTGGGGGAACTTTCAAGCATTGGGATACACATTTACCAAAGGCCACCTGGTTGGTCAACACCAGAGGATCTGCCAACAGGGCTGGCCCAGCCCAGTCAGAACTTTTACATATTGTAGAGGGGGACAAAGTTCCCGTGGTGCATATGAAGAATTTGCTGGGGAAGACAGTCTGGGTTATTCCTGCTTCAGGTAAAGGCAAACCCACTCGTGGGATTGCTTTTGCTCAGGGACCTGGAAATACTTGATGGGTAATGCGGGAAGATGGGGAAGTCCGATGTATACCTCAAGGGGATTTGATTTTAGGGGAAAACAGCCAATGATCTTAATTGTATGCTGTTGCCTGCTGTGTAATACTTTTATAGCTCATCAACTAGATGTCTCCAGGTCACCAGCGACTGGCCCTGACTTCCCTCCAACCATCATCCCAACAGAGAATAAACTTTGATAGAACCGGATGAGTTCCACAGTAAAGGAACGACCAGCATCAGCAGGCAATGATCCAATACTGCACACAGCCTTTCCTGCCCTGAAAGATTGTTACAAGAGATGGAACCTGACATCATGGATCAAATGGACTCGGCAGCATTATAGGGATTGGTCCATGCACTAAGAAAATGATCCCTTTCTCTTGCTCTGTGTGTATATGGATGTGTATATATATGTGGGATTTGAGCATGACGTGAATGGTATGGAGTAAGGGGTGGATAACGTCCTGGATTCAGCAGTAGCAGTCATGTTTCTCCTTTGTGTTAGCTGGTGTAGTGCTGTGTTTGACTTCCAGCCTGGGAACAGTGCTGTTAATACCGATGTTTTCGGTTGTTGCTAAGTGATGTTTACCCTGACCAAGGACTTTGTGAGGCTCATGCTCTACCAGAGAGGAGGGGAAGCTGTGAGGAAGCAGAGACAGGGCGCCTGACCCAGGCTAGCCAAGGAGGTATTCCATACCACAGCACGTCATGCCTGGGGTGGGGGGTAACTGGGAGTTACCTGGAAGGACACGGGCTTCCGGGTGGGACTCGTTTCTTGGCCAGTGGTGTTGTATTCTCTTCCCTTGTTATTTTCTCTTATCATAGTTGTCGTTGGTAGTAGTGGGGGTGATTTGTGTTGTACATTGGTTGCTGGACTGTTCTTGTCTCAACCCGTGGGAGTTGCACTCATTCGATCCTCCTCCCCATCCCTCAGAAGAGCGATGAAGGGGAGAGCCCGGTGGGGGGGGGGGCCTCGATTGCTCTTAGCCCGGCACCACTCACTGGGAGTGAGTGAACAAGCTCTCTGGCTAGGGTTTAAACCACATTATCTGCACATGTCATGAAGACAGGGATGTGTCTTTAAGGGGAGAGTAGGACCAAGCTTGTATGGGCACAGAAAGCCCTCCAGCAGGCCCGAGATCCAGGCTTTCACAATACAAGCACTCACAGCTATTTCCAACACAAGTGATGCTGCTCACTTTGCCAAAGCAAGAAGTGGTCCTTGGGGAACAACCACCCTTCCAGGAGTCATCAGCTTTAACAAGACCTTCTGGGGTTTACCAAGGAAGTTTCCTCATCACCACGAAAGCTTCTCAGAACACTTGGATGCGACTTCCCTCACTCTTCATAACAAGCCATCAGAGATTAATTAGCTGGGGATAACAAGAAAGAAACTTTCTTCTTTGTTAACGACAAAGTTCACTTCTACAGCTGCCTTGCTTGACAGAGATGGCTCATGTCCAAAGCCAGTGAGCAGTCCCAAAGAGCAGCTTCTACACGTTGGGGAAGCCCAAAAGGAGAAACGTGGTCACACTCATGTGGTTTCCTCCAGCCACTCTCTTGGCAGCAGGAGACAAAGAAACATGGGAAGAGGTTGAATCACTTCTCCCAGCTCATAGGAACACACAGTGCATGAGGTTAATGCAGGATTTGGGGTTTCCTTTAGGAGTGCACCCAATTCCTGGGAGAGAAAACCATGATGGTTGAAGGTCCTAAATAATATACTGAAAAATAATACCTTGATAAAAGAATAGTCAATAGTTCCTATATGGAAACAAATAACCTTAAAGCTTAAATCCTAAAGCTGTGGCTGCTCTGTTATGGAAAGAATTGGTCCTGCAAAACATAAGCATCTTCCCATAAGCATCCAAACTCTTTTTAACAAGGAGGCTTGTTTCGGATGATTTCTTTGCTGTCTGTGGGAGTTGTTCTTATTTAAGGACAAGTAAATACAATAATATCATGCCTTAATCTGCCACAAGAATTAGTGTTGCATTAAATAGATAAGAAATCAAATTGGAGTGATTTTCTGACTCTGTAGTGATGTTTGAGTCGATTAAAGTGAGACCAGAATCCCTGAATGCAATTCCATGTACTTGTAGCTTCAAGGGAAAAACCATCCCCTTCTCATCTGAATTATTCTTGCATATATTTCTTCCTCTGTTCTTCCTTATATTTAAAGAACATGTGTGTATATATAGATGTACGCAAGATGACTGCTGTTCATGTTAACCTGAAATATGCAGGCCTTAAAAAGATGAGGAGATGACCTTCAAATAAATATGTTGCCTGTTGAGAAATGAGCATTCCTCCTCCTTCCCCTACCACTTCACTCTTTCCATCAGCCCCTTTTCAAGCAAGATGACCATTTCTTCAGCACAATTCATCTTCTCCCTCCACCCTTCCCAAAGTAGCTTTTACTTCCCCATTCCCCAGCCTGTGCTCAGATGTTCATTGCACAAAGTCCCTTGACTCACCACCAGTACTCTTCTCATGTTGCTGGTGGGTGCCTTTGCTGCAAGGACACATTGATGGCTCATTTCAACTCGGTGGACACCACAAGAGCCTTGTCCCTCTCTGATAAGGTGCCCCCCAGCCTGTCTTAGTGCTTAGAGCAAGTCCTCCTCATAGGCAGGACTCAGCATTTTCTCTTTTTGAAGTCTGTCTGATTCCACCTGCCCATTTTGGACCCAAAACTGGCCTTTGAAACAACATTTTGCATTATATGCCTCCAAATTTAAATAACCTCAGGGTGGCTTTTTACTGCTTGCAAAAGGAGGAAACGAAACCAAGAGTGGGACTTGTTCCTTGTAGAAAAAAGCAGCTGACAGCAGACAGGGCTTTAACACCTTTAAATGGGTTCAGAAGATCCAGCTGAAGTTGTCTACACCCACCTCAGGCAGGAGGATGAAGATAGTTGCTGTTTCCCATTGCTAATGGCTCACACACTCAATGGCCATCTCCTCATCCTCATTCTCCTCCTTCCCCTTGTGTAGTACTTACATAAGTAAGTTGCAGATACATAAAGAGTAGACATCTCAAACACACACCTTGCATCTAACACCACTGAAACCAGCCATTCTCAATACCACAGCTTGTCTAAACAAGGGCAAAACATCACCCATCCCACATCAAATACCCACATCTTATCACACACAGAAGCATGCTTTTCTCTGTGGTCTCTGCTTTACACACACATGCTGACACTGCAGGTGGCTAAATATTGATGACTTACATTAAAAGCCAAACATGAGAGTCTCTCCTTATCTATTTATGAGCCGAAGTCCAATTACACCAGATGAGACTCAGGCCAATGCAATCAGCAGAGCTCATTCAGATCTCTTCAGCTGGAGCAATGCTGGTGTCTGCCTTGCAGTGAGAGGCATGAACCCCACCAAATCTCCCTCAGCAATAAAGGGAGTTGATGGACACAGTAAACACATAGAGTTGACATGGTGCATTCAAACGTAAGGAGATAAGTGCTTGCCCAAGGATATAGGAGATGATTCCTAAATCCAATCACTAAGTACCCAAAGAAAAGGATGTAGCTCCTACCCAGCATTTGCTCAGCTGCCTTTAAACCAGATTTAACCACAATGAAAGCAGCTCCAGCTGAGAGTGGGGAGCTAAAGCCATTAGGAGCTCATCAGCAGGAATGCCAGAAACCAGGCACCTCATTGCCTGCTCATCATGACCCAGCAGGAAGATGCATTGCAATGCTGGCTGCTGCTTCTGCTTCCTAGAACCTCATGTGGTGTTTCTTCTGCTCTCCTGGTCAGATGATTACCCCATTGAAGGCAGTGGCAGCCCTTAGACACAGCAAACTACTGATTTGCTTAAACAAACACAACAAGGAGCAAAAAGCCTTTGGGTTTGAGAGCACCAGCTCCAATGTGAAGCCACAATGAGCAGAGCAATAGGGTTGTAGCCACAGACTTGTGTTTTAAGACACTAAGAGCTCATGTTCGTGTTTAAACACTTGGTGATGGTGAAGGAGAGAGCAGCTGGACATAAAGTCATTGAACATTGTTGTAGAAGGCACCACAGAGACCTTAATGTGGCTGCCACGTATCAGGTCTGAAGGCTGCTGGACAGCACCACAGCTCCTGTGCTCTGTTGTGATCAGGCTGCCATGGAGACCATGGCTTCTGCTGACTTCGAGGAGAAGCAAGATGCGACAACCCAATATGAGTGATAAGCAAGCTTCTATTTTATTCGTGTCGCACATCGCTTATATCCTCATAGTGTTAATTATGCCTACTAGTCACAGCAGCATTGGTTAGTTCTAAACGGTTTCATTTACATTCTCCTCCCACATCCGGTTTCTGTTTTCAAGGATCTTCCTCATTACATCAGCTGCAATTCAGTTCTCGGTACTTTCCCCAGAGCTCAAGGACAGTGTGTCCTTCAGCTTAAATCACGTACATGTGAGGCCTACACTTTGCTTTGCTCGCACAAGGCCTCCAAGGATTCATGGCCTTGCTCTCGGAACCATTCTGCAACAGCTTCTATTGCTGCCAACAGGGGAATGGAAAGTAAAGGTGTGGAGCAGTGGATGGGGATTCCTTGAAAGTTTCTGCCCTTTGGTGTGGATTCATCACTATCACTTCTTAAAACGCTTTCAAAACGCATTCGGTCATAACAGAGGTCACACAAGTACCTTATTTCACTTAAATTCTTTGCTGTCTAAAATGAAATGAGGTGTATGGTGCTGGAAATCATTTTGTCCATCAAAACCTAATAATACTGACTGCATGGCATCACACTTATTTGCTATCATTTCTGTTTTTCTTGCTAAAGGTGTTTTTATCCTTTTCTTAAGGCCCTTAATGATTTAACAACACCGTTATGAAATGAAGTTTGATCCAGTGGAACGGTAGAATTCACAGTTTATTCTCATTTGCCAAGCAAAAGGGAGAGCAAAAAGAAAAGAGCTTTAAGTTCATGCACTCCAAGTGTTCCCTTGCCCTGTCAAGGCCACCCCTAACCCATGGCACTGAGGGCCTTGTCTATAGGGTTTGTGAACACTTGCAGGGCTGGTGACTGCAGCCCTGCCCTGGGCAGCCTGTTCCAATGCCTGAGCACCCTCTGGGGCAGGAATTATTCCTCAGCTCCATCTAAACATGACCTGGTGCAGCTTGAAGCCGTTTCCTCTTGTCCCATCCCTTGTTCCCTGGGAGCAGAGCCTAGCCCCCTCCTGGATCCATCCTCCTTTCAGGCAGGTGTAGGCAGCGATCAGGTCCCCCCTTTTCCTGAGATGAAGAGGAGAGCATGCTTGTAGTTGTCTACCTGTGTCTTCATTAGGTGAAATACAGTACAAATTAACTAATTAGGTGAAATTCACTACTAAATATAAATTTAGAGAGTGAAATTATTTGTATTCTCAATCATATCAACCAGTGCATTCTGCGTGCAGAAGACCCCCAACATGTTGTCCATACTTAAGCAATACCTGAGCATCTACCCCACATCTCCATTCTGTCTGGCCTTAAGCTTGCACCATTCAAGATCATCTTATTTTTGTGAGCCTCCGCAAAGCCTCCTTCACCTCCTTATTCCTCAGGCTGTAGATCAAGGGGTTCAGCATGGGAGTCACCACGGTGTAGAGCACCACAGCCCATTTATCTGCTGCCCTTGAGCTGTCTGAGCTGGGGAATAAATACATAAAAAAGCATGCCCCATAGAAGACGCTGACAGTGGTGAGGTGGGAGGTGCAGGTGGAGAAGGCTTTGCGCTTGCCCTCGGCTGAATTGATGCTCAGAATGGTGGCGATGATGGCCACGTAGGAGAGCAGGATAATCAGGATGCTGGACACACCAAAGAGAGATGCTGCAGTGATCAGGATGGTGTGGCTGAGGGTGGTGTCAGAGGTGGAGAGCGAGATGAGGGGGGAAATGTCACAAAAGAAGAGGTCGATGGCGCTGGAGCTGCAGAAGGAGAGGGTGGACATACTGATGGTCTGTCCCACACCATTGGTCAGCCCCACGAGGTACGAGGCAGTCACCAGCTGGAAACAGCACTTTGGGGACATGACAAGGGGGTACAGCAGGGGATGGCAAATGGCCACATAACGGTCATAGGCCATTGCAGCCAGCAGGAAGCATTCAGTTATCCCAAAAAACTGAAAGAGGAAGACCTGAGCCACACACCCAGCATAAGCAATGCTCTTCTTCTCTGACATCAAGTCAACCAACATCTTGGGGGTGATGACAGTGGAAGAACAAAGGTCTACAAAGGCCAGATTGCCCAGGAAATAATACATGGGGGAGTGGAGGAGGTGGCTGGCCCTGATTAAGATGATGATGCCCAGGTTGCCCACAATGGTGACAAGGTAGGTGAGCAGGAAGAGCAGGAACAAGTAGACCTGAGACACCGAGTCCTCTGTGAACCCCACCAGGCTGAACTCGGTCACTTGGGTGCAATTGCTTTGTGCCATGGGTTGGATGGTGCTTTGTGTGTGAGCTCCTGGCTGGAGGTTTCTTCTCCAAGAGGCAGGGTGGAAAAGCCTCTATGTGGTGGGAGCTGCTCAGAGACAGTCCTGCAGGATGGAAAGGGAGAGTTCAGGCACAGCTCAATGAGGAAGAGCTTGGTGAAATTCCTGTGCCAGCACAGGTAGAACAAAGGGGTGCTCAAGCAGTTAAATACCATGTCACAACACGGTGCCTGCTCCTCTGGCTGACCTTGAGATGTTGATCAATGACCCCTGTGGAAAGCAGTGGGAAGGTTGCACACCCATATAGCTTTACCTTAGTGCTGCACTTCATTGCCTGCGTTAATGCTGAGCCTGGGGCTTGGAGACCATCCGGATCAACCTGGAACACAGAGAAACGTTATGTTTTCACAGTGCAGAGTTGATCCTTCATCCTGTCATGGGCATTTGCCAACCACCCGCTTCTTCCCTCTCTGCTTCGGTTTCTTCCTAACTAGAACGAATTCGTGACCTATGGAAAGTACAGGTTGGACAGGGCAACCTGCTCTAGTGGAAGGTGTCCCCGGCCATCACAGGGGCTTGGAACTGGGTGAGATTTAAGGTCTCTTCCAACACAAACCATACTATGATTCTATGTAACCTTACACAGTGGTTAATATCAGTTTCCCCTCCCTCCTGACACACTTTGTCAGATCTAAAACCTTTTATTGGTTCTTTAACTTGTTCCTTGAGTCTCCAATAGAAGTGGACAAACCCCAGAGCTCAGCAATCTCTTCTCAAACACGTTTTTGGGGAAAAAAGTCATCTTTTGGAGCTGCCTTATCTCAGCAATGGGGAGCACCCCGAATGTCCTGTACAGGAAAGCTTCTGGTACTCATCCAGGAAACATCTGTGGTCAGAGGAGAGGAAGTCTCCTGAGTGTGTTCTCCACCAGGGTGATCTCCAAACCTGCCTTCTCAGCAGCAGCATGGGGATCACACAGCACAAGCAGCTCCCTGGGAAGCCCAGAGCATCATCAAGAAGCCCAGGACCCTGCAGTAGGGCAGGAGATGAAGACAGGAGCTGCTGCTTGTTGGCAAGAGAGAACCACAGGAGAATGATGGGCTGAAAGATGCTGCCCCTCACTTACATCTCAGCTCTGTTTCTGCTGCCCTCCTGATGCTCTCGGAGATGGATGTGAAGATGAACGTGCCTGGAGCTGTGCAGGGAGCCTGGGAATGAACCAGCATCAGCAAACCCCCTTCCTATTTCAAGTGATGTGGGGATGTGGGGACTGTGAATCTCTTTGTGCCCCAGGAGGTGACAAAGCCCAAAGCAGGTCATTATCTCTTCTCTGTGTTGATTAGTTTGGAGAAGAAATATACCCAGAGGAGATGACCTCAGCTTGAGCAAGCAACAGGGCTTTGGGCTCCCTTAGAGCAAACCACAGAACAACCCAACCTTTCAAATCCACTTTTGGAGCATTTCTGAGGCAGTTACAGGTTCACAAGGGCCATGGTTGACATTATCATGGCAGGGAGATGAGGGGGATCTCGCTAATGGGAGCTGGTACCAGGGTCCATAAGCAATGTCAGGCGCCACAGGCAATGAACCAGCTTTCCACCCATTTTCAATTCCTTGTACTCAAACCATAGCTCACAAGTTTGGCTGCAAATGAGCCAACAGAAGATCGTGGTGACCTTGCTAACGACGAGGTAAATGCTGTCCTCTACTTCTTGTCCATGCAAACATCAATGCTCACATCACCCAAGGCACTCAGGTTGGTCAGGAATGACTTGGCCTTGGTCCCTCTGTGCTGGCTGCTCATGGTCACCCTCCTGTCCTTCCTCTGCCTGGACAGGGCTTCCTGGGGAACTTGGTTCTTAATCCCATGGGGGACACAGGCACCCCCAGTCCTTGTGCTCTCCTTGATGATGACATTCACCTTCTTCCACCCATTGTGCTGGAAGCAAAAGAGACAAAGGAGAGCCTGAGGGAGCGGTGCCCAAAAGAGAAAGGAAGGAGATGGGGAGGAACAGTGAGGAGTGTGGTAAAGGACTGAAATGGGCAGCACCAGGGGAAAAAGGCCCTTCTGAAGGGTGCTTTAGGGTTGCCCCTGTCGCTGGTGGCTCTGATGGATGCTCCCAAGCCCATCACAGAACCCCAGAGAGGTTTGTGTTGGAAGGGACCTTAAAGCTCTTCCAGCTCCAACCTCTGCCACAGGCAGGGACCCCCTTTGCTAAAGCAGCTTGCTCCAAGCCCCTGTGTCCAACCTGCCCTTGAACACTGCCAGGGATGGGGCAGCCACAGCTTCTCTGGGCACCCTGTGCCAACGCCTCAGCACCCTCCCAGGGAAGAGCTTCTGCCTAAGAGCTCATCTCAGTCTCCCCTCTGACAGGTTAAAGCCTTCATGGTGGTTATGGGGAACCTCCTTCTACAGCCAAACATGAAAGGAAAGTGTATGTAACACAGATTCCCACCAGAGATCAGCCAGATCCCCTGGCAGTGCACACTGGGAGCAAACCCCCACAATCTGGGCATCCTTTGGGGTTCCAACCCCTTCCAGAGCCACATCCTCCCCTTTCCTTCTCTCTCCAGCAGTAAAACCATTCATAGGAGCTGCAGGATGCGGTGCAATGCTGTGGATGAGCCCCCTCCACCCTCCTCTTATTGTCAACTCTGCCTCTCTCACCTCCTCATCTCCCTGCTCAATACCAGCCCTGCAGCCAGAGCAGGAGATGGATGGGGCAGAGCCTGCTCTGCAGGGCATGGGATATGTGTATGGATGTGATGGACATAAGGGGATGTGCACGGACATGGTCCCTCCTTGCTTTGCATCAGTCCTGGTCCCAAATGCTCTCACTGCTCACATAGCCCTCGTGGGCACCCGGCAGGACATGGAGGGCAGAGGCCCTCCTCTCCCTTATGATGGCCATAGGAAGGATTTAAGCACTGATTGCAAAGAAGTCAAAGCTGAGTCCCAGTTTGGATCCAGCTGCATGCAGAGCAGGGAGGGATTTCAGCCCTTGCCCAGTGCCTCCATCACCAGGGTACCACCAGGGGCAGAAACCATCAGCATCCATATGAGAATGTCCATTGTTTCCTGCAGAGCCCCAGCATCCTTCATCCTGCCCCATGGTGTGCAGTGAGGTGCTGGAGTTTGCAGTTTGAAGGGGACTATGGAGCAGCCCCTTTGCTCTCTGCCCCCTCCAGACTTTATCCCTCTGTCAGTGACCTCCCTGCACACATTCCTGGTCCCCAAGGTGACAGCTTCTCCCCATCCATCTCCTGCTGTCAGGCTGGGATTGAGCATGGAGATGGGAGGTGTGGGACAAGATGGTGAGGTTCCGGGTGGCAGCACAGAGACAGGACCAGCATTTGGAATGGGTGCAAGGGGACAGGGGACCACATTGCACATCTCTCTTCCCTATTCCAGAGCTGCAGAGGCTCTGCACGAGCAGCCACAACACTGTGGATGCTGCTGTGCTTTTTAATATGGCTGAGCTGGTGGTACCCAGAGGGGCTTTGACCAGGAGAGGGAGTCACAGCAACCCCTATGTCCCTTCAATCGGATGTGTGACATCACATCTTCCTTCCTTGTAATGAAACCAAGAGGAGAAGGAACATCAAACTTCATTTCAATTCACAGTTACCAGCTTTGAGGAAGAAATTAGCCACAGTTATCCCAGGCTTCTTTTCCTCACGTAAAACACCAATCAGCTTTATTGAGTTATAGCCTTGGTCACTGATAAATATCTGTTTCTCTTGCAAGATTCTTGACCTTGTCCCTCAGCTCCAATAAAATTCCTCACTCTTACCTGTGAGCTCTTTATTAAAGCTGCTGGGGTGGGAGGGAAGAGGAAGTGTAGTTTTACATTTGCTTGCTGAAAAAGAGTCAGAGAAAAGGTTTCAAAAGATTCATTGCATTCATTTGTGCCTTTCAAAGAGAAGTTGGTGGGAATCAAGGTCTCAAGCTGCACCTTAAAATGTCAAGGGGAATCCCTCCCCAGGCTGCAGCTTCACAGGAGATTTCACTTCATGTAAGGAAGTGTAGAAAATATAATACCTAATGCAGATTGATGAACTGTGCTGAGACTACCCAGTGTTAAGGACAAACTGGGCATATCAAGTGGTCCTCCTATTCATTTTAAGTGGTGTTTTACACTCTTTTTAAGTGCCCTTTACTTAAATGGTGAGAAAAATGGAATTCCAGCTGGAGATAAGCACCCACATCCCATGTCCATGCCCAGCTCACACTAAAGCACACCAGGAAACACCAAGTGGTGGGTTGCACTTATAAATACAGCATGAGGCAAGTTTCCGTTGGTGAAAGACAATCCTGAACCCAGAATCAATGGTAACCGAGAGCTGCCTGGGTCAGAAAGAAGCAAAAAAATACTGGTGTGGGAAAATGTTTTTCCTTTACCTCTTGTGAGGGAGAATTAACTTCTATTTGGGAAGTACATGGGTCATGAACAGTGTCTTTTGTGTGCTCTGGAAAACAGTAGTGAGAGGTCTGTGGAAAAGTGACTTCTATCTGTGGTCAGTGAGGAAGCCAGAATTGATGTAATTACTTGCTGATGAGCTTGGCAGCACAGAGACTTTGATATCAGAGAGCTTCTTGAAAACCTTCACCACACCTTGGTTTTTTGCTTCTTTCTTGCATATTGTAGCTGAGACATGTAGAATATATACAAATAGAATCATAGAGCCACAGAGAACCCAAGTTTCACCTCAAGAGATCATCTGGTCCAAGCTTTAATGGGAAAGGGAGCCTAGATGAGAAGTGTCACGTGTAAGGCTCATCGCTGCTTGATGAATTACCCCACTCTGATGTTCTTATCCCCTCTTTGGTTTAAGAAAAATTCCAAAGCAGAGACAACTGCAATACATAAAGGTTTACCTAGACTTGGTGCTACATTGCTAAGGGAGGTCTGGATTGCTATAGTCTTGTGTGTGGTGGATCCAACTCAGGGAACTCCCAAGAGGAACCTCAGTCTAAAGTACAGGGGAAGAACAGCTGTCAATTCCAGCAACAAGAAACAGGCTTGGGGTTCTGAAAACACATTTGATGACAAAAGCATCGTTGCATGAGTCTGCTTCAATCTTTGCAGAGAAGGGATCTACAAAATTCAGAATCCCCTGGCTGTAGACACAAAATTCTCATATCAGGTAAATAACAGAGGTCCTGCCATAGAAGCCCAATATTATACTTGGTAAAACAGAATTAAATCTCTTAAATAGAGATGTGGGACAAATGGGCAGAGGGTGGGATGAAGCCGCAGCTGAGGCTGCTCAGGGGGATAAAGACCTATTAGTTCACCCTGGGACAATTCATCCCTGCCTAAAAATGCTCATTTCTCACCCTTGAATACAGTGGAAGCCCAGAGGCACCAGCTCAGCTGTTGGACATCTAGGCACTACATGTATATAACCCCACGGGGGCTGAAAAACTGGGCTCTCAGGTGTGCACAGAGAGGGACAGCAGCAAATCCAGAGATGGGGTCATTTGTGCATCAGTTTCCATTTGAGGACCCTCTGCAAGATCTGAAATGTCTCTAAACCCATTCTCATTCTGTTGCCAATGTCAAAGTGAAACCTTTGCATGGTCCACAAATATGTCAGAAGCATCATACAAGCTGCTCATCACTGCTGCCCTGTAGCTGTGCTCAGGGATGGCTCACTCATGCTATGTCTTTCAGATGCTCAAGCACCACAATGCCTTTCAGAGGTGATTTCACACCCTTTGCTTTCCCTTCTCTTTGTTTTCCTCTGGGAAAGCATGAGCACCCCTAGAGTCTTCCTCCCAGGAGAGCACATGCAACTGTATTTACAGCTCCAGCAACACAAGCTGGGCTCTTGGAGTCTGGCAGGAGCTCCCCTCTCTTCACATCAGGTGCTTATCAGAGCTGACGCTGGCGCGTGGATGTTCTCTGCTGTGTTGAGGATAAACCCTTGGCTCCCATCCTTGATGGCACAGGGAAGGCACAAGAGGTAACACTAACACAAAGCAGAGCCTCGCCTGCATTGAGGCAGTGGGCTTGCTTCTGCATGTCCTCAGGTCATGAGGTCAGAAAACAGCCTTACCAACGTGGGTTTTCTTTATAAGAAGAGGGAGCAATGTCTGATGCAGGTTGTGTTTCTTTTATATAGGCAGCTAAAGCAAGATGCACTGATTTATTCAAGACTTAAATGAGGATGAATCTCATTCTGTTATAAAGAAATGAAACATTTCAGATTGTCAGCAGAATACAGTCACTAAGAAATCAGCCTTTGGAATCAACATGTTGTAATATCAATTCCATTTTAAAGGAAGCAACCTAATGCCTATGGGTTTAGGATGCTTCAGCATGCTGTAGCTCAGGAAGGTAGGTCTCATGAATTTACCAGTGTGAGTGTTATCTATTGTGAATAAGCTCAAATAGTTTGATAAATGTGGTTTGGTGAGTGAATGATAATCAAAAGCCAAGAGCAAATGTCCAGAGGTCATTCATCTGTAAGCTGTGATTTCACTGGGACTGGGACTTTCTCTTGCTCCACGCTTACGTGCGATCCTATGAGGTTCCTCTCAGGTGTCTTCTGACACAAATTTCCTTCAAACTGAAAGTGAATAAAGATCTGATTCTTTACTCAAACCTGAAAACACACGTGCTTGACTAAATGCAGAGTTTAATTTTTCCCAACATAGAAAAACAAAATTGCCATTAACTGCTTCAGGAAACTCCCAGTACTTTTCTGAATGCCTCATCTGAAAAATGTAAAATAGATACATTTTGGTTAGAAAATATATTGGAATATTTTAAAATGACACAGTTGAAATGGTCATTGATTGGAGTTAGATATGGTCCAAAAGCAAATCTCTGGTTTTGATCAATGTGATATTCTCTTGATTTTGCCTCAGCAGTTAACAACTGGTCATGGGAGGAAATCTCACACAGATTAAATTTATCCTTTTGGGAATTACAGACAGCCCATGTGCGCAGACCCCACTTTTTGCCTTGTTTCTTTTGATTTACATTGTGACACTCATAGGGAATGTTGGAATTATCTTGGTTCGGGTGTCTCCCAGCCTCCACAACCCCATGTACTTCTTCCTCACCCATTTTGCGTTTGTTGACATCTGCTGTTCCACAGTCATCTCCCCCAGGATGCTGGCAAACCTGTTATCAGAGGACATAGCCATTTCTTTCACTGGCTGCATGATGCAGTTCCTCACCTTCGCTTTTTGCTACTATTGAGTGTCACCTCCTGGCCATGATGGCCTATGATCGGCACGTTGCTATCTGCCAGCCCCTGCTTTCTGTGACCATCATCTCCAGCCACGTTTACAGGCAGCTGGTAGCATCGTCCTACCTATTTGCCTTCCTCAGTGTCATCATCTGCACATGGTGCACGTTTGGAGGTTCCTTCTGCGGTCCCAACAGCATTGACCACTTTTTTTGTGATGTAGTCCCTGTGCTAAAGCTCGTGTGCTCCGACGCCCACAGCAGTGAGATGGCCATCTTTGCCTTTGTCACCATCAATGCGGTGATTGCAAGCGTGATCATTTTGCTCTCTTACAACTCTATTATCCGCACTGTGCTGAGGATGTGCTCAGCACAGAGCAGGGCCAGAGCCTTCCACACTTGTGCCTCCCATTTAATGGCTGTTGCCTTGCTCTTCAGGAGAGCATTCTTCATGTACCTACAACCTCCATCTAGTCACAGGAGCCTGGATAAGGTGGCCTCCATCTTCTACGCCGTGGTCAACCTCATGCTCAACCCATTCATCTACAGCCTGAGGAAGAGGGAGGTGAAGGGGGCTCTGGTGAGGTGCGGGAGAAGGTTCTTAAATGGCTGGCAACATGGAAGAGTTCTGTCATCGAGGACATGAACAATTCACCTCAAATGAGAAAGCCTATGGGGCACTAAAATAATGGCATTTTCCCAATTATTTCCATGATTCGATGCAAGTTCTTCTCCAGTTACTGCACAAAAGTCAATGACAGTATTGCATGAGAAATAGACTCCCCAAATCGCATCATCCTTCCTCTGAAGGAAACCAAGAGTAATGGAACATCAAACTTGAATTCACTTCTCAGTCACTAGCTTGCATGAAGAAATTACCCTGAATTATCCCAGGCCTCTTTTCCTCACAGGGAACACCAATCAGCTTTATTCAGTTATAACTTTTGTCACTGATAAATATCTATTTTTCTTGCAAGATTCTTGACCTTTTCCCTCAGCTCCAATAAAATTCCTCACTCTTACCTGTGAGCTCTTTATTAAAGCTGCTGGGGTGGGAGGGAAGATGAAGTGTAGTTTTACATTTGCTTGCTGAAAAAGAGTCAGAGAAAAGGTTTCAAAAAATTCATTGCATTCGCTTGTGCCTTTCAAAGAGAAGAAGCTGGTCGGAATCAAGATCTCAAGCTCCAGCTTTGAATATCATGGGGAATCCCTCCCCAGGCTGCAGCTTCATGATAGATTTCACTTTAAGGCAGAAACTGTAGACAATATCATTCATAATACAGGATAATGAACGGTGCTGAGGCTACCCAGTGTGAAGGACAATTTGGGCACATTAAGGGGTCATCCCATTCATTTTAAGGGGTGTTTTACATTCTTCTTAAGTGCCGTTTACTTAAATGTTGCTATCCATGGAATTCCAGCATGAGACAAGCACCTACATTCCATGCCCATGTTTAACTCTTGCTAGTGCACCCCAGGAAATACCAAATAGTGTATTTCATATAGGAGTTAAGACAGTGGCTCATTTCCATAGATGAAAGACAATCCTGAACACAGAATCGATCCTAACCGAGAGCTGTCTGGGTCTCAGAGAAGCCAAAACACACCGACGGGGGAAAATATCTTTCCTTTACCTGCTGTGAGTGGGAATTAACTGATGTTGTGAACAGAACATGGATGGGGAACAATCTCTTCTGTGTGCTCTGGCAAACAGCAGCAAGAGATGAGATGTTGTCTGTTGTCTGTGGGAAAGTGGCTTCAACCTGTGATCAGTGAAGGAGGCAGAACTGATATAATCAGATGCTAAAAAGCTTGGCAGGACAGAGACCTTTGATACCATAGAATCATAACATCATAGGATAGTTAGGGTTGGAAAGGCCCTTAAGATCATCCATTTCCAGCCCCCCTGTCTTGGGCAACGACACCTCCCACTAAACCATGGCACCCAAGGCTCTGTCCAACCTGGTCTTGAACACCGCCAAGGATGGAGCATTCACAATTTCCCTGGGCAGCCCATTCCAGTGCCTCACCACCCTTACAGGAAAGAGCTTCTTCCTTAGATCCAATCTAAACTTCCCCTGTTAAAGTTTTAACTCATTACCCCTTGTCCTATCACTACAGTCCCCAGTGAATAGTCCCTCTGAGTTTCAAATGATGAAGATACTTGTATTTTGAAACATGTTTCTTACATGTATTAAGCTATCAGTGAAACTTGATTGAAAGACATTTTCCTATGCTGTTGCCATGATTTGTCATCCTTAACTGATACTTACCTGGTAGTCACAGTGGTTCAGTCATTTTATATACTCAGATTTCATTACTTAATTAAATGACTTCATTTCAAAATGCACTAAAGACAAAAAACTGGGGTTGTTTTTCCTGATCTGTATTCCCTTAAATGTTTCAATACATACTTTGCCCTCACAGGAGATTTTTAATTCAGTATTCCTGGTTTATCTCCAAACACTTTTGTTGTGACCACGTGGAAAGGTAACAGTGAAAAGGGGTTTTGGTGAGGGGATGAATGTTTAAAGAAGTAATCATAAATGGAAGTAAGAGGTGGGAAAATGCTTATAGAAGGGAAGTAAAATAAGTCAGCAGCAGGATAAAGCAGATGCAAACAGTCTTCAACCCTGCCCACTTCTTGCTGGCCTGAGTATCGTTGTAGTAGTAGCACTAGTACACTGTGATGTATCACACT
The DNA here is from genome assembly GCF_033815535.1 of Pezoporus flaviventris. Classification (NCBI taxonomy): domain Eukaryota; kingdom Metazoa; phylum Chordata; class Aves; order Psittaciformes; family Psittacidae; genus Pezoporus; species Pezoporus flaviventris. The sequence continues at coordinate 26,891 of NW_026892697.1, forward strand.
GTCTCAATGCCACAAATAGCTCAAGGAATGAGGCAGAAATGACAAAACATTTCTAACAACGTTGAACTGGCCTTTCATGTACCTTTAATTGACTTAAAGGAACATTAAAGTTTGCTGCTGTTGTGTCAATTGATGCACACAAAACTCTCAGTGAGCCTCAAGTAAAATCATGAGTGTGACCACAGAAACCAGGTTTGGTGTTTGTACACTTGGCTTGTGCTGCTTTTCTGCCCCAGCCCTAAACTGAAGAGGACAAGAGCTGCACCACAGCATGCAGTGGCACAGAAATACCTGGGAATGACACACAGGGCACATTCCATGAGGAATCCTTCCAGGTTTTTCCTCTAAGAAGACTAAAAACGCACTGCAAAACCTCAAGCAACCTTCTGAAAGGTTATTCCTCAATGGCAGAAGGTTGGTGCTTTGTCCCAGCCATAGGGTTGGGTGGTCTGTTCTGGATTTCTGGGGATAAGGATGTTGGAGTGTTCTCAGAAGATGTTCATTTAAGGGAAGGTAAAAGCAGCTAGAAATAGAACCTAGAAATCTATATACAACATTTCTGGCTATTTCTGGTATGTTGGAAGCTCATAAATATGTAAAAAGTGCAAAATCTCACAGAGATATAAGTAACAATGTGGGGTTGCACCAGGCAAGTGGAGAGCAGCCACCCCAGTGGGAAGCACTAAACCCAAACCTGAAGTGCTGGGACCATCCAGAGATCATTTATTTGGGCATTTGCCTCCCCACCTCTTTTCCTCCCTCTACCTTGCTCTGGGGAGACCCCCCTGCCCCCTGCAGTCCTGATCCAGCTCTGGGGCAACAGCACAAGAAGGACGTGGAGTTGATGGAGAGAGGCCAGAGGAGGCCATGGAGATGCTGCGAGGGCTGGAGCAGCTCTGCTCTGGAGCCAGGCTGAGAGAGCTGGGCTGGGTCAGCCTGGACAAGAGAAGGCTCCTGAAGGGGAGACCTGAGAGCAGCTCCAGTGCCTGAAGGGGCTCCAGGAAAGCTGGAGAGGGGCTTGGGACAAGGGCCTGTAGGGACAGGCCAAGGGGAATGGCTTTAACCTGCCCGAGGGGAGACTGAGATGAGCTCTTAGGCAGAAGCTCTTCCCTGAGAGGGTGTTGAGATGCTGGCACAGGGTGCCCAGAGAAGCTGTGGCTGCCCCATCCCTGGCAGTGTTCAAGGGCAGGTTGGACACAGGGGCTTGGAGCAAGCTGCTCCAGTGGAAGGTGTTGGGGTTGGAGCTGGAGGAGCTTTAAGCTCCCTTCCAACCCAAACCAGTCTGGGATTCTATGAATCCCCTCAAATACTGCTAACAGCATTCTACTACCTACAGAACATGATGTCCAGTTCATTTCTTAGTCTCAGAGTTGTGAGGAGCAGCCTGCCATGCCTTCCTGACCTTGAGTGGGGAAAACCACGGAAATAATACCTGAGCTGGAGCAGATAACAGAAGTTAAGTGCACTGACTCTCTGTTAGACTCATCTGCCACACTGAGGGGAATATTTCTCTCTGTGCTGGAACCTGACTAGTAGTAGTAGTAGTGATAGGACAAAGGGTAATGGGTTAAAACTTAAACAGGGGAAGTTTAGGTTGGGTATAAGGAAGAAGTTCTTTACTGTGAGGATGGTGAGGCACTGGAATGGGTTGCCCAGGGAAGTTGTGCATGCTCCATCCCTGGCAGTGTTCAAGGCCAGGTTGGACAGAGCCTTCGGTGACATGATTTAATGTGAGGTGTCCCTGCCCATGGCAGGGGGGTTGGAACTGGATGACCTTAAGGTCCTTTCCAACCCTAACTATTCTATGATTCTACTGACAGCAGTGTGCCAGCTCAGCCTATTTTTGCTCTCTAGGACAGGACTCTCTGCCCCACGCTGCCAGGGAAAGCTCCTGAGTCTCGGATATCTCACTGAACAATTGTTGTGGGCAGCTGGGGATCCAGCAATGCTGTATCAGAGCTGGGGTGATGGATTCAGGGCTCCTGGGGCATCACACTCAGATGTGTTTAGTCTTTCTCATGGAGCAGTCCCTTTTTCTGCCTCCTTAATGAAATGTGATGACCAGTTTGCAAGTTCTTCACCTCTTCTCCAGTTTTCAAATGGTTCAAGATTGGGTTTGGGATTTTAAAAGAAAAGGTCTGATTTAGCCTCATGATTAAGAGATTTCTGAAGGCCTTTTGGATGTGTTTCTCTGCCTGTGAAGATTCACCAAGAACCACAGTTAGATGTTGCTTCAACTATCAAATCTTTATTGTTCTAATGTCCAACCTAACAGAGTACATGCAAGCCACATGGCATTGCTCTTCCCTATTTCACTCCATCTTTCCTCCTTCCCACAGGGATGCTGCCATGCAATACAGTAACAGGGCTGAAGGCAACCACACCGCAGTGACCCACTTCATCCTCCTCGGCCTGACAAGCGAGCTTAAGCTCCAGACTCCTCTCTTTGTAATCTTCTTCATGATTTATCTCATCACTCTCACGGGCAACCTTGGGCTGATGGCAGTGATCAAGACAAGCCCCCGGCTGCACACCCCCATGTACTTCTTTCTCTGCAATCTCTCTATTGTCGATCTTTGATACTCCTCTGTCCTTGCTCCAAAGCTGCACGGTACGTGCTGTGGTTGAGCATTGGGAAGATGCTAAATCTCTGTGTGACCAGCACATCCCAGCATGGAGGCAGCAGAGCTGTGTCTGTCATCCTGCACCTTCCTTCCTACCACTGCAAACATCCAGCTCAGCCAAAGAGGTTTCACAGCACTGTGTGGGTTGGAGGGAGCTTAAAGGCCACCTATTTCTAACCTCCTTGCTGTGGGCTTCATCTCACATCTGGTTTAAGAGAAGTAGCAGCTGAGAGTAGGATTTTCCCCTATTGCCAAGGGTTTTAGTGTGATTGAATGTAATGACTTTAGGGAGAAGTATGTTTTATTTCCTATTTTCTTCTTGTGGCCTGCTGTAAGTGATATTTCCTCCCACCCAACTCTTCCCCAACACAACCTGTTAACTGAGAAGGTACCACTGAGGAATGCTGCAGAACTTCATGCTCTGCAAAGCAGAAATAACCAACTGCAACCTGTTAGAGACCTTTAGCAATAAGCTCTTTCTGTAGCAAATAGAGACCTGGATGCATTGCAGGAGAGGGGGGAATCATCTGTTACTTCATGGTACTTTGCACATGGCTGCACCCAAGTTAGTCCTGACGTTGTGTTTTTCATAGCTAAAAATAAAAGAGAGACTCCCAGCATCATTTCTGTTAGTTGGACATGGAAAACATGACTAAGCATACCCACTGTATGCTATACCGAGAATTATAACTTCTTTTTTCCCCCTCAGATGTAGGAGTTTGCATTTGGATGCCTGATGTAGAGTGAAACAAAATCTATCTGGAACACCCAGTTGAACAGGGGTCATTTTCCCTAAGAGACAGACACAGACAAGGAGGAGGAAATGTGTATAACACACACTTTCCGTTAGAGCTTGCCTTGTCCCTAGCTTGGACACCAGAGGGTCTTGCCTCTCAATAAGAGTTGTTTGTGCTGTTTGCATGATGCAAGTTGCCTCAAGGGAGCAGCCAGGACCAGTTATTCCCAATGGGAAGGTGAGCTGAGAGCTGAAAGTGGCCACAAAGCAGAGCACAGTCCCCTTGTGCCTGAGCACAGCAGCAGCTTCCACTGATAGCCCAGGGGAAACTAAGAATCAGGTTCATGGTTGTTACAGACCAGGAGCAAACCCAGTTACAGCACAGCCCTGGAAGTGGGCCCAGTGCCAGGACTGAGCTTAAATAGAGCCTGAGCCTATGGCAGAGGGTGTGTGAGAAGGACCCAAGTGACGTTGGCCATGGCGATTACTGTGGCTGCACTCCCTGATGTCTCAAGGAGAGGGGAACTGGGTTTTCCACCACCCAATGTCCTAAACACAGCGGCAGCTCTGCATTCACCCTCCTCTGATGTATTCCTGTGCGCAAAGGATGAAAAATGGAGCAGAAAGGAACAAAGAGCTCCTTTATTGTGTTAATGAGAATCACCCCTCCTCAGTTATGCAAAATCATGGAATCATGGAATGGTTTGGGTTGAAAAGGAGCTTAAAGCTCCTCCAGCTCCGACCCCAACACCTTCCACTAGAGCAGCTTGCTCCAAGCCCCGGTGTCCAACCTGCCCTTGAACACTGCCAGGGATGGGGCAGCCACAGCTTCTTTGGGCACCCTGTGCCAGCGCCTCAGCACCCTCACAGGGAAGAGCTTTTGCCTAAGAGCTCATCTCAATCTCCCCTCTGGCAGGTTAAAGCCATTCCCCTTGGCCTGTCCCTACAGGCCCTGATGAAGAGTCCCTCTCTTATTCTATCTGAATAAGTTGCTTCACATGTTGTGTTCTCTTTTCTTGAGGGAATTGTCCAAATGTCTTATTTTTCATGAAAACTCCATCAGAAACTTTGATTAAAAGCTTATAAAGTGAGCATTTCACTTCACACCAACTTAAATTAGATTTTGACTGGTTGCCATTGCATTCATTCATTATTCATCACAGTTCTTTGCAGAAGACCACGATTTCCAAAGGTGCTTATTTTAAACCACAAATTTATTCAGTTTGTCATTATACAAGTACATGTTCTTCCAGTAATTGTACAGTTCATTAAACAGAAATGGTGTGTTTGGATTAAATGTTAAAAACCCTCCATCTACTGTTTTATTTAGAGCATCTTCCCCCTCAATAACGTGATGACATACAGAAGGGGAAGTGACATGGTCAAATCCACAAAGCACAGACCTGGTACTGAGCATCCAAAAAGGAAAAGATGTAAAGACCAGACATCCCAGGAAGATTTTAGTTGGGACACACTTCTGGCCACATGCTAACCTATGTGTGCCTATCAGAGGTCCTTAGCACTGCTCCAGCTCACTTAGAAGGGATAAATGTATTGGATGCTCATATCAGGTATCACAGAGTCCCAGACTGGTTTATGTTGGAAGGGACCTAAAAGCTCTCAACTTCCAACCCCTGCCATGGGCAGGGACACCTTCCAGTAGAGCAGCTTGCTCCAAGCCCCTGTGTCCAACCTGCCCTTGAACACTGCCAGGGATGGGACAGCCACAGCTTCTCTGGGCACCCTGTGGTGGCACCTCGGCACCCTCATAGTGAAGAATTCCTTCCTCACATCCAATCTGGATCCCCCTGTTTCAGTCTGAACTCACCACCCCTTGTCCTATCCCTACAGTCCCTGATGAAGAGTCCCTCTCCTGCATCCTTGTAGCCCCCTTCAGACACTGGAAGCTGCTCTGAGGTCTCCAAGCAGCTTCTCTTCTCCAGGCTCAACAGCCCCAGTGTTCTCAGCCTGGCCTGGCGCCATACGGGAGCTGCTCCAGCCCCTGAGCATCCTCGTGGCCTCCTCTGGACTTCCTCCAGCAGCTCCATGGCCTTCTTATGTTCCCTGCAGAGAAGGACTTGGGGGTGCTTGTCGATGAGAAAAGGACCATGAGCCAGCAGTGTGTGCTTGCAGCCCAGAAACCAACTGTATCCTGGGCTGCATCCAATGGAGCGTGACCAGCAGATTGAAGGAGGTGATCCTGCCCATTTACTCTGCTCCTGTGACACTTCACCTGGAGCATTGTGTGCAGTTCTGGTGTCCTCAGCATAAAAAGGACATGGAACTGTTGGAACAAGTCCAGAGAATGGCCACGAGGATGATCAGGGGACTGGAGCACCTCCTGTATGAAGACAGGCTACGAAAGTTGGGGCTGTTCAGCCTGGAGAAGAGAAGGCTGCGTGGAGCCCTCAGAGCAGCTTCCAGTATCTGAAGGGGGCCTATAGGGACGCTGGGGAGGGACTCGTCATTAGGGACTATAACGATAGGACAAAGGATAAAGGGTTAAAACTTAAAGAGGGGAAGTTTAGGTTAGATATAAGGAAGAAATTCTTTCCTGTTAGGGTGGTGAGTCACTGGAATGGGTTGCCCAGGGAGGTTGTGCATGTTCTATCCCTGGCAGTGTTCAAGACCAGGTTCGACAGAGCCTTGGGTGAGATGGTTTAGTGTGAGGTGTCTCTACGCATGGCAGGGGGGTTGAAACTAGGTGATCTTAAGGTCCTTTCCAACCCTAACTATTCTATGATTCTAGTATTCTATAGACACAAAAACTGTATCAGAACTGCTGGGGATACCAGGGCTGTATTGAACCTTGGTCCTTCGCTCAGATCTTCAAGCTCGCTTGGGATGAACAGTTATCAGCCAGGCAATGGAGAAAGTTGTCACTGCCTTACCTCAAACCTGAGCCTCCTTTTGTGGGAACTACTTTCATTTAGCACAATTTAAAAACAAAACACCATGGTGCTGTCTCAGTCCTGCTATTAAATAACTGATACTTATTTGGATGAATGATTGAAGACTCAGTCCACACTTAAAATCACCTGAAGCCTCATGAGGCTGGATGTAGGTGAGGATCGCGGGTGCGTAGAAGATGGTGATGGCAGCCAAGTGGGAGGCGCAGGTAGAGAAGACCTTCAGTCTCCTCATGGCCAAAGGGATCTGCAGGACAGTGTGGAGGATGTAGGTGTAGGACACCAGGATCATCAGGAGAGAGACCATGGCATTAAACACACTGTTGTAAACCTGCAAGACCTCATTTGTGCTTGTGTCTGAGCAGGAGAGCTGCAGGAGGGTGGGCAGCTCACAGAAGAAGTGGTTGATGCTCCTGGCCTGACAGAAGGACAACCTCCCTGCCAGTGTGATGTGCACCAGGGAGGTGAGGAACCCGATGGTGTACACCAGCACCATCATGCCATAGCAACGCACCCTGGTCATGGTAGTGGTGTAGAGCAGGGGCTTGCACACAGCTGTGTATCGGTCGTAAGCCATTACCCCAAGGAGGAAGCACTCACAGACAGCCAGAGCCAAGAAAATATACATCTAGGCAAAGCAACCCCAAAAGGAGATGTGGCTTCTCCCCAGCAGGAAGGTCTCCAGAGCTTTTGGGATGATAGCGGAGGAAAGGCAAACATCCATGCAAGATAAGTGGCTCAGGAAGAAGTACATGGGGATGTGGAGGTGGGGGTCAGTGTTGATCAGCAGGATCATCATCAGGTTTCCCAGCACCGTTAAAACATAGAGGGATAAGAAGACTGTGAAGATGGTGGTTCGTAGCTCTGGGGCATCAGAGAAACCCAAGAGGATGAAGCCGGAGGGAACCGTGAGGTTTCCTGTATCTGTCATTTCAACAAGTTGATGGATTTGGATTGAAATGAAAGGAATCACTGAAATACATCCCTACAAGAGAAATAATGTGGAAGTTTAGTTGGAGTTTAATCCACAAAGTAAATGCAATAGAAAATGGTGTATTTGTCATGGTGTATTTCTGTCTGTAACTCAAGATCTGAAGTCAAAGAGGTGAAGGAGCTCATTACACGACTGGAAATTAAAAGAGAATAATTCTACAATGATTGATATACACATCACTAATGAAAGAGTGAGAAACATCATGTCTATCCAAACGTAATACAATAAAACCAAATAAGTACCTCACAAAATGTGGAAAACAGAAAAGATATTGTATTTTCTTCACTGATTTCTGGGAATTTTAAAGATTATTTTTCTCCCTTTTTTTTTTTTTGTATTTTTCAGAGTGGATCAGTGCTCTTCTGTAGCTTCATTACTTGTGCTGCATCCTTTTCAACACCACACAAAGCCATGTACTTGAAATTTGTTTTACGTTCTAAGTTTATCTGCTTTTGAAGAACCCCCACCCTGCATAATGTTAAGGGAAAGCAGTGGACTTGGCTCCAGCAGAGCTTTGCTGTGGTTGCAGTGAGCTACCTATGACCAGCCCAAATATCCACCTAAGGGTTTAAAACACAAAATATGCCCTATATAAACCAAAATTTTAAGGCTTTAGCTTGGATATTCTCATGCTAAAATATTGCTAAATCAGTTGTAGATGGGGTCAGGAATGCTGGTGTTTTTGAAGCAAACCTACCCCATACTAGGACACTTTTATTCACACCATGGGTTATCATAGAATGGTTTGGGTTGAAAGGAAATTAAAGCTCACACAGCTCCAAACCCTGCCATGGGGAGGGACACCTTCCACTAGAGCAGCTTGCTCCAAGCCCCTGTGTCCAACCTGCCCTTGAACACTTCCAGGGATGGGGCAGCCACAGCTTCTCTGGGCACCCTGTGCTAGCGCCTCAGCACCCTCACAGGGAGGTATTTCTTCCTTATCTCCAACCTGAATTTCCCTGTTTCAGTTTAAACCCATCACCCCTTGCCCTATCAATACAGTCCCTGAAGAAGAGTGAAATTCAACATTCCATCAAGCATGGGAGAGGCAGCATGACCAGGGTCAAACTGGACCCACCACCCATCAAACCCTTTTGTACCTACTTGGTTAAAGAGGAAGGTGGTGGTGGATGCAGTGCCTGCAGCTCCTCCTGGAGACCATGCGATGGGTTGAAGGAGAGACGCCTGGGAGCAGGATGCTCCAGGCTGGCTGCTGGAGGGGTTTTATCTCACAGGAGGCATTACCTCAGAGGCTTGTGTTGTGCAAACTGCTCTCCCAAAGGACCCTCCTCCATCGGATAATTAGTTTGACTTGATCAGCAAAACAACCTCTCAATTCCTCTCTCCCCAAACTCCTTCTGGCTGCATCAACACCTCCAAGACCAGTTCTTCTGCAGAGACCTACCCAGGAAGACAGGCCCAGGACAGTTTGCTTTGTATTTCCCCATCTATCACATACCTCTTCCTTTCAGTGTTTCCCTGAGGAAGCCCTTTACATCCACAGAGATCATCTAATATTGCATTGAAGGGAGCTGAAAACAAGCACAACAAAGCATCCTCTGTGTGGATGGTTTGAGGTGCTCATGGGGATTAGTTTCCAAAAGGCAGCTTTATTTCCATATACTTCACTAGTGATTGTACAGCACTTAGGTCAAAAGCACTGGCTCAAAACGTGGCTGCTTTGAGGATATATCAGGGTGAAGTCGTATTTCCCAGACTTCATCTGAAGAATCCTGAGTGCCGGTGTGTCCTGAATGCTTCTCCTAGATGAAGAGATATTATAAAACCCTTGGTAGAAAAATTAACAGATAACCTTGTCCCAGACATTTAGAAAACACAAAGGATGGGGCAAACAGGGGAGAAAATCGAGCTATGAAAGTGTGGGGAAGGAAGAAGGAGAAGTACACAGGTGGCTTTAAACGTTTTCAATGCAAACCTTGTTTTCTGCTAGAAAGCAACAGACTGACAATCCAGGAGATGGACTGGAGGAGGGTAGAAAAGGATTTCTGAGTGGTTTTGAATGTCTTTCTTCCCCATTGGGTACTGGGCTAAAGCAAAGGCTTGTGAAGTGGGAAAATCAGTATAACAGAGAGAGAACTAACTCTCAATCAAATTCTGGAAAGAAGAAAAATATATAATTCAAAGATTATTTAAAGGAACTACATGAAGGCAAAAAAGGCCACTAAGAATGCCTGGGTGCACTTGTGCAGGGTGAATAATGCAGCTTGAAGTCCAGATGCAGACAGCTGGGTACTGCACTTGCTCCATCAGCTTTGTCAGGGGACCCAGCCCAGCAGAACCTTGGCTTTTCAGGGGGGAGGAGGACCCCAAATCCTCCCTCCTAACAGCACTCAGGTTTTTTACAACCCTACTTAAAATCACAGCAGAGCAGAGGCTCAGATATGACTTGTCCCCATTTCCCACAAGGGCTTTGACTTCAAGAGACTGACAGCTTTATTTCTTAGAATTGCAGCCTGGTTTGTGTTGGAAGGGAACTTAAAGCCCCTCCAGTTCCAACCCCTGCCACGGGCAGGGACACCTTGTACTAGGGAAGCTTGCTCCAAGCCCCTGTGTCCAACCTGGCCTTGAACACTGCCAGCGATGGGGCAGCCACAGCTTCTCTGGGCACCCAGTGCCAGTGCCTCAGCATCCTCCCAGGGAAGAGCTTCTGCCTAAGAGCTCACCTCAATATCCCCTCTGTCATTTCATGTGACCAAACCTTGTGGGCTGGAGTTGAAATACCTGGAAATATCAGTTAATATTTCCTTAAAACCAGAAATAACACCAGAAATCATTTGCTAATATAAGACATAAGCTTAGATACCCGCTGATTTGATGCCAGCAGGGCAAAGCCACCACCTACCTTCTCCCTTTTGCACTCTGAAGCCTGAAATAAAGTTTATTGCTAATTTTAATAACATTTAAATAATAAAATATATTAATTTCAAGTAATATTTAAGTAACAATCACTTTGGACAACAACTTTCTTTCCATTACACAGTCACTGTCAGGTCTCAGGCTGCAGCCAGAGAAAGTCCTGTCCATGCCAGCACAGAATGTAGCCTTGGTTTAAGGAGAAGCGTGTTTTCCGGCTGTCATGCTTCCAAGTATGTTTAGTCCCTTCTTTGTGAAGGTGCTATATCCACCCGTCCTTGAAGGTGCTATATCCAACCAGCCTCTTCAACGTGTAATATCCAGCCATCCCTGAAGGTGCAATACCCAGCCTGCTTGTTCTCCTCACTAGGGCAGGGTAGCCCTCTCCTTTCAGCTGACTAGGAACCATGAATGGACAAAGAGCAGAGGACTTTACTTTTTGCTTTCCTCATGGCATTCTTCATATCTGCATTTCTTAGGCTGTCGATGAGTGGATTCAGTATGGGGACAGCCACAGAGTGCGTCATGGAGACCACCTCGTCATGCTTTGAGGACTGGCTGGAGCTGGGGCACAGGTACATGAAGAGGGAGCTGCCGTAGTACAAAGCAATGGAGATGAAGTGAGAGGCACAGGTGGAGAAAGCTTTGCGTTGACCAACCACAGACCGCATCCGCATGACAGTGGAAAGGACCGACAAGTAGGAGATGAGGATGAAGACCGTGGTGCTCAGTACCTTGAACCCCACCACGGCAGCAGCCATCACCTCGATGGCAGGGGTGTCAGAGGAGGAGAGGGCTAGCAGTGGTGGTCCATCACAGAAGAAGTGATTGATCGTCTTGGACCAACAGAACGGGAGACGAGATATGGAAACCGTGTGTATGGTAGAGCTGATCACGCCAGCTAAGTAGGCACCAGCCAACATCCCAATGCAAAGCCTTTGGGACATGACCATGGAGTACGAGAATGGTACAATGGGTTACAAATGCCCATATAGCGATTGTAAGCTATAGCAGCCAGCACGTAGCACTCGGTGGTGGCACAGGTTGCAAAGCAGAAGAGCTGAGTGGAACACCTAATGAAGGAAATCACCTTCTTCTCCACTAGAACTTGGAGCAAGGCTTGAGGGATGACGGCAGAGGACTAGCAGACATCCAGGAGAGACAAGTGGCTTAGGAAGAAGTATATGGGGGTGTGTAGGCAGGAATCCATTCTGATTAATGCAATTAATTGCAGGTTTCCTATGAAGGTAACCACAGAGATGGCAAGGAATAAGACAAAGCACATCACCCACAGGTCTTCCCTGTTTGTGAAGCCCAGGAGAATAAGCTCAGAGGGGGACGTATAATTATCTTCAACCATAGTGAACCTATAAGCAGTTTGCCTGATTTATGTCTTCAAATTGAAATGCTGAATAGGCCCAAATCCCTCAATAATGTTAAGAATGTCAGGTTTTGTCTATCAATCAGTTACACCACTTACATACATACAAGTCAATATAAGGTAAATTCTCTTTGAGAGAGGAAAACACCAAGTTCCCAAGGCCAGTCTTGGCTGAACACCACAACCACCACCAACATACTTGGAAGCAAGTGTGTATTTTACGGCAAAGGAGGGAGGGCAACACCAGAGTGAATAAACTGCAGGGTTCCTCCTAGTTCCTCTCAAGCCATTGACACATGGAAGTCCTTGAATTCCCCAGTAACTGCTGGGAAAAGGGAATTATTTCTCATCTTTTGGGTGCTGCCAGTCCAGGGTGAGTACATGAGGAAAAAATAGCTGTTCTCTGTGACCCAGGAGGAGCTCTTTGAGAGCAAATGTGGCTTTCCTTAGGGTAGGATGGTGCAGAACAAGGATTTCTCCACCCCACTTTGCTTTAGACACGATGCCTGACTTGGAGACAAAAGATACATTCAGGCTTGACCAAAGATAAGTTCTCCCTGGGAGAAATCAGCAGCTCCTAATATCACAGCTTACAACAGGTAGAATAAATCCTCATTGATTTTTCCTGCCTAACATTAATCATCACTTGACAGAGTTACACCAGAGAGCAAAGCAGGAGTGCGCGTGGCTGGTATCTGACAAGCAGAGACATGCTTAAGTCATCATTATTTGATGACCTTTTGCTGAAGGGGTGAGCTCCCCCTCCAGAGCCAGACTCCTCATTTCAGATGTCCTGTGAGCAACGCGGGTGGTCTCCTGGTGTTATTAATTGGGATTTAGAGCTGCTTTTCACTGCTCACATAGAGATGCTGGAGGCAAAGCAGCTCCTGAGCCATCACCACGGAGCTGGAAGATGTGAGCCAAGTAATGAAAATCCAACTGTTTGGGTCTGGGGCTCAATCCTCCCCCTGAGGCAGCATCCACCTGCCCAGACACACACATCTCAATTAACAAAGGCTCACCCTCGCTTTTTCTTGCTTGACAAACCAAGTGCTTGTTCTGACGTGATCCAAGGTGCAGATATGAAACCTGGGATGTGTCTAAGGCTGCAGCTTGTGCTATACATGACAACTTCCCCCCAGCAATCACATCTCCCTGCAGCTTGAGCACGCTCACTGGAATGGAGAAAAATTAAACTAAAACCCATACCTTGCTCACTTTGTTTAGATATTATCCATGCAGGTTGTGGGTCCACACTCTGCTGAAGAGTTAACTGAATATTTATCCCTGTATTCCTGGGGAAAGGACCTCCATTTGTGGCTTTCCTACTCCGATTTGGTAAGATCTTGCTTTTTGGCCAAGCTTTCAACAAGCTGCCCTAGGACTCACCAAGCAGACTGTTGCTAGTATTATCCAAGATGTAACTCTTGACATTATGGATAGGAGAACATCCAGATGCTGTTGAGACTCTACAGCCAAGCAAAACCTTGCATCACAACCTCCTGGTTAGGTAGCAGTTAGCTTGCTCTCATAGAACCATAGAAGCCCAGTTTGTGTTGGAAGAGACCTTAAAGCTCCTCCAGATCCAACCCCTGCCACGAGCAGGGACCCCTTCCACTAGAGCAGCTTGCTCCAAGCCCCTGTGTCCAACCTGGCCTTGAACACTGCCAGGGATGGGGCAGCCACAGCTTCTCTGGGCACCCTTTGCCAGCACCTCAGCACCCTCACAGGGAAGAGCTTCTGCCTAAGAGCTCATCTCAATCTCCCTCTGGCAGTCCAGAAGGGACGTTATCCTCAAGATCCCAGTACAGGAACAAGGGGAAGGTGCCAACTCTATAGAGCTATTACACACTGTTTGGCTAGCTGCTCTTTCAAGAGTCCTACAGCACAAACTGTCTAATGAGTGAAGAAAAAGATCATTTAAAATATGAAGCAAAAGAGCCCCATGCTCACAGCACCAGCATCCCTCTGATTCCTGAAGGGGATGGTTTCTGCTGCCCTGAAATAAAGCAGAGGAGGTAAGGTTTGCTACAAGGCCTCTGGATCCTGTGGATGCCACAGGACAAAGCAGTGTTTTCATATCAGGGATTTCTTCCTCTTTGCTCTCAGATCCACTTGAAATGGGTTTTAATACTCCCAGCTTCTCCAGGCTCCAGCTAGAAGGGTAATGCTGCTCTGTCTTCCCCCATGCAGCATCTACCCGTCCAGAGCCTTGTCCTTTGTGGTATTCACAGAGCCAGGGGTGAAACAAGTCAGGGGATTACACATTAACCACCAGGGAGCTGTCAGACCAGGCAAGGGTCAGCCCAAAGGGCTGTGATTTACATCCATCAACAACAAGGAATTAAATCCTTCACCTCCATGGGATAAAGGCTGAGATTTTACCTGTTTTGAGATTTGCTTTCATTATAAAATATGGGATGGCTTTGTCAGGAGTAAAGATGTGCAATGGGGACACTTTCTGAGAGGGATCTGTGGATCTAGAGGAAACAACTGATGGAGAAGGGAATCATTTAAACCACTATGAATTAGCACTTCAGATTGTGTATGGATAGCACAGGCTATTTAATGAAAAAAAAACATTTAAAAGGCAGAGTGAATTTGATATCCTCAACAACAGAAGGACATGGATCAAGTGCAGAGGAGGACACAAGGATGATCAGGGACTGGAGCACCTCCTATATGGAGCCAGGCTGAGAACATTGGGGCTGCTGAGCATGGAGAAAAGAAGCTGTGTGGAGACCTCAGAGCAGCTTCCAGTGTCTGAAGGGGGCTACAAGGATGCTGGAGAGGGACTCTTCATCAGGGACTGGAGTGACAGGACAAGGAGTGATGGGTTCAAAGTGAAACAGGGGGAGTTCAGGTTACAGATAACAAAGAAGCTCTTCCCTGTGAGGGTGCTGAGGCACTGGCACAGGGTGCCCAGAGAAGCTGTGGCTGCCCCATGCCTGGCAATGTTCAAGGCCAGGTTGGACACAGGGGCTTGGATGACATGGTCTAGTGTGCGGTGTCCCTGACCATGGCAGGGGGTTGGAACCAAGCTCCTTTCCAACCCAAACCACTCTATGATTCTACAATAATCTACATTTCATACAACCTGAAGCCTCAGCCAAGAACTGCATTAGGAAAAGTGGGGTTTAAAACATCATTTCTAAATGTGAGAGGACTTTGAAGCTGTTATACCATCTGACATTGCCTTAACAGGGTCAGGAAATAAACTGTCTACATAGGATCAGCCAACTGTAGAGGCAACATGATGGCCTTAGTTTATTTATCTATTATTTCTCAGTTTTCTGAGAACAAGTCTCTTGGCTACCCAAAGCTTCCCAGCACGTAAGAAAAAGGTGGTTTTATCTTAAATGAAAGGAGTGACTATCCCAGCAACGTCCAATAGGTGGTGGTGTTGTATAAGAAATCCTGATCCATGAGTTTCTAGACAGTTATTCAAATCTTCTGCCTTTTGATACCTAAAGGGACTCCTGTGACCATTTTGCACCTCTTGGAGGTGACCACAGAGAGCAATGGTACCAAGAAGGAACAAAAATCACACAGGAAAAGGAATGGATTTTGTTCAGAAGTAGATGAAATGTAGTTTTGAAGGGGAAATGGACATCTAAAGAGCAAGCATATGTGGATACTGAAATATCCTGCTGGCAACAGTAAGAGTCAGCTTCAGGATGGTAACTTTACTAAAGAATAAGAATAAATAAAGAATAAAAGAGAACAGATAAAGAATAAAGTATAAATAAAGAATAAAGTATAAAAAAAGAATATTTATTTCTTAGTGCTGGCCAGGGTCACATCCCTGTTTGGGTTATTTTCCCGTGGATTAAAGAGTGTTTTTCCCACTGGTGATGCCACAGCTCAAGTGACCACAGGTGGAAAATCCCCATCCAGGACTCAGCCAAGCCTTCTCCTTCCTATCAGCCCATCAGCTCCAAATCCATTCCCAGAGGAGCTTGTTAACACAACTGGATCAGGGACATCTCTCACCTTTGAGTGATGAGCTGCTAAAGAAATAGGGAAGTTTTGGGTGTGTGGGGAAACCCTGTGGTGACTGTTTTCCCTGGTGGTATTGCGACTTTATAGCAACCAAGATATGGGGGAGCTGCAATTTGTGCCAGGAATGACTTCTTGCATAGGAAATAAGGACTTTTGGTTGGGTTTTTTCATTACCTTTGATTTTCCTGCTGTTTCAGGGTCCTGGTTTGTTTGCATGTTTGCTTTGGGTTTCTTTAATCCCCATTGCCTCAAACCAAAGTGCAACTCTCCTGCGGCAAACTCTACTGATAACATTCTTGCCTTTGTTTTTAACAAACCACTGTGGGTATAAATTAGAAAACTCCTTAGAGCTTCTCTTAAAGGCTTTGAGAAAGGCAGAACTTGAGGAGGAAAATGAAAGGGTGAAGTTCTACAGCTGCCTGAAAAGAGGTGGCAAAGCACAATTTGACTGTGATTTAACTCAGCAGGGTGGTTCCAAACACAGACCTGTTGAAGAATTTGCATTTCACTCACTTGGCTCATGCACAATATCCCATTGCTCCATAACTGCATTAAAACATCAGTTCATCCATTTAGATCTTGGGTTTCCATCCTTCCTGGGAAAAGCCCATAGCAGCTGGGCCCTCCCCACCCTATAAATTACTGAGACCCCAACTAAACTGAGGCAAGGAAAATCAGTATCGTGGGTTTTGGTGTTGACGTTTAACACAAGAATATATTGTGTTATATATAAATACAGAGGTTAGGATGCATTTAATATTGTGTTTTGATATATATACAGACATATACATATATGTTTATGTGTATAATTTGCCAGTCATAGGAACAGAGATCTCCTAGATGTCCTTTCTGAGCCATAACTATGTCTTGCTGGTCATAGTCACATCAGTGACTAGTCATGGTCACATCAGGTTGCTCCTGGCCTCATTCAGGCAGCTTCTGAACATGGCCATGGGTGGAGGCTCCACAGCCTCTGGAACAAAGCCTCATGTTACCCACATCCCTGGATCAGGGTTTTCAAAACCTGACTATGATTCTTTCTGCAGCTCTCCTCAGAGCATCCTTCATCTCTTTGTTCCTCAAGCTGTAGATGAGGGGGTTGAGCATGGGGATCACCACCGTGTAGAAAACAGAGACCACTTTGTCAGTGTTCAGGAAGTAACTAGAGCTAGGGCGTAAATACATGAAGATGGTTGTTCCATACAACATGGTCACCACAATCAGGTGGGACATGCAGGTGGAAAAGGCTTTTTTCCTGCCCTCAGCATTACGGACACTCAGGATGGCAAAGAAGATGAAGACGTGGGAGACCAGAATGGCAGAGATGGTGCTGAGCTCAATGACACCAGCCAAGGAGAAGAGGATCATCTCATTGATGTACGTGCTGGCACAGGACAGAGCCAGGAGAGGAGGAACATCACAGAAGAAGTGGTTGATGACATTGGAGCTGCAGAAGGGCAGCCTGATGATGAAGGTCATCTGAATGATGGAGTTCAGGACACCCCCAATATAGCACCCTACCACCAGCCCCACACATAACCTCCGAGTCATGACAGAGGAGTAGAGCAGGGGGTTACAGATGGCCACATACTGGCCATAGGCCATGACAGCCAGCAGGAAAGACTCAGTTGTCACAAAGACGATGTAGAAGAATGCTTGACCCATACAGCCAGCAAAGGAAATGGTCTTTTTCTCCAATAGGAAGTTGACCAAAGTCCTGGGGGCTACCACAGAGGAGAAGCAGATGTGAACAATGGAGAGGCTGCCCAGGAAGAAGTACATGGATGTGTGGAGCTGTGGGTGACCTCGGATGGCTACAGTTATCCCTGCGTTGCCCAGAAGGGTGATGGTGTACATGAGCAGCAGCAGCACAAAAAAGGCTGCCTTCATCTCCACTTGGTCACTGAGACCCTTGAGGATGAACTCTGCTACTGAGGTGTGATTCTGCTCTGCCATTCAGGGCTTTTGTATCTGGCAAGGAAGGAAAAAACCCTGGAAAATACAGGACAGTGGAAACCATGCCTTTATTTGAACTGGAATGGGATAACTTGACAATTAGCACCCTGTGCATCAAGGGCATCCCCACTATTCATTTCCAGGGAGCTACAGTGGAATGGACTGCTCTGTGGCCATCTCCTCTAAGCTTGCCCTCTTACACAGCCCAAGGAAAGAGGAGGCCCCTTCTGAAGTGAGAGCATCCCAGCTTCCCCAAACACCTCTGAGCAGATCCATTTATATCACTCAATCCCATTGTGGTACCTACAGTTTGATGAGACCAATGGCTACAGCAGCAGAGAGGGATTGATGTGACACAAACCAAGCCATCAGCTCTGCCCTTGATCCCCTGTGATCAAGTTTCTCTGAAGACAGCACTGATTTTGGAAGCAGCTTCTGGCTATAACTCATATAAGACTAAAAGTACTGTAGCTTTCCTTTGGTGATTTTGGAAAAGTCATTGAGATGAAGGAAAAAAAGCCTTTAATTTGCTGGGAATTAAGGAAGGAGAAGGGAAGGGGTGCTGCATGACCCTAAAACTCATTCAGGACATGAAGAGTTTAATATTACAGTCTTGGAAACCTTGGGGAGGTGATGCCAGGAGACCATGAGCAAAATTTGGGTCTGAAGATGTTATTCCCTTAGTACTATTAAGAGAATATACGATTAGGAGGAATCAACACCATGATGAGACCATTGAGCTCTGCTAAGCCAAACTCACTCAACTCCGGTTGTCTAAGTTAGGCACTAAGTTAAGCTGCTCACCCTCATGAAAAAAAAAGTGTGAATTACAGGTTTCTGTCCCTGATAACATGAAGGTTCAGAATAAAACAACTAAATCTTTACAGGATTAAAGATGAGAATTAAAATCTTACCCCACCAGATGAGTGTCGGGACCGGAAGACTCAGCGAAGATCCATTCTCCGTCAACAGAATATTTCTTTGTAGAAATATTCTTTACATTTTAAAATGAATATCACTATTTCAGGGCCAGTGGTTAGGTTCATCTGTCCTTGTGAGTTTTCTCGTCTCTTATTTTGCAAGGTTCCTTAAACATACCATAAGCACCATGATAAGCACCAGTGGCTAAATGGGCTACAAGAAAGATGGAGAAGGGCTTTGGACAGGGGCCTGTAGGGACAGGCCAAGGAGAATGGCTTGAACCTGAAGGGTGCCCAGAGAAGCTGTGGCTGCCCCATCCCTAGCAGTGTTCAAGGCCAGGTTGGACACAGGGAATTGGAGGAAGCTGCTCTAGTGGAAGGTGTCCCTGCCCGTGGCAGGGGTAGGAGCTGGATGAGCTTTAAACTCCCTTCCAACCCAAAGCAGGCTGGAATTCTCCCATCACTCGGTGGCAGAAGGAAGTCACAGGAGGTAACATCAACACAAAGCAGAGCCTCACCTTCATTGAAGCAGTGGCATTTCTTCTTCATGTCCTCAGGTCCTCTTTGGGAAAGCTGTGTCAGAAAACAGCCTTATCAATGTGGGTTCTTTTTATAATAAGAGGGAGCAATGTCTGCCAGAGGGGAGACTGAGATGAGCTCTTAGGCAGAAGCTCTTCCCTGTGAAGGTGCTGAGGCGCTGGCACAGGGTGCCCAGAGAAGCTGTGGCTGCCCCATCCCTGGCAGTGTTCAAGGGCAGGTTGGGCACAGGGGCTTGGAGCAAGCTGCTCCAGTGGAAGGGGTCCCTGCCCGTGGCAGGGGTTTGAGCTGGATGAGCTTTAAGGTTCTTTCTGACCCAAACCAGTCTGGGATTCTATGAAACAAACTAATACAGCGACATCTCCAGCTCCATAAACTAAAATCTCTTGAAGAAATTAGACAGGGAAGTGTTCCATGAATCCATACACCAAGACCACAGTATGGTGGGTAATACGTGTCACAACACTTGGACCTACTGGACAGATATCAGTCAAAAGAATTTTGTTTAGGTACTACTGCAGTTCTCCTGTTGATTTGAATTCAGGTGGTTGCTGTTTCCTTTCTCTTCTCACCACTGCTCATAGGAAAATGAAACAAAAACCCCAAGGAAATGGTAAAAACTTGGTGTGGGGACAATTACTGTCTTAGTCAAGTCAGCAAAGGCAAAAATCAACATTTGGAATGGGTTTCACAGGAAGATGATAACAAGGGGCAACTGTAAGAGTATGAATGGTTGCAGGAACTCTCTTTGTGTTGCTGAAATTCTCTTTAAGTAGCATTAGGAAAGCCAGTTGATAAAGTCATGAGAATAATCAGGGGTGAAGCATGTAGACATGATTCACTCACTCCCTCTCCTCAATGTGGGAGTAGGAGGAAGACATCTCCTTAAATCCACATATTTACAGCATATTGTTCCTGAGCTTTATTAGTGCACCTGGAGATGAAGAGATTGATGCTCTGGGTGGATTTCGCTTGTTGTCAACCTTCATGGACTGGAACACTTCCAAGGTCTCAGAAATGAGTATAAATACATCTTGAACAATAGAAACTACAGAGGGCACTTGTCTGCCTTTGCAAGATGCAACAGCAAATCACCCTCAGTGCAGCTTCTAAGGAAAGGCTGCTAAAACCCACTCTCAAGATCTGCTTGGAGATGAACGTGGCCTCAGTCATCATCTGGAGGAGCAGCCAAACTCATCCCAGTTGCTGAAGGAGCTGCATGGACCCTCCAGGTTTCTCCATCATCACTGTGCCACCTTAAATTTCCTTTCTTATGGACTGTGTCTGCAGAAAACTTTGTGTTCTTCTCAGCTTTAAAATGCCCACACTTCTGCTCTGCTTTGCTTTGCAAAAGGAAGTGAAAGTCAACAGGAAAAGGATTTCTTCAAGTGGAATTGTTCCATGTTGGTTCATTTTAGAAAACAGCAATTATTTTCCAAATGTACCTGTCATTTCCTAAGGAAAACCCAAAATGCAGTCAATGTCTGTGCTGGTTTGGCCTGGGATAGAGCATATTGTCTTCATAGTAGTTACTATGGGGCTATGGTTTGGATTGGTGCTGAAATGGTGTTAATAAGTCCCGGGTGTTTTAGTTATTGCTGAACTGTGTGGGGCTTAGTTGCCATCTGTGGCTAAACCTCGACCATAGAATAGTTAGGGTTGGAAAGGACCTTAAGATCATCCAGTTCCAACCCAGCTTCCAAGAATTGCCCAGTTATTGACCTTCCTCCTGTATTAAATGTCCCAAGGAAGGCAGAAAGAGGAGAGATGAAATGCTGAGCTAAACCCAGGTGGGTGCTCTCACTGTTGAGCTTGAGGGTTTGGTTTTAAGACCCTCTTGTAGCCACTAGATGGAGGCTTGGCTCGTCCAAGAGCTCAAATCTCTTCCAAGAGCTATCCAGAGTCCAACTGACCCTCTAGCAGGATGGGTTCTGCTTCCCTTTGTTGACACCGAGGAAGCTGAGGGTCCTCTTGAGCTGCCCGCATCATTGTCTGTTTTGCCTATCTCCTGCAGGTTGATGCATTACAGAGGATGACACCCGTCAATCACACTGATGTGCATGAGTTCATTCTTTTGGGGCTGACCACCCACCCAGACCTCCAGGTCCCCCTTTTCATGGCTTTCCTGGCCATGTCCATGCTGACCCTTTTGGGGAACTTTGGGATCATTGTATTGTTCAGGACTGATCTTCACCTTCACACCCCCATGTACTATTTCCTCAGCCATTTGGCTTTTGTCAGCATCTGCTACTCCTCCGTCATCATCCCCAAAATGCTGGTGCAGACTTTGACACTGGAGAAAACCATCAGCTTCTTGGGATGTGCAGCCCAGCTCTGCATCTTTCATAGAATCATAGAATCGTTAGGGTTGGAAAGGACCTTAAGATCATCTAGTTCCAACCCCCCTGCCGTGGGCAGGGACACCTTAGGCTAAATCATATCACCCAAGGCCTCGTCCAACCTGGCCTTTGTCATTTTTGGGGTCATTGAGTGCCTCCTGCTGGCTGTGATGGCCTATGGCAGGTATGTGGCAATCTACAAACCCCTCATGTACCCCACCATCATGTGTGGATGGATGTGCTGGTGGCTTGTGGCTGGTTCCTATGCTGTTGGTGTCTTCCATGCGGTGACCCACACCACTTTCATCTTTACCTTGTCCTTCTGCCACTCCAATGTTATCAACCACTACTTCTGTGACATTGCCCCACTCTTACCTCTCTCCTGCTCCAACACCCACTCCTACGAGGGGGTCATCCTTGCTCTCGTCAGCATGAACTGTCTCAGCACCATGACCATCATCTTTATCTCCTATGCTTACATCCTCCCCTCTGTCCTGAGGATACGCTCAAAGGAGAGCAGGAGAAAAGCCTTCTCCACTTGCACATCCCACCTGATGGTCGTCACCACGTTCTATGGGGCAATCTTGCTCATGTACCTGCGCCCCAGCTCCACCTTTGCCTTGGATGAGAACAAAACGGCCACGGTGTTCTACACCATCATGACCCCCACGTTGAACCCCTTGATCTACAGCCTAAGGAACAGGGAGGTGAAGGCTGCCCTCCTGAGAGCAGTTGGGAGAAGGCAGTGAATGGAGGAAGCTGGTGACCAGGAGGGTGTTTCCTTGTTGCTGTTATTGAGCAGGACTCATTGCAGCACGGAGGTCTCTGTGAAGGTGTATTGAGGTGATTACTCTGTAATTTCTCTCTCATTTATAAGGTATCTGACACTGATTTGGCATGTAACACCTGCCTAGATGAAGGTGGGTGAGATGAAGCCCAACCTCATTCATCACCAATGGTCAATGTGCACAAACAGCTCCTCCGGACACCTTGATTCATCCTGTTCATCACATTGCTCTCTTCAGTCACTACAGAGACAGCATGGACTACCCTGGGCATGGGTTTCCAGGTTGCCAAGGTTCAGAGGTGAACTCAAAAGAAGAGCCAGAAACTCTCTTCTTCTGGAGTGTCTCTGAAACCCAGTGCCTACCAGCCTGGGTGAGAACGGAATAGACCCAAAGGACCACAGGACATCATAGAATCAGTTAATAACTCAATCACACAAGTCTCCACTGTACTTTCTCATGATAAGGCTTGTGGCACTCTTAAATAAAGCTTTCCCACCCAAAACTTGGTTCCTACAAGTGAAATTTCAGGTCAAGCTGAAGCTGTTTGGTCCTTTGAAATCTCACAGTGTTGGTGCTAATTTACCTGGAAGACTTTGGGCAATTTGAGCCTTGTCTTTGCTGTTCTTTTGCAGACGGTGTGCAAATGTAAAGAACTTAATCACAGGTTGGGTCAATATCCATTGTTTCAGCAGTGATTGAATCATCAGTGTTGGATTTCCCAGCTCTTGAAGCTGATTCAGAAGTAGGCCTTTTACATAATTCACCAGTAAGTTAAAGAATGGAGACTGATGTGGATATCCTGAAGGGCTCCCTCTTAAAGAAGCAAACCCAGATAAAAAATACAAGTAAACAACTTTAAAGTTGGGATAAACTATGTTCTTGCTCAAGTAAATCTTTCAACAAGTGGGTATTTCTCCCCACCCATAAGAAACAGGCACCTTTATGTGTAATTCACTCTGTTGTAACTCCAGTCTCTAAAGCAAATCACATGAATCACAGCCCAGAAATGCCTGTTTGTGTCCCAGCAATGGAAATCTGTGTGCATGTGTGTATTTATATGGATATCTAGGATCACGAGATGAATCCTGGAATTCCAGAGTGGTTTGGGCTGGAAGGGACCTTAAAGCTCATCGAGCTCCAACCCCTGCCACGGGCAGGGACCCCTTCCACTGGAGCAGCTTGCTCCAAGCCCCTGTGTCCAGCCTGGCCTTGAACACTGCCAGGGATGGGGCAGCCACAGCTTCTCTGGGCACTCTGTGCCAGTGCCTCAGCACCCTCACAGGGAAGAGCTTCTGCCTCAGAGCTCATCTCAGTCTCCCCTCGGGCAGGTTAAAGCCTGTCCCCTTGGCCTGTCCCTACAGGCCTTGGTCCAAAGCCCCTCTCCAAGGAGAAGGATCCATGCAGGAAGACCAGCTTTATTTCAATTTGGTTTGGTTTAGTTTAGTTTTCAGTTTAGTTTTTATTTATTTTAATATTTCATATTATTTTATTTCAATTTATTATTCTAGTCTATTCTTTATTTTAGCTAAGTTAATTTATTTTAATATACATTTTTGTTTGCTTTTTATGTTTAATTTTAAAGTTATATTTTATTTGTATTATTTTTAATTCTTAATCATTTTATTTTTTTATTCCATTTTTTAATTTATTTTATATTTTATTTTCATATTCCTCTGTCATCCATCTATGCACCCCCCCCATGCACACACATATGTGTATGACAGAGTAATATAATAATAATTGCACTTCTCCCAAAGGAAGTTCTGCAAAACACTTCTCAGCCAAAGCACCTCGGAGGTCTCAGTGGATTAGAGAGAAGGGTTATAAAGCAATTACACCATCAGGGGGGACAGAGAGAGCATATAAGTGTCCTCGTCATCTGTCGTAACTTAATGTGAAGCAAGGAAGAAGAACCAAGCTGTCACTGGTAAGGACAAGGGGACATCCAGATTTGTTTTATTGCTGGAGCTAGGAGGTAGTTTATAATTTTAAGGGGCTATATAGTATCATAGAATCCCGGAATTGTTTGTGTTGGAAGGGTGCTTAAAGCTCATCCAGTTCTAACCCCTGCCAAGAGCAGGGACCCCTTCCACTGGAGCAGCTTGCTCCAAGCCCCTGTGTCCAACCTGGCCCTGAACACTGCCAGGGATGGGGCAGCCACAGCTTCTCTGGGCACCCTGTGCCAGTGTCTCCTTGTGCAATACAATGCATAATTCCTTGCAGGAAGCAGGATAGCAGGAGAATGGTTTCATCCTTTAGAGATGAGGGAGAGGAATTTGATTGTTCTGGTTTGTATCTTTATTAGACAGACCATGAGGAACTGTTTATTTCATGGCAGAGCAAGAGAACACCAGAAGAAGGAAGATCACAGAGCACGTGGATTTTGTGAAGGGTGTTGAACCAGTTATAATGGTTTGGTTATTTTTTAATAGCAGTAGATAGCAGCTAAAATACCAGTTATAATAAATCCTTTATCACTGCAATGCCGGTGATCCCACCCTGATTAATTCTGTCATGCTGCAGGTTGTACATAGAGCTAAACCCCATGTGCTTCTTCCATAGGGATAAATGGTTTATCTGATTTTCCTTTCTGAATATAAGCCAGGCTCTTTGATACCAGTTTTACAGTGACTGCTGATGGGAAAGCTGTGCTCATTGCACTGCAGAGATTTGCTGACAGTGACGCACACCCCATGAGCAGCACAGTGCTTTCCATGATCTTAGGCTAATATTGATCTGCTATTCCCAACAGTTTTCCTGTCTTTTTTCTTGGTCTCTTCCAAGTGTTTATGTTACAGTGGTTCCTTGTGGACCCCTGTGGAGGCTGCTCCATATCCCTCCCTGATTCTGTGATTAAAAGGCAGGATGCCATGGTGTATTTTCATAGAACTCTTAAATATGGATTTTAGAAAGAGGAGGTGTAGGAAAAGTTGATAAAAAGGAAAAGATTTGTTGTGCCATTTTTTGGTTTTACTGGTTTCTTTTCTCCCTCATGATGGCACTTCACCATTTCTATATACCAAATAGAAGAATAACCCTGAAATAGCAAAACAGATGAAAAGTTACTGAAGAATAAATGGGGTTTTCCTGTTTCATCTACAGTGTGCAAGCAAAATCACCTTTAAGGAAAACCTCTATGGGGAAGGCTTCCTAAGATGCCAAACGTTCTATTCTTCTTCAAAGGTTGGATTTGATGATCTGAAAGGTCTTTTCCAACTCAGTTGATTCTATGATTCTAAGTCCTAGAATTACAGAATCACAGACTGGTTTGGGTTGGAAAGCACCTGAAGTTCAGCTAGTTCCAACCTCTCAGGCTTGGGCAGGGACATCTCACACTAGACCATGTCACCTCTAAAAAGACATGGTCTAGTGTGAGATTTTCATTATTGATGTCAGTAATTCTTTACAGGAAGCACTGAACCCCTTCTTTTACACTTTCTTTGTTAGAACTTGGGAGGGTTACCCTGGAGTGTGATATATACCATGAGTATACATCAGGGAGATGTGTTTTAGAATGAATGGAATAGGAAACACTTGGCAGAGTGACTGCTACCAGAATAAAACATTCATTGCTTTGCTAAACTGTTTTTTGATGAATGTTGATGCAAATGAAGCAGATCTCTGATAAGGAGAGGGTTTGCCATCCAAACCCTGGGGATTGATGGGCTTTTTAGGTGCTGAGTGTCTCCATTAACTGTTTATTATGGCTCTATGAATACAGCTTACAGTGCTTTAGGAGAAGATGGCTAAGGAAAACCAAAGCAAGCAAGTGACAGAGCTGACTCTTGTCGGACTGATGGACAACCCGCAACTGCAAGCGCCTTTGTTCATCCTGTTCCTCCTCATTTACTTCATCACGCTGGTGGGGAACCTGGGCATGGTTGTGCTCATCAGGAGCAGCGCTCAGCTGCAGACCCCCATGTACTTTTTCCTTAGCAACTTATCTCTCCTCGATGCTTGCTACTCATCGGTGGTGGCACCGAGGATGTTAATGAACCTTCTGATGGAGAAGCAAACAATCTCTGTCATTGGCTGCGCAACCCAGCTTTACTTCTTCATAGCCTTTGGCACCACCGAGTGCTTCCTCCTGGCTGCGATGGCGTACGACCGCTACATGGCCATCTGCAAGCCTTTGTTGTACTCGGCCATCATGTCCCACCAGCTCTGCATGCTGCTGGTGGCCAGTTCCTATGTGCTTGGCCTGCTGAACTCCTGGGTGCACACAGAGTTTGCCTTCAGCCTACCTTTATGCCAGCCAGCCAAGGTCAACCACTTCTACTGTGAAATCACGCCTGTTCTGGCCCTCTCCTGCTCTGACACACGTGTCAATAGGTGTCTTATATTTGTCCTTGGTGGGCTGGTGGAGATGGTGACCATCTTGGCCGTCCTGGTCTCCTATGCCTTCATCCTCGCTGCTGTCTCGAGGATCAGCTCTGCTCGGGGCCAGTACAAAGCCTTCTCCACGTGCACCTCTCACCTGGCTGGAGTCACCATCTTCCACGGGTCCATCCTCGCCCTGAACTTCCGACCAGGGTCTGGCAGCAGCCTGAGCACGGATAAGGTCTTTGCTGTGTTCTACTCGCTGGTGGTGCCCATGCTGAACCCCCTGATCTACAGCCTCAGGAACAGGGAGGTGAAGAACGCCCTGAGGGACTTTGTCAGCTGGAAGTAGCTTTGGCAGGATGTTTAGCTGCTGGTTTTGTGACAAAGGTCTCCAGAGCTTCAGTTGACACCAAGGACTTTTGTTTCCCCACCCTATTCCTTCACCTTAAAGATCTGGTTTGGAACCATTTCCAAGTCTGTCTTTCTTCCTATGACTGGCTTGTTGTCCTGGGTTCAGCAGTAGCAGTCATGTTTTTTTTTTGTTTTTTTTTTTTTTTTCCTTTGTGCTAGCTGGTGCAGTGCTGTGTTTTGAGGTCCAGCCTGAGAACAGTGTTGGTGAAGTCGATGTTTTCAGTTGTTGCTAAGTGATGTTTACCCTGACCAAGGACTTTGTGAGGCTCATGCTCTGCCAGGGAGGAGGGGAAGCCGGGAGGAAGCAGAGATGGGGCGCCTGACTCGGGCTAGCCAGGGAGGTATTCCATACCACAGCACGTCATGCCCGGGGTGGGGGGTGACTGGGAGTTACCCGGAAGGACACAGGCTTCCGGGTGGAACTCGTCTTCTTGGCCGGTGGTATCGTATTCTCTTCCCTTGTTATTTTCCCTTATCATTGTTGTAGTTGATAGTAGCGGTGGTGATTTGTGTACTTTGGTTGCTGGACTGTTCTTGTCTCAACCCGTGGGAGTTGCACTCTTTCGATCCTCCTCCCCGTTCCTCCGGGAGTGGGGGATAACCCCGGTGGGGGGGGGGGGACACGGACCTCGATTGTTGTCAGCTCGGCACCACTCACTGGGAGGGAGTGAACAAGTTACCTGACTGGGTTTAAACCACGACAGTTCTTTTTTGGCACCCAACGTGGGGCACGAGGGCTTGAGATAAGAACAGATCTGTCTGGATTGATAGTCACTCGTCACAATGCTGATTTATTGGCTCTCAAGGTTGTTCCTCTTGATCTCACAGTTTCAGTATATCATATCTTACGTCCATCCGGTATTTGCTGTATTAGTGTTTTTTAAGTGTGGGGCTTGGGCTATGGTTTTTGTCCCATTGTACTTTATGGTAATGACTTGTAATACAATAGAATCATTGATCATGAAACTGATCTGGTTTATGTTCCCAGTGTGGTCACCACCTTTATACTTTGGGAGGTATATGATGGAGGTGCTTAGCAATTACACATCTTTTTTCTCCTTCTCAGGTGCTCAACCTGTGAAGGAGACATTCTTTTACCCTCCCAGTCGTCCCCCCAGACCATTTACATTTGAAAGTTTTGAATTTTTTGAATGGCATTTTAATGCTGTTGAGACTTGTTTGCTGATGGTGATGGGAATCACCATGCTCACACGCATACAGAGTGTGTTTTGCCCACTACTGATTTCAAGAGTTAAGTAGAGTCAGGTTTGGGTCTTGTCTGGGGTCAAACGACGATGTAGGAGGACCGAGAGATTTTCCCAGAGGCTGGACAGCCATGAGTGGCAGGGTGTGTGGGATAGTATGGGCAAGTATCTAGGTCAGTGGGCCCCTCCAGTACTTTGGAATTTCACTACCGAACAACTGCAAAATCCAGAAGAATTAGTAAAACACTTAAATGAGGTGTGTGGTCATTCTGGCCATACCAGAGATGGACAAATCACGGCAACGTGCTGGGGCTTGGCCTATGCTTACAGGGCCTTGTTCAACACTATCCAGCACCTTCAAAAGGAAAAGAATGTCGGCGGATCTGAGGGCAAAGCGACAGTCGCTACTCAAACTTTGGCTGCAATGAACTGCGCAGCTACCCCAGTGACAAGTACAGCAGCTGCTCAAACTTCAACTGCAACAGACAGCGCGGTTACCCCAGCTCCAAGCACAGTAGCTACACCACCCCCAGCAACAAGTACAGTCGCTACTCAAACCACAGTGATAATCACTGCAGCCAAACCAGAGGACCAATTCGTACCAATATCGGTTGCCCCTGTACGCAAGAGAACAAGCAAAAAGGAGGCAAAAAGGGTGAAGCGAGATGAAGAACCAATGAATTCACCACCCGGTCCAGAATCTGATCAGGAGTCATCATCACATGACGAAGAAGAAGAAGAAGAGGTAACTTCTCGACCTCGGACCTCAACCGAGCTGCGGAATATGCGAAAAGATTTTACCCGTCAACCAGGGGAGCACATCATCACCTGGTTACTCCGATGCTGGGACAATGGGGCTGATGGTCACGAACTAGAAGATACAGAAGCCAAGCAGCTGGGATCACTTGCTAGAGAAGGGGGAATTGACAAAGCAATTGCAAGAGAGAAAAAGTCCCTCAGCCTTTGGAGGCGGCTCTTGGCAGCTGTGAAAGAAAGGTTTCCGTACAAGGACGATGTTATGAGCCATTCGGCCAAGTGGACTACTATAGACAAAGGCATCCAGTCTCTGAGGGAATCGGCCATCGTAGAGATGCTCTATCACATCAAGCCGAATAACGGGGATACACCTATAGATCCAGATGAAGTTGAATGTACACGACCCATGTGGCGAAAACTTACACAGAATGCACCGTCATCATATGCCCATTCATTGGCAACAGTGACCTGGAATGACATAGTACCACTAACAGTGGATGAAATGGTTCATAAACTCTGAGAGTTCGAAGACAATCTCACCCCTTCCATCATCTCAGCTGTGAAAAAACTGTCCCAGGACCTCGAACAATTGAGGGACGATCTATCTGATTTATCCATCTCCTCACGTGTAGCAACACACGTCTCAGCTATTAACAAAAGGCGTCCTATTGTTCAAGAGAGGAGATACAGGAGGTATACGCCACGGGGTACCCTATGGTTTTACCTGCTGGATCACGGAGAAGACATGACAAAGTGGGATGGAAAACCTACTTCAGCTTTGGAGGAACGGGTGAGTGAACTGAAGAGGGGAGCAAGGGCCAAGACTGATCGTCCCATGAGAGCTACGGCTTCAGTCTCTGGTGAGCAGTTTCCCAGATGGAATGGAAGAGCTGATTTTACTCCAGCTCCTGTGATAACGAAGAATAATCCCACTCAGCACGACTTAAGTGTCCAACGCTGTGACGACCATTAGAGGGGCCCTGCCTCCAGCCAGGTGGAGGTAGGGGACAATCGGATTTACTGGACTGTGTGGATCAGATGGCCTGGCACATCAGTCCCACACAAGTATAAGGCTCTAGTAGATACCGGTACACAGTGTACCCTGATGCCATCAAGCTGTCAAGGGGTGGAATCCATCTATATTTCTGGAGTCACAGGAGGATCCCAAGAGTTGACTGTGCTGGAGGGTGAAATCAGCCTGACTGGGAGGGAGTGGCAAAAGCACCCTATTGTGACTGGTCCAGAGGCTCCATGCATCCTCGGCATAGACTACCTCAAGAGAGGGTACTTCAAAGACCCAAAAGGGTACCGGTGGGCTTTTGGTATTGCTGCTTTGGAGACTGAGGAAATTGAGCAGCTGTCCACCTTGCCTGGTCTCTCAGAAGATCCCTCTGCTGTGGGGTTGCTGAAAGTTGAAGAGCAACAAGTGCCAATTGCGACCACAACAGTGCACCGGCGGCAATATCGCACCAACCGAGACTCCCTGATTCCCATCCATCAGCTGATCCGTAGACTGGAGAGGCAGGGGGTGATCATCAGGACCCGCTCGCCCTTCAATAGCCCCATATGGCCAGTGCAAAAGTCTAATGGAGAATGGAGACTAACAGTAGACTATCGTGGCCTGAATGAAGTCACACCACCATTGAGTGCTGCCGTACCGGACATGCTAGAACTTCAGTATGAACTAGAGTCAAAGGCAGCCAAGTGGTATGCCACGATTGATATTGCCAATGCATTTTTCTCCATTCCTTTGGCAGCAGAGTGCAGGCCACAGTTTGCTTTTACTTGGAGGGGTGTCCAGTTCACTTGGAACCGACTGCCCCAGGGGTGGAAACACAGCCCTACCATTTGCCATGGACTGATCCAGACTGCACTGGAACAGGGGCAAGCTCCAGAACACCTGCAATACATTGATGACATTATTGTGTGGGGCGATACAGCGGAAGAAGTCTTTGAGAAAGGGAGGAAAATAATCCAAATCCTGCTGAAAGCCGGTTTTGCCATAAAACGGAGTAAGGTCAAGGGACCTGCACAGGAGATTCAATTTTTGGGAATAAAATGGCAAGATGGACGTAGACAGATCCCCACAGATGTGATCAACAAGATAACAGCAATGTCTCCACCAACTAATAAGAAAGAAACGCAAGCTTTCTTGGGTGCAGTGGGGTTCCGGAGAACGCACATCCCAAATTAGAGTTCGATTGTACGCCCTCTCTATCATGTGACCCGGAAGAAGAATGATTTTAAATGGGGCCCTGAGCAGCAACAAGCCTTTGAGCAAATTAAACGCGAGATAGTTCATGCAGTAGCCCTTGGACCAGTCCGGACCGGACCAGATGTAAAAAATGTACTGTACACTGCAACTGGGGAGAACGGTCCTACCTGGAGCCTCCGGCAGAAAGCTCCAGGGGAGACTCGAGGTCGACCCCTCGGCTTTTGGAGTCGGGGATATAAAGGATCTGAGGCCAGCTATACCCCAACTGAGAAAGAGATACTGGCAGCCTATGAAGGGGTTCGAGCTGCTTCGGAAGTGATTGGCACTGAAGCACAGCTCCTTCTGGCACCCCGGTTGCCCGTGCTGGGCTGGATGTTCAAAGGCAGGGTCTCCTCTACACATCATGCAACTGATGCTACATGGAGTAAATGGGCTGCACTAATTACACAACGAACTCAAATAGGAAATCTCAGTCGTCCAGGCATTCTAGAAGTCATCATGGACTGGCCAGAGGGCAAAGATTTTGGAATGTCACCAGAGGAGGAGGCGGTGCGTGCTGAAGAGGCCCCACCAGATAATGAACTGTCAGAAAGTGAAAAGCAGTATGCCTTGTTTACTGATGGCTCTTGCCGTATTGTGGGAAAGCATCGGAGATGGCAGGCAGCTGTATGGAGTCCTGGACGACAAGTTGCAGAAACTGCTGACGGAGAGGGTGAATCGAGTCAATTTGCCGAGGTGAAAGCCATCCAGCTGGCCCTGGACATTGCTGAACGAGAAAAGTGGCCAGTACTTTATCTCTATACTGACTCATGGATGGTGGCAAATGCCCTGTGGGGGTGGTTGAATCAATGGAAGCAGAGCAACTGGCAACGCAAAGGTAAACCCATCTGGGCTGCTGCACTGTGGAAAGATATTGCTGCCCGGGTGCAGAACCTGGTGGTGAAGGTACGTCATGTAGATGTCCATGTACCCAAGAGTCGGGCCACTGAGGAACACCAGAACAACCAACAAGTGGATAAAGCGGCTAAGATTGAAGTGGCTCAGATGGACTTAGATTGGCAACATAAAGGTGAATTATTTTTGGCCCGATGGGCCCATGACACTTCAGGCCATCAGGGCAGAGATGCAACATATAGATGGGCCCGTGACCGAGGGGTGGACTTAACAATGGACACTATTGCCCAGGTTATTCATGAGTGTGAAACATGTGCTGCAATTAAACAAGCCAAGCGGTTAAAGCCTCTTTGGTATGGAGGACGATGGTTGAAGTATAAATATGGGGAGGCCTGGCAGATTGACTATATCACACTGCCGACAACCCGCCAAGGCAAGCGTCATGTGCTTAGCATGGTGGAAGCAACCACCGGGTGGCTGGAAACATACGCTGTGCCCCATGCCACTGCCTGGAACACTATCGTGGGCCTTGAGAAACAGATTTTGTGGCGACACGGCTCCCCGGAGAGAATTGAGTCAGACAATGGGACTCATTTCCGGAATAACCTTATAGATATTTGGGCCAAAGAGCATGGCATTGAGTGGGTATATCACATCCCCTACCATGCACCAGCCTCTGGGAAAATCGAACGGTACAATGGGCTGTTAAAAACTACACTGACAGCAATGGGTGGGGGAACTTTCAAGCATTGGGATACACACTTACCAAAGGCCACCTGGTTGGTCAACACCAGAGGATCTGCCAACAGGGCTGGCCCAGCCCAGTCAGAACTTTTACATCTTGTAGAGGGGGACAAAGGTCCCGTGGTGCATATGAAGAATTTGCTGGGGAAGACAGTCTGGGTAATTCCTGCTTCAGGTAAAGGCAAACCCACTCGTGGGATTGCTTTTGCTCAGGGACCTGGATATACTTGGTGGGTAATGCGGGAAGATGGGGAAGTCAGATGAATACCTCAAGGGGATTTGATTTTAGGGGAAAACAGCCAGTGAACTCAATTGTATGCTGTTGCCTGCTGTGTAATGCTTTTATAGCCCATCAACTAGATGTCTCCAGGTCACCAGCGACTGGCCCTGACTTCCCTCCAGCCATCATCCCAACAGAGAATGAACTTGGAACATCATGGACCGAATATAGGGATTGGTCCATGCACTAAGAAAATGATCTTTTCCTCTTGGTCTGTATGTATATGGATGTATATATATGGGAGAGCGATGGTGTATTGAAAATGTGGGATCTGAGCACGACATGAATGGTATGGAATAAGGGGTGGATAATGTCCTGGGTTCAGCAGTAGCAGTCATGTTTGTTTTTTTCTCCTTTGTGGTAGCTGGTGCAGTGCTGTGTTTTGAGGTCCAGCCTGAGAACAGTGTTGGTGAAGTCGATGTTTTCAGTTGTTGCTAAGTGATGTTTACCCTGACCAAGGACTTTGTGAGGCTCATGCTCTGCCAGGGAGGAGGGGAAGCTGTGAGGAAGCAGAGACGGGGCGCCTGACCCGGGCTAGCCAGGGAGGTATTCCATACCACAGCACGTCATGGCCGGGGTGGGGGGTGACTGGGAGTTACCCAGGAGGACACGGGCTTCCGGGTGGAACTCGTTTTCTTGGCTGGTGGTATTGTATTCTCTTCCCTTGTTATTTTCCCTTATCATTGTTGTAGTTGATAGTAGCGGTGGTGATTTGTGTACATTGGTTGCTGGGCTGTTCTTGTCTCAACCCGTGGGAGTTGCATTTTTTCGATCCTCCTCCCCGTTCCTCCGGGAGTGGGGGAGAACCCCGGTGGGGGGGGACACGGACCTCGATTGTTGTCAGCTCGGCACCACTCACTGGGAGTGAGTGAACAAGTTACCTGACTGGGTTTAAACCACGACACCATTGCAGGGGGGGTTGGAACTTGATGATCTTAAGGTCCTTTCCAACTCGAACTATTCTATGATTCTATGATTCTATGACTCCTCTATGACTCCTCTATAAAACCTCTATGACTCCTCTATGCTTCTTTATTGACTGCTCTGACATCTTATTGACTTCTCTACAACTGCTCTATGCCTTCTCTAAGACTCCTCTATGACTCTATGACACTATGACTCCTCTAAGACTTCTCTATGACTCTATGATACTATGACATCTCTATGACTCCTGTATGAGTCCTATATTCCTCCTCTATGACTCCTCTATGACTCCTTAATGACTCCTCTGACTCCTCTATGACTCTGCTATTACTCATCTATGAACACTCTACAACTCCTCTATGACTCCTCTATTACTGTTCTAATACTCTTCTTTGACTCCTCTATGACTCCTCTATGACTCTTCTATGACTCCTCTTGAACCAACCTACGACACCCCTACGATGCCTCTATGACTCCACTGTGACTCCACTGACTCCTCTATGACTCCTCTATGACTCCTTTATTACTCCTCTATGACTCCTCTATGACTCCACTATGACTCTACTATGACTACCCTGTGACTCCTCTATGAATCCTCTATAACACTATGACTCCTCTATGAATCCTCTATAACACTATGACTCCTCTATGACTTTGCTATAACTCTATGACTACTCTATGACTCCTCTACCACTCCTCTATATCTCTATGACTATGATTTGTCTATGACAGATATTTGAATGCTCTATGACTCCTCTATGACTTGTCTATGACTCGTCTATGACTCGTCTATAACTCCTCTATAACTCTATGACTATGATTTGTCTATGACAGATATTTGAATGTTCTGACTCCTCTATGACTCGTCTATAACTCCTCTATAACTCTATGACTGATTCCTCTATGAAAGATATTTGAATGCTCTATGACTCCTCTATGACTTGTCTATGACTCTTCTATAACTCCTCTTGGACACCTCTATGACAACTCTGTGACGCTTCTATGACGCCTGTATGATGCCTCTATGAAGCTTTTATGACTCCTCTGTGACTCCACTGTGACTAGATTGTGACCGTCGTATGACTCCTCTGTGACTCCACTGTGACTAGATTGTGACCATTGTATGACTCCTCTATGACTCCTCTGTGACTCCTCTATGACTTCTCTATGACTCCTACATGACTCCTCCATTACAAATCTATGAATCCTCTATGACTCCTCTATGACTACTCTATGACTCTTCTTTGACTCCTCTATGACTGCTCTATGACTCCTCTATGACTCCTCTTGAACGCCTCTATGATGCCTCTATGACACCTTTATGACGCCTCTATGGCTCCACTGTGTCTGTATTGTGACTCCACTGAGACTCCACTGGGACTCCTCTATGACTCCTCAATGACTCTTATATGACTCCCCTATGACTCTTCTATGAATCCTCTATAAATCTATGACTCCTCTCTGACTCCTCTATGTCTCCTCTATGACCTCTCTATGACTCCACTATGACTCCTCTATGACCCTTGTATGACTCCTCTATGGCTCCTCTATGACTCTGTATGACACTATGACTCCTTTATGACACCTCTACGACTCTTCTATGACTCCTCTTGGACGTCTCTATGACGCTGCTATAATGCCTCTGTGAAGCCTCTATGACTCCACTGTGACTCCTCTGTGTCTCCACTGTGACCCCTGCATGACTCCTCTATGACTCCTCTATGACTCTTCTAAGACTATTCTATGACTCATCTCTCACAATTCCTCATTGACCCCTCTTTGACTCCTCTATGACTTCTCTATGACACTATGACTTCTCTATGACTCCTCTATGACTCCTCTATGACTCCTCTATGACTCTTCTATGACTCATCTGTGACGCCGCTGTGATTTCTCCATGAATCCTCCCTGACACTTGAACAACACCTCAATGATTCCACCATGACTCCTCTATGACTCCTCTATGACTCTTCTAAGACTCCTCTAGGACTCCTCTCTGACTCCTCTCTGACCCCTCGTTTAGCTCTCTGTGACCCCTCTATGACACATCTATGACTAATCTATGACGCCTCAATGTCGCCTCAAAGGTGCCTCTATGACATCACTATGACGCCTCTATGACTCCACTATGATTCTTGTATGACTCCCCAGTACTCCTTTATGACTCCTCTGTAACTCTATGACTCCTCTGTGACTCCTCTGTGACTCCTCTCTAACTCCTCTTTGACTCCTCTATGACCCATCTAAGACTCCCCTATGACTCCATTATGACTCTTCTAAGACTCATCTAGGACTCCTCTAGGACTCCTCTAGGACTTCTCTATAATACATCCATGATTCTATGACTCCTCTATGACTCGTGAATGACTCGTCTATGATTCCTTTTGGATGCCTCTGATGCATCTATGAAGCCTCTATGACTCCTCTCTGACCCCTCATTGACCTCTCTGACTATTCTATGACACTATGACTCCTCTATGACTTCTCTGTGACTCCTCTGTGACTTCTCTATGATTCCACTATGACTCCTCTTTGAGTCCACTATGACTTCTCTAGGACTCCTCTAGGACTGCTCTATGACTCCTCTATGACTCCTCTATGACTCCTTTATGACGCATCTATGACTCCTCTTGGATGCCTCTATGATGCCTCTATGACGCCTGGATTACTCCTCTATGACTCCTCTATGACAGTATGATTCCTCTATGATGCTACGACTCCTCTATGACTCTAAGACACCTCTATGACTCCTCTATGACTCTAAGACACCTCTATGATTCGTCTATGACTCTTCTATGACTCCACCTTGACTCCACCGGGACTCCACTGTGAGCCCTGTATGACTCCTCTGACTCCTCTATGATTCCTCTATGACTTCTCTCTGACTCCTCTATGACTCCTCTATGACACTATGACTACTCTATGACTCTCTGACTCCTCTCTAACTCGACTCCGACTCCTCTATGACACCTCTATGACTCCTCTATGACCGCTCATTGACGCCTCTATGTCTGATCTATTATTCCTCTAAGGCGTCTCTATGACGCCTCTGTGACGCCCCTATGACTCCACTATGATTCCTTTATGACTCCTCTATGACTCCTCTATAACAATATGACTCCTCAATGACTCATCTACTCCTCTCTGACTCCTCTCTGACGCCTATATTACGCCTCTTTGATGACTCTATGACTTCACTATGATTCATTCATGTCTCTCCTATGACTCCTCTATGACTCCTCTATGACTCTATGACTCCTCTGTGACTCCTCTTTGATTCCTCTATGATTATACAATGTCTCCTCTTTGACTCCACTATGACTCTTCTTTGACTCCTCTAGGACTCCTGTAGGACTTCTCTATAACTCTATGACTCCCCTGTGACTCCTCTGTGACTCCTCTGTGACTCCTGTTTGACTCCACTATGACTCCTCTTTGACTCCTCTAAGACTCCTCTATGACTCCTTCTAAGACTGTTCTGTAACTCTATGATTCCTCTGTGACACCTCTATGACTCCTCTATGACTGAACTGTGATTCTTGTTTGACTCCACTATGACTACACTTTGACTCCAATATGACTCCACTAGGACTCCTCTAGGACTCCTCTTGGACTCCTCTAGGACATCTGTATGACATATCCATGACACTGTGACTCCTCCATGACATCTCTGTGACTACTCTTGGACGCCTCTATGACACCTCTATAACTATAATGTGATTGCACTGTGACTCCACTGTGACCCCTGTATGACAACTCTATGAATCCTCTATGACTCTTCTCTGACTCCTCTCTGATCCCTCATTGACTCCTCTTTCACTCCTCTATGACTTCTCTATGACACTATGACTCCTCAAGGACTCCTCCGTGACTCCTCTGTGACTCCTCTGTTACACTTCTCTGACTCCTTAATGACTCCTCTGTGATTCCACTATGACTCATCTTTGACTCTATGACTCCTCTGTGACTCGTCTATGACTCCCCTAGAACTCCTCTAACACTCCTCTATGAGTCATCTATGATTCCGTTAGGACTATTCTAGGATTCCTCTAGGACTCCCCTATGACACCTCTATGACTCCACTAAAACTCCACTATGACTCTTCTATGACTCCTCTAGGACTCCGCTATGACTCCTCTATGACACTTCTAGGACTCCACTATGACTCCAGTCTGACTCCACTATGACTACTCTATGATTCCTCTGTGGCACCTATATGACTGCCCTTAGACTCTTCTATGACTCCTCTAGGACTCCTCTATGACTCCGCTAGGACTCCTCTACGACATCTCTATGACTCCACTATGACTCCTCTATGATTCGGCTATGACTTTGCTATGACTCCCCTATGACTCCTCTGTGACTACTCAATGACTCCTCTGTGACTCCTATACGACACTATGACTCCTCTATGAATCCTCTTTGAGTCCTCTGTCTCCTCTATGATACCCCTATGACTCTATGATACTATGACTACTCTCTGACTCCCCTATGACACCTCCATTACTCCTCTATGACTCCTCTATGACTCCTCCATGACTCCTCCATGACTCCCCTATGACTCCTGTAGGACTCCTTATTGACTGCTCTGACACCTTATTGACTCCTCTGTGACTCCTCTATGACTCCTCTATGACTCCTGTATGAATCCTCTATGACTTCATGGAACAATGACTACTCTATGACTCCTCTATGACATCGCTATGAATGCTCTGTGACACATCTATGAATCTATGACTCCCCTATGACTCCTCTATGACACATCTATGAATGCTCTATGACACATCTATGAATCCATGACTCCCCTATGACTCCTCTATGACTCTTCTACGAGTTCTCTACGATTCCTCTATGACTATGACACTATGACTCCTCTATGAATCCTCTATGACTACTCTATGACTCCTCTATGACTCCTCTATGACCCCCCTATGACTCCTCTTTGACTCTATTACTCCTCTATGACTCCACTATGATTGCTCTATGACCATCCTAAGATGCCCCTATGACTCCTCCATGACCCCTCTAAGACTCCTCTATGAATCCTCCATGACTCATCTAAGACTCCTCTATGAACACCCAATAACCCCTCCATGACTCCTCTAGGACTCCTCTAAGACTCCACTAGGACTTTTCTAGGATTCCTCTAGCACTCCTCTAGGACACCTCTCTGATGCCTCTCTGACTCCTCTCTGACTCCTCTAAGACACTATGACTCCTCTATGAATCCTCTTTGAGTCCTCTGTCTCCTCTATGACACCCCTATAACTCTGTGATACTATGTCTACTCTCCAACTCCTCTATGACTCCTCTATGACTCCTCTATGACTCCTCCACAACTCCTCTATGACTCCTGTAGGACTCCTTATTGACTGCTCTGACACCTTATTGACTCTCTGACTCCTCTATGACTTCTCTATGATTCCTCTATGACTTCTCTATGACTCCTCTATGACTCCTCTATCACTCCTGTATGAATCCTCTATGACTTTAGGCAATGACTCCTCTATGACACTTCGATGAATGCTCTACAACACATCTATGAATCTATGACTCCCTTATGACTTCTCTATGAATCCTCTGACACCTCTATGACTAATCTACAATTCCTCTTCCACTCCTCTACTTCTCTGTGAGTAATCTGCGACTCCTCTACGACTCCTCTATGACTCCTCTCTGACTCCAATATGACTCCTCTAAGACTCCTCTAAGAATCCTCTATG
The DNA here is from genome assembly GCF_033815535.1 of Pezoporus flaviventris. Taxonomy (NCBI): domain Eukaryota; kingdom Metazoa; phylum Chordata; class Aves; order Psittaciformes; family Psittacidae; genus Pezoporus; species Pezoporus flaviventris. The sequence continues at coordinate 66,426 of NW_026892697.1, forward strand.
ACTCCTCTAAGGCACCCCTATGACTTCTCTACGACCTATCTATGACTCCTCTATGACCACAGAATGACCATTCTATGACTCTGCTACGACCCCTCAATGACTCCTGCATAAAACCTCTATGACTTTATGACACAATGACTCCTCTATGACACATCTATGAATCTATGATGCCTCCAACTCCTCTATGACTCCTCTATGATTCCTCCATGACTCCTCTATGACTCCTCCATGACCCCTCTATGACTCCTCCATGACCCCTCTATGACTCCTCCATGAAAGCTATACGACTCCTCTATTACTCCACTATGACTCCTTCCTGATTCCTCCAAGGCTCCTCTATGACACATCTATGACTCTATGACTCCTCTGTGAATCTCTGACTCTTTTCTGACTCCTCTCTTACTCCTCTCTGACTCCTCTATGATTCCTCTTTGACTATTCTATGACTCCTGTATGAATCCAATATGACTCCTCTATGATTTCATTATGACTCCACCACGACTCATCTATGAATCCTCCTTAACTCCTCCATAACGCCTCTATGACACATCTGTGACTCTGTGACACCTCTATGACTCTCTGACTCCTCTCTGACTCCTCTCTGAATCCTCTATGATTCCTCTATGACTCCACTTTGACCATTCTATGACTCCTCTATGACTCCACTATGACTCCACTATAACTCCACTATAAATCCTCTATGACTCATCTGTGACTATTCAATGAACCCTCTAATAATCCTATATGACTCCTCTAAGATGCCTCTAAGAATCTTCTTTGACTCCTCTAGGACTCCTCTATGAGTCCCCTAGGACTCTTCTATGACTCCAGTATGACTCCTCTATGACTCATCTACAACTCCTCCATGACTCCCCTATGACTCCTCTATGAGTCCCCTATGACACGCCTATGACTCCGCTATGACTTCTCTATGACTCTTCCATGACTCCTCCATGACTATTCCATGACTTCTCTATGACTCCATTATGACTCCAATATAACTCCTCTATGACTCCTCTATGACTCTTCCATGACTCTTATATGACTCCTCTATGACACCTCTATGACTACTCTATGACTCCTCTATGTCTCCACTATGACTTCTCCGACTACTCTATGACTCCTGTGACTCCTCTCTGATTCCTCTATGACACATGTATGAATTTATGACTTCTCTATGACTCCTCCATGACCCCTCTATGACTCCTCTAGGACCACTAAATGAAACTTCTATGACTTCTCTACGACCTGTCTATGACTCCGCTATGCCCTTATGACACAATGGCTCCTCTATAACTCCTCTATGACACCTCCATGATTCCTCCATGACTCTTCTATGACTTCTCTATGACTCTCTATGACTCCCCTGTGAATGCTGTATGACTCCTCTATGACTCCTTTATGACTCCTCTATGACTGATATTTGACTGCTCTATGACTCCTCTATGACTCCTTTATGACTCCTCTATGACTGATATTTGACTGCTCTATGACTCCTCTATGACACCCCTATGACTCTATGACACTATGACACTTCTATGACCCCTCTTTGACTCTAGGACAGTATGACTCCTCTATGACTCCTCTATGACTCCTCTATGACTCCTCTATGACTTCTCTATGACCCCTCTATGAGTCCTCTATGACTCCTCTGACTCCTCTGACTCCTCTATGACTCCTCTATGACTCTTCTATGACTCTTTTATGACTCCCCTATGATTCCTGAATGTCTCCTCTATAACTCTATGAAACCTTTATGACTCCTCTATGACACATCTATGATGCTTCTATGACGCATCTATGACCCCTCTGACTCCACTATGACTATTATGACTCCTCTGAGTCGTCAATGAGCCCCTGACTCTTCTATGACTCCTCTATGACTCCTCTATAACACTATGACTCCTCTATGACTCCTCTACGACTCCTCTATGAGTCCTCTATGACACCTCCATGACTCTATGACTCTATGACTCCTCTCCGAATCCTCTATGAGTCTTGGACAGGATGACTTTTCTATGACACCTCTATGATGCCTCTGTGACGCCTCTATGACCCGTCTATGACTCCTCTATGACTCCTCTATGAAACCTCTATGAAGCCTCTGTGACTCTTCTATGACTCTATGACTTCTCTATGACTGCCCTATGACTCTCTGATTCCTCTGTGACTCCTCTCTGACTTTTCTAGGACACCTCTATGACACCTCTGTGACTCCTCTATGTCACTATGACTCCTCTATGACTCGTCCATGACTCCTCTATGACTACATTGTTACTGCTGTATGACTGCTCTATGACTTCTCGATGACATCTCTGTGACTTTTGACATCAAGACTCCTCTCAGACTCCTGTATGACTCCTTCATGACTCCTCTATGACTCCTCCATGAATCCTCCATGACACCTCTATGACTCCTCTATGACTTCTCCATGACCCCTCTGTGACTCCTCTATGACCACTCAATGACCCATCTATGAGTCCTCTATGACCCCTCCATGACTCCTCTACGACTGCTCTATGACCTCTCTATGACTCATCCAGGACTCCTGTATGACTTCTCTAGGACTCCTCTATGACACCTCTATGACTCCTCTATGACTCCCCTAAGACACCTCTATGACTCCTCTATGATGCCACTATGATGCCTCTATGACCCCTCTATGACCCCCATTGTGACTCTACTATGACTCCTAAGATTGCTCTATGAGCCGTCTGTTAGCCATCTGACTCCTCTATGCCTCCTCTACCACACTATGACTCTTCTACGACTCCCCTACAATATTACTGACCACCTTTACAGCAGTGAAGATAAAGGAACAACCTGCTTGGATACATCATTCAAGAATTAAGAAAGCACCAGAGCCAGAGAAGACATGGCGGATCGAACCTTCAGGACCCTTACGTATGAAATTGCGTCGGTCATAATTTGGACTCATATGATAACTGGAGCACAAGCTTGGGACCAGAACTTACACCTGAAGTTAGTGCAGAATATTACTAATGTTTTTAATCGTACTGACTATTGGGTGTGTGCACAGTTGCCTAAATCAGGAGAAAGCCTGGATCTCCCATTAATTGGAGTTCCAATTCCAAACACTGCCTCATGGACAAATTTGTGGGTGAACACTAGCAATCTGTATTCGAAGGAAAGGTTAAACTTTGGAATAGTTAATCCTAATCCAGGTAATAAACATTACACCTGTGCACAAAGATGTATTACACCAGGAACCAGGGTAGGAGATCATGCTTGTTTCAATGCCACAGATGTAGGTCACCATTCAAATTGCGATCGTGCTATTAATATAGATGGTATTGTAGTTCAGTGATGGCCTGTTCCTAAAGGTACTGGTTATGTGGAGAAAATGCTTATAAGACTCTGCCCCCCAGCTGGAAGGAGGCATGCACCTTAGGTGCTGTAATACCCAATTTTACTATTATCAACAGGTATCCTTCTGGGACCTGGATTAGAAGTTTTGCTAAACGGATTAAGAGAGGGTTTAACCCGATTATTGAATGGCACACTGCATTTCATAGTTTTGTAAGAGGGCTAATTCCATCTTTGGGAGTAAGTGAATTAGAGAAGGCAATTGTAAATATCTCAGCAACCATAGAGGAAATGGAAAGTAAAAACATTGATATAATTCAGGCAGAACAACAAGAGATAACCAGCCTGTCTAAAGTGGTATTACAAAACTGAATAGCTCTAGACATGTTACTGGCAGGACAAGGAGGGGTTTCTTCCATAATCAATGAAAGCTGTTGTTCCTATACAGACTGAAGTGGCAGAATCGAAACAGATCTGGAGGAGATTTGGAAACAAACTAAGATATTTCATGAAATGGCCATGGATGACACCTCCTGGGGTTTTGAAGAAATATGGAAAAAAATAACTTCATGGTTACCTGAACCTCTCCTGGTTGAGGAATATTGATGTTATTTGTTTTAATATTGATTACTTGTGGTATGATACAATGTTCCCTCTGCTGTTGTAAATGGTCTATGATCAGTTATGACGATTGGCAAAGGAACGAAATTAAGCACCAAGTAGAAATGGGAAATTATTTCAAAAAGTCTTTAGATGGTAATGGTAATATAAAAAATGTTGCAAAAGAATTTGCAAAAGGACAGAAAAAGGGGGAATTTGAGACAAGGGGGGAGGCAAAACATTACAAAATGAAATATATATACCTTTAGAATCAGTTTTAAGTAATGTTGTTTGATGGCTTTGTAACAGTAGCAATGGAAAATTACTGAGGTGCATGATACACATAAAAAAAACCAGACTGCGGCTAGAGAACAGGCTGAGAATTCTTTCTCATGTAAGATAAACCATTATAGCTGACGTAGTTTTAGGCCCTTATGACCTTAGTACAAAATGAGTGTAAGAAAAACAGGCTAGAAGAACAGGAGACAGGGATAAGGGGTATCTGGGAATGGCAGGTGTCCAGGATGGGCTGCAGTTAAACTAATTGATAAGTAGAAGGACAGGAGGATTGTTATGTCTGTGGTGTAAACAAACCAAAGAAGTTGGTATGAGCATCTACTGTGTGTGCTTCAAAGCTGCCAGAAGTGATGAAGATCGTTGGAGGAAGTAAACAACCCTCAGAGACCACCCCCACAATTCTGTACGCATGCGGGGAACTTTCTGGAAAATGATGTAATCCATACGTAGCCTCATGAATATGTATGCATGCCCAGGGACTATGAAAGGACGGCTTGTGTGGCAACTGGGGGACACACATTAGGAGGAGCTATCCCCCGTGTCTGCCGGCGCCGCAATAAAGAATACCTGCTTGTCAGCTTGAAAACTTTGGTGGTGAGTTTGTTCCTGGAGTTTTCTCTGAGATCACCTTGCACACGCAGAGCCGTGCAGTGCAGCAGCAGCGTCTCTCTGGCCTCCTGCTGCCGCTGCGGTGTTGTCGACCTGGTCTGCCCTCACCTGGGGACCCAGTGCCCAACATTCCTGACTCATGGCGGCACTGCTGGCTCTGCGGGTACTGGGGCAGAAGAAGGGCCCTGGCTGATGCTGCTCCTTGTGGAGTCGTGGTGGCTGCGGAGGTGACAGCCCTGGAGCAGGCACCTGCATCTCCTGGTGCCTGGGATGTCCCTGGTGGCTCCTCAACTGTTGGAGCTGGTTCTGCTGACACAAGTGCTTCACCCTCCTCTTTGTCCACCCACCCAGGCTGCAATGGCTTCCCTTGGGTACAGCAGCATTGAGGGAGACCGTGCCAAGAGCTGTGCTGAAGCTGAGGGAAACCACATCCACTCTTTGCCTCCTCACGCACAACTGCAGGCTCTCAGCTTGGCCAGGCAGCAGTTACCCTTCGGACGGCATTTAGGTGCCCAGAGGTGTCACCCAAGAGGACTCTGATGCTGGCACACGCCTCACCAAAGGCAGCTTGTACAGCCTGGGTTCCCCTGGGTTGCCCTTGGCACCTTTATCAAAGGTAACTGCAACATGTCCTTGTCCTCCCTCCCAAGAGACCTCTGCCAATCCAATGGCCTTTCACAAGGGGGATCCCAAAGGAATGCCGATCTTCCCCTGTAACTGCACTGCCGCGTCCTTCATTCCTCCCATCTTTCGTAGATTTTCGTTTCAAATAACCCTTTCAAATAACTTCTATCAGATGCCCTTTGTAATCTTCCTGCACTCAGAAACCTCCCCAGTTCCCTGGAAGACAATCTGGAAGACTTGACAAAAACTACACGGTGAGACATGGCTCATCAGGGTTTAATGAGTCCCATGGTGTATTTGGCTGAGTCCGTGAACCTCAGGGGCTGAGAGGAGACTGAGGAAACCTCTCAAGATGTCCAAGTCAGAAACAAAGCCCCAAGTCCCTTCAGCATTAATGGGCCCCACTGAGGGCTGTTGCTGACAAAGTCTCCCCAGGGACTCGTTAAAGCAAGTAACTGGAAGCTGTGATTACAGGGAAACAAAGGCAAAGTGCAGGTGTCTGATGGTGAGAAAACCCTTGGTTTGTTTGATGATGCAGAAAGGCCAAGTCCTGACCACAGCCCTTGGAGAAGCAGAGCCTGAAACCCTGAGAATGGAAGTTCTCCTCATAGGCCTTGATGAAAGAGGCAACTGCCATAGCCCAGGACACAGAGGCCTTTTGTTCTTTTGGGCCTTTCAGCCATGCCAGAACCCTGTCATCTCTGCTGCAGGCTGTCCTACACTGGCCCATGCCTGCACCTCTTTCCCTTCAGGCTGTTGACCCCCACCTTGCTTTCCCACCTAGCTCTCACCTGGCATTTCTGTACCTTCAGTCCCATCTCTGCACCCATCGCTGTCTGTTCCTTGAGACACAAAGCCATGGGCTGAGCCAGACTTCCTCTGGGTGACCTCTTGCACCACAAGTCCACCTTTTGAGAGACATTTCTTTCCTAACTTCGATTCTGAACCTTCCAGGCTGCACTTTGCAGAGGTTTCCTTCTCTTCCTGCTAGCAAGAAAACCTCCATCATCTCTGCAGCCACATTTCAAGTAGTTGTAGGCTGCTACTACAGTGTCAGTTCATCAGGTGGAGTGAATACCCCTCTGCAAGCTGATCTAAAGAGGCCTTCTAGAGGAATGGGTGATGCCATCAGTCTAGAGAACTAATCACCATGGGAGAGCAGTGGGAAAAGACAATGGTCTGGATTGAGAACTAATTGGGAAGACACAAAAGGGTGCAAGGTACCCCATGCTCTGCGGACAGGGCACCTCATCTGGGACAGCTTCCTGCTTGTAGCACCCTCTCTGCTGCACACACCCCACTCTCTGCCAGCACTCACAAGTGTCTCACAGAAGCTTTGCACCTCCCCTGCAGCAGCGACTTCTCACTGCAGGAGGTTCCTGCAATCCCCAGGCTCAGGGATGGATCCTGCATTCCAGGCAAGTTTGGGTAGTGCAGGAGAGGGAGACAGGAAGGTGGGCTCATGGGGCATGATGAGCAGCGTTCAGGCATCCCCAGCAGTGGGCATTCCCCATGTGCCACGCTGAGGCATGTTCCCATGAAGGAGAGTTCTCAGATAGCCTCTGGTTTGTCCAGAGCCGCCAGCCACACTCCAGGAACACCTACTCCTCCTCCACCTACAGGCACGAACTGCTCTCCATTGCTGGGCTCTGTCCTGCTTGTAAGGATTTGTTAAAGCCCTGAACCATCACCTTGCTTCTTGCTGACTTCCCTCCACTCTCTCTCACCTCCCTACACACTGCTCATTGCCACCAGTAACTAACTGAAGAGTTAAGAAGCTCTCAAGGCTTTCCTCAGGGGCTGACCATGTTTCTCTATTCACCATTGATGGATCCATTGAGTGCCAGGTGTGAGGTTCCTGCAGAGGCAGAGAAGCCCCTGGGCAGAGCCCTGCTGCTGGGAGAGGTGTGCAGGGCAGAGCTGAGCACACAGCCCATGGCATGGGCTCTGGGAGCACTGAGAGGGAGCAGAGCTGGGCGCAGAGCAGCAGCTCCTGGCAGGGACAGCTCCAGGCAGCAGAGATATGGATGGGCAGGGAATGGGTTGAAAGTGCAGCCCAGCCCTGGGGAGGGTGCGTTCAGGCAGCTCACTTGGGGTCTGGCACTGGAGGTGGCTGCTGGCCGTGCTCTGCTGCCCACAGCCCTTTGCTTCTCTCCATGAGAACTCTGTGATCTTCTCTTTGAAACCGTGCTGCCCTGCTTTCAGCACAGGACAGGTGTTTGTGGGGTTTCTTAAGATCAATTTGCGTGTGAAGGCATCATATACAAGTGTTGTAAGCACAGGGCAAATGGGAAAGGACTGATGGACGCTGCAGCCCTCCTTGCTCTGCACTAAGCTATAAGGAGCTGAGAACTTCTCCCTGTTTCAATATTGTTCTGATTTTATGTCATACAAAGAATGTTTTATAGTCCCGTCCCCCACCAAAAAGTGTTATGCCAGTAAATACATAGCACAGTCCAAATGACTCTAAGGCCATGCTGAGCCTCTCTTGTGCAGCCCAGACTCACTCAAGTCATGAGTACAAGTAGTGAACTTTACAATGAAGTTGGATTTCATCTGCCATCCCTTCTGAGCATCAGAGGTGGACAAAGCACTGCTTCAGAACAAAGCTGACTCCCATCCAACCTGGCCTTGACCACTGCCAGGGATGGGGCAGACACAGCTTCTCTGGGCACCCTGTGCCAGTGTCGCACCACTCTCAAAGGGAACAACTTCATCTGAATGTCCAAGCTGAATCTTCCTTTTTTCAGCTTAAAGCCATTCCCCCTTGTTCTGTCACTGCAGGCCCTTGCAAAAACCCCTCTCCACATTTCTTGTAGGCCCTGCTTAGATATGGAGAGATTGCTAAGATATCTCCCTGGAGCCTTCTCTTCTCCAGGTTGAACACCCACATCTCTCAGTCCGTTTCCATTGGAGACGTTCTCCAGCCCTTAGAGCATCTTTGTGACCTTTCCTAAGCCCATCATTGTAGGATCAGAAGTGAACAGAGGTTGGAAGGGACCCCAGGAGGTCTCAAGTCCAACCCATCATGAAGAGGGTAAGAGCAAGTGGTTCAAGGCTTGATTCAGGCTGAGTTGGAAATCCCCAAGGCCAGAGACTGCACAGCCTCTCTGGGTGACCTGATGCAGCACTTGCCTGAGCCGATGGGAGCAAGGTTTTCTTCTGTCCTGGCTGAACCTCTCCTCTGTCACTGTCCCCCACTGCCTTTTGTCCTCCCACCAGGCACCATGGTGAGGAGCCTTGCTCTGTATTCTCCATGTCCTCCTTGCCAGTACAGGCAGCCAGTCCCCAACAGCCTTCCCTTCCCAAGATCTCAGGTCACCATCAGCCTTCCCTTCTCCAGGCTGGAAAAGTCCAGCTCCCCCAGACTCTCCTCACAGGCACCGTGCTCCAGTATCTCCTGACCTGAGGGCCCATTACTAAACCCACTCTTGAACTGGGGATCTGAAACCTGGATGGAGGATTCCAGATCATCCCTTCCCTTGTTCTCCTACCGTGCTCCTGCTCATACAGCCCGCGATGCTGCTGTCCTCCCTTGCTGCCAGGGCACACGCTGCCTCCTGTCCAGCTCCTGCCCACCCAGACCTTTCCCATGGGCTGTTCTCAGCCAGGCAGCCCCAGCCTGGGCCATTGCAGAGCAGTCCCCTGCAGGGACCCCTGTGTCCCCTGCTCTCCTGCCCAGGACACCCTGAGAGCTCTGACCCCCCCCCCCCCCCCCCATGCCATCCCATCTCCCCACACCAGCACAACAGCCCCATTCATTGGGCTCCCCAAGAGCTCTTCCTGCTGCAGGCACAGAGCAGCCATCCCACAGCTGGAGCAGCCAGAAAGCTGCTTTCATTCCCCTTCATTCCTGCCATGTGAGAACGTATCACAGAGAAGAAGTTGCTGCAGGATCATTTATTTCCCTTAAATACAATCGGAGACCAGAGTGACACAAAGTGTGGGTAACACAACACGAGTGGCTACTTAATTAGGAGATGAAAACTGACATTTCTATGAAGACAACATCATCACAGATTGAAATAGGAAAACAAATGTAAAGCAGGAAAGACAGACATGGCCTGTCATGACCTACACTGGAAGCCCTTTCCAGGGTAAAGCTAGCAGCGTGTATCTGCTGAAACACATCTGGTCACCAGCTTCCTCACAGCATTCTTTAGCTCCTGGTTCCTCAGGCTGTAGATGAGGGGGTTCACTGCTGGAGGCACCACCGAGTACAGCACTGACACCACCAGATCCAGGGATGGGGAGGAGATGGAGGGGGGCTTCAGGTGGACAAGTGTGCCAGTGCTGAAAAGCAGGGAAAGCACAGCCAGGTGAGGGAGGCACGTGGAAAAGGCTTTGTGGCGTCCCTGCTCAGAGGGCATCCTCAGCACAGCCCTGAAGATCTGCACATAGGACCCCACAATAAAAACAAAACAGCCAACCACAATCAGGGCAGCAACCACAAGAAGCCCAACTTCCCTGAGGTAGGAGTGTGAATAGGAGAGCTTGAGGATCTGGGGGATTTCACAGAAGAACTGCTCCACAGCATTGCCTTGGCATAGGGGCAGTGAAAATGTATTGGCCGTGTGCAGCAGAGCAGTGAGAAAGCCAGTGCCCCAGGCAGCTGCTGCCATGTGGACACAAGCTCTGCTGCCCAGGAGGGTCCCATAGTGCAGGGGCTTGCAGATGGCCACGTAGCGGTCGTAGGACATGACAGTGAGGAGAAAATACTCTGCTGAAATGAAAAAGGCAAAGAAAAAGAGCTGTGCAACACAACCTGTGTAGGAGATGGCCCTGGTGTTCCAGAGGGAATTGGCCATGGATTTGGGGACAGTGGTGGAGATGTAGCCCAGGTCCAGCAGGGAGAGGTTGAGGAGGAAGAAGTACATGGGGGTGTGGAGGCGCTGGTCGCAGGCTGTGCTGGTGATGATGAGGCCGTTGCCCAGGAGCGCAGCCAGGGAGATGCCCAGGAAGAGCCAGAAGTGGCAGAGCTGCAGCTCCCGCGTGGCTGCGAATGGCAGGAGCAGGAACTGGGTGATGGAGCTGCCGTTGGACATCTGCTGCCTCTGGGCATGGGGCAGTGTCCGAGGAGAAAAAGGCAGTGACAGGTTAGGACAGGAGGGATGTCAGATACAGAAGTTCAGTTTACACACGACTGAGCACAGGAGAGGCTCAGTGTCATCTCCAGTGATGGCATTATACTGCTGGGCTTTCTTCATACATACAATCAGAAGAGCATTGCATCAGGCAAAAAGCCTCAGTTCTTTGCAGCTTAGTACATAGCCTAGAGAGCTTCAGTGTCCATCAATGCTTTCCCATTTGCCCTCTGCTTACACTTGCACTGCCTCTAAGATGCCTTCACACACATTGATCTTAAATGCCCAAGAAATATCTGTCCTGTGCTGAGACCAGGGGAGAACGGTTTCAAAGGACAGTCCACAGAGCTCTCACGCTGAGAAGCAAAGGGCTGTGGGCAGCAGAGCACGGCCAGCAGCCACCTCCAGTGCCAGACCCCAAGTGAGCTGCCTGAACGCACCCTCCCCAGGGCTGGGCTGCACTTTCCCCCCACTCCCTGCCCATCCATATCACTGCTGCCTGGAGCTGTCCCTGCCAGGAGCTGCTGCTCTGTGCCCAGCTCTGCTCCCTCTCAGTGCTCCCAGAGCCCATGCCATGGGCTGTGTGCTCAGCTCTGCCCTGCACACCCCTCCCGGCAGCAGGACTCTGCCCAGGGGCATCTTTGCCTGTGCAGGGGCTCAGGAGCAGCTCACACAAGCCCTCTCAAGACTCTTGATGCCTCCCCCAAAGCAGAGAAGAAAATTCCCAGCTCCCACTGCCCAACCTGCCCACCAAGAGGGAAAAACATCAAAGCTCAGCATCCTTCCTTAGCAGGTAAATGATGCCTCAGTGTCTTTCAGAGGGACCCTCTGAAGAAGTGCTCAGACTGACGGCAGATTGGAGCAGCGTCACCCACCCAGCACTTCCCTTCCCTGCCAGGGGTTTCTCCTTTCCCCTCAGCTCCCCCTGAGCTCCATGGGGAGCTCCCGGGCAGGCCGAGTGCTGACCCTGGCAGGCAGCAGAGTCCCTGCCCCTGCACACAGCCTTTGGGCTGCAGGGACCCTGCTGCAAGGACAGTGCTGGGCACCCCTGGCTGCACACCCACATTCACACCCTGCAGCCAGCCCCGGCACAAGGGACCTGCCTTGTCCTGTCCCTGCATGGTGCAGGGGAAGCCCTGCTCTGGAGCACATCCTCCTCCTTATCTACACAGAGAGAAACTGCAGCTGCATTGCCCTGCACCCAGTGCCTTACCACAAACAGGGCTGGGAAGGTTTCTCCTTCAGAAGGTTCCTCCTCCTCCTCCTCAGCATCCTCCACTGCCAAGTGCCTTTAAGCTCCCTGTGTCTCGCAGGTCTCCCCTCGGTCCCAGCTCAGCTGCAGAGGCCCAGCCCAAGGTGGCTCTGCCTCTGCCCCCCCGGGCTCCTTCCAGGGCTCCCTGGGGCTCCAGGGAAACACCATGGGAAACAGCCTGAAGCAAGCACTGATGGTCCCTCCCCTAGTTGCAGACACACTGCCTTCCTGCAGTGCCATTTCTCTGATGAGAGATGGAGTTTGTTCTGAACAACAAGATTTTGTAGAATCTTGGAATCATTTAGGTTGGAAAAGACCCTTAAGAACATTGTGTCCACCATTAAGCGAACACTGGCAAGACAACACATTGACCGTGTCCCTTAGAACATGTCTTTTATATACTTTCAGGGATGGTGACACAACCACTTCCTTGGGCAGCCTCTTTCTCGTCCCATCATCAGACAGGACAGCTAGGCCAGGAGAGGCTGAGATGTCCTTTACCCCTGCTGAAGAAAGGGATTCAGCCTGGTTGGTTGAGGCATCTCCTCCTGGGATTGTAGCCCTGGGGCTGGAAGGGGACTCAGCTCCCTCCCATGAACACCACAAACCCACACAAGGTCTCACTTCCTCACAAGGTGAAAATGTGCCATAATATACATGATGTCTTCATCAGAGGAGATTCCTTCATAGAGGTAGGGGAAGCAGCACCAGCAGTGTGGGAAGCACTACATGATGTCAAAGTTCCACCTGAGCAATGTCAGAAACCAAGCAGAAACCAGCAGATCAACGCTCACACCCAACTTGGTATTGGCCGCAAATTTACACATCCCAGCATGGAGCAGTACGGACCAGTTTGCACCAGTACAGACCAATATAGGCCACTATGGCCCCAGATACTGCTGGGGTTTCAGTATCCCAGTGCTCCCAGTGCCTGCTGCAGGTGCTCCAGCTCATCCCCCACCAGACCTCATGCCTGGGGCTCTTTTAGGGGGGACACCCCAAATTAGGCACCCCTACTCTGGGGTTGCCCCCCCCTCACCTCAGTTCCCTGATGCCACAATGGGTGGGGTATAGGCGTGCCCCATGGTGTGTGGTTTGGGGGCTACAAGGAGCATTTTGGGGCTGGTGTCTTTGGGGGGGGGGGGGGGGGGGGAGCAGCTCTTTTGGGGCATCTCCAGTTTGGGGCAGGGGTGGCACCAGTCCAGGCTTTTGGGTCCCCAGTTTCATTTGGCATGGCCTGTGGTGATGGTGGGGTGAGGTTCACTTTGAGGGTGCTACAGGCAGTGGTGCTGGTCTGCAGATACGAGGTGACCTAGGCAGAAGCGGGAAGGGAGCAAGGAACAACAGAACCTCTTTGGATAGGGGATGCCCTGCTTGCAATGACAGCAGTGACAAAGCCCCAGCCCCTGCCCACAGGGTTCCTGGGTTGGAAGCCCAGGACCCAGCATGACCATGTCACCTCAGCCAGCACAGAGCCTCTTCCCACATCGCTCCTCACATGCAACACAAACTGCAGTGGCCAAAAATCCAGGGCAAGAGCCAGGCCCAGCACTCACCTGCCAGCAAGCCCACAGCATCATGGGCTGCCACCTGGTTTGGGTTGAGAGGGACCTTAGAGCTCATCCACACCAACCCCTGCCCTGAGCAGGGACACCTTCCACCAGAGCAGCTTGCTGCAAGCCCCTGTGTGTAACCTGGCTTTGAACACTGCCAGCCATGGGGCAGACACAGCTTCTCTGGGCACCCTGTGTTGTGGTGTATCAAAGACAGACTCCAGTTCTGGCGAAATCTGAAGACATTTATTTTGGATCTGGTATCCCTTTTATAGTCTACTAAGTTCTCAGTAGTAACTTTCCACTCTGTTACTTCCTTGTCATCCCGATTCAGGGAAACTCCTGAGGGTTACAGATATTTAAATCCTTTGGTCTGTTTCTGAAAAGCACATCCTGCTTTATCTTGCAAACGGCCTGCTTTGTTTTGCTAACTGATCTTGATGCTTCATTGTTCTCTTTACCATTCCAAAGGCTCTTAAGCCCAACCAGGGCATTACCAGCTGGTGTTTTCTTTACTGTTCTCAAGGCTTAAGCCACACCAGGGTGATAATGCCTGGATCCATTTTTATTAACTATATCTAGCCCATCACCCACACTGAGCCACTGTCACACAACCCTCACAGGGAACAACTTCCTAAGATCACCTCTCAATCTCCCCTCTCTGTCATGTTAAAGCCCTTTGCCCTTGTCCCATCCCCACAGGCCCTTGTTCTCCCCGCAAGAAATGAGGGCAGATCCCAGAATCATGCCTCGGAAGCCACAGCTCTCCACTGCCGGCTCAGCCAGATCAACTCACATACCAAGTCCAAAGCAGCCACTCTGGGAAAGTCTCCTGAGGTGTTCTGGCAACTCCGACAGCACCCCAAGATCACCATCGCCACCCACCTCATTCCACGCTCCTGTGTCCACCGGAGTCACCGGCTCTGAGACACCAAGACGGGAACCACCAGAGGAGCTGCTCTTGCCTCCTCCACCGGTAGCTTGTGTTCCGTGGGGCAGCTGTCGTCTCCCGGTGCCTCTGCTGGAGGTTCTGTGGGGTTCTGTGACCTCACACACCTGAACACGGGGAGTTCCAGAATCAACCACCCCTGTGGTCTCCATGTCCCCAAGGTCATTGTGATGCATGAGCTCTGACTGGGTCCATGGGGTGCTCTGGAGGTGCTGCAGGCATTCTCTGGGATTCTCTAGGGGTATCCCCAGGATGCCCTGGGAGTGCACAGAGACACAGGGCCGTGGAGCAAGCTGCTCTAGTGGAAGCCTGTGGCTTTGGGGGTTGGAGCTGGGTGAGCTTAAAGGTCCCTTCCAGCCCAGCTAGTCCAATCTGGGATTCCACGATTCTCTGCTGGGCGAATGCCGGTCCCTCTCCACTTCTCGTAGGTGGCCGTGACGCCCTGTTCCATGGCCCACGTTGAGCTGTGACCCCTCGCATGCTCCACCTCCGGACCAAAGGCACTGAGGAAGAGCAGCCCGTGAGGGACCTCCCCGAGCCGGCTGGGCAGAGGCTGGTTCCCCTGCAGCAACTCCCGGAGCACCCCTGACTGCCCAGTGGCCATGGGCACGATGCTGCCGCCATCACAAACCCGTGGCGGTCGCTGTGGATTTGCCCATTGTGACGGGGGCCCCATGCTGAGCGTGGGCTATTTAAGGAGCGAGAGCCCTGCAGTAACCAGTGCAGAGGAGACCCCTCTCTTGGAAGGCTGCATCTCCCATGGCTGCTCTTTGCGTGCAGTTCCGTGTTCTTTGACTTTGCAATCTTGTTTTAGTGTTGGCTTGAAACATATTGTGGGTGCGTGCTGTGAAGGGAGGAGAAGCTGTCAGGAGATGAGATGGCGCCATCCCAGCTGTAGGAGCAGGGGAGGAGTGGGCAAGGCAAGGCAAGGCAAGGCAAGGCAAGACCAGGCCGGGCAGGGCAGGGCAGGGCATGGCAGGGCCAGGCAAGGCAAGGCAAGGCAAGATCAGGACGGGCAAGACAAGGCATGGCCAGTCAAGGCAAGGAAAGGCAAAAGCCAGAACAGGCAGGGCAGGGCAAGGCAAGGCAAGGCAAAGCAAGGGAAAGGCCAGAACGGGCATGGCGGGGCAGGGCAGAGCAGGGCAAGGCAAGTCAAGTCAAGACAGGACAGTTCAGGGCAAGGCAGGGAAAGGCAAGGCAAGGCAAGGCAAGGAAGGGCAAGGCAGGCAAGCCTGGGTAAGGCAGAACAAGGCAAGGCCATCACGGGCAAGGCAAATCCAGAAAGGGCAGGGCAAGACAAGGCAGGGCAAACCATGGGAAGGCAAGCAAGGACAGGACGGGCAAGGCAAGGTCAGTACAGGATAGGCAGGGCAGGGCAGTGCAAGGCAAAGCAAGGCCATGACAGGGACGGCAGGGCAGGGCAGGGCAAGGCAAGACAAGGCAAGACTATGTCAGGACGGGCATGGCATGGCTTTGCAAGGAAGGGCAAGGAAGGGCAAGGCAGGGCAGGGCAAGGCAAGGAAGGCAAGGCAAGGCCAGGCAGGGCAAGACAAGGCAGGGCAAGGCAAGACAAGGCAAGGCCAGGAGGGCAGGGCAGGGCAGGGCAAGGCAGGGCAAGGTAAGGCAAGGCAAGGAAAAGCAGGGCAAAGCAAGGCAAGGCAAAACAAGGCAGGGCAGGGCAAGGCAGGGCAAGGCAAGGAAATGAAAGGCAGGGCAATGCAGTGCAGGGAAAGGCAGGGCAAGGCAAGGGAAGGCAAGGCAAAGCAAGTCAAGGTAGGACAAGGCCAGGCAAGGTCAGGATGGGCAAAGAAAGGCAAGGCCAGGATGGGCAGGGAAGGACAGGGCAGGGCAGGGTAAGGCAGGGTAAGGCAAGGAAAGGCAAGGAAGGGCAAGGCAAGGCAAGTCAAGACAAGGCAGGGCAAAGCAAGGCAAGGCCCATCCAGGACAGGCAATGCAGGCAAGGTTAGGTCAGATAAGGCAAGGCAAGGCAAGCCCAGGCCAAGCATAGGCAGGTAAGGCCAGGCGAGGACATGCAAGTCCAGGCAAGGCCAGGTGAGGCTAGGGCAGGCAGGGCAGGCAAGGCCAGGGAAGTCCAGGCCAGCCCAGGCCAGGATAAGCCACACCAGGCAAGGCAAGGCAGGTCAGGCAAGGTAAGGCAAGCTAAGGCAAGGCAAGGCAAGGAAAGCAAAGGCAAAGCCAGGCAAGCCAGGCCAGGCCAGGCAAGGAAAAGCAAAGCAAGGCAAGGAAAGGCCAGGCCAGGCCAGGCCAGGGCAGGCAACACAAGGCAAGGCCAGTCAAAGCCAGGCCAGACCAGGGCAGGCAACACAAGGCAAGGCCAGTCAAAGCAAGGCAAGGGAAGGCAAAGCAAGACAAGGCCAGGCAGACAATGCCAGGCCAGTTCATACAAAAAAAGGCAAGGCCATGCCAGGCCAGACATGGCAAGGCCAGACCAGGCAAAGGCAATCAATGCACGGCCAGGGCAGGCCAGGAAATGCCAGGCAAGGCAAAGAAATGAAAGGCAAGGCCAACGAAGTGCAGGCCAGGCCAAAAAATGCAAGGCCGGGAAAGGCAAGGCCAGGCCAGGCAGGGCAAGGCAATGCAATGTAGGCAAGGCAAGGTAACGAAAGACAAGGCAAGGCAAGGCAAAACCAGGCCAGGCCAGGCCAGACAGGGCAAGGCCAGTCAAACCAAGGCAAGGCAATGTAAGGCAAACCAAGGTCAGGCCAGTCCAGAACAGTGCAGGCCATGCTAGCTATGCAATGGAAGGCCAGGCAAGGCAATGCCAGGGAAGGCAAGGACAGGCAAGGCAAGGCAAGGCAAGGCAAGGCAAGGCAAGGCCATTCCAGGCAAGTCAAAGCCATTCCAGGCAAGGCTAGGAAAAGAAAGGCAAGGCAAGGAAATAGAAGGCAAGGCAAGGCAACGCAAAACTAGTCCAGGCAAGGCACGGACAGGACAGGCAAGGACAGGCAAGGCAAGGCAATTCAAAGCAAGGCAAGCCTAGGCCAGTGAAGGACAGGCAAGGCAAGGGAAGCAAGGCAAGGCAAGGCAAAACAAGGCCAGGCCCGGCAAGGGCAAGCAAGGCCAGGCCAGGCCAGGCAAGGGCAGGCAACACCAGGACTGCCAAAACAAGGCCAGATAATGCAAGGGCAAGTCAGCACAGGCCAGGCAAGGAATGGTCAGGTAGGCCAGGCAAGGCATGCCCAGGCCAGGTCAGGCCAGGCCAAGCTAGTCCAGACCAGGCCAGGGCAGGGAAGGCAAGACAAGGCAAGGCAAGCAAAAGCAAGGCAAGCAAAGGCAAGGTTCTCAAAGCAAGGCAAGGGAAGGGAAGTCCAGGACAGGCAATGCAAGGCCTAGTAAAGCCAGGCAAAACCAGGCCAGGCAAGGCCAGGCCGGGCAAGGCCAGTCTAGTCCAGTCCAGGCCACGTCACACAAGGCCAGTCCAGGCCAGGCCAAGCAAGACAAGGCAATGCAAGGCAAGTCCAGTCAATGACAGGTAAGGCCAGGTTGGGAAAGCAAGTCAAGGCCAGGACAGCCCACGAAACGCCAAGCCACGCCATGATAGGAAATGCAAGCCCAGGCCAGGCAAGAGCAGGTAAGGGCAGGCAAGGCCAGGTGAGGACATGCAAGTCCAGGCAAGGCCAGGGCAGGCAAAGGCAGGCAGGGCAAGGCCAGGCCAGGGCAGGCCAGGCAAGGCAATGCCAGGTAGGCCAGGCAAGGAAGGCCCAGGCCAGGCCAGGCCATGGCAGGGCAGGCAAGGCATGGCAAAGTAAGGCAAGGCAAGGCAAGCAAATGCAAGGCTAGGCAAGGCAAGGCAAGGCCAGGCCAGTCAGGGCCAGGCAAGGCAAGCAAGGGAAGGGCAGGCCAGTCAACGCCAGGCAAGGCAAGGCCTGGCCAGGAGAAGCCAGGCCACGCGAGGCAAGGCCAGTCAAGGCAAGGCAAGGTAAGGCAATGCAAGGTAAGTCTAGGACAGGCAATGCAAGGCCAGGTAAGGCCAGGAAAGGTCAGGCAAGGCCAGGCAAGGCCAGGCAGACTAGGCCAGCCCAGTTCATGCAAAACCAGGCCAGACCAGGCCAGGCCAGGCAAGGCCAGGCAAGAAATGGCAAGGTCAGGCAATGCAAGTCCAGGCCAGGCTAGGCTAGGCCAGGCCAGGCAAGGCCAGGCAAGGCAAGGCCTTGAAAATCACGGCAAGGCAAGGCAAGGCCAGGCCAGGCCAGACTAGGCAAGGCAATGTAATGCAAGGCAAGGCCAGGGGAGGGCAGGCCAGGCAAGAAATACAAGGCCGGGAAAGGCAAGGCCAGGCCAGGCAATGAAAGGCATGGCAATGCAAGGCAAGGCCAACGGAGGGCAGGCCAAAACAAGAAATGCAAGCCCAGGAAAGGCCAGGCCAGGCCACGCCAGGCAGGGCAAGGCTGTGAAATCGAAGGTAACGCAAGGTAAGGTAAGGCAAGGCAAGGCAAGGCAAAGCAAGGCAAGGCAAAGCCAGGCAAGCCAGAAAAGGCAAGACCAGGCAAACCAAGGCGAGGCAATTTAAGGCAAAGCCAGTCCAGGCCAGGCAAGGCCAGGTCAGTCCAGGCCAGGACAAGCCATGTCAGGCCATGCAAGGAAAGGCCAGCCAAGGCAAGGCCAGAAAAGGCAAGGACATGCAAGGCAAGGCAAGGAAAGGCAAAGCAAGGCAGGTCAAGGCAAAACACAGCCAAGCCAGCACAGGCCAGGCAAGGCAAATACCAGGCAATCCAGGCCAGGCACGGCAAGGCAAGGCAAGGCCATTCCAGGCAAGGAAAGGCAAGGAAAAGCCAGGCCAGGACAGTCATGCCAAGGCCATGAGAAAAAAAGCAAGGCAACGTAAAGCAAACCAAGGCCAGGGCAGGAAAGGTCAGGCCAAGAAAGGCCAGGCCAGTCCAGGGCAGGGCAGGCCATGCCAGGCCATGCAAGGAAAGGACAGGCAAGGCAAGGCCAGAAAAGGCTAGGCCAGGCAAGGCAAGGCAAGGCACGGAAGGTCAAGGAAAAACAAGGCTAGGACAGCAAGGAAATGCAATGCAAGTACAGGGCAATCCAAGCAAGGCAAGGCAAGGCAAAGCAAGGCAAAGCAATGCAAGGCAAGGTAAGGCAAGGTAAGGCAAGGCAAGGCAAGGCAAGGCAAGGCAAGGCAAAGCAAGGCAAGGCCAGGCCAAGCAAGGCATGGCAAGTCCAGGCCATAAAATGCAAGTCAAGTCAAGTCAAGCCAAGTCAAGGCAAGGCAAGGCAAGGCAAGGCAAAACCAGGCCACGACAGGCAAGGACAGGCCAGATTAGGCAAGGCAAGGCAAGGCATGGCAAGGTATGGCAAAGCAAGGCAAGGCAAATCAAGGCCTGGCAAGGCCAGGCAAGGCAAGGCATGGCAAGGTATGGCAAAGCAAGGCAAGGCAAATCAAGGCCTGGCAAGGCCAGGCAAGGCAAGGCAGGCAAGGCCAGGCAAGGAAAGGCAGGCAAGGCAATGCAAGGCAAGTCAAGGCCAGGCCAGGCAAGGCTAGGCAATGCAATGGAAGGCAAGGCAAGGCAAAGCTAGGCAAGACAAGTCCAGGAAAGGCCAGGCCAGGCCAGGCCAGGTAAGGCCAGGCAAGGCAAGGAATTGCCAGGCCAGGGAACGCAAGACAAGGCCATGCCATGCCAGGGCAGGCCAATCCAGGCAAGGCCAGGAAAATGAAGGAAAGGCAAGATAAGGCAAGTCAAATCAATGCAAGGCAAGGTAATGCAAGGCATGGCAAGGCAAGGCAGGGTAGAGCAGAGCAGGGCAGGTCAGGGCAGGTCAGGGAAAGGTAAAGGCAAGGCCGGAGAAGCCAAGGCAAGTCAATGCAAGTCAAGTCGGCAAGGCAAGGCAGGGCAAGGCAAGGCAAGGAAAGGCTAGAGAAGGCAAGGCACGGTCAGGACGGATAAGGCATGTCAGGTCATGTCAGGTCAAGGCCTGGCCAGGGCAGGCCAAGGCAGTCCAGGCCAGTCCAGGCAAGGAAAGTTATGACAAGGTCAGGACAGGCCATTAAAGGCAAAACAAGGCAAGGGAAGTTAAAGAAAGGCCAGGCAAGGCAAGTCAAGGGAAAACAAGGCCAGGGCAGGTAAGGCCAGGCAAGGCCAGGGAAGACAAGGCCAGGTAAGGCAAGGACAGGCCAGGCAAGGCGAGGTCAAGCAAAGCCAGGCCAGGCAATTCCAAGCAAGGCCAGGCTAGACCAGTGCAGGCCTGGCAAGGCCAGCCCATGCCGTGCAAGGCAAGCCCAGGGCAATCCGGGCAAGGCAAGGCAAGGCAATGCAATGCAAGGCAAGTCAAGGCCAGGCCAGGCAAGGCTAGGCAATGCAAGGCAAGGAAAGGCCAGGCAAGGCAAGCCAAGAGAAGGGAAGACAAGGCAAAACCAGGCCAGTCCAGGCAAAGCCAGGTCAGGCAAGGACAAGAAAGACAAGGCAAAGCAAGAGAAGGCAAGTCGAGGCAAGGGAAGGGAAGACAAGGCAAAACCAGGCCAGGCCAGGCAAGGCAAGAAAAGGCCAGGCCAGGGAAGACAAGGCAAAGCAAGGCCAGGCCAGGCAAGTTATGGCAAATCATTGCAAGGGAAAGCAAGGAAAGGCAAGGCAAAACAAGGGCAGGACAGACAAGCCCAAGCAAGGCTAGACAAGTCAGGGCAGGCCTGGCCAGACTAGCCCATTCCAGGCATCCCAAGCCCAAAGCAATCCAGGTAGGCTAGGCAATGCAAGGCAAGGCAAGGCAATGCAAGGCAAGGTAAGGCAAGGCAAGGCAAGGCAAGGCAAGGCCAGGCCACGAAAGACAAGGCAAGGCAAGGCAAGGCAAGGCAAGGCAAGGCAAGGCAAAGCTAGGCAAGGCAAGACAAAGCTAGGCAATGCAAGGCCAGGCCAGGCCAGTCCAGGCAAGGCAAGGCCAGGGAGGGCCAGGCATGGCCAGCCCAGGGAAGGCAAGGCAAGACCATGCCAGGCCAGGTCAGGCCAGGCCAGTCCAGGCAAGGCAAGGCCAGGAAAATGAAGGCAAGGCAAGACAATTCAAGTCAAGTCAACACAAGGCAAGGAAATGCAAGGCAGGGCAGAGAAGGGAAGGGCAGGTCAAGG
Source organism: Pezoporus flaviventris (assembly GCF_033815535.1). Lineage (NCBI taxonomy): Eukaryota > Metazoa > Chordata > Aves > Psittaciformes > Psittacidae > Pezoporus > Pezoporus flaviventris. The sequence goes on from NW_026892697.1 coordinate 87,803, forward strand.
CAGATCAAGGCAAGGCAGGACAAGTCAAGGCAAGCCAACGCAAGTCAAGTCAAGGCAAGGCAAGGCAAGGCAAGGAACAGTCAGGATGGATATGCTAGTCAGGTCATATCAGGTTAGGCCTGGCCAGGCTGGGCCAGGGCAGTCCAGGAGAGGCGAGTTAAGACAAGGTCAGGCCAGGTCACTAAAGGCAAAATAAGGCAAGGCAAAGCAAGGCAAGGCAAGGGAAGTTAAGGAAAGGCCAGACAAGGCAAGTCAGGGAAAAACAAAGCCAGGCCAGGCAAGGCCAGGCAAGGCAAGGCAAGGCAAGGCAAGGCAAAACAAGGCCAGGCCAGGCAAGGCAAGGCCAGGCCATGCAGGGACAGGAAACACAAGGCAAGGCAAGACAAGGCAAGTCAAGGCAAGACAAAGCAAGGCAAGAGAAGGCAAGGAAAGGCCAGGCCAGGGAAGACAAGGCAAAGCAAGGCCAGGCCAGGCAATGTATGGCAAGTCAATGCAAGGCAAGACAAGGCAAGGCAAGGCAGGGCAGGGCAGGGCAAGGCAAGGCAAGGCCATGCAAGGAAAGGCCATGCAAGACAAGGCAAGGCAAGGCAAGGCAAGCCCAGGGCAATCCAAGCCAGTCAAGGCAACTCAAGGAAATGCACGGCAAGTCAAGACCATTCCAGGCAAGGCTAAGAAATGCATGGCAAGGGAAGGGAAGGCAAGGCAAGGCAAGGCAAGGCAAAACCAGGCCAGGCCAAGCAAGGACAGGCCGGGCACAGACAGGCAAGGCAAGGCAAAGCGAGGCAAGACAAGTCTAGGCCAGGCGAGGACAGGCAAGGCAAGGAAAGCAAGGCAAGTCAATTGAAAAGAAGGCCAGGCCAGGAAAGGGCAAGCAAGGCCAGGGCAGGCGAGGCAAGGCCAGGCAGGACCAGGACTGCCCATACAAGGCCAGATGAGCCAAGGCCAGGCCAGGCCAGGCCAGGCAATGAAATGTCAGGGAGGCCAGGCAAGGCAAGGCAAAACCAGGCCACACCAGGCAAAACAAGGCCACGTTAGGAAAGGCAAGGGAAGGCAACTCCAGGCCAGGGAAGGCCAGGGAAGGCAAGTCAGGCAAGGCAAGGCAAGGCAAGGCAAGGCAAGGCAAGGCAAGGGAAGGCCAGGCCAGGCCGGGCCAGGCCAAGCAAAACATGGCAAGGCCAGGCCATGAAAGGCAAGGCAAGGCAAGTCAAAGCCAGGAAAGGAAAGGTCATGCTAGGCCATGCCATTTAAGGGCCAGGACAGTCCGGGCAAGGCAAGGCCAGGAAATTGAAGGCAAGGCAAGATAAGTCAATGCAAAGCAAGGAAATGCAAGGCATGGCAAGGCAACACAGGGCAGGGCAGAGCTGGGCAGGGCAGGGTAGGGCAGGGCAGAGCAGGGCAGGGCAGGGTAGGGCAGGGTAGGGCAGATGGAGGAAAGGCAGGAGTTAAGGGGTGTCAATGCAAGTCAAGTTAAGGCAAGTCAAGGCAAAGCAAGGAAAGAGAAGGCAAGGCACGGTGGGGACGGATAAGGCATGTCAGGTCATATCAGGTCAAGGCCTGGCCAGGCCAGGCCAAGGCAGTCCAGGCCAGGCAAGGCAAGGGAAGTTAAGGTCAGGCCAGGCCATTAAAGGCAAAACAAGGGAAGGTAAGGCAAGGCAAGTTAAGGAAAGGCCAGGTAAAGCAAGTGAAGTCAAAACAAGGCCAGGCCAGGCAAGGCCAGGGAAGGCAAGGCAAGGTAAGGCAAGGCCAGGCACGGCAATGCAAAACAAGGCCAGGCCATGCAAAACAAGGCCATGCCAGACAAGGCAAGGCAAGTCAAGTCTAGGCCAGGCAAGGCCAGGTAAGGCAAGGCCAGGCATGGCAAGGCAAGGCAAGGCCATTCCAGGTAACTCAAGGCCATTCCAGACAAGCCTAGGAAATGCAAGGGAGGGAAGAGAAGGGAAGAGAAGGGAAGGGAAGGGAAGGCAAAACCAGGCCAGGCAAGGAGAGGCAAGGCAAGGCAAGGGAAGGTAAGGAGAGGCAAGGCAAGGCAAGGGAAGGTAAGGCGAGGCAAGGCAAGTCTAAGCTAGGCAAGGACAGGCAAGGCAAGGAAAGCAAGGCAAGACAAGGGAAAACAAGACCAGGGCAGGCAAGAGCAAGCAAGGCCAGGCCAGGCCAGCCAAGGCCAGGCCAGACCAGGACTGCCAATACAAGACCAGATAAGGCAAGGGCAGGCCAGCAGAGGCCAGGCAAGGAATGGGCAGATAGGCCAGAAAAGGCAAGACCAGGAAAGGCCCAGCCAGGCAAGGAAATGGCAGGTAGGCCAGGCAAGACAAGACAAGGCCAGGCCAAGCTAGTCCAGAGCAGGCTAGGGCAGGGCAAGCAAGGAATGGCAAGGCAAGGCAAGGCAAGGCAAACAAAGGCAAGGCTAGGAAATGCAAGGCAAGGCAAGGCCTGTCCAGGACAGGCAATGCAGCCCAGGCAAGGCCAGGTAAGACCAGGACTGCCAATGCAAGGACAGATAAGGCAAGGCCAGGCCAGGCCAGGCCAGGCCAGGCAGTACAAGGCCAGGTAATGCCAGGAAAGGTCAGGTCAAGCAAGAGAAGGCAAGGCCAGGACAGCCCATGGAAGGCCAGTCCAGGCCATGACAGGAAATGCAAGGCCAGGCCAGGATAGGAAAAGCTAGGGAAGGCCAGGCAAGGAAAGGCAGGGCAAGGCAAGGAAAAGCAAGGCAAGGCAAGGCAAGGCTAGGCCAGAGAAGGCAAGGCAAGGCCAGAGAAGGCAAGGCAAGGCCAGAGAAGGCAAGGCCAGGCCAGGCCAGGCAAGATAAGGCAAGCTAAGGCAAGGCAAGGCAAGGCAAGCAAAGGCAATTCCAGGCAAGCCAGGCCAGGTCAGGAAAGGAAAAGCAAGGCAAGGCAAGGCAAGGCAAGGCAAGGCTAGGCAAGGCAAGGCTAGGCCAGGCCAGGCAAGGCCAGGGAAGGCAAGGCCAGGCCAGGCCAGGCAAGACAAGGCTAAGCCAGGCAAGGCAAGGCAATGCAAGGCAAGTCCAGGACAAGGAATGCAAGACAAGGTGAGGCCAGGTAAGGCCAGGTGAGGAAAAGCAAATCCAGGAAAGGCCAGGCCAGGCAAGGGAAGGCAGGGCAAGGCCAGGCCAGGCCAGGCCAGGGAAGACCAGGCCAGCCCAGGCCAGGATAAGGCATGCCAGGCAAAGGAAGGCAAGTCAGGCAAGGTAAGGCAAGCGAAGGCAAGGCAAGGCAAGGCAAGGCAAGGCAATCAAAGGCAAAGCAGGCAAGTGAGGCCAGGCCAGGAAAGGCCAAGCAAGGCAAGGAAAGGCCAGGCCAGGCAATGCAAGGGAAAGCCAGGCCAGGCCAGGCCAGGGAAGACCAGGGCAGGCCAGGCCAGGCCAGGCCAGGCAAGGCAAGGCAAGTCCAAGACAGGAAATGAAAGACAAGGTGGGGCCAGGCAAGGCCAGGCCAGGCCAGACCAGGCAAGGCAAGGCCTGGAAAATGAAGGCAAGGTAAGGCAAGGCCAGGACAGGCCAGGCAAGGTAATGCAATGAAATGCAAAGTCAGGGGAGGGCAGGCCAGGCTAAGAAATGCAGGGCCGGGAAAGGCAAGGCCAGGCCAGGCAATGAAAGGCATGGCAATGCTATGCAAGGCAAGGCCAAATGAGGGCAGGCCAGACCAAGAAATGCAAGCTCAGGAAAGTCAGGGCCCAGCAAGGCCAGGCAAGGCAAGCCCAGTTCAATCCAGGCAATGCAAGGCAAGACAAGGCCAGGGCAGGCAAGGCTAGGCAATGAAAGACAATGCAAGGCAAAGGCAAGGAAAAACCAGGCAAGGCCAGGAAATGCAGGAGAGGAAAGACAAGGCAAAGCACGCAAGGAAAGGCCAGGCCAGGGAAGGCAAGGCAATGCAAGGCCAGGACAGGAAAGGTATGGCAAGTCAAAACAAGGCAAGGGCAGGCAAGGACAAGCAAAGCAAGGCCAGGCCAGTCCAGGCAACACAAGCCCAAAGCAATCCAGGGCAGGCAAGGCAATGCAAGGTAACTCAAAGCAAGGCAAGGCAAGGCAACACAAGGCAATTCAAGGCCAGGCAAGGCAAGGTTAGGCAATGCAAGGCAATGCAAGGCAATGCAATGTAAGGGAAGGCATGGCAATGCAAGGCAAGGCATGCAAGGGAAAAACACGGCAGGACAGGAAAGGCCAGGCCAGGAGCGTCAAGGCAAGACAAAGCAAGGCCAGCTAAGACATTGCAATGCAATGAAAGGCCAGGCCACAGGAAAAAAGGCCAGGCCAGGGGAAAGAAGGCCAGGTCAAGAAATGGAAGGCTGGGAAAGGCAAGGCCAGGCCAGGCAATGAAAGGCACGCCAATGCAATGGAAGGCAAGGAAAGGTAAGGCAAGACAAGGCAAGGCAAAGCCAGGCCAGGCCAGTCCAGACAGGGCAAGGCCAGGCAAACCAAGGCAAGGCAATGTAAGTCAAAGCAAGGCCAGGCCAGTCCAGGCCAGGGCAGGCCATGCCAGGCCATGCAAGGAAAGGCCAGGCAAGGCAAGGCCATGGAAGACAAGGCCAGGCAGGGCCAGGCAAGGCAAGGCAAGGCAATGCAAGGCAAGGCCATTCCAGGCAAGTGAAGGCCATTCCAGGCAAGTGAATGCCATTCCAGGCAAGGCTAGGAAATGCAAGGCAAGGGAAAGCAAGGCAAGGCAAGGCAAGGCAAAACCGGGCCAGACCGGGCAAGGACAGGATAGGCAAGGACAGGCAAGGCAAGGACAGGCAAGGCAAGGCAAGTCTAGGCCAGGAAGGACAGGCAAAGCAAGGAAAGCAAGGAGAGTCAAGGGAAAACAATGCCAGGCCATGCAAGGGCAAGCAAGGCCAGGCCAGGCAAGGCAAGGCAAGACCAGGACTGCCAATACAAGGACACATAAGGCAAGGCCAGGCCAGCACAGGCCAGGCAACAAATGACCAAGCCAGGCCAGGAAGGCAAGCCAGGGCAAGGCCAGGCCAGGCCTGGCCAGGCAAGGAAATGACAGGTAGGCCAGGCAAGTCAAGCCCAGGCCAGGCCAGGCCAGGCCAGGCCAAGTTAGTCCAGACCAGGCCAGGGAAGGGCAGGGCAGGCAAGGCACGACTAAGCAAGGCAAGGCAAGGCAAGCAAAGGCAAGGCTAGGCAAGACAAGGCAAGGCAAGTCCAGGACAGGCAATGCAAGGCCAGGTAAGGACAGGCCAGGGAAGGCAAGGTAAGGCCAGGAAAATGAAGGCAAGGGAAGGCAAGGCATGTCAACTCAAGTCAAGTCAATGCAAGGCAAGGCAATGCAAGTCATGGCATGGCAAGGAAAGGCAGGGCAGAGCAGGGAAGGGCAGGTCAGGGCAGATCAAGGCAAGGCAGGACAAGTCAAAGCAAGTCAACGCAAACCAAGACAAGTGAAGTCAACGCAAGGCAAGGCAAGGCCAGGCAAGTCAAGTCATCAAGGCAAGGCAAGGCAAGACAAGGCAAGGCACGGTCAGGATGTATAAGGCATGTCAGGTGATGTCAGGCCAAGGCCTAGCCAGGCCAGGCCATGGCAGTCCAGGCCAGACCAGGCAAGGCAAGTTAAGACAAGGTCAGGCCAGGCTATTAAGGCAAAACAAAGCAAGGCAAGGCAAGGAAAGGAAATGCAAGGCAAAGCAGGTTAAGGAAGGGCCAGGCAAGGCAAGTGAAGTCAAAATAAGGCCAGGCCAGGCAAGGCCAGAGAAAGCAACACCAGGTAAGGCAAGGCCAGGCACAGCAAGGTAAGGCAAAGCAAGACCAGGCAAGGCAAGGCAAGGTAAGGCAAGGCAAGTCCAGGACAGGCAATGGAAGGCCAGGGATGTCCAGGCAAAACCAGGGAAGGTAAGGCCAGGTCAGGCAAGGCCAGTCAAGGCCAGGTCAGCCCATGAAAGGCCAAGCCAGGCCATGATAGGAAATGCAAGGCCAGGCCAGGCCAGGCAAAGCCAGGGAAGGAGAGATGAGGTGAGGCAAGGCAAGGCAAGGCAAGGCAAGGCAAGGCAAAGCAAGGCAAGGCCCTTCCAGGACAGGCAATGCAGGCCAGGTAAGGCAAGGCCAGGCTAGCCCAGGCCAGGCAAGTCTAGGCAAGGCCAAGCCATGCAAGGCCAGGGAAGGCCAGGCAAGACCAGGACTGCCAATGCAAGGACAGATAAGGCAAGTCAAGTCCAGGACAGGCCATGAGAAGCAGTGCAAGTCCAGGTAAGGCCTTGCCTTTCCTTGCCTGGCCTTGCCTTGCATTGCCTTTCCTTGTTTTGCCTTGATTTGCCTTGCCTGCCTTGCCTTGCCTGTCTTAGACATGCTTTGCCTTGTCTTGCCTTGCCTTGCCTTGCTTGGTCTGGCCTGGCCTTGCCTGGAATGACCTGGTTTTGCCTTGCCTTGCCTTGCCATGCCTTGTCTTGCCTTATCTTGCCTTGCCGTCCACTGCATTGCCTTTCCCTGCCTGGCCTGGTCTGGCCTTGCCTTTCCCGGGCTTGCATTTCTTGTCCTGGCCTCCCCTACCCTGGCCTTGCCTTGCATTGCCTAGCCTTGCCTCGCCTGGCCTTGACTTGCCTTGCATTGCCTTGCCTGGTCTGGATTGCTTTGGGCTTGTGTTGCCTGGACTGGGCTGGCCTGTCCAGGCCTGGCCTTGCTTGGCCTGCCCTGGTCTTGCTTGGCCTTGCCTGTCCTGGCCTTGTCTTGCCTTGCCTTCATTTTCCTGGCTTTGCCTTGCCTGGAGCGGCCTGGCATGGCATGGCATGGCATTGCCTTGCCTGGACTGGCCAGGCCTGCCCTGGCCTTGCTTTGCCTGGCTTTGCCTTACCTTGCCTTGAATTGCCTTGCCTTGCCTTTCATGCTCTGGCCTTGCCATGCCTTGCTTGGCCTGGCCTTCCCTTGTCCTACATGGCCTTGCCTTGCATTGCCTGGCCTAGACTTGCCTTGACTTGACTTGCCTTGCCTTCATTTTCCTGGCCTTTCCTTGCCTTGCCTTGCCTGGCCTGGCCATGCCACGCCTAACCTTGCCTGGTCTTGCATGGCCTGGCCTGGCCTTGCCTTGCCTTGCCTTGCCTTAGATTGCCTTACCTTGCCTGACCTGGCTTGCCTTGCTTTTCGTGGCTTATCCTGGCCTGGGCTGCCCTGGAGTTCCCAAAACTGGCTTGGTCTAGCCTGGCCTTGACCTGCCTGATCTTTTCTGGCTTGGCCTTGCGTGGACTTGCATGTCTTCACCTGGACATCCCTCTCCTTACCTGCCCTTGCCTGGCCTGGGCTTGCCTTGCATTGCCTTACCTGGCCTTGCCTTCCCTGGCATTGCCTTGCCTGGCCTTTCATTGCATGGCCTGGCATGGCCTGCCCAGGCATGGACTGGCCTGGCCTTGCCTGGCCTGACCTTGGTTTGCCTTACATTGCCTTGCCTTTCATTGCATTGCCTTGCCCTGCCTGGCCTGGCCTGGCCTTGCCTTTCCTGGCTTTGCATTTCTTGGCCTGGCCTTCTTTCCCCTGGCCTGGCCTTTCATTGCACTGCAATGTCATGGCTGGCCTTGCCTTGCCTTACCTTGCCTTGCCTTGCCTTGCACTGACTTGCCATACCTTGCCTGGCCTGGCCTTGCTTTGTGTGGTCTTCCCTGGCATGGCCTTTCCTTGCCTGGCCTTGCTTTCCTGCTGCGTTTCCTGTTCTTGCCTTGCATTGCCTTCCTTGACCTGCCTTGTCTTGCCTTGCCTTGCCTGTCTTTGCCTGGCCTGGTATTGCCTCTCCTGTCCTGGTATTGCCTTGCCTTGCATTCCCTTGCCTTGCCTTGCCTTGCCTTGCCTTGCATTGCTTTGCCTGGCCTTGCATTGCCTAGCATTGCCTAGCCTTGCCTCGCATGGCCTTGACTTGCCTTGCATTTCCTTGCCTGGCCTGGATTGCTTTGGGCTTGTGTTGCCCAGCATGGGCTGGCCTTCCCTGCCTTTGCCTAATCCTGGCCTGTCGTTGCATTTCCCGGCATGGCCTGGCCTAGCCTTGGCTTTCCCAGCCTTGCATTTCTTGGCCTGGCCTTCCCTCCCCTGGCCTTGCCTTGCCTTGCCTTGATTTTCCAAACCTTGCCTTGCCTAGCCTGGCCTGGAGTGGACAGGCCTGGCCTTTCCTGGCCTGGCCTTGATTCTTTGCATTGCCTGGGCTTGGTTCTTTACATTGCCTTACCTTGTTTTGCCCAGCCTTGCCTTGCCTGGCCTGGCCTGGCTTTGCCTTGTCTCGCCTTGCCTTGCCTTACCTTGCCTTGCTTTTCATTGCATTGCCTTGCACTGGCCTGGGCCTGGCCTGGCCTTGCCTTTCTTGGGCTTTCATTTCTTGGTCTGGCCTGCCCTCCGTTGGCCTTGCCTTGCATTTCATTGCCATGCCTTTCATTGCCTGGCTTGGCCTTGCATTTCATGGGCTTGCATTTCTTGGCCTGGCCTGCCCTCCCCTGCCCTTGTCTTGCATTGCATTGCCTTGCCTTGCATTGACTTGCCTTGCCTTCATTTTCCTGGCTTGGCCTTGCCTGTACCGGCCTTGCCTGGCCTAGCATGAGCTGGCTTGGCCTCCCCTGTCCTAATCTGGCATTGCCTAGCCTTGACTTGCCTTTCTTGATTTTGCCTGGCCTAGCCTTGCCTTGTTTGGCTTTGCCTTGCCTTGCCTTGCTTTGCCTTGCATTGCCTTTCCTTTCACAGCCTGGCCTTGCCATGCCACGCTTGGCCTGGCCTTGCCTTGCCTTGCTTTCCCTGCCTTGCATTGCCTTGCCTGACATTGACTTGACTTGCCCTGTCATGCCTTGCCTTGCCTTGCCTTCATTTCCTTGGCCTTGCCTTACCTGGACCGGCCTGGCCTGGCATGGTATTGCCTTGCCTTGCCTTCCCTGCACTGGCCATGCCTAGTTTTGCCTGGCCTTGCCTGGCATGGCCTGGCATGGCCTGGTCTTGCCTTGCCTTTCTTGATTTTGCCTGGCCTAGCCTTGCCTTGTTTGGCTTTGCCTTGCCTTGCCTTGCTTTGCCTTGCATTGCCTTTCCTTTCATGGCCTGGCCTTGCCATGCCCCGCTTGGCCTGGCCTTGCATTGCCTTGCTTGGCCTGGCCTTGCCTTGCCTTGCTTGGCCTGGCCTTGCCTTGCCTTGCTTTCCCTGCCTTGCATTGCCTTGCCTGACATTGACTTGACTTGCCCTGTCATGCCTTGCCTTGCCTTGCCTTCATTTCCTTGGCCTTGCCTTACCTGGACCGGCCATGCCTAGTTTTGCCTGGCCTTGCCTGGCATGGCCTGGCATGGCCTGGTCTTGCCTTGCCTCGCTTTGCTTTGCCTTGCCTCGCCTTGCCGTGCCTTGCCTTTCATGGCTTGGCCTTGCCATACCTTGCCTTCCCATGCCTTGCATTGCCCTTCCCTGGCCTGGCCTTGCCTGGCTTTTCCTTGTTTTGCCTTACTTTGCCTTGCCTTGCCTTTCAGGGCCTGGCCTTGTGTTGCCTTTCCGGGCCTGGCCTAACCATGCATTGCTTGGCCTGGCCTTGCCTTGCATTTCCTGGCCTTGTCTTGCATTGCCTTGCCTTGCCTCGCCTTGACTCTCCTTGCTTTTCCTTGCCTAGGCTTCCCTTCCCTTGCCTTGCCTTGCCTGGTCTGGCCTGTCCTTGCATGGTGCGGCATGGTTTTGCCTTGCCTTGCCTTGCCTTTCTTTGCATTTCCTAGCCTTGCCTGGAATGTCCTTGCCTTGACTTACATCGCCTTGCCTTACATCGCCTTGCCTTGCCTTGCCTGGCCTGGATTACTCTGAACTTGCCTTGCCTGGCCTGGGCTGTCCTGTCCTTGATTTGCCTTGACCTGCCCTGCCTTGCCTTGCCTTGATTGCCCTGGCCTGATTTGGACTGGCTTGGCCTGGCCTGGCCTGGCCTGGCCTTTCCTGGGCTTTCATTTCTTGGTCTGGCCTGCCCTCTTTTGGCCTTGCCTTGCCTGGTCTTGCCTTTTCTGGCCTTGCCTTGCCTGGCCTTTTCATGCATTGCCTGGCATGGCCTGCCCTGGCCTGGACTCGCCTGGCCTTTCCTGGCCTGGCCTTGCTTTGCTTTACATTGCCTTCCCTTTTTTTGCCTGGCTTTGCCTTGCCTGTCCTGGCCTCGCCTTTCCTTGTCTTGCCTTACCTTGCCCTGCCTTCCATTGCATTGCCTTGCCCTACCTGGCCTGGCCTGGCCTTGCCTTGCCTGGGCTTGCATTTCTTGGTCTGGCCTGCCCTCTTTTGTCTTTGCCTTGGGTTCCATTGCCATGCCTTTAATTTCTTGGCCTGGCCTTGCCTTTCCTGGTCTTGCATTTCTTGGCCTGGCCTGCCCTCCCCTGGCCTTGCCTTGCACTGCATTGCCTTACCTGGCCAGGCTTGGCCTGGCCTGGCTTTGCCTTACCTTGCCTTGATTTTCCCAGCCTTGCCTTGCCTGGCCTGGCCTTGCCCTGCCTGGCCTGGCTTGGCCTGAACTGGACTTGTTTTGTATGAATTGGTCTGGCCTAGTCTGCCGAGCCTTACTTCGCCTTGCATTGCCTGTCCTAGACTCACCTTGAATTGCCTTTCCTTGCTTTGCCTTGACTCGCCTTGCTTTGCATTGCCTTGCCTGGCCTAGACTGCCCTGGCCTGGCTGTGCCTTCCCTGTCCTGGCCTCACTGGCTTTGCCTTGCCTTGTTTTGCGTTGCCTTCTTTTCCTTGCCTGGCCTGGCCTGGCTTTGCGTTTGCTTGCCTTGCCTTAGCTTGCCTTAGCTTGCCTTACCTTGCCTGACATGCCTTGCCTTTCCCGGCCTTGCATTTCTTGGCCTGGCCTGCCTTCCCCTGGTCTTGCCTTGCCTTGCATTTTCTGGCCTGGCCTGGCCTGGCCTGGCCTTACCTTGCCTTGATTTTCCAGGCCTTGCCTTGCCTGGGCATGCCCAGCCTTGCCTGGCCTGGCCTGGCCTGGCCTTGCATTGCCCGGCCTTGCCTGGCCTGGCCGGGCCTGGCAAGGCCTGGTTTTGCATGAACTGGACTGGTCTAGTCTGCCTGGTCTTGCCTGACCTTACCTGGCCTTGCATTGCCTGTGCTGGGCTTACCTTGCATTGCCTTGCCTTGACTGGCCTTGTCTTGCCTTACCTGGCCTGGCCTGGCCTTGTTTTGCCTTACCTGGCCTGGCCTGGCCTGGCGTGTCCTGGCCTGGCTTGGCTTGTCCTTGCCTTGCCTGGCTTTGCCTTTGCTTCCCTTGCCTTGCCTTGTTTTTCTTTGCCTTGCCTGGCCTGGCTTGCCTGGCTTTGCCTTTGCTTGCCTTGCCTTGCCTTGTTTTTCTTTGCCTTTGCTTGCCTTGCCTTGCCTTGTTTTTCTTTGCCTTGCCTGGCCTGGCTTGCCTGGCTTTACCTTTGCTTCCCTTGCCTTGCCTTGCCTTAGCTTGCCTGACCTGCCTTACCTTGCCTGACCTGACTTGCCTTGCCTGGCATGGCATTTCCTGGCCTGGACTTCCCTGGACTGGCCTGGCCTTGTCTTGCCCTCTCTGCCCCCCCCGGCCTGGTCTTGCCTGGCTTGGGCTTGCCTTGCCTTGCTTTACCTTGCCTTACCTCACCTGCATTGCCTTTCCTTGCCTGGCCTTCCCTGGCTTTGCCTATCCTGGCCTGGGCTTGCATTTCCTATCATGGCCAGTCTTGGCCTTTCATGGGCTATCTGGGCCTTGACTGGCCTTGCCCTACCTGGCCTTACCTGGCCTTAGATGGCCTTACCTGTCCTTACCTGTCCTTGCATTGCCTGTTCTGGCATGTCCTGGACTGGACTTGCCTCGCCTGGTCTGGCCTTGCCTTGTCTTACCTGGCCTGGCCTGGCCTTACCTGGCCTGGCCTAGACTGGCCTGGCCTGACCTGGCCTGGACTGGACTGGCCTTTCCCGGCCTGGCTTTGCCTGGCCTGGTTTTGCCTGGCCTTACCGAGCCTTGCATTGCCTGTGCTGGACTTGCCTTACCGAGCCTTGCATTGCCTGTGCTGGACTTGCCTTACCTTTGCTTTCCTTGCCTTACTTAGCCTTGCCTTTGCTTTCCTTGCCTTGACTTGCCTTGTCTTTGCTTTCCCTGCCTTGCCTTGCGTTGTCTTGCTTTGCCATGCCTTGTCTTCCCTGCCCTGGCCTGGTATGGACTAGCTTGCCCTTGCCTGGCCTTGCCTTGCCTGGCCTACCTGGCGTTTCCTTGCCTGGCCTGGCCTGGCCTTGACTGGGCTTGCCTTGCCTGGCCTACCTGGCCATTCCTTGCCTGGTCTGTGCTGGCCTGGCCTTGCCTTATGTGTCCTTGTATTGGCCTTGCCTGGCTTGACCTGGCCTTGCTTGCCCTTTCCTGGCCTGGCCTTCTTTTCAATTGACTTGCCTTGCTTTCCTTGCCTTGCCTGTCCTTGCCTGTCCTAGACTTGCCTTGCCTTGCCATGCTTTTCCTTGCCTTTCCTTGCCTGGCCTAGACTTGCCTTGCCTTGCCATGCTTTTCCTTGCCTTTCCTTGCCTGGCCTTGCCTGTCCTGTCCTTTCCTGGCCTGGCCTGGTTTTGCCCTGCATTACCTTGCTTTGCTTTCCTTTCCTTTCCCTTCCATTGCCTTGCCTTGCATTTCCTAGCCTTGCTTAAAATGGCCTTGACTTGCCTAGAATGGCCTTGACTTGCCTGGAATGACCTTGCATTGCCTAGCCTTGCCTTTCCTTGCCTTCCCTGGCCTTGCCTTGCCTGGCCTTTCCTTGCATGGCCTGGCATGGTCTGCCGTGGCCTGGAATGGCCTGGCCTTGCTTTGACTTACATTGCCTTGCCTTGGTTTGCCTGGCCTTGCCCTGTGTGTCCTGGCCTGGCCTGGCTTTGCCTTGCATTGCCTTGTCTTGCCTTGCATTCCCTTACCTTCCATCGCATTGCCTTACCTTTCATTGCCTGGCTTTGCCTTTGCTTGTCTTGCTTTGCCTTGTCTTACCTTGCCTTACCTTTCCTGACCTGCCTTGCCTTGCTTGTCATGGCTTATACTGGCCTGGGCTGGTCTGGACTTCCCTGGACTGGCCTTGCCTGGCCTTGCCCTGCCTTCCCTTGCCTGGCCTGGCCTTGCCCAGACTTGCTTGTCCTCACTTGGCTTTACCTGGCCTTACCTGCCCTTGCTTGGGGCAGGCCTGGGCTTCCTTGCCTTGCCTTACCTGGCCTTGCCTTGCCTGCATTGCCTGTCCTGGACGGGCCTTGCCTTGCCTTGCCTTACCTTGCCTTGCCTGGCCTTCTCAGACTTCCATTTGCTATCATGGCCTGCCTTGGCCTTTCATGGGCTGGTCTTGCCTTGACTGGCCTTGCCCGACCTGGACTAACCTGGCCTTACCTGTGTTTGCATTGCCTGTCCTGGCCTGGACTGGACTGGACTTGCCTTACCTTGCCTGACCTTCCTTGGCTTTGCTTATCCTGGCATGGCCTGGTCTTTCCTGACCTGGCTTTCCTGGCCTTCCCTGGACTTGCACTGCCTGTCTTGGCCTGTCCTTGACTGGACTTGCCTTATCTGTCCTTGCAATGGCAGTCCTGGTCTTACCTGGCCTTGCCTGTCCTTGCCTGTCCTGGTCTGGCATGTCTTTGCCTGGCCTGCGGTGGCCTGGCATTGCCTTACCTGGCCTGCACTTTCTGTCCTGGACGTGCCTTGCCTTGCTTTGCCTTGCCTTTCCTTGCCTTGCGTTGCCTTTCCTTGCCTGGCCTTGCCTGGATTGCCCTGGGATTGCCTTGCCTGGCCTTGCATTTCCTATCATGGCCTGGCATGGCTTTTTGTGGCCTGGCATGACCTGTCCTGGCCTCTCCTTCCCTGGCCTCTCCTTCCCTGGCCTCTCCTTCCCTGGCCTTGCCTTGCCTTGCCTTGCCTGGCCTTGCCTGGATTACCCTGGGATTGCCTTGCCTGGCCTGGCATGGGCTGCCATGGCCTGGCCTTTCCTGGCCTGGCCTTGGTTTGCTTTACATTGCCTTGCATTGTTTTGTCTGGCCTTGCCTTTGCTGGCCTGGCCTGGCTTGGCTTTTCTTTGCCTTGCCTTGTCTTGCCTTACCTTGCCTTGCCTTCCATTGCATTGCCTTGCTCTGCCTGGCCTAGCCTGGCCTGGCCTTGCCTTTCTTGGGCTTGCATTTCTTGGTCTGGCTTACCCTTCGTTGCATTGGCCTGGAATTGCAATGCCATGCCTTTCATTGCCTGGCCTGGCCTTGCCTTTCCCAGTCTTGCATTTCTTGGCCTGGCCTGCTCTCCCCTGGCCTTGCTTTGCATTGCATTGCCATGAATTTCATTGCCTGGCCTGGCCTGGCCTGGCTTGGCCTTGCCTTACCTCGCCTTGATTTTCCAGGCCTTGCATTGCCTGGCCTGGCCTTGCCTTGTGTGGCCTGGAATGGTTTTGCATGAACTGTGCTGTCCGAGGCTGCCTGGCCTTGCCTGGCTTTACCTGGCCTTGCCTTGCATTGCCTTGCCTTGCATTCCCTTCTTTGCCTTGCTTTCCCTTGCCTTGCATTGCCTTGCCTTGCCTTGCCTTGCATTGCCTTGCCTTGCCTTGCATTGCCTTGCCTTGTCTTGCCTTGCCTTGCCTTGTATTGCCTTGCCATACCTATCCTGTCCTTAGCTTGCCTTGCCTTGCCTGTCCTTGTATTGCCTAGACTAGCCTGGAATGGCCTTGCCTTGCCTTGCATCTCCTTGCCTTGTCTTTACTGGCCTCGATTGCCCTGGACTTGCGTTGCCTGGCCTGGGCTGCCCTGGCCTTGCCCTGCCTCTCCTGGCCTTGCCTTTTCTGGCCTTGCCTTGCCTGGCCTTTCTTTGCATGGTCTGGCATGGCTTGCCCTGGCCTGGACTTGCCTGGCATTTCCTTGCCTGGCCTTGATTTGCTTTACATTGCCTTGGCCTGTTTTGCCTGTCCTTGTCTTGCCTAGCCTGGCCTGGCATTGCCTTACCTTACCTTGCCTTGCCTTGCCTTGCCTTGCCTTGCCTGCCTTGCCTTGCCTTGCCTTGCCTGGCCTTGCCTGGCCTTGCCTGGCCTTGCCTGGATTGCCCTGGGCTTGCCTTGTCTGTCCTGGCATGGCCTGCCGTGGCCTGGACTGGCCTCACCTTTCCTGGCCTGGCCTTGGTTTGCTTTACATTGCCTTGCCTCGTTTTGCCTGGCCTTGCCTTGCATGGCACGTTATGGCCTTGCCTTGCCTTGCCTTGTCTTGCCTTGCCTTCCATTGTCTTGCCTTGCCCTGCCTGGCCTTGCCTTTCCTGGCCCTGCATATCTTGGCCTGGCCTATCCTCTCCTGGCCTTGCCTTACATTGCATTGCCTTGCCTGGCCTGGCCTGGAATGTCCTGACCTTACCTTGCGTTGTTTTTTTACACCTTGCGTTGTTTTTTTACACCTTGCCTTGCTTGACCTTGCCTAGCCTTGATTGGTCTGGCCTGGCCTGGCCTTGCATTGTCTGGCCGTGCCTGGCCTGGCCTTGCCTGGCTTGGTTTTGCCTTGCCTTGTCTTGACTTACCTTACCTTGCCTTCCATTGCATAGCCTTGCCCTGTCTGGCCTGGCCTGGCCTTGCCTTGCCCGGCCTTCTTTCCCCTGGCCTGGTCTTTCATTGCATTGCAATGTCTTGCCTGGCCTTGCCTTGCCTGGCCTTGCCTTGCCTGGCCTTGCCTTGCCTTGCCTGGCCTTGCCTCGCACTGACTTGCCATACCTTGCCTTGCTTGGCGTGGCCTTGCCTGGCCTTGCCTTGCCTTGCCTTGATTTGTCTTGCCTTGTCTTGCCTTGCCTTTTGCCTTGCTTTGTAGTGCCTTGCCTTGCCTTGTCTTGCCTTGTCTTGCCTTGCCTGGCCTGGCCTGACCCTGCCTTGCCTTGCATTGCCTTGCCTCGCCTTGCCTTGCCTGGCCTGGCCTGACCCTGCCTTGCCTTTCATTGCCTTGCCTTGCCTTTCATTGCCTTGCCTTGCCTTGCATTGCCTTGCCTTGCCTTTCCTGGTCTGGCCTGTCCCTGCCTGGCTTGTCCTTGCCTGGCGTGGCTTGGTTTTGTCTTGCCTTTCCTGGCCTTGCCTTGCCTTGCATTGCCTAGCCTTGCCCAGAATGGCCTTGCATTGCCTTTCATCGCTTTCCCTTGCCTTGCATTACCTTGCCTTCCCTTTCCTGGCCTGGATTGCCCTTGACTTGCCTTGCCTGGCCTGGGCTGGCCTGGCCTTGTTTTGCCTTGACCTGCCTTTCCTTGCCTTCCGTTGCCTTGCATTGCCTTGCCTTTTCTGGCATTGCCTTACCTGGCCTTGCCTGTCCTTTCCTGGCCTGGCATTGTTTTGCCTTGAGTTGTCGTGCCTGGGCTTTCCTTAACTTGCCTTGCTGTTCTTGGCTTTGTTTTGCCTTTAATGGCCTGTCCTTGTCTTCTGGGCTTTGCCGTGCCTAGCCTTTCCCTGCATGGCTAGCATGGCCTACCCTGTCCTGGAGTGGCCTGGCTTTGCCTGACCTAGCCTTGGTTTGACTTGCATTGCCTTGCCTTGGTTTGCCTGGCCTTGCTCTGTCTGGCCTGGCCTTGCTCTGTCTGGCCTGGCTTTGCCTTGCCTTGCCTTGTCTTGCCTTACCTTGCCTTGCCTTCCATTGCATTGCCTTGTCCTGCCTGGCCTGGCCCAGCCTTGCCTTTCCCGGCCATGCATTTCTTAGCCTGGCCATCTTTCCCCTGGCCTGGCCTTTCATTTCATTGCAATGTCTTGGCTGGCATTGCCTTGCCTGGCCTTACCTTGCCTTGCACTGACTTGCCATACTTCTCCTGGCCTGGCCTTGCTTTGCCTGCAATTCCCTTGCATGGCATTTCCTTGCCTTACCTTGCCTTGCTTTGCCTTGCCTTGCCTTGCCCTGACTGGCCTTGCCTTGCGTCACCTGCCCTGGCCTGCCCTACCTGGACTGGCCTTGCCTGGACTTGCATGTCCTCACCTGGCCTTATGTGGCCTGACCTGCCTATGCCTGGCCTGGGCTTGCCCTGCCTTGCCTTGCCTTGCCTTGCCTGGCCTGCATTGCCTGTCCTGGACTGGCCTTGCCTTGCCCTGCCGTGCCTTGCCATGCCTTGCCTTGCATTGCCTTGACTTTCCTTGCCTGGTCTCTGGGTTCAGCAGTAGCAGTCATGTTTCTCCTTCGTGGTAGCTGGTGCAGCGCTGGTTTTTGATTTCCAGCCTGGGAACAGTGTTGGTGATATCGATGTTTTCAGTTGTTGCTAAGTGATGTTTACCCTGACCAAGGACTTTGTGAGGCTCATGCTCTGCCAGGGAGGAGGGGAAGCCATGAGGAAGCAGAGATGGGGCGCCTGACCCGGGCTAGCCAGGGAGGTATTCCATACCACAGCACGTCATGCCCAGGGTGGGGGGTGACTGGGAGTTACCCGGAAGGACACGGGCTTCCGGGTGGGACTCGTTTCTTGGCCGGTGGTATCGTATTCTCTTCCCTTGTTATTTTCTCTTATCATTGTTGTACTTGGTGGTAGCGGTGGTGATTTGTGTTGTACATTGGTTGCTGGACTGTTCTTGTCTCAACCCGTGGGAGTTGCACTCTTTCGATCCTCCTCCCCGTTCCGCCAGGAGCTGGGAAGGGGAGAGCCTTGGGGGGGGGGGGGGGGGGGGGGGGGGGGCTCGATTGTTGTCAGCCCAGCACCACTCACTGGGAGTGAGTGAACAAGTTGCCTGACAGGGTTTAAACCACGACAAACATCTTTGTTGCTGACATGGACAGTGGGATTGAGTGCTCCCTCAGCAAGTTTGCCGATGACACCAAGCTGTGTGGTTCGGTTGATACCCTGGAGGGAAGGAATGCCACCCAGAGGGACCTCGACACACTTGTGAGGTGGGCTGATGGCAACCTCATGAAGTTTAACCATGCCAAGTGCAAGGTCCTATACCTGGGTCGCAGCAGTCCCAGGCACAGCTATAGGTTGGGTAGTGAAGGGATTCAGAGCAGCCCTGCGGAGAAGGACTTGGGGGTGTTGCTCAATGAGAAAATGAACATGAGCCAGCTTCAGTGTGCGCTCGCAGCCCAGAAACCAACTGTATCCTGGGCTGCATCAAAAGGAGCGTGACCAGCAGGTCAAAGGAGGTGATCCTGCCCCTCTACTCTGCTCTTGTGAGACCTCACCTGGAGCATTGTGTGCAGTTCTGGTGTCCTCAACATAAAAAGGACATGGAACTGTTGGAACAAGTCCAGAGGAGGCCACGAGGATGATCAGGGGACTGGAGCACCTCCCGTTTGAAGACAGGCTGAGGAAGTTGGGGCTGTTCAGCCTGGAGGAGAGAAGGCTGCGGGGAGACCTCAGGACAGCCTTCCATTATCTGAAGGGGGCCTATAGGGATGCTGGGGAGGGACTCTTCATTAGGGACTGTATTGATAGGACAAGGGGTAACGGGTTAAAGCTAAAACAGGAGAGGTTTAGACTGGATCTAAAGAGGAAATTCTTTCCTGTTAGGGTGGTGAGGCACTGGAATGGGTTGCCCAGTGTCGTGGTTTAAACGCAGTCAGGTAACTTGTTCACTCACCCCCCCCCCCCCCCCCCCCTTCTTTCCTTCCCCCTACTCTCGGAGGGACGGAGAGGAGAATAGAAAAGAATGCAACTCCCACGGGTTGAGATAAGAACAGTTTAGTAACTAAGGTATAACACAAATCACTACTGCTACCACCAATGATAATAATGATAAAGGAAATAACAAGGGAACAGAATACAACACCTCACCACCAGCTGACCGATAACTCCCCCCCCAAGCCCGACCAAGCTCCGACCAATACCTCCTCCAACCCTGCAGTCTCCCAGCCCTTCCGGCTAACTCCCAGTTACATCCTGGGCATGACGTGCTGTGGTATGGAATACCTCTTTGGTCAGTTTGGGTCAGGTGTCCTGTCTCTGCTTCCTCCCAGCTTCCCCTCCTCCCTGGCAGAGCATGAGGCTCACAAAGTCCTTGGCCAAACCAAAACATCACTATCAGTTCTGTACCCAAGCCGAAAGTCAAAACACTGCACTGCACCAGCTACCAAGAAGGAGAAACATGACTGCTACTGATGAACCCAGGACACCCAGGGAGGTTGTGAATGCTCCATCCCTGGCAGTGTTCAAGGCCAGGTTGGATGAGGCCTTGGGTGATATGGTTTAGTGTGAGGTGTCCCTGTCCATGGCAGGGGGTTTGGAACTTGATGATCTTAAGGTCCTTTCCAACCATAACTATTCTATGATTCTATGAGGATTTGTCTAAGAGGCTGTGGAGCCCCCACCCATGGACATGTTCAGAAGCTGCCTGAATGAGGCCAGGAGCAACCTGATGCGGCCATGGCTAGCATGACCATGACTAGTCACTGATGTGACTATGACCAGCAGGACATAGTTATTGCTCAGAAAGGACATCTAGGAGGTCTCTGTTCCTATGACTGGCAAATTATACACATAAACACATATGTATGTGTGTATGTATATCAAAACACAATATTAAATGCATCCTAAACAATATATTTATATATAGCACAGTATATTCTTGTGTTAAATGTCAACTCCAACACACACGATACTAGTTTTCCTTGCCTCAGTTTAGTTGGGGTCTCAGTGATTCGTTGGGTGGGGAGGGCCCAGCTGCTATGGGCTTTTCCCAGGAAGGATGGAAACCCAAGATCTAAATGGATGAACTGATTTTTTAATGCAGTTATGGAGCAATGGGATATCGTGCGTGAGCCAAGTGAGTGAAATGCAAATTCTTCAACAGGTCTGTGTTTGGAACCAGGCTGCTGAGTTAAATCACAGTCAAATTGGGCTTTGCCACCTCTTTTCAGGCAGCTGTAGAACTTCACCCTTTCAGTTTTCCTCCTCAAGTTCTGCCTTTCTCAAAGCCTTTAAGAGGAGCTCTAAGGAGTTTTCTAATTTATACCCACAGTGGTTTGTTAAAAACAAAGGCAAGAATGTTATCAGTAGAGTTTGCTGCAGGAGAGTTGCACTTTGGTTTGAGGCAATGGGGATTAAAGAAACCCAAAGCAAACATGGAAACACAGCAGGACCCTGAAACAACTGGATAATCGAAGGTAATGAAAAAACCCAACCGAAAGTCTTTATTTCCTATGCAAGAAGTCATTCCTGGCACAAACTGCAGCTCCCCCATATCTTGGTTGCTATAAAATCGCAATGCCACCAGGGAAAACAGTCACCACAGGGTTTCCCCACACACCCAAAACTTCCCTATTTCTTTAGCAGCTCATCACTCCAAGGTGTGAGATGTCCCTGATCCAACTGTGTTAACAAGCTCCTCTGGGAATGGATTTGGAGCTGATGGGCTGATAGGAAGGAGAAGGCTTGGCTGAGTCCTGGATGGGGATTTTCCACCTGTGGTCACCTGAGCTGAGGCATCTCCAGTGGGAAAAACACTCTTTAATCCAGGGGAAAATAACCCAAACAGGGATCTGACCCTGGCCAGCACTAAGAAATAAATCTTTATTCTTTTTTTAAACTTTATTCTTTATTTATATTCTTTATCCTTTGCATTTTATTTTTTATTATAGATATATTTATTATATATATTATATATATATTCTTATTCTTTATTTTTATTCTTTGTTCCTACTGTTTACTAAAGTTACCAGCCTGACGCTGACTCTTACTATTGCCAGCAGGACATGACAGTATCCACATATGCCTGCTCTTTAGATGCCCATTTCCCCTTCAAAGCTGCATTTCATCTACCTCTGAACAAAATCCACTCCTTTTCCTATGTGATTTTTGTTCCTTCTTGGTACCATTGCTCTCTGTGGTCACCTCCAAGAGGTGCAAAATGGTCACAGGAGTCCCTTTAGGTATCAAAAGGCAGAAGATTTGAATAACCGTCTAGAAAATCATGGATCAGGATTTCTTATACAACACCACCATCTAATGGACGTTTCTGGAATAGTCACTCCTTTCATTTAAGATAAAACCACCTTTTTCTTACGTGCTGGGAAGCTTTGGGTAGCCAAGTGGCTTGTTCTCAGAAAACTGAGAAATAATAGATAAATAAACTAAGACCATCATGTTGCCTCTACAGTTGGCTGATCCTATGTAGACAGTTTATTTCCTGACCCTCTTAAGGCAATGTCAGATGGTTTAACAGCTTCAAAGTCCCCTCACATTTAGAAATGATGCTTTAAACCCCACTTTTCCTAGTGCAGTTTTTGGCTGAGGCTTCAGGTTGTATGAAATGTAGATTATTGTAGAATCATAGAGTGGTTTGGGTTGGAAAGGAGCTTGGTTCCAACCCCCTGTCATGTTCAGCGACACTACACACTAGACCATGTCACCCAAGACTGTCTAACCTGTCTTGAACACTGCTAGGGATGGGGCAGCCACAGCTTCTCTGGGCACCCTGTGCCAGTGCCTCAGCACCCTCACAGGGAAGAGCTTCTTTGTTATCTGTAACCTGAACTCCCCCTGTTTCAGTTTGAACCCATCACCCCTTGTCCTGTCACGCCAGTCCCTGATGAAGAGTCCCTCTCCAGCATCCTTGTAGCCCCCTTCAGACACTGGAAGCTGCTGTGAGGTCTCCACACAGCTTCTTTTCTCCAGACTGAACTGCCCTAACGTTCTCAGCCTGGCTCCATATGGGAGGTGCTCCAGCCCCTGATCATCCTTGTGGCCTCCTCTGCACTTTATCTATGTCCTTCTGATGTTGAGGATATCAAATTCACTCTGCCTTTTAAATGTTTTCTTTCATTAAATAGCCTGTGCTATCCATACACAATTTGAAGTGCTAATTCCTGGTGTTTTATGATTCCCTTCTCCATCAGTTGTTTCCTATAGATCCACAGATCCCTCTCAGACAGTGTCCCCTTTGCACATCTTTACTCCTGACAAAGCCATTTCAGATTTTATAGTGAAAGCAAACAAAAAAAACATCAGATCTCAAATCAGGTAAGGTCTCAACCTTTATCCCATGGAGGTGAAGGATTTAATTCCTTGTTGTTGATGTATGTAAATCACACCCATCACCACCTAAATAATCCCAGGGGAGCAGCTGGGCTTATTTAGGTGCTCTCTGATGCTGAATTGAATGGGTGAGGATGCCTATACAGTAACCAAGTTCCTGGGTTACTGGTGGATCCATCCTGGTAACCTGCATGGGGTAGGAAACTCACCTTTTGTTGCAGAACATTAAGTTCTAGGCAGGAATAACCAGGGTCATTCCCTACTAGGGCTTTCTGGGAGTAAAGAGGTGACTTCTGTCCTTTCCTGGAAGGCCCTGCAGCCCCCTCTCATCTTTGGGAGCACAGTAATGGAAGCATTTCTGATTGAAAAGTAAAGGCATTTGCATCAAAATGAAAAAGAAGTTGTGCTTTTATTTTTCATTCTAAGTAACAGCATGAACTGAGATAAAGGAGAGCTGGATTGTACCTACACAGAGGGTTGAACACTTCCAAGAGTGCTTCTCAAGAGGTAATCTTGTTTTTGAATACGGATATGACACACTACATACTGCTATGTACTAAACCACCTCTGGGGATTTTTGAAGGCTGGATAAAACTCTTAAAGGGGCTGATATTGTTCAAATAAGACCTTCTGGTGCCATTAATTTTAAAACCTGTCGGGTGTATCCTGACCTGGCTCTTGGGAGCCCTTTGGGCTGACCCTTGCCTGGTCTGACAGCTCCCTGGCGGTTAATGTGTAATCCCCTGACTTGTTTTACCCCTGGCTCTGTGAATACCACAAAGGACAAGGCTCTGGAAGGATGGGTAGATGCTGCATGGGAGAAGACAGGCAGCATTACCCTTCTAGCTGGAGCCTGGAGAAGCTGGGAGTATTAAAACCCATTTCAAGTGGATCTGAGAGCAAAGAGGAAGAAATCCCTGATATGAAAACCCTGCTTTGTCCTGTGGCATCCACAGTATCCACAGGCCTTGTAGCAAACCTTCCCTCCTCTGCTTTATTTCAGGGCA
This sequence comes from Pezoporus flaviventris, assembly GCF_033815535.1. Classification (NCBI taxonomy): domain Eukaryota; kingdom Metazoa; phylum Chordata; class Aves; order Psittaciformes; family Psittacidae; genus Pezoporus; species Pezoporus flaviventris. The sequence goes on from NW_026892697.1 coordinate 110,632, forward strand.
GCAGAAACCATCCCCTTGAGGAATCAGAGGGATGCTGGTGCTGTGAGCATGGGGCTCTTTTGCTTCCTATTTTAAACGATCCTTTTCTTCACTCATTAGACAGTTTGTGCTGTAAGACTCTTGAAAGAGCAGGTAACCAAGCAGTGTGTTATGACTTTATATATCTGGCACCTTCCCCTTGCTCCTGTACTGAGATCTTGAGGATAACATCCACTATGATGGCTTTGGACTGCCAGACTGGAAATCGAGATGAGTTCTTAGGCAGAAGCTCTTCTCTGTGAAGGTGCTGAGGCGCTGGCACAGGGTGCCCAGAGAAGCTGTGGCTGCCCCATTCCTGGCAGTGTTCAAGGTCAGGTTCGATGGGGCTTGGAGCAAGCTTCTCCAGTGGAATGTGTCCCTGCCACGGGAAGGGTTGGCGCGGGATGAGCTTTAAGGTCCCTTCCAACACAAACCTGTCTGGGATTCTATGGTTCCATGAGAGCAAGGTAACTGCTACCTAACCAGGAGGTTATGCTGCAAGGTTTGCTTGGCTGTAGGATCATAACAGCATCTGGATGTTCTCCTATCCATAATGTCAAGAGTTACATCTTGGATAATACTAGCAACAGTCTGCTTGGTGAGTCCTAGGGCAGCTTGTTGAAAGCTTGGCCAAAAAGCAAGATCTTACCAATTGGAGTAGGAAAGCCACAAATGGAGGTCCTTTCCCCAGGAATACAGGGATAAATGTTCAGTTAACTCTTCAGCAGAGTGTGGGCCCACAACCTGCATGGATAATATCTAAACAAAGTGAGCAAGGTATGGGTTTTTAGTTTAATTTTTCTCCATTCCAGTGAGCATGCTCAAGCTGCAGGGAGATGTGATCGCTGGGAGGAAGTTGTCATGTATAGCACAAGCTGCACCCTTAGACACATCCCAGGTTTCATATCTGCCCTTGGATCACGTCAGACCAAGCACTTGGTTTGTCAAGCAAGAAAAAGCAAGGGTGAGCCTTTGTTAATTGTGAGCTTCAGGTCAATTCTCCCCTGGCAGGAGATGTGTGTGTCTGGGCAGGTGGATGCTGCCTCAGGGGGAGGATTGAGCCGCAGACCCAAACAGTTGGATTTTCATTACTTGGGTCACATCTTCCAGCTCCGTGGTGATGGCTCAGGAGCTGCTTTGCCTCCGGCATCTCTATGTGAGCAGTGAAAAGCAGCTCTAAATCCCCATTAATAACACCAGGAGACACATGTGTTGCTCACAGGACATCTGAACTGAGGAGTCTGGCTCTGGAGGGGGAGCTCACCCCTTCAGCAAAAGGTCATCAAATAATGATGACTCTTAAGCATGGCTCTGCTTGTCAGATACCAGCCACGCGCACTCCTGCTTTGCTCTCTGGTGTAACTCTGTCAAGTGATGATTAATGTTAGGCAGGAAAAATCAATGAAGATTTATTCTGCCTGTTGTAAGCTGTGATTTTAGGAGCTGCTGGTTTCTCCCAGGCAGAATTTATCTTTGATCAAGCCTGAATGTATCTTTTGTCTCCATGTTAGGCATCGTGTCTAAAGCAAAGTGAGGTGAGAAATCCTGGCTCTGCACCATCCTACCCTAAGGAAAGCCACATTTGCTCTCAAAGAGCTCCTCCTGGGTCACAGAGAACAGCCATTTATTCCTCATGTACTCACCCTGGACTGGCAGCACCCAAAAGATGAGAAGTAATTCCTTTTTCCCAGCAGTTACTCAGGAATTCAAGGACTTCCATGTGTGAATGGCTTGAGAGGAACTATGAGGAACCCTGCAGTTTATTTATTCTGGTGTTGCCCTCCCTCCTTGCCTTAAAATACCTACTTGCTTCCAAGTGTGTTGGTGGTGGTTGTGGTGTTCAGCCAAGACTGGCCTTGGGAACTTGGTGTTTTCCTCTCTCGAAAAGAATTTACCTCCTATTGACTTATATATATGTATGTGTGTGTATATATATGTATATATACACACTTCATATTGACTTAAAGTGATGTAACTGACTGATAGACAAAACGTGACATTCTTAATATTATTGAGGGATTTGGGCCTATTCAGAATTTTCAATTTAAAGACATAAAGCAGGTAATCTGCTTTTAGGTTCACTATGGTTGAAGATAATTATATGTTCCCCTCTGGGGCTTCACAAACAGGGAAAACCTGTGGGTGATGTGCTTTGCCTTATTCCTTGCCATCTATGTGTTCAAGGTAGTGAGCACCACGGTCTTCATCCTCATTTCCTACTTGTCAGTCCTTTCCACTGTCATGCGGATGCGGTCTGTGGCTGGTCAACGTAAAGCTTTCTCCACCTGTGCTTCTCACCTCATCTCCATTGCTTTGTACTACGGCAGCTCCCTCTTCATGTACCTGCACCCTAGGTCCCGGCAGTCCTCAAAGTATGACGAGGTGGTCTCCATGCTGTACTCTGTGGTTGTCCCCATGATGAACCTGCTCATCTACAGCCTAAGAAATGCGGATATGAAGAATGCCATGAGGAAAGCAAAAAGTAGAGTCCTCTGCTCTTTGTCCATTCATGGTTCCTAGTCAGCTGAAAGGAGAGGGCTACCCTGCCCTGGTGAGGAGAAGCAGGCTGGATTTTGCACCTTCAAGGATGGCTGGATATTGCACATTGAAGAGGATGGCTGGATATAGCACCTTCAAGGATGCGTGGATATTTACCTTCAAGGACGGGTGGATATAGCACCTTCACAAAGCAGGAACCTAAACATACTTGGAAGCATGACAGCTGGAAAACATGCTTCTCCTTAAACCAAGGCTACATTCTGTGCTGGCATGGACAGGACTTTCTCTGTCTGCAGCATGAAACCTGACAGTGACTGTGTACTGGAAGGAAAGTTGTTGTCCAAAGTGATTGTTACTTAAATAGTACTTGAAGTTAATATATTTTATTATTTAAATGCTATTAAACATAACAATAAACTTCAGGCTTCAAAGAGCAAAAGGGAGAAGGTGATGGATTTGCCCTGCTGGCATCAAACCAACTGGTATCTGAGCTCATGTTTTATATTAGCAAATGATTTCTGGTGTTATTTCTGTTTTTAAGGAAATATTAACTGGTATTTCCAGGTATTTCAACTCCAGCCCACAAGGTTTGGTCACGTGAAATGACAGAGGGGATATTGAGGTGAGCTCTTAGGCAGAAGCTCTTCCCTGTGAGGGTGCTGAGGCGCTGGCACAGGGTGCCCAGAGAAGCTGAGGCTGTCGCATCCTTGCCAGTTTTCAAGGCCAGGTTGGACACAGGGGCTTGGAGCGAGCTTCTCTAGTGGAAGGGGTCCCAGCCCATAGCAGGGGTTGGAGCTGGATGAGCTTTAAGGTCCCTTCCAACACAAACTAGGATGCGATTGTAAGAAATAAAGCTTTGACAGTCTGTTGGTCAACAAAGCCCTTGTGCTAAATGGGGACATGTCATATCTGAGCCTCTGCTCTGCTGCAAATTTAAGTAGGGGGGTAAAGAGCCTGAGTGCTTTTAGGAGGGAGGATCAGGGGTCTTCCTCCCTCCTGAAAAGCCAAGGTGCTGCTGGCCTGGGTATCCTGACAAAGCTCATAGGACTGTCTGCTTCTGGGACTTCAAGCTGCATTATTCACCCTGCACAAGTGCACCCACGTATTCTTAGTGCCTGGTTTTGAATTCATGTAGTTCTTTTCAATAATCTTTGAATTATATATTGTTCTTTTCTAAATTTGGTTGAGGGTTATTTCTCCCTCTGTTATATTGATTTTCCCATGTCACAAGCCTTGGTTTTCGCCCAGTACCCAATGGGGAAGAAAGACATTCAAAACCACTCAGAAATCCTTTTCTACCCTCCTCCAGTGCATCTCCTGGACTGTCAGTCTGGTGCCTTCCAGCAGAAAAACAGGTTGACATTGAAAACATCTAAAGCCATCTACATTCTACTCTTTCTTGCTTCCCCACATTTTCATACCTTGGTTTTCTCTTCTATCTGCTCCATCCTTTGTCATTTCTAAATGTCTGGGACAAGGTTATCATTTAATATTTCTACTAAGGGTTTTATCATGTCTCTTCATCTAGGAGAAATATTCGGGACACACCAACACTCAGAATTCTTCAGATGAAGACTGGGAAATCTGACTTCATCCTGATAGATCCTCAAAGCAGCCACGTTTTGAGCCAATGCTTTTGACCAAAGTGGTGTACATTCACTAGTCAACTGTATGGAAATAAATGTATGTGATGGAAAGGACTCCTCATGACCAGCACAAACCATCCACACAGATGATACTTTGTTGTGCTTGTTTTCAGCTCCCTCCAATGCAATATTAGATGAACCCTGTGGATGTAAAGGGCTTCCTCAGGGAAACACTGAAAGGAAGAGGTATGTGATAGATGGGGAAATACAAAGCAAACTGTCCTGGGCCTGTCTTCCTGGATAGGTCTCTACAGGAGAACTGGTCTTGGAGGTGTTGATGCAGCCAGAAGGAGTCTGGGGAGAGAGGAATTGAGAGGTTGTTTTGCTGATCAAGTCAAACTAATTATCCGATGGGGGAGGGTCCTTTGGGAGAACAGTTTGCACAATACAAGCCTCTGAGGTAATGCCTCCTGTGAGATAAAACCCCTCCAGCAGCCAGCCTGGAGCATCCTGCTCCCAAGCATCTCTCCTTCAACCCATCGCATGGTCTCCAGGAGGAGCTGCAGGCACTGCATCCACCACTACCTTCCTCTTTAACCAAGCAGGTACAAAAGGGTTTGATGGGTGGTGGGTCCAGTTTGACCCTGGTCATGCTACCTCTCCCATGCTTTGATGGCATGTTGAATTTCACTGTTCTTCAGGGACTGTATTGATAGGGCAAGGGGTGATGGGTTTAAACTAAAACAGAGGAATTCAGGTTTGAGTTAAGGGAGTTCTTCCCTGTGAGGGTGCTGAGGCACTGGCACAGGGTGCCCAGAGAAGCTGTGGCTGCCCCATCCTTGTCAGTGTTCATGGCCAGTTTGGACACAGCGGCTTGGAGCAAGTTGCTCCAGTGGAAGGCATCCCTGCCCATGGCAGGGCTTGGAGCTGGGTGAGCTTTAACCTGCCTTCAACCCAAAATATTGTCTTATATCCGATGATGTGAATAAAAGTGCCCTAGTATGGGGTAGGTTTGCTTCAAAAACACCAACCTTCCTGACCCCATCTACAACTGATTTAGCGATATTTTAGCATGAGAATATCCAAGCTAAAGCCTTAAAAATTTGATTGATATATGGTATATTTTGTATTTTACACTCTTAGATGGATATTTGGGTTGGTCATAGGAAGCTCACTGCAATCCCAGCAAAGCTCTGCTAGAGCTAAGACCACTGTATTCCCTTAACTTTATGCAGGGTGGGGGTTCTTGGCAGGAGGCTGGGACTGGATGAGTTTTAAGGTCCCTTCAACCCAAAGCATTCTATGATAGTATGTGGTTTGAATAAACGTGCGCTAGTACGGGGTAGCTTTGCTTCAAAAACCCACGTTCCTGACCCCATCTACAACAGATTTAGGGGTATTTTAGCACTGATGTAGCCATTCATAGATTGATATTCCATCAAGTAATTCATCTGCAGAGGAATTGAATTGTGGAGAATATCCAAGCTAAAGCCTTAAAATTTTGGTTTATATATGATATATTTTACACCCTTAGATGCATATTTGAGTTGGTCACAGGCAGCTCACTGCAATCACAGGAAAGCTCTGCTAGAGCTAAGACCACTGCTTTCCCTTAACATTATGCAGGGTGGGAGTCCCTCAAAAGCAGATAAACTTAGAACTTAAAGCAAATTTCAAGTACATGGCTTTGTGTTGTGATGAAAAGGATGCAGCACAAGTAATGAATCTACAGAAGAGCACTGATCCACTCTGAAAAATACAGAAAAAGAGAGAAAAAAAGGTCCTTAAAATTCCCAGAAATCAGAAAAGGCAAAATGTTTTCTGTTTTCCACATTTGTGGACGTACTAATTTGATTTTATTGCATTACATTTGGATAGACATGATGTTTCCCAGTGTTTCATTAGTGCAGTGTATATCAATCATCGTAGAATTATTCTCTTTTAATTTCAGGTTGTGTAATGAGCTCATTCACCTCTTTGACTTCAGATCTTGGGCTACACACAGAAATACACCATTACAAATACACCATTTTCCATTGCATTTACTTTGTGGATTAAACTCTAACTAAACTTCCACATTATTTATCTCTAAGGGATGTATTTCACTGATTCCTTTCATTTCAATCCAAATCCATCAACTTGTTGAAATGACAGATACAGGAAACCTCACTGTTCTCTCCAGCTTCATCCTCTTGGGTTTCTCTGATGCCCCAGAGCTACAAACCACCATCTTCACAGTCTTCTTATCCCTCTATGTTTTAATGGTGCTGGGGAACCTGACGATGATCCTACTGATCAACACTGACCCCCACCTCCACATCCCCATGTACTTCTTCCTGAGCCACTTATCTTGCATGGATTTTTGCCTTTCCTCCGCTATCATCCCAAAAGCTCTGGAGACCTTCCTGCTGGGGAGAAGCCACATCTCCTTTTGGGGTTGCTTTGCCCAGATGTATGTTTTCATGGCTCTGGCTGTCTGTGAGTGCTTCCTGCTTGGGGTAATGGCTTATGACCGATACACGGCTGTGTGCAAGCCCCTGCTCTACACCACTACCATGACCAGGGCACGTTGCTATGGCATGATGGTGCTGGTGTACACCATCGGGTTCCTCACCTCCCTGGTGCACATCATGCTGGCAGGGAGGTTGTCCTTCTGTCAGGCCAGGAGCATCAACCACTTCTTCTGTGAGCTGCCCACCCTCCTGCAGCTCTCCTGCTCAGACACAAGCACAAATGAGGTCTTGCAGGTTTACAACACTGTGTTTATTGCCATGGTCTCTCTCCTGATGATCCTGGTGTCCTACACCTACATCCTCCACACTGTCCTGCAGATCCCTTTGGCCACGAGGAGGCTGAAGGTCTTCTCTACCTGTGCTTCCCACTTGGCTGCCATCACCATCTTCTACGCACCTGCGATCCTCGCCTATGTCCAGCCTCATGAGGCATCCTCATGGGATCAGGCAAAGCTGGTGTCGCTGTGTTACTCCATCCTCACCCCAACCCTTAACCCCCTCATCTACAGCCTGAGGAACAAGGAGGTGAAGGCGGCTCTGAGGAAGCTGTGGGAGCGAAAGCTGCTGCCACATCTATGCAGGGTTTGAAAGCACATTTGGAGCCCTTCAGTACTGTGGAGGTAAGGAAGGAATATGTGGAATATGTGATTATGGAATTGAGCATTACTGGCCATTTTTGGTCATTATAGCTCACTACTGGTCATTATTACAGCAAGTGCAGGGTATGGAGAACCAGCACAACGAATGGTTCTCTTCAAACAGCTTCAGATTGTTTTAAGCGAGGCCTGAGCCTTCAGTAATCCGTCCAAATAAGTATCAGGTATTTAATAACAGGCCTGAGACAGCACCATGTGTTTTGTGTCTAAATTGTGCTAAATGAAAGTAGAGCCCACAAAAAGGAGGCTCAGGCTTGAGGTAAGCCACTGACCACTGTCTCCATTGCCTACTTTATAAGCATTTCCTCAATGATGAACTGGTGGAAGGTCAAGAGGATTTGATACAGCTCTGGTGTCCCCAACACAATGAGGACATGGAGCTTCTAGAGCAAGTCCAGAGATGCAACAAGGATGCTCAGGAGCTGGAGCACCTCCCATATGGGGCCAAGCTGAGAACATTGGGGCTGTGCAGCCTGGAGAAGAGAAGCTGCTTAGAGTCCACAGAGCAGCTTCCAGTGTCTGAAGGGGACTACAAGAAACCTGCAGGAGGGCTTTGGCCAAGGGCCTGTAGAGACAGGCCAAGGGGAATGGCTTGAACCTGCCCGAGGGGAGACTGAGCTGAGCTCTTAGGCAGAAGCTCTTCCCTGTGAGGGTGCTCAGGCACTGACACAGGGTGCCCAGAGAAGCTGTGGCTGCCCCATCCCTGCCAGTGTTCAAGGCCAGGTTGGACACAGGGGCTTGGAGCAAGCTGCTCCAGTGAAAGGTGTCCCTGCCTGTGGCAGAGGTTGGAGCTGGAGGAGCTTTAAGTTCCCTTCCAACACAAACCAGGCTGGGATTCTGTGAAATAAAGCTGTGACAGTCTGTTGGTCAACAAAGCCTTTGTGCTAAATGGGGACGAGTCATATCTGAGCCTCTGCTCTGCTGAGAATTGAAGTAAAGGTGTAAAGAGCCTGAGTGCAGATGAGAGGGAGGATCAGGGGTCTTCCTCTCCCCTGAACACCCAAAGTGCTGCTTGACTGGCTATCTTGACGAAGCTGATGGAGCAAGTGTTATACTCAGTTGTCCGCTTCTGGGACCTCAAGCTGCATTATTCACCCTGCACAAGCACACCCAGGTATTCTCAGTGCCTCTTTCTGGATTCATGTAGTTCTTTTCAATAATCTTTGAATTATATTATTCTTCTTTTCTAAATTAGGTTGAGGGTTATTTCTCCCTCTGCTATACTGATTTTCCCACTTCACAAGCCTTCGGTTTAGCCCAGTACCCAGTGTGGAAGAAAGACATTCAAAACCAGACAGAAATCCTTTTCTTCCCTCCTCCAGTGCATCTCCTGGACTGTCAGTCTGGTGCCTTCCAGCAGAAAAACAGGTTGACATTGAAGACATCTAAAGCCATCTACATTCTTCTCTTTCTTGCTTCCCCACATTTTCATACCTTGGTTTTCTCTTCTATCTGCCCCATCCTTTGACTTTTCTAAATGTCTGGGACAAGGTTATCATTCAATATTTCCACACAGAGGATGCTTTGTTATGCTTGTTTTCAGCTCCCTTCAATGCAATATTAGATGATCTCTGGTGATGTAAAGGGCTTCCTCAGGGAAACACTGAAAGTAAGAGGTATGTGATAGATGGGGAAATACAAAGCAAACTCTCCTGGGCCTGTCTTCCTGGGTAGGTCTCTGCAGGAGAACTGGTCTTGGAGGTTTTGATGCAGCCAGAAGGAGTTTGGGGAACAAATGGTTTTCTTCAAAAAGCTTCAGGTGATTTTAAACGTGGACTGAGTCTTCAATAATTCGTCCAAATAAGTATCAGTTATTTAATAGCAGGACTGAGACAGCACCATGGTGTTTTGTGTTTAAATTGTGCTAAATGAAAGTAGTTCCCACAAAAAGGAGGCTCAGCCTTGAGGTAAGGCAGTGACCACTGTCTCCATTTCCTGGTTCATAATTGTTCATCCCAAACAAGCTTGAAGTCCTGAGGGAAGGACCAAAGGTTCAATACAGCTCTGGTATCCCCTGCAGTTCTGATACAGTTTTGGTGTGTATAGAATCCTAGAATCATAAAATAGTTAGGGTTGGAATGGACCTTAAGATCATCCAGTTCCAACCCCCTGCCATGGGCAGGGACACCTTACGCTAAATCATATCACCCAAGGCTTTGTCCAACCTGGCCTTGAACACTGCCAGGGATGGAGCATTCACAGCTTCCTTGGGCAACCCATTCCAGTGCCTCACTACCCTCACAGTGAAGAACTTCTTCCTTAGATCCAATCTAAACTTCCCCTGTTACAGTTTTAAAACGTTACCCCTTGTCCTATCACTACAGTCCCCAATGAAGAGTCCCTCCCCAGCATCCCCATAGGCCCCCTTCAGATACTGGAAGGCTGCTCTGAGGTCTCCACGCAGCTTCTCTTCTCCAGGTTTAACAGCCACAACTTTCTCAGCCTGTCTTCATACAGGAGGTCCTCCAGCCTCTGAACATCCTCGTGGCCTCCTCTGGACTTGTTCCAACAGTTCCATGTCCTTTTTATGTTGAGGACACAAGAACTGCACACAATGCTCCAGGTCAAGTCTCACAAGAGCCCATCCCTGGCGGTTTTCAAGGCCAGGATGGACACAGGGGCTTGGAGCAAACTGCTCTAGTGGAAGGGGTCCCTGCCCATGGCAGGGGTTGGAAGTTGAGAGCTTTTAGGTCCCTTCCAACATAAACCAGTCTGGGATTATATGATACCTGATATGAACATCCAATACATTTATCCCGTGTAAGTGAGCTGGAGCAGTGCTAAGGACTTGTGATAGGCACACATAGGTTAGCATGTGGCCAGAAGTGTGTCCCAACTAAAATCTTCCTGGGATGTGTGGTCCTTACATCTTTTCCTTTCTGGATGCTCAGTACCAGGTCTGTGCTTTGTGGATTTGACCATGTCACATCCCCTTCTGTATGTCATCACATTATTGAGGGGGAGGATGCTCTAAATGAAACAGTAGATGGAGGGGTTTTAACATTTAATCCAAACACACCATTTCTGTTTAATGAACTGTACAATTGCTGGAAGAACATGTACATGTATAATGACAAAATGAATAAATCTGTGGTATAAATAAGTACCTTTGGAAACCGTGGTCTTCCGCAAAGAACTGTGATGAATAATGAATGAATGCAATGGCAACCAGTCAAAATCTAATTTAAGTTGGTGTGAAGTGAAATGCTCACTTTATAAGCTTTTAATCAAAGTTTCTGATGGAGTTTTCATGAAAAATAAAGACATTTGGACAATTCCCTCAAGAAAAGAGAACACAACATGTGAAGCAACTTATTCAGATAGAATAAGAGAGGGACTCTTCATCAGGGCCTGTAGGGACAGGCCAAGGGGAATGGCTTTAACCTGCCCGAGGGGAGACTGAGATGAGCTCTTAGGCAGAAGCTCTTCCCTGTGAGGGTGCTGAGGCACTGGCACAGGGTGCCCAGAGAAGCTGTGGCTGCCCCATCCCTGGCAGTGTTCAAGGGCAGGTTGGACACAGGGGCTTGGAGCAAGCTGCTCCAGTGGAAGGTGTTGGTGTTGGAGCTGGAGGAGGAGCTTTAAGCTCCCTTCCAACACAAACCATTCCATGATTCCATGATTTTGCATAACTGAGGAGGGGTGATTCTCATTAACACAATAAAGGAGCCCTTTGCTCCTTTCTGCTCCATTCTTTCATCCTCTGCACACAGGAATACACCAGAGGAGGCTGAATGCAGAGCTGCCACTGTGTTTAGGGCATTGGGTGGTGGAAAACCCAGTTCCCCTCTCCTTGAGACATCAGGGAGTGCAGCCACAGTAATTGCCATGGCCAGCATCACTTGGATCCTTCTCACACATCCTCTGCCATAGGCTCAGGCTCTATTTAAGCTCAGTCCTGGCACTGGGCCCACTTCCAGGGCTGTGCTTTAACTGGGCTTGCTCCTGGTCTTTAACAACCATGAACATGACTCTCAGTTTCCCCTGGGCTATCAGTGGAAGTTGCTGCTGTGCTCAGGCACACGGGGACTGTGCTCTGCTTTGTGGCCACTTTCAGCTCCCAGCTTGCCTTCCCATTGGGAATAACTGGTCCTGGCTGCTCCCTTGAGGCACCTTGCATCATGCAAACAGCACAAACAGCTCTTAATGAGAGGCAAGACCCTCTGGTGTCCAAGCTAGGGACAAGGCAAGCTCTAATGGAAACTAAGCGTTATAAACATCTCCCTCTCCTTGTCTGTGTCTGTCTCTTAGGGAAAATGACCCCTGTTCAACTGCGTGCTCCAGATAGATTTTGGTTTACTCTACATCAGGCATCCAAATGCAAACTCCTACATCCGAGGGGGAAAAAAGAAGTTACAATTCTAGGTATAGCCTACAGTGGGTATGCTTAGTCATGTTTTCCATGTCCAACTAACAGAAAAGATGCTGGGAGTCTTTTTTATTTTTAGCTATGAAGAACACGTCAGCAGCTGCTCAAACTTCGACTGTAACGGACAGCGCGGTTACCCCAGCTCCAAGCACAGCAGCCACACCACCCCCAGCAACAAGTACAGTTGCTACTCAAACCACAGTGATAATTACTGCAGCCAAACCAGAGGACCAATTCGTACCAATATCGGTTGCCCCTGTACACAAGAGAACATCAAAAAGGAGGCAAGAAGGGTGAAGTGAGATGAAGAAACAATGAATTCACCACCCACTCTAGCATCTGATCAGGAGTCATCATCACATGACAAAGAAGAAGAAGAAGAGGTAACTTCTCGACCTCGAACCTCAACCGAGCTGCGGAATATGCGAAAAGATTTTACCCGTCAACCAGGGGAGCACATCATCACCTGGTTACTCCGATGCTGGGACAATGGGGCCGATGGTCACGAACTAGAAGGTACAGAAGCCAAGCAGCTGGGATCACTTGCTAGAGAAGGGGGAATTGACAAAGCAATTGCAAGAGAGAAAAAGTCCCTCAGCCTTTGGAGGAGGCTCTTGGCAGCTGTGAAAGAAAGGTTTCCGTACAAGGACGATGTTACGAGTCGTTCGGCCAAGTGGACTACTATAGACAAAGGCATCCAGTCTCTGAGGGAATCGGCCATCGTAGAGATGATCTATCACATCAAGCCGAATAACGGGGATACACCTATAGATCCAGATGAAGTTGAATGTACACGACCCATGTGGCGAAAACTTACACGGAATGCACCGTCATCATATGCCCATTCATTGGCAACAGTGACCTGGAATGACATAGTACCACTAACAGTGGATGAAATGGTTCATAAACTCCGAGAGTTCGAAGACAATCTCACTCCTTCCATCATCTCAGCTGTGAAAAAACTGTCCCAGGACCTCGACAAATTGAGGGACGATGTATCTGATTTATCCAGCTCCTCACGTGTACCAACACACGTCTCAGCTATTAACAAAAGACGTCCTATTATTCAAGAGAGGAGATACAGAAGGTATACGCCACGGGGTACCCTATGGTTTTACCTGCTGGATCACGGAGAAGACATGACAAAGTGGGATGGAAAACCTACTTCAGCTTTGGAGGAACGGGTGAGTGAACTGAAGAGGGGAGCAAGGGCCAAGACTGATCGTCCCATGAGAGCTACGGCTTCAGTCTCTGGTGAGCAGTTTCCCAGATGGAGTGGAAGAGCTGATTTTACTCCAGCTCCTGTGATAACGAAGAATAATCCCTTTCAACACGACTTAAGTGTCCAATGTTGTGACGACCATTAGAGGGGCCCTGCCTCCAGCCAGGTGGAGGTAGGGGACAATCGGATTTGCTGGACTGTGTGGATCAGATGGCCTGGCACATCAGTCCCACACAAGTATAAGGCTCTAGTAGATACCGGTGCACAGTGTACCCTGATGCCATCAAGCTGTCAAGGGGTGGAACCCATCTATATTTCTGGAGTAACAGGAGGATCCCAAGAGTTGACTGTGCTGGAGGCTGAAATCAGCCTGACTGGGAGGGAGTGGCAAAAGCACCCTATTGTGACTGGTCCAGAGGCTCCATGCATCCTCGGCATAGACTACCTCAAGAGAGGGTACTTCAAAGACCCAAAAGGGTACCGGTGGGCTTTTGGTATTGCTGCTTTGGAGACTGAGGAAATTGAGCAGCTGTCCACCTTGCCTGGTCTCTCAGAAGATCCCTCTGCTGTGGGGTTGCTGAAAGTTGAAGAACAACAAGTGCCAATTGCGACCACAACAGTGCACCGGCGGCAATATCGCACCAACCGAGACTCCCTGATTCCCATCCATCAGCTGATCCGTAGACTGGAGAGTCAGGGGGTGATCAGCAGGACCCGCTCACCCTTCAATAGCCCCATATGGCCAGTGCGAAAGTCTAATGGAGAATGGAGACTAACAGTAGACTATCGTGGCCTGAATGAAGTCACACCACTATTGAGTGCTGCCGTACCGGACATGCTAGAACTTCAGTATGAACTAGAGTCAAAGGCAGCCAAGTGGTATGCCACGATTGATATTGCCAATGCATTTTTCTCCATTCCTTTGGCAGCAGAGTGCAGGCCACAGTTTGCTTTTACTTGGAGGGGTGTCCAGTTCACTTGGAACCGACTGCCCCAGGGGTGGAAACACAGCCCTACCATTTGCCACGGACTGATCCAGACTGCACTGGAACAGGGGCAAGCTCCAGAACACCTGCAATACATTGATGACATTATTGTGTGGGGCGATACAGCGGAAGAAGTCTTTGAGAAAGGGAGGAAAATAATCCAAATCCTGCTGAAAGCCGGTTTTGTCATAAAACGGAGTAAGGTCAAGGGACCTGCACAGGAGATTCAGTTTTTGGGAATAAAATGGCAAGATGGACGTAGACAGATCCCCACAGATGTGATCAACAAGATAACAGCAATGTCTCCACCAACTAATAAGAAAGAAACGCAAGCTTTCTTGGGTGCAGTGGGGTTCTGGAGAATGCACATCCCAAATTACAGTTCGATTGTAAGCCCTCTCTATCATGTGACCCGGAAGAAGAATGATTTTAAATGGGGCCCTGAGCAGCAACAAGCCTTTGAGCAAATTAAACGTGAGATAGTTCATGCAGTAGCCCTTGGACCAGTCCGGACCGGGCCAGATGTAAAAAATGTGCTGTACACTGCAGCTGGGGAGAACGGTCCTACCTGGAGCCTCTGGCAGAAAGCTCCAGGGGAGACTCGAGGTCGACCCCTCGGCTTTTGGAGTCGGGGATACAAAGGATCTGAGGCCAGCTATACCCCAACTGAGAAAGAGATACTGGCAGCGTATGAAGGGGTTCGAGCTGCTTCGGAAGTGATTGGCACTGAAGCACAGCTCCTCCTGGCACCCCGGCTGCCCGTGCTGGGCTGGATGTTCAAAGGCAGGGTCTCCTCTACACATCATGCAACTGATGCTACATGGAGTAAATGGGCTGCACTAATTACACAACGAACTCGAATAGGAAATCCCAGTCGTCCAGGCATTCTAGAAGTCATCATGGACTGGCCAGAGGGCAAAGATTTCAGAATGTCACCAGAGGAGGAGGTGGTGCGTGCTGAAGAGGCCCCACCATATAATAAACTGTCAGAAAGTGCAAAGCAGTATGCCTTGTTTACTGATGGCTCTTGCCGTATTGTGGGAAAGCATCGGAGATGGAAGGCAGCTGTATGGAGTCCTGGACGACAAGTTGCAGAAACTGCTGAAGGAGAGGGTGAATCGAGTCAATTTGCAGAGGTGAAAGCCATCCAGCTGGCCCTGGACATTGCTGAACGAGAAAAGTGGCCAGTACTTTATCTCTATACTGACTCACGGATGGTGGCAAATGCCCTGTGGGGGTGGTTGAAGCAATGGAAGCAGAACAACTGGCAACGCAGAGGTAAACCCATCTGGGCTGCTGCACTGTGGAAAGATATTGCTGCCAGGGTGCAGAACCTGGTGGTGAAGGTACGTCATGTAGATGCCCATGTACCCAAAAGTCGGGCCACTGAGGAACACCAGAACAACCAACAAGTGGATAAAGCGGCTAAGATTGAAGTGGCTCAGATGGACTTAGATTGGCAACATAAAGGTGAATTATTTTTGGCCCGGTGGGCCCATGACACTTCAGGCCATCAGGGCAGAGATGCAACATACAGGTGGGCCCGTGATCGAGGGGTGGACTTAACAATGGACACTATTGTCCAGGTTATTCATGAGTGTGAAACATGTGCTGCAATTAAACAAGCCAAGCGGTTAAAGCCTCTTTGGTATGGAGGACGATGGTTGAAGTATAAATATGGGGAGGCCTGGCAGATTGACTATATCACACTGCCACCAACCCGCCAAGGCAAGCGCCATGTGCTTACCATGGTGGAAGCAACCACCGGGTGGCTGGAAACATACGCTGTGCCCCATGCCACTGCCCGGAACACTATCCTGGGCCTTGAGAAACAGATTTTGTGGCGACACGGCACCCCAGAGAGAATTGAGTCAGACAATGGGACTCATTTCCAGAATAACCTTATAGATATTTGGGCCAAAGAGCATGGCATTGAGTGGGTATATCACATCCCCTACCATGCACCAGCCTCTGGGAAAATCGAACGGTACAATGGGCTGTTAAAAACTACACTGAGAGCGATGGGCGGGGGAACTTTCAAGCATTGGGATACACATTTACCAAAGGCCACCTGGTTGGTCAACACCAGAGGATCTGCCAACAGGGCCGGCCCAGCCCAGTCAGAACTTTTACATATTGTAGAGGGGGACAAAGTTCCCGTGGTGCATATGAAGAATTTGCTGGGGAAGACAGTCTGGGTAATTCCTGCTTCAGGTAAAGGCAAACCCACTTGTGGGATTGCTTTTGCTCAGGGACCTGGATATACTTGGTGGGTAATGCGGGAAGATGGGGAAGTCCGATGTATACCTCAAGGGGATTTGATTTTAGGGGAAAACAGCCAGTGAACTCAATTGTATGCTGTTGCCTGCTGTGTAATACTTTTATAGCCCATCAACTAGATGTCTCCAGGTCACCAGCGACTGGCCCTGACTTCCCTCCAGCCATCATCCCAACAGAGAATGAACTTGGAACATCATGGACCGAATGGACTCGGCAGCATTATAGGGATTGGTCCATGCACTAGGAAAATGATTTTTTCCTCTTGGCCTGTATGTATATGGATGTATATATGTGGGAGAGCGATGGTATATTGAAAATGTGGGATCTGAGCACGACGTGAATGGTATGGAATAAGGGGTGGATAATGTCCTGGGTTCAGCAGTAGCAGTCATGTTTTTCCTTTGTGTTAACTGGTGCAGTGCTGTGTTTTGACTTCTAGCTTGAGAACAGTGTTGGTGAAGCCGATGTTTTCGGTTGTTGCTAAGTGGTGTTTACCCTGACCAAGGACTCTGTGAGGCTCATGCTCTGCCAGGGAGGAGGGGAGGCTGTGAGGAAGCAGAGACGGGGCGCCTGACCCGGGCTAGCCGGGGAGGTATTCCATACCACAGCACGTCATGGCCGGGGTGGGGGGGGTAACTGGGAGTTACCCGGAAGGACAGGGGCCTCCGGGTGGAACTCGCTTTCTTGGCCGGTGGTATCATATTCTCTTCCCTTGTTATTTTCCCTTATCATTGTTTTAGCTGATAGTAGCGGTGGTGATTTGTTGCTGGACTGTTCTTGTCTCAACCCGTAGGAGTTGCACTCTCTCGATCCTCCTCCCTGTTCCTCCGGGAGCGGGGAAGGGGAGAGCCCCGGTGCGGGGAGGGGGGGGGGGAGACGGACACGGACCTCGATTGTTGTCAGCTCGGCACCACTCACTGGGAGTGAGTGAACAAGTTACCTGACTGGGTTTAAACCACGACAGGGAGTTGTTCTTATTTAAGGACAAGTAAATACAATAATGTCATGCCTTAATCTGCCACAAGAATTAGTGTTGCATTAAATAGATAAGAAATCAAATTGGAATGATTTTCTGACTCTGTAGTGATGTTTGAGTCAATTAAAGTGAGACCAGAATCCCTGAATGCAATTCCATGTACTTGTAGCTTCAAGGGAAAAACCAACCCCTTCTCATCTGAATTATTCTTGCATATATTTCTTCCTCTGTTCTTCCTTCTATTTAAAGAACATGTATGTATATATAGATGTACACGAGATGACTGCTGTTCATGTTAACCTGAAATATGGAGGCCTTAAAAAGATGAGATGACCTTCAAATCAACATGTTGCCTGTTGAGAAATGAGCATTCATCCTCCTTCCCCTACCACTCCCTCTTTCCATCAGCCGCTTTTCAAGCAAGATGACCATTTCTTCAGCACAATTCATCTTCTCCCTCCACCCTTCCCAAAGCAGCTTTTACTTCCCCATTCCCCAGCCTGTGCTCAGATGTTCATTGCACAAGGTCCCTTGACTCACCACCAGTGCTCTTCTCATGTTGCTGGTGGGTGCCTTTGCTGCAAGGACACATTGATGGCTCATTTCAACTCGGTGGACAACACAAGAGCCTCGTCCCTCTCTGATAAGGTGCCCCCCAGCCTGTCTTAGTGCTTAGAGCAAGTCCTCCTCATAGGCAGGACTCAGCATTTTCTCTTTTTGAAGTCTGTCTGATTCCACCTGCCCATTTTGGACCCAAAACTGGCCTTTGAAACATTTTGCATTATATGCCTCCAAATTTAAATAACCTCAGGGTGGCTTTTTACTGCTTGCAAAAGGAAGAGTGGGACTTGTTCCTTGTAGAAAAAAGCAGCTGACAGGAGCCAGGGCTTTAACACCTTCAAATGGGTTCAGAAGATCCAGCTGAAGTTGTCTACACCCACCTCAGGCAGGAGGATGAAGACAGTTGCTGTTTCCCATTGCTAAGGGCTCACACACTCAATGGTCATCTCCTCATCCTCATTCTCCTCCTTCCCCTTGTGTAGTACTTACATAAGTAAGTTGCAGATACATAAAGAGTAGACATATCAAACACACACCTTGCATCTAACACCACTGAAACCAGCCATTCTCAATACCACAGCTTGTCTAAACAAAGGGCAAAACATCACCCATCCCACATCAAATACCGGCATCTTATCACACACACAAGCATGCTTTTCTCTGTGGTCTCTGCTTTACACACACATGCTGACACTGCAGGTGGCTAAAGATTGATGACTTACTTTAAAAGCCAAACACAAGAGTCTCTCCTTATCTATTTATGATCCGAAGTCCAATTACAGAAGATGAGACTCAGGCCAATGCAATGAGCAGAGCTCATTAAGATCTCTTCAGCTGGAGCAATGGAGGTGTCTGCCTTGCAGTGAGAGGCATGAACCACACCAAATCTCCCTCAACACTAAAGGGAGCTGATGGACCCAGTAAACACATAGGGGTGACATGGTGCATTCAAATGTAAGGAGATAAGTGCTTGCCCAAGGACATAGGAGATGATTCCCAAATCCAATCACTAAGTACCCAAAACGGGGAGGTAGCTCCTACCCAGCATTTGCTCAGTTGCTTTTAAACCAGTTTTAACTACAATGAAAGCAGCTCCACCTGAGAGTGGGGAGCTAAAGCCATTAGGAGCTTCTCAGCAGGAATGCCAGAAGCCAGGCACCTCATTGCCTGCTCATCATGACCCAGCAGGAAGACGCATTGCAATGCTGGCTGCTGCTTCTGCTTCCTAGAACCTCACTTGGTGTTTCTTCTGCTCTCATGATCAGATGATAACACCATTGAAGGCAATGGCAGCTATTAGCCACAGCAAACCACTGGTTTCATTAAACATACACAACAAGGAGCAAAAAGCTTTCGGTTTTGAGAGCAGCAGCTCCAATGTGAAGCCACAATGAGCAGAGTGATAGGGTTGTAACCACAGACTTGTGTTTTCAAGCCATTAACTGTTCATGTTCCTATTTAAACACTTGGTGATGATGAAGGAGAGACCAGCTGGACATAAAGCCATTGATTATTCTTGTAGAAGGCACGTATTCTTAGCGCCTCTTTTTGCCTTCATGTTGTTCTTTTCAATAATCTTAAAATTATGTATTTTTCTTCTTTTCTAAATTTGATTGAGAGTTATTTCTCCCTCTGTTATATTGATATTCCCACTTCACAAGCCTTGGTTTTAGCCCAGTACTCAATGGGGAAGAAAGACATTCAAAACCACACAGAAATCCTTTTCTACCCTCCTCCAGTGCATCTCCTGGACTGTCAGTCTGGTGCCTTCCAGCAGAAAAACAGGTTGACATTGAAAACATTTAAAGCCACCTGTGTACTTCTCCTTCTTCCTTTCCCACACTTTCATAGCTCGGTTTTCTCGCCTGATTGCTCCATCCTTTGTCTTTTCTAAATGTCTGGGACAAGGTTATCAGTTAATATTTCCCCTAAGGGTTTTATAATGTCTCTTCATCTAGGAAAAGCATTCAGTACACACCAGCACTCAGGATTCTTCAGATGAAGACTGGGAAATATGACTTCATCCTGATATATCCACAAATCAGCAATGTAGAACAATGCTTTTGACCAAACTATTGTACAATCACTAGTCAAGTGTATGGAAATAAATGCATGTGATAGAAAGGACTCCCCATGACCAGTGCAAACCATCCACACAGAGGATACTTTGTTGTGCTTGTTTTCAGCTCCCTTCAATTCAATATTAGATGATCTCTGTGGATGTAAAGGGCTTCCTCAGGAAACACAGAAAGGAAGAGGTATGTGATAGATGGGGAAAGACAGAGCAAACTGTCCTGGGCCTGTCTTCCTGGATAGGTCTCTGCAGGAGAACTGGTCTTGGAGGTGTTGATGCAGCCAGGAAGAGTTTGGGGAGAGAGGACTTGAGAGGTTGTTTTGCTGATCAAGTCAAACTAATTATCTGATGGAGGAGGGTCCTCTGGGAGAACAGTTTGCACAACACAAGCCTCTGAGGTAATGCCTCCTGTGAGATAAAACCCCTCCACCAGCCAGCCTGGAGCATCCTGCTCCCAAGCATCTCTCCTTCAACCCATCGCATGGTCTCCAGGAGGAGCTGCAGGCACTGCATCCACCACCACCTTCCTCTTTAACCAAGCAGGTACAAAAGGGTTTGATGGGTGGTGGGTTCAATTTGACTCTGGGCATGCTGCCTCTCATATGCTTGATGGCATGTTGAATTTCACTCTTCTTCAGGGACTGTACTGATAGGGCAAGGGGTGATGGGTTTAAACTGAAACAGGGAAATTCGGGTTGGAGATTAGGAAGATGTTCTTCTTTGTGAGGGTGCTGAGGCACTGGCACAGGGTGCCCAGAGAAACTGTGGCTGCCCCATCCCTGGCAGTGTTCATGGCCATGTTGGATAAAGGGGCTTGGGGGCTTGGGGCAAGCTGCTCTAGTGGAAGGGGTCCCTTCCCATGGCAGTGGGTTGGGGCTGGGTGAGCTTTAATTTCCCTTCAACCCAAAGAGCTCTATGATAGCCCATGGTGTGAATAAAAGTGCCCTAGTACATGGTAGCTTTGCTTCAAACCCAACCCCCCCTCCCCCCCGCCCCCATTCCTGACCCTATGCACAAGTGATTTGGGGTTATTTTAGTAGCTATGTAGCCATTCATAGATGGATATTCCATCAGATAATTCATATGCAGAGGTATTGAATGGCAGCGATGATAATATCCAAGCTAAAGCCTTAAAATTTTGGTTTATATATCATATATTTAACACCTCCAGGTGGATATTTGGGTTGGTCATAGCACGCTCAATACAATCAAAGCAAAAGCTCTGCTGGAACCAAGACCACTGCTTTCCCTTAACCTTATGCAGGGTGGGGGTTCTTCAGAAGCAAATAAGCTTAGAACTTAAATGAAAGAAAATTTCAAGTACTTGTCTTTCTGTTGTGATGAAAAGGATCCACCCCAACTAATGAAGCTATGGAAGAGCACTCATCCAGTTGGAAATATACAAAAGAGAGAGAAAAGAATTCCTTAAAATTCCCAGAAATAAAGAAAATACAAAAAAAGAGAAAAAAAATTCCTTAAAATTCCCAGAAGTCAGTGAAGAAAATACAACATCTTTTCTGTTTTCCACATTTTGTGATGTATTTATTTGATTTTATTCTATTATATTTTGATGGACATGATGATTCTCAGTGTATCAGTTGTGCAGTGTATATCAATCATGGTAGAATTATTCTCTTTTAATTTCAGGTTGTGTAATGAGCTCCTTCACTTCTTTGACTCCAGACCTTGAGCTACAGACAGAAATACACCATTACAAATACACCATTTTCCATTGCATTTACTTTATGGATTAAACTCCAACTAAACTTCCACATTATTTCTCTCATAGGGGTGTATTTCACTGATTCCTTTCATTTCAATCCAAATCCATCAACTTGTTGAAATGACGGATACAGGAAACCTCACAGTTCTCTCCAGCTTCATCCTCTTGGGTTTCTCTGATGCCCCAGCGCTACAAACCACCATCTTCACAGTCTTCTTATCCCTCTATGTTTTCATGGTGCTGGGGAACCTGACGATGATCCTGCTGATCAACACTGACCCCCACCTCAACATCCCCATGTACTTCTTCCTGACTCACTTATCTTGCATGGATTTTTGCCTTTCCTCTGCTATCATCCCAAAAGCTCTGGAGACCTTCCTGCTGGGAAGAAGCCACATCTCCTTTTGGGGTTGCTTTGCCCAGATGTATATTTTCCTGGCTCTGGCTATCTGTGAGTGCTTCCTGCTTGGGGTAATGGCTTATGACCGATACACGGCTGTGTGCAAGCCCCTGCTCTACACCACTACTATGACCAGGGCGCGTTGCTATGGCATGATGGTGCTGGTGTACACCATCGGGTTCCTCACCTCCCTGGTGCACATCACACTGGCAGGGAGGTTGTCCTTCTGTCAGGCCAGGAGCATCAACCACTTCTTCTGTGAGCTGCCCACCCTCCTGCAGCTCTCCTGCTCAGACACAAGCACAAATGAGGTCTTCCAGGTTTACCACGCTGTGTTAAACACCGTGGGCCCTCTGCTGATGATCCTGGTGTCCTACACCTACATCCTCCACACCGTCCTGCAGATCCCTTTGGCCACGAGGAGGCTGAAGGTCTTCTCTACCTGTGCCTCCCACTTGGCTGCCATCACCATCTTCTACGCACCCGGGATCCTCACCTATGTCCAGCCTCATGAGGCATCTTCATGGGATCAGGCAAAGCTGGTGTCGCTGTGTTACTCCATCCTCACCCCAACCCTCAACCCCCTCATCTACAGCCTGAGGAACAAGGAGGTGAAGGGGGCTCTGAGGAGGCTGTGGGAGCGAAAGCTGCTGCCACATCTATGCAGGGTTTGAAAGCACGTTTGGAGCTCTTCAGTACTGTGGAGGTAAGGAAGGAATATGTGGAATATGTGATTATGGAATTGAGCATTACTGGCCATTATTGGTCATTATAGCTCACTACTGGTCATTATTACAGCAAGTGCAGGGTACACAGAACCAGCACAATGAACGGTTCTCTTCAAACAGCTTCAGGTTGTTTTAAGCGAGGCCTGAGCCTTCAGTAATTCATCCAAATAATTATCAGGTATTTAATAGCAGGCCTGAGACAGCACCATGTGTTTTGTGTCTAAATTGTGCTAAATGAAATTAGAGCCCACAAAAAGGAGGCTCAGGCTTGAGGTAAGGCACTGACCACTGTCTCCACTGCCTACTTTATAAGCATTTCCTCAATGATGAACTGGTGGAAGGTCAAGAGGATTTGATACAGCTGTGGTGTCCCCAACACAAGGAGGACATGGAGCTGCTAGAGCAAGTCCAGAGATGCAACAAGGATGCTCAGAGGCTGGAGCACCTCCCGTATGGGGCCAGGCTGAGAACATTGGGGCTGTGCAGCCTGGAGAAGAGAAGCTGCTCAGAGTCCACAGAGCAGCTTCCATTGTCTGAATGGGACTACAAGAAACCTGCAGGAGGGCTTTGGCCAAGGGCCTGCAGGGACAGGCCAAGGGGAATGTCTTGAAGCTGCCAGAGGGGAGACTGAGATGAGCTCTTAGGCAGAAGCTCTTCCCTGGGAGGGTGCTGAGGCGCTGGCAAAGAGTGCCCAGAGGAGCTGTGGATACCCCATCCCTGCCAGTGTTCAAGGCCAGGTTGGACACAGGGGCTTGGAGCAAGCTGCTCCTGTGGAAGGGGTCCCTGCCTGTGGCAGGGGTTGGAGCTGGAGGAGCTTTAAGGTCCCTTCCAACACAAACCTCTCTGGGATTCTGTGAAATAAAGCTGTGACAGTCTGTTGGTCAACAAAGCCTTTGTGCTAAATGGGGACAAGTCATATCTGAGCCTCTGCTGTGCTGCGAATTTAAGTAGGGGTGTAAGGAGCCTGAGTGCTGCTGGGAGGGTGGATCAGGGGTCTTCCTCTACTGTGAACAGCCAAGGTGCTGCTTGCCTGGGTATCTTGACGAAGCTGATGGAGCAAGTGCTGTACTCAGCTGTCTGCATCTGGGACTTCAAGCTGCATTATTCACCCTGCACAAGCACACCCAGGTATTCTCAGTGCCTCTTTCTGGATTCATGTAGCTCTTTTCAATAATCTTTGAATTATATTATTCTTCTTTTCTAAGTTAGGTTGAGGGTTATTTCTCCCTCTGTTATATTGATTTTCCCACTTCACAAGCCTTCGGTTTAGCCCAGTACTCAATGGGGAAGAAAGACATTCAAAACCACACAGAAATCCTTTACTTCCCTCCTTCAGTGCATCTCCTGGACTGTCAGTCTGATGCCTTCCAGCAGAAAAACAGGTTGCCATTGAAAACATCTAAAGCCATCTACATTCTTTCTTGCTTCCCCGCATTTTCATAGCTTGGTGTTCTCTTCTATCTGCCCCATCCTTTGTCATTTTTAAATGTCTGGACAAGGTTATCATTCAATATTTCTACTAAGGGTTTTATAATGTCTCTTCATCTAGGAGAAGCATTCAGGACACACTGGCACTCAGGATTCTTCAGATGAAGACTGGGAAATATGACTTCATCCTGATACATCCTCAAAGCAGCCACATTTTGAGCCAATGCTTTTGACCAAAGTGTTGTACAATCACTAGTAAAGTGTATGGAAATAAATGCATCTGATGAAAAGGACTCCCCATGACCAGCGCAAACCATCCACACAGAGGATGCTTTGTTGTGTTTGTTTTCAGCTCCCTTCTATGCAATATTAGATGATCTCTGTGGATGTAAAGGGCTTCCTCAGGGAAACACTGAAAGGAAGAGGTATGTGATAGATGGGGAAATACAAAGCAAACTGTCCTGGGCCTTTCTTCCTGGGTAGGTCTCTGCAGGAGAACTGGTCTTGGAGGTGTTGATGCAGCCAGAAGGAGCCTGGGGAATGAATGGTTCCTTCAAACAGGTTCAGGTGATTTTAAGCGTGGACTGAGTCTTGGATAATTCATCCAAATAAGTATCAGTTATTTAATAGCAGGACTGAGACAGCACCATGGTGTTTTGTGTTTAAATTGTGCTAAATGAAAGTAGTTCCCACAGAAAGGAGGCTCAGCCTTAAGGTAAGGCAGTGACCACTGTCTCCAGTGCCTGGTTGATAACTGTTCATCCCAAGCGAGCTTGAAGATCTGAGGGAAGGACCAAAGTTTCAATACAGCTCTGGTATCCCCTGCAGTTCTGATACAGTTTTGGCGTCTATAGAATACTAGAATCATAGAATAGTTAGGGTTGGAAAGTACCTTAACATCATCTAGTTCCAACCCCCCTGCCATGGGCAGGGACACCTCACACTAAACCATGCCACCCAAGTCTCTGTCCAACCTGGTCTTGAACACTGCCAGGGATGGAGCATTCACAGTCTCCCTGGGCAACCCATTCCAGTGCCTCACCACCCTCACAGGAAGGAATTTCTTCCGTATATCCAACCTAAACGTCCCCTGTTTCAGTTTTAACTCGTTACCCCTTGTCCTGTCATTACAGTCCCTAATGACGAGTTCCTCGCCAGCATCCCTATAGACCCCCTTCAGATACTGGAAGGCTGCTCTGAGGTCTCCATGCAGCCTTCTCTTCTCCAGGCTGAACAGCTCCAACTTTCTCAGCCTGTCTTCATACGGGAGGTGCTCCAGTCCATGAGCATCCTCGTGGCCTCCTCTGGACTTGTTCCAACAGTTCCATGTCCTTTTTATGTTGAGGACACAAGAACTGCACACAATGCTCCAGGTGAAGTCTCACAAGAGCAGAGCAGAGGGGCAGGATCAACTCCTTTTACCTGCTGGCCACTCTCCTTTGGATGCTGCCCAAGATACGGTTCGTTTCTTGGCTGCAAGCACACACTGCTGGCTCGTGGTCCTTTTCTCATTGACCAGCACCCCCAAGTGCTTCTCTGCAGGGAACATAAGAAGGCCACGGAGCTGCTGGAGTAAGTCCAGACGAGGCCATGAGGGTGCTCAGGGGCTGGAGCAGCTCCCGTATTGCGCCAGGCTGAGAACACTCGGGCTGATCAGACTGGAGAAGAGAAGCTGCTTGGAGACCTCAGAGCAGCTTCCAGCGTCTGAAGGGGGCTACAGGGATGCAGGAGAAGGACTCTTCATCAGGGAGTGTAGGGGTAGGACAAGGGGTGGTGGGTTCAAACTGAAGCAGGGGGATCCAGATTGGATTTGAGGAAGGAATTCTTCACTATGAGGGTGCCGAGGTGCTGGCACAGGGTGCCCACAGAAGCTGTGGCTGCCCCATCCCTGGCAGTGTTCAAGGCCAGGCTGGACACAGGGGCTTGGAGCAAACTGCTCTAGTGGAAATTGTCCCTGCCCATGGCAGGGGTTGGAAGTTGAGAGCTTTTAGGTCCCTTCCAACATAAACCAGTCTGGGATTCTGTGATACCTGATATGAGCATCCAATACATTTATCCCATGTAAGTGAGCTGGAGCAGTGCTAAGGACCTGTGATAGGCACACATAGGTTAGCATGTGGCCAGAAGTATGTCCCAACTAAAATCTTCCTGGGATGTGTGGTCCTCACATCTTTTCCTTTCTGGATGTTCAGTACCAGGTCTGTGCTTTGTGGATTTGAGCATGTCACATCCCCTTCTGTATGTCATCACATTATTGAGGGGAAAGATGCTCTAAATGAAATAGTAGATGGAGGGGTTTGAACATTTAATCCAAACACACCATTTCTGTTTAATGAACTGTACAACTGCTGGAAGAACAAGTACTTGTATAATGACAAAATGAATAAATTTGTGGTTTAAAATAAGCACCTTTGGAAACCGTGGTCTTCTGCAAAGAACTGTGATGAATAATGAATGAATGCAATGGCAACCAGTCAAAATCGAATTTAGGTTGGTGTGAAGTGAAATGCTCACTTTATAAGCTTTTAATCAAAGTTTCCGATGGAGTTTTCATGAAAAATAGAGACATTTGGACAATTCCCTCAAGAAAAGAGAACACAACATGTGAAGCAACTTACTCAGATAGAATAAGACAGGGACTCTTCATCAGGGCCTGCAGGGACAGGCCAAGGGGAATGGCTTGAACCTGCCCGAGGGGAGATTGAGATGAGCTCTTAGGTAAAAGCTCTTCCCTGTGAGGGTGCTGAGGCGCTGGCACAGGGTGCCCAGAGAAGCTGTGGCTGCCCCAACCCTGGCAGTGTTCAAGGCCAGGTTGGACACAGGGGCTTGGAGAAAGCTGCTCCAGTGGAAGGGGTCCCTGCCTATGGCAGGGGTTGGAACTGGATGAGCTTTAAGGTCCTTTCCAACACAAACCTCTCTGGGATTCTGTGATGGGCTTGGGAGCATCCATCAGGGCCACCAGTGACAAGGGCAACCCTAAAGCACTCTTCAGAAGGGCCTTTTTCCCTGTTGCTGCCCATTTCAGTCCTTCACCACACTCCTCACTGTTGCTCCCCATCTCCTTCATTCCACTTTTGGGCACCGCTCCCTCAGGCTCTCCTTTGTCTCTTGTGCTTCCAGCATGATGGGTGGAAGAAAGTGAATGTCATCATCAAGGAGAGCACAAGGACTGGGGCTGCCTCAGGCCCACTGAGGTTAAGATCCAAATTCCCCAGGAAGCCCTGTCCAGGCAGAGGAAGGACAGGAGGGTGACCATGAGCAGCCAGCACAGAGGGACCAAGGCCAAGTCACGCCTGACCAGCCCGAGTGCCTTGGGTGATGTGAGCATTGATGTTTGCATGGACAAGAAGTAGAGGACAGCATTTACCTCGTCGTTAGCAAGGTCACCACGATCTTCTGTTGGCTCCTTTGCAGCCAAAATTGTGAGCTATGGTTTGAGTACAAGGAACTGAAAATGGGTTTAAATCTGGTTCATTGCCTGTGGATTGCTGATGGACCCTGGTACCAGCTCCCATTGGCGAGGTTCCCCTCAGCTCCCTGCCATGATAATGTCAAACATGGCCCTTGTGAAGCTGTAACTGCCTCAGAAATGCTCCAGAAGTGGATGTCAAAGCTGGGCTTGTTCTGTGCTTTGCTCTAAGGGAGCCCAAAGCCCTGTTGCTTGCTCAAGCTGAGGTCATCTCCTCTGGGTACATTTCTTCTCCAAACCAAGCAGCACAGAGAAGAGATAATGACCTGCTTTGGGCTTTGTCACCTCCTGGGGCACAAAGAGATTCACAGTCCCCACATCCCCACATCACTTGAAATAGAAAGGGGGTTTGCTGAGGCTGGCTCATTCCCAGGCTCCCTGCACAGCTCCAGGCACGTTCATCTTCACATCCATCTCCGAGAGCATGAGGAGGGCAGCAGAGACAGAGCTGAGATGTAAGTGAGGGGCAGCATCTTTCAGCCCATCATTCTCCTGTGGTTCTCCCTTGTCAACAGCCAGCAGCTCCTGTCTTCATCTCCTGCCCTGCTGCAGGGTTGTGGGCTTCTTGATGATGCTCTGGGCTTCCCAGGGAGCTTCTTGTGCTGTGTGCTCCCCATGCAGCTGCTGAGAAGGCAGGTTTGGAGATCACCCTGGTGGAGAGCACCCTCAGGAGGCTTCCTCACCTCTGAGCAAAAAAGGTTTCCTGGATGAGCACCAGAAGCTTTCCTGTACAGGACATTCAGGGTGCTCCCCATTGCTGAGATGAGGCAGCTCCAAAAGGTGAGTTTTTTTCCCCAAAACATGTGTGCAAGTAGGGATTGCTGAGCTCTGGGGATTGCCCATTTCTGTTGGAGACTCAAGGAACAGGTTAAAGAACCATGAAAAGGTTTTAGATCTGACAGAGTGTGTCAAGGGGGAGGGAAAACCGATACTAACCACTGTGTAAGGTTGCATCGGATCATAGTATGGCTTGTGTTGGAAGAGACCTTAAATCTCACCCAGTTCCAAGCCCCTGTGATGGCCAGGGACACCTTCCACTAGAGCAGGTTGCCCTGTCCAACCTGCACTTTCCATAGGTCAGGAATTCGTTCCAGTTAGGAAGAAACTCAAGCAGAGAGGGAGGAAGTGGGTGGTTGGGAAAAGCCCAAAAGAGGATGAGGGATCAGCTCTGCAATGTGAAAGCACCACGTTTCTCTGTGTTCCAGGTTGAGCCGGATGGTCTCCAAGCCCCAGGTTCAGCACTATCACAGCAATGAATTGCAGCACTAAGGTAAAGCTACCTGGGTGTGCAACCTTCCCACTGCTTTCCAGAGTGGTCATTGCTCAACATCTCAAGGTGAGCCACAGGAGCAGGCACCACGTTGTGCCATGGTGTTTAACTGCTTGAGCACCCCTTTGTTTTACCTGTGCTGGCACATGACTCTCACCAAGCTCTTCCTCATTGATCTGTGCCTGAACTCTCCCTTTCCATCCTGCAGGACTGTCTCTGAGCAGCTTCAACCACACAGAGGCTTTTCCACCTGGGACATCCCTGCCTCTTGGAGAAGAAACCTCCAGCCAGGAGCTCACACACAAAGCACCATCCAGCCCATGGCACAAAGCAATTGCACCCAAGTGACCGAGTTCAGCCTGGCAGGGTTCACAGAGGACCCGGTGACTCAGGTCTACTTGTTCCTGCTCTTCCTGCTCACCTACCTTGTCACCATTGTGGGCAACCTGGGCATCACCATCTTAATCAGGGCCAGCCCCAACCTCCACTCCCCCATGTATTATTTCTTGAGCAACCTGGCCTTTGTAGACCTCTGTTCTTCCACCATCGTCACCCCCAAGATGTTGGTTGACTTGATGTCAGAGAAGAAGAGCATTGCTTATGCTGGGTGCGTGGCTCAGGTCTTCCTCTTCGATATTTTTGGGATAAGTGATAGCTTCCTGCTGGCTTCAATGGCCTATGACCGTTACGTGGCCATTTGCCATCCCCTGCTGTACCCCCTTGTCATGTCCCCAAAGTGCTGTTTCCAGCTGGTGACTGCCTCGTACCTTGTGGGGCTGACCAATGGCGTGGGACAGACCATCAGCATGTCCACCCTGTCCTTCTGCAGCTCCAGCACCATCGACCTCTTCTTTTGTGACATTTCCCCTCTCATCTCACTCTCCACCTCTGACACCACCCTCAGCCACACCATCCTGACCACTGCAGCATCTCTCTTTGGTGTGTCCAGCAGCCTGGTTATCCTGCTCTCCTACGTGGCCATCATCGCCACCATCCTGAGCATCAATTCAGCTGAGGGCAAGCGCAAAGCCTTCTCCACCTGCACCTCCCACCTCACCACTGTCAGCATCTTCTATGAGGCATGCTTTTTTATGTATTTATTCCCCAGCTCAGACAGCTCAAGAGCAGCAGATAAATGGGCTGTGGTGCTCTACACCGTGGTGACTCCCATGCTGAACCCCATGATCTACAGCCTGAGGAATAAGGAGGTGAAGGAGGCTTCGAGGAGACTCTTGAAAATAAAATGATCTTGAATTCTCCCAGTATAGGACCAGATAGAATGGAGATGTAGAGGGTAGATGCTCAGCTTTTGGTTAAGTATGGATAACATGTTGGGGGTCTTCTGCACCCAGCCTTATGTGATGCACTGGTTGATGTGACTGAGAATACAAATAATTCCATACTCTAAACTTTGATAAATATATTTAGTAGCTAATATCACCTTATTGTTTAATTAGTCATTTATTTCACCTAGTCAAGACACAAGTAGACAACTACAAGCGTGCAATTCTCATCATCATAGGATAAGGGGGACCTTACTGCCCTCTACGCCTACCTGACAGGAGGGTGGAGCCAGAAGGGGCTGGGCTCTGCTCCCAAGGAACAAGGGATGGGACAGGAGGAAACGGCCTCAAGCTGCACCAGGGCAGGTTTAGATGGAGCTGAGGAACAATTCCTGCCCCAGAGGGTGCTCAGGCATTGGAACAGGCTGCCCAGGGCAGGACTGCAAGCACCGGCCCTGCAAGTGCTCACAAACCCTATAGACAAGGCCCTCAGTGCCATGGGTTAGGGGTGGCCTTGACAGTGCTGGGGAACGGTTGAACTTGATGAGCTTAAAGCTCTTTTCCTTTTTGCTCTCCCTTTTGCTTGGCAAATGAGAATAAACAGAGAGCGAATTCTACCATTGCACTGGATCAAACTCCATTTCTAGACAGTGTTGTTAAATTTATTGAGGGCCTTAAGAAAAGGACAAAAGCACCTTTGGCAAGAGAAATAGAGATGACAGCAAGTAAGTGTGATGCTATGCAGGCAGTATTTCTAGGTTTTGATGTACAAACCTCATTCAATGATTTCCAGCACTCATTTCAGACAGCAAAGAATTTCAGTGAAATATGGTACTTGTGTGACCTCTGTTATGAATGAAGTTGCTTTGAAAGTGTTTTAAGATGTGATAGTGATGAATCCCCACCAAAGGGCAGAAACTATAAAGGAATCCCCATCCACTGCTCCTCACCTTTGTTTTTGAGCTCCCTGTTGGCAGCAATAGAAGCCATGATCTCCATGGCAGCTTGATCACAACAGAGCACAGGAGCTGTGGTGTTGCTCATCAGCCTTCAGACCTCCTATGTGTCAGCCCATGGCAGCCTGCATGAATGGCATTGCCTGCCCTGATGTCTCTCCTGTTGCTTTCCTGCACAGAGAGCTGATTGGTGATGGGCAAACATTGCATACATAAATCACCCCAAAATACTCCACTGTGTGCATTACCTCAGCCCATAGAGCTGCAGCCTCTGCCAGGACCATGGTGAAACCTGGAGCCATGGCTGAGCCTTAGGGCTATCCTAGACACACATAATAACCTAGGCTGGAGGGAGAAGCTCCATGGCTGGATTCAGTTAAGTCAGGATCAAAGTGGTTTGGTGATTCCTTAACAACACACAACTCACAGGCACTTAGGGTCAATCAGCTGAATCCTGCTTTGTTCCCAAAGCTTCCTGATAATTCCCTGGCTATTATGTAACCCAGATGACAGTTGTTTTCCTGTTGAGCCTTGGGGACAAGCAGGTGAAGAGGTTTCACACCCTCCCTGGCCCCTATGTCAGTGTTTGACTGCTCTTACAGTGGGGTTTTCTAACTCCCTCTGTTTCTAACTGGAATTTCCCATGCTGCACATTCACAATAGGAAATCTCAGATTTACCCTCATCTGCACGATAAAGCACATGGAGAACTTCCAGATGGCATCAATTCAAAACGAATGGGACACCATTAATCCTTGCATTAATCCTTTCTCTGTCCCTGAAATCATCAAATCATGGAATGGGTTGGGATGAAGGGACCTTAAAGCTCCAACCCCTGCCACGGGCAGGGACACCTTCCACTAGAGCAGCTTGCTCCAAGCCCCTGTGTCCAACCTGGCCTTGAACACTGCCAGGGATGGGGCAGCCACGGCTTCTCTGGGCACCCTGTGCCAGCGCCTCAGCACCCTCACAGGGAAGAGCTTCTGCCTAAGAGCTCATCTCAGTCTCCCCTCGGGCAGGTTAAATCCATTCCCCTTGGCCTCTCCCTACAGGCCCTTGGCCAAAGCCCCTCTCCAGGTTTCTTGTAGCCCCTCTTAAGATATTGAAAGGCCACAATAAGGTCTCTCTGGTGCCTTCTACAACAATATTCAATGACTTTATGTCCTGCTGCTCTCTCCTTCACCATCACCAAGTGTTATAAACAGGAACCTGAGATCTTAGTGTCTTGAAAACACAAGTCTATGTGTACAACCCTATCACTCTGCTTCTTGTGGCTTCACATTGGAGCTGCTGCTCTCAAAACCAGATTTTGCTCCTTGTTGTGTGTGTTTAAGGAAACCAGTGTTTTGCTGTGTCTAAGGGCTGCTACTGCCTTTAATGGGGTTATCATCTGACCATGAGAGCAGAGCAAACACCACATGATGTCCTAGGAAGCAGAAGCAGCAGCCAGCATTGCAATGCATCTTCCTGCTGGGTCATGATGAGCAGGCAATGAGGTGCCTGGCTTCTGGCATTCCTGCTGAGGAGCTCCTAATGGCTTTAGCTCCCCACTCTCAGGTGGAGCTGCTTTCATTGTAGTTAAATCTGGTTTAAAGGCAGCTGAGCAAATGCTGGGTAGGAGCTACCTCCCCTTCTTTGGGTACTTAGTGATTGGATTTAGGAATCACCTCAAATGTCCTTAGGCAAGCACTTATCTCCTTACATTTGAATGCACCATGTCACCTCTATGTGTTTACTGGGTCCATCAGCTCCCTTTATTGCTGAGGGAGATTTGGTGGGGTTCATGCCTCTTACTGCAAGGCAGACACCTCCATTGCTCCAGCTGAAGAGATCTGAATGAGCTCTGCTGATTGCATTGGACAGTCTCATCAGCTGTAATGGGACCTTGGCTCATAAATAGATAAGGAGAAATTTTCATGTTTGGCTTGTACTGTAAGTCATGTCTAATAGAGGGTGAGTGCTGTCCTCTTTGGAGATGTCTGGTATGGCTCCCTTAGCTGGTAAGGTAAAAATGTCATGAAACAAGAGGAACATGTTTTTTTCCATTTTGATTGGAAAGGACTTCAATGCTTGGGTTTTGAATGTGTGGGTTTTACACTGAGGATGTGATTCCTCTCCAGTGTGTGGTATCTAGATGTATAAGAAGAACCAGGAACACGCAATACCAAGCTTTTTTCTCCAGGGTAGCTGGAAACTGAGCTAATTCCCTTCATTACAAGGGGTAATGGGTTAAAACTTAAACAGGGGAAGTTTAGATTGGATATAAGAAGGAAATTCTTTCCTGTTAGGGTAGTGAGGCCCTGGAATAGGTTGCCCAGGGAGGTTGTGAATGCTCCATCCCTGGCAGTGTTCAAGGCCAGGTTGGACGAGGCATTGGGTGATACGATTTAGCGTAAGGTGTCCCTGCCCACGGCAGGGGGGTTGGAACTAGATGATCTTAAGGTCCTTTCCAACCCTAATGATTCTATGATTCTATGTAGAAATGAAAAGGTGAAATTCACTTTGGTTTTACTCCCTTTAAAACTGTTGGCCATGTTATCTTTATTTTCTTTTTGAAAAAGAATTGGGAGATATTAGAATGGCTTCTTTTAGACACTGTTGTTACTTGGAGGAACCCTTCTGAGGTCCTGGTGGAAGAAACAAGGAGATTTTCCTCAAATACTGGTTAGTTCATCTCTGTGTCTGCCTTTACCACTATTGATGGCTTGGAAAGAGATGTTGGTGGCTTGAGATGAGCTCTTAGGCAGAAGCTCTTCCCTGTGTGGGTGCTGAGGCGCTGGCACAGGGTGTCCAGAGAAGCTGTGGGCCAGTTTTAGGTCCAAAATGGGCAGGTGGAATCAGACAGACTTCAAAAAGGGAAAATGCTGAGTCCTGCCTATGAGGAGGACTTGCTCTAAGCACTAAGACAGGCTGGGGGGCACCTTATCAGAGAGGGACAAGGCTGTTGTGGTGTCCAATGAGTTGAAATGAGCCATCAATGTGTCCTTGCAGCAAAGGCACCCACCAGCACCCTGAGAAGAGCATTGGTGGTGAGTCAAGGGACTTTGTGCAATGAACATCTCAGCACAGGCTGGGGAATGGAGAAGTAAAAGCTGCTTTGGGAAGGGTGGAGGGAGAAGATGAATTGTGCTGAAGATATGGTCATCTTGCTTGAAAAGGGGCTGATGGAAAGAGGGGAGTGGGAGGGGAAGGAATGCTCATTTCTCATCAGGCAATATGCTTATTTGAAGGTCATCTCATCTTTTTAAGGCCTGCATATTTCAGGTTAACATGAACAGCAGTCATCTCGTGTACCTCTATATATACACACATGTTCTTTAAATAGAAGTAAGCACAGAGGAAGAAATATATGGAAGAATAATTCAGATGAGAAGGGGTTGGTTTTTCCCTTGAAGCTACAAGTACGTGGAATTGCATTCAGGGATTCTGGTCTCACTTTAATTGACTCAAACATCACTACAGAGTCAGAAAATCACTCCAATTTGATTTCTTATCTATTTAATGCAACACTAATTCTTGTGGCAGATTAAGGCATGATATTATTGTATTTACTTGTCCTTAAATAAGAACAACTCCCACAGACAGCAAAGAAATCATCCGAAACAAGCCTCCTTCTTAAAAAGAATTTGGATGCCCATGGGAAGATGCTTATGTTTTGCAGGACCAATTCTTTGCATAACAGGCCAGCCACAGCTTTAGGATTTAAGCTGTACGATTATTTTTTTCCATATAGGAACTGTTGCCTATTCTTTTATCAAGGTATTATTTTTAATATATTATTTAGGACCTTCAACCATCATGGTTTTCTCTCCCAGGAATTGGGTGCAGTCCTAAAGGAAACCCCAAATCCTGCATTAACCTCATGCACTGTGTGTTCCTGTGAGCTGGGAGAAGTGATTGAACCTCTTCCCATGTTTCTTTGTCTCCTGCTGCCAAGAGAGTGGCTGGAGGAAAGCCCTTGAGTGTGACCATGTTTGTCCTCTTGGGCTTCCCCAGAGTGTAGAAGCTGCTCTTTCTGACTGTTTTACTTATCTCCATCAGCATGGTGGTGGGGAACCTTATGACGACCAGCTCTCAGCTTCATGTGCCCATCTACTTCTTTCCTCATAGGTAGTGTACTTATTTCTTCCATAGGATGTATCTGGGTGTCTTGCTTTCCTGGATTGGCCTGCTTCATGGAAAGCTACCACCATGCTGACCTCGAAACAGAGTGTAACTTCATTCCCTGTGATAAGCAGTCACCCAACTTGGTTCGGGAGCAGCCTTTCAAGGCACTGTCTGAGCAGGGTTGGATTTTCCTTGGATGCCATCTGGTGCTGATGACACAGATGCTCCATGCTTCTGGCCATATGTTGTATGCAGACGTGCCCAACTTGTTTCATGGCTCAAAGATTCTCAGTGTGGTCTGAAACTACCTTATCACTTCTTCATTAAATTATATCTGTCCATCCAGGCAAAGCTTATTTTCCATCCCAGCTGCAGCTTACTCATGATTTCTCATTCCAGGGTTTGATGGTTGATTCACATTGGTCAAAGGAGCAGTAGTATCTAATTGTAGGTTTCCACATCTGAATTAGTCACAGAAGGTTCCCCTTATGGAGACAAGGATGCATCGGGGGCCTTGATTCAGCTTGGCTCTATTTTAAACATGCATATCAGGGATTTCTTCTGGAAAAAGTGGATGGTTCTCTGCATTTGCAGTGAAGAGTGATGGGCAGACACAGCTACACTGTGGGTTGTGTTCAGAGCAGACAGAGGCCATCGCCTGAGGAGTAAGTTTAAGTCTAATGGGAAACATCAGCTCACTGTGCTGATGTGTTGGGGTCCTTCAGAAACCCCACTCAAAAGTGAGGAGGTGCAAGCAGCTTTTCATACAATAATAGAATGGTTTAGTTTGGAAGGCAGATTAAAGCTCATGAAATTCCAGCTCCCTGCCACAGGCAGGGACACCTTCCAGTAGAGCAGGTTGCTCCAAGCCCCATCCAACCTGTCCTCAATCATTTCTGTTAGTCAATAATGTCTAATGCAGTAGAGCCTCAAAGCTCAGCATGCATAAATCACTTCCTGGACAGAATAGGAAAGCAAAATGGATGTCGGCAGCGTTCTGGCTGTGTGTTTGCTTTTATAAAGGTTGCTAATAGCAGATATTAAATTCCTGATGAGGGGTTTCTATTCTGCATGGATGGATAGGAAATTATTGCCTAGAAGATACTAGTGTTGGTTTGCTCTGTTTAGAGCCATAAGAAAGGAACTTTTCCACATAAACCTGTGCCTAAAGGGGTTTCAGGAAACATGGAGAGGGGCTTAGGACAGGTGCCTGCAGGAACAGGCCAAGGGGAATGGCTTTAACCTGTCAGAGGGGAGACTGAGCTGAGCTCTTAGGCAGAAGCTCTTCCCTGGGAGGGTGCTGAGGCGCTGGCACAGGGTGCCCAGAGAAGCTGTGGCTGCCCCATCCCTGGCAGTGTTCAAGGGCAGGTTGGACACAGGGGCTTGGAGCAAGCTGCTCCAGTGGAAGGGGTCCCTGCCCGTGGCAGGGGTTGGAGCTGGAGGAGCTTTAAGGGCCCTTTTAACACAAACCAGGCTGGGATTCTATGAACCTTTCCCATGTAATTGTCCTTACAAACATGACTTACACACTGACCCTCCAACTCCTTGGCTTTGGGCATGAGCCATCTCTGTCAAGCAAGGCAGCTGTAGAAGTGAACTTTGTTGTTAACAAAGAAGAAAGTTTCTTTCTTGTTATCCCCAGCTAATTAATCTCTGATGGCTTGTTATGAAGAATGAGGGAAGTCACATCCAAGTCTTCTGAGAAGCTTTTGTGGTGATGAGGAAACTTCCTTGGTAAACCCCAGAAGGTCTTGTTAAAGCTGATGACTCCTGGAAGGGTGCTTGGTCCCCAAGGACCACTTCTTGCTTTGGCAAAGTGAGCAGCATCACTTGTGATGGAAATAGCTGTGACTGCTTGTATTGTGAAAGCCTGGATTTTGGGCCTGCTGGAGGGCTTTCTGTGTCCATGCTAGCTTGGTCTTACTCTCCCCTTAAAGACACATCCCTGTCTTCATGGCATGTGCAGATCATGTGGATCTTGCTAATGGGGTGCTTTGTCCCTTCCTGCTTTTGACCCCTAATAAAGGGAGCTGGGGAAGCTCATTGCATTTCTCTTCACTTTCGGGCCTCCTCAAGGCCACTTCATACATTGAATTTCTTGTTATTAGTTGCCTTGGGATGGATTTATTCGTGTCTCTCTTTAGTTCTTTACCTGTTACAAATGTTCTTAATCTGTTAAACTGAGGCAAGTTGAAGTCCACTACATCCATCCTCCATGTCTGCCTGGCTTTCATAAATGTGATTTTCCTACCATTATGAATTTGGGATTGGAGAATAAGCATGGCAATGGGGTCACCTGACTCAACATCTGAAATTCATTGTCTAGTTATGAGATAATCAGGTCCCTTCTTGGGTGGTTGGGAATAAAAGGATGTTTTATCACATCTTAGGACAGCTGGTGAGGATGCATGTGGCCCAGAGCAGGTCTGAACATCAGAAGGACTTGTACCATGCACCCTCTCTCCATGGTATATGCATCTCAGAATAGTTTTGTGTGGATTAAACTAATTCCAGTCAGGATCTGAAGGCCTCCTAGAGGTCAAACTGCATCAGTTGCCCCCCTCAAGCCTATTTTCAGTTTGTTTTAATCCAAAACACAGGACAAGAGGAAACGGCCTCAAGATGCACCAGGGCAGGTTTAGATGGAGCTGAGGAACAATTCCTGCCCCAGAGGGTGCTCAGGCATTGGAACAGGCTGCCCAGGGCAGGGCTGCAGGCACCGGCCCTGCAACTGTTTACAAACCCTATAGACAAGGCCCTCAGTGCCATGGGTTAGGGGTGGCCTTGGCAGTGCCGGGGAACGGTTGAACTTGATGAGCTTAAAGCTCTTTTCCTTTTTGTTCTCCCTTTTGCTTGGCAAATGAGAATAAACAGAGAGTGAATTCTACCGTTCCACTGGATCAAACTCCATTTCTAGACAGTGTTGTTAAATTCATTGAGGGCCTTCAGAAAAGGAACTGGGTGAGCTTTAAGCTCCCTTCATGCCAACCTATTCCATGATTCTATGCTTTTAGAAACAGAGAAAGGATGCATGAAAGAATTAATGGTGTCACATTCTTTTTGACTTGATGCCATCTGCAAGTTCTCCATGTGCTTTATTTTGCAGATGAGGTTAAATCTCAGATTTTCTATTGTGACTTTGCAGCATGGGAAATTCCCGTTAGAAACAGAGGGAGGGGGAAAACCCCACTGTAAGAGCAACCAAACCCTGAAATAGGGGCCAAGAAGGGTGTGAAACCTCTGCCCTTGCTTGTCCCCAAGGCTCAGCAGGAAAACAACCGTCAACTGGGTTAAATAATAACCAGGGAATTATCAGGAAGCTTTGGGAACAAAGCAGGATTCAGCTTATTGACCCTGGGTGCCTGTGAGTTGTGTGTTGTTAAGAAATGAGAAGACCACTTTGATCCAGACTTAACTGAATCCAGCCATGGACCTTCTCCCTCCAGCCTAGGTTATTATGTGTGTCTAGGACAGCCCTAAGGCTCAGCCATGGCTCCGGGTTTCACCATGGTCCTGGCAGAGGCTGCAGGTCTATGGACTGAGGTAATGCACACATTGGAGTATTTTGGGGTGGTTTATGTATGCAATCTTTGCCCATCACCAATCAGCTCTCTCTGAAGGAAAGCAACCGGAGAGACATCAGGGCAGGCAATGCCATCGGTACGGGAATCCATGGGCTGCCCCACAGGAGGTCTGAAGGCTGATGAGCAACACCAGAGCTCCTGTGCTCTGTTGTGATCAGGCTGCCATGGAGATCGTGGCTTCTGTTGCTGCCAACAGGGAGCTCAAAAGCAAAGGCATGGAGCAGTGGATGGGGATTCCTTTATAGTTTCTGCCCTTGGTGGGGATTCATCACTATCACGTCTTAAAACACTTTCAAAGCACCTTCATTCATAGTAGTGGTCACACAATTTACCATATTCCACTGAAATTCTTTGCTGTCTGAAATGAAATGAGGTGAATGGTGCTAGAAATCATTGAATTAGGTTTGTACATCAAAACCTAGAAATACTGCCTGCATGGCATCACACTTATTTGCTGTCATCTCTATTTCTCTTGCTAAAGGTGTTTTTGTCCTTTTCTTAAGGCCCTCAATAAATTTAACAACACTGTCTAGAAATGGAGTTTGATCCAGTGGAATGGTAGAATTCACTCTGTTTATTCTCATTTGCCAAGCCAAAGGGAGAGCAAAAAGGAAAAGAGCTTTAAGCTCATCAAGTTCAACCATTCCCCAGCACTGTCAAGGCCACCCCTAACCCATGGCACTGAGGGCCTTGTCTATAGGGTTTGTGAGCACTTGCAGGGCCGGTGCCTGCAGCCCTGCCCTGGGCAGCCCATTCCAATGCCTGAGCACCCTCTGGGGCAGGAATTGTTCCTCAGCTCCATCTAAACCTGACCTGGTGCAGCTTGAGGCCGTTTCCTCTTGTCCCATCCCTTGTTCCTTGGGAGCAGAGCCCAGCCCCTCCTGGCTCCATCCTCCTGTTAGGCAGGCGTAGAGGGCAGTAAGGTCCCCCTTATCCTATGATGACGAGAATTGCACGCTTGTAGTTGTCTACTTGTGTCTTGACTAGGTGAAATAAATGACTAATTAAACAACTAGGTGAAATTAACTACTAAATATATTTATCAAAGTTTAGAGTATGGAATTATTTGTATTCTCAGTCACATCAACCAGTGCATCACATAAGGCTGGGTGCAGAAGACCCCCAACATGTTATCCATACTTAACCAAAAGCTGAGCATCTACCCTCTACATCTCCATTCTATCTGGTCCTATACTGGGAGAATTCAAGATCATTTTATTTTCAAGAGTCTCCTCGAAGCCTCCTTCACCTCCTTATTCCTCAGGCTGTAGATCAAGGGGTTCAGCATGGGAGTCACCACGGTGTAGATCACCACAACCCATTTATCTGCTGCTCTTGAGCTGTCTGAGCTGGGGAATAAATACATAAAAAAGCATGCCCCATAGAAGATGCTGACAGTGGTGAGGTGGGAGGTGCAGGTGGAGAAGGCTTTGCGCTTGCCCTCAGCTGAATTGATGCTCAGGATGGTGGCGATGATGGCCACGTAGGAGAGCAGGATAACCAGGCTGCTGGACACACCAAAGAGAGATGCTGCAGTGGTCAGGATGGTGTGGCTGAGGGTGGTGTCAGAGGTGGAGAGTGAGATGAGAGGGGAAATGTCACAGAAGAAGAGGTCAATGGTGCTGGAGCTGCAGAAGGACAGGGTGGACATGCCGATGGTCTGTCCCACGCCATTGGTCAGCCCCACGAGGTACGAGGCAGTCCCCAGCTGGAAACAGCACTTTGGGGACATGACAAGGGGGTACAGCAGGGGATGGCAAATGGCCACGTAACGGTCATAGGCCATTACAGCCAGCAGGAAGCTTTCACTTATCCCAAAAATATCGAAGAGGAAGACCTGAGCCACGCACCCAACATAAGCAATGTTCTTCTTCTCTGACATCAAGTCAACCAACATCTTGGGGGTGATGATAGTGGAGAAACAGAGGTCTACAAAGGCCAGGCTGCCCAGGAAATAATACATGGGAGAGTGGAGGTTGGGGCTGGCCCTGATTAAGATGATGATGCCCAGGTTGCCCACAATGGTGACAAGGTAGGTGAGCAGGAAGAGCAGGAACAACTTGCCCTGAGTCACTGGGTCCTCTGTGAACCCTGCCAGGCTGAACTCGTTCACTTGGGTGCAATTGCTTTGTGCCATGGGCTGGATGGTGCTTTCTGTGTGAGTTCCTGGCTGGCGGTTTCTTCTCCAAGAGGCAGGGATGTCCCAGGTGGAAAAGGCTCTGTGTGGTGGGAGCTGCTCAGAGACAGTCCTGCAGGATGGAAAGGGAGAGTTCAGGCACAGCTCAATGAGGAACAGGTTGGTGAAAGTCGTGTGCCAGCACAGGCAGAACAAAGGGGTGCTCAAGCAGTTGAACACCATGGCACAACGTGGTGTGCACTCCTCTGGCTCCCCTTGAGATGTTGAGCAATGACCTCTGTGGAAAACAATGGGAAGGTTCCACACCCGAGTGGCTTTACCTTAGTGCTGCACTTCATTGCCTGCGTTAGTGCTGAGCCTGTGGCTTGGAGATCATTTGGCTCAACCTGGAACACAAAGAAACGTGGTGCTTTCACAGTGCAGAGCTGATCCTTCATCCCCTCGTGGGCATTTCCCAACCACCCGCTTCTTCCCTCTCTGCTTCGGTTTTCCTAACTGCAAACTGTAATGAATTTCTGAACTACGTGAAGTGCAGTTTAATGGGAATTGGAGCAGCCTGCTCTAGTGAATGGTGACCCTGTCCATGGCAAGGACAAAAAAAATGACAAGAAAGTCATCTTTCAGACCTGCCTCACCTCATCAATGGGGAGTACTCTGAATGTCCAGGAAAGCTTCTGGTGCTCATCCAGGAGCCCTCTGTGGTCAGTGAGAAGAGGAAGCCTCCTGAGGGTGTTCTCCATGAGGGTGATCTTCAAACCTGCCTTCTCAGCAGCTGCACTGGGAGCACACAGCTCAAGCAGCTCCCTGGGAAGCCCAGAGCATCATCAAGAAGCCCACAACCCTGCAGTAGGGCAGGAAATGGAGACAGGAGCTGCTGCTTGTTGGCAAGAGAGAACCACAGGAGAATGATGGGCTGGAAGATGCTGCCCCTCACTTACATCTCAGCTCTGTCTCTGCTGCCCTCCTGATGCTCTCGGAGATGGATGTGAAGATGAACGTGCCTGGAGCTGTGCAGGGAGCCTGGGAATGAGCCAGCATCAGCAAACCCCCTTCCTATTTCATGTGATGTGGGGATGTGGGACTGTGAATCTCTTTGTGCCCCAGGAGGGTGACAAAGCCCAAAGCAGGTCATTATCTCTTTGTGTTGATTAGTTTGGAGGAGAAGAAGTGTACCCAGAGGAGATGACCTCAGCCTGAGTGAGCAACAGGGCTTTGGGCTCCCTTAGAGCAAAGCACAGAACAAGCCCACCTTTGACATCCACTTCTGGAGCATTTCTGAGGCAGTTACAGCTTCACAAGGGCCATGGTTGACATTATCATAGAATCATGGAATAGTTAGGGTTGGAAAGGACCTTAAGATCATCTAGTTCCAACCCCCCTGCCATGGGCAAGGGACACCTCACGCTAAACCACGGCAGGGATTTGCGGGGAACCTCACCGATGGGAACTGGTTTCAGGGTCCATCAGCGATGTCAGGCACCATGTGCAATGAACCAGCTTTCCACCCATCTTCAGTTGCTTATACTGAAACCAAAGCTCACAATTTTGATTTGCAAAGAGCCAAGAGATGATTGTGGTGACCTTGCTAACGGTGAGGTAAATGCTGTCCACTACTTCTTGTCCATGCAAACACCAGTGTTCGCATCATCCAAGGAACTCAGGTTGGTCAGGCATTACTAATCCTTGGTACATCCATGCTGGCTCCTCATGGTCACCCTCCCGTCCTTCCTCTGCCTGGAGAGGGCTTTCTGGGGGATTTGGTTCTTAACCTCAGTATAGATGGAGGCAGCCCCAGTCTTCGAGCTCTCCTTGATGATAACATTTGCCTTTTTCCACCCATTATGCTGGAAAGGCAAGGCAGAAAGGAGAGCTTCATAGAAGCCATGGTTGATATTATCAGGGCAGGGAGCTGAGGGCAAAGTCACTGATAAGAGCTGGTACCAGAGTCCATCAGCAATCCTAGCACCACAGGCAATGATCCAGCTTTCCACCCATCTTCAATTCATTGCTCTAAAACCATAGCACACAAGTTTGGCTGCAAAGAGCCAACAGAAGATCTTGGTGACCTGTTGACGCGGGGGTCGTGGACAACGCAGAGACGATCAATGCGATCAAGCGATTGCCAAATTTATTACAAAGCCTTAACTCCTTATATACTATTTCTTACATGCACTTACAGTGATTTGGCATATTATGATTGGATACATGTCTTGAAGACCCTTAGTGACTAACATATAATTGGTTAAGCACAGGTGTGAGAACTTGACCTCGAAAGCTTGCCAACAGTGCACAGTTCTCATTACCTCAGTGAATTCCAGCTTCTTCTTATCTTGCTTGCTTAAGCTTCTTCGGGCCTCTCATGGCCTTGCTGCATCTTTCAGGATTTTCAGAGTTTATGTACCAATTATCCATTCTCCTGTCAGAACACTGTCTCCACATCTCCCC
The DNA here is from genome assembly GCF_033815535.1 of Pezoporus flaviventris. Taxonomy (NCBI): domain Eukaryota; kingdom Metazoa; phylum Chordata; class Aves; order Psittaciformes; family Psittacidae; genus Pezoporus; species Pezoporus flaviventris. Next base: position 153,898 of record NW_026892697.1, read on the forward strand.
CTTTTTGTTTTATATATGGTTTCGATGACTCTACTTGAACAGGGGATTTAGCCTAGATCATATCTCCAATCACAGCCTCTAATAATAGCTACTTCACAAGCACACATATTCAGGATGTTACTTTTCAGTTGCCCCCAAGTGATGTTTTGCAATCATTCGTTTTTCTCTTCCTCTATCTCATTCTGCTTGGGGTATTCACGGTCAGCTCCTGTAGCTGAGGCATCAGGTGTCCAGCTCATGGCAAGGCTTGACAAACTTTGCAGGCAGTCGCCATGGACCTGTAGGCAGGAGGACACAAATATACCCCCTCCTCCAGGTTATCCATTTTTGAGAAGCAGACAGGTTAAACTGCACATTGATAACCAGTGAGGAGTTTGCTGCATCTTTGCCTCTTTTTTTTTTTTTTTCTCCTCACTCCTCAGGTCTGGCGTCCATCCTGGCCGTTCTGCCGGTGGAGCAACGGGAGCTGAATCGGAGGTCAGCTTTGGTTTTTTGTTTTCTTTTTCCAAAAGTCGCTCACGCTGCTTTGCACAGCTACAGAAGCCAGCCTCCTCGGCAGCAGCTACAGCCGCCTGCCTGCTTCAGCACCAACCATAAATACCTGTCGGCAACCGCACTTTTGCATTAACCCTTTCTTGCCCGAAATGTTAAACTGCTACCGGTTAAAAACTTTTACATGAACCCATCAACAAAAAATACACAGAACACCATCTGCCCTCAACACACACACACATGTATGGGATCCCACAAGCACGCTCCACACAACTACAATATTTGAAGCACAAAATCCAGACAATCATTACTCCCACTACAGTCCCACGTACACAACGTGGCACAAGGACCCTGTGGAGACTAACAGAAAAACGGCTCCGAGAAGCATCATTGCAGTGCGAGGTGGCAGGCTCAACCTTAGCAGGCGTCCCCGCAGAGCCTCTGCCTCCCCCACATCGCATCAGGCTTGGGCTTTTATACTGACCAAAATGCACACTCATTCCGACACAGGTGGCCAGCCTGCGCTGGAAGAAGTGGCCAGCAGTATCTACAAAGTTCTCCAAGGGTTGATAGAAACCTGGACATACTTATATTTACCAACTTCTAGTACATGAGTATCACAGAGAAACTGTATGGGCTCCCCCTGTCAATTGCAAGAAAAATCATAACATATGCAGCTTGAGTATAAGAGGATTTTAACCCATACGTGGTCACTGTTTGTCAGGCCTCCTTAACTATTTTGAGATCAAGAGCTTCTCACTCTTTAGCCCCCTGCTGTGTAGTAAACACAGGATATGCAAAGATGCCCATTGCAGAAAATTCCCCAGTAATGATTGCATCCTTGGTTACCCATTGTTACAACTGAGCGTCTCCAGGGCCAGTAAGTCTGAGCAGACCCACCCGGGAGACGAAGAGTCAGGGTCTGGAAGCAGAGGATATAAATCTGGCTCGGATTCAGGGGATTCGGGGGCTGATCCTGCGCCGAACTCAGGGTCTCCGTTGCTCGCAGCTGTGTCTTTCTTATCAGATGTCTCCCGTTCGGTATGTAGCCATCTGCAGACCTGGCTCCTCCATAACTGAGTTAAAAATTTTTTCACTCTAGGGCAGAGTGGGTTGGAGAGGCTCGCAGTTCCTTTAAATCTCCCGCTAGTGCATGATCTCTATTTTCTACTGCGTGCTTCAAAATGGCGCTGCAATCGATCCGGTGCCGAGGCACCGCCCTCTTTCTTTCGGATTCCTCGACATTTATCATGCGTATACCTTCTAATACACTTTCTCTGTCCTTTTCAAAGTCCCTACTTTCGGAACTGGGGTGGTGGGGGAGCAGGGGGTTACACCTCCTCCGCGGCACCTTCTGATGAAGGAGGGGGAGAAAAGGAAGGGGGGGAAACCCTGTGCTCCAGTGAGTTGGGGGAAACGAGTTGTAATCTTCCCCCGGCTTCAACCAACCGGGGACGTCTGTTCCTAGTTTCTCTGTTGCTACCGCAGCAGTTTTCTTTTCCGTCTTGTATCTTTTTATACAGTTCATTACTTCTCTCCATGGTTTACTGAGTTTCTTTGCCGTTTTATCATCATTAAGCACTGAGTCAAATAGTTCATCACCAAACTTTGCCACTCACTCTCCTCAAAAACTGTATTAGGATCTACAAAAATCCCTTAGCCTTCCCTAGCCACTAGACCTGCTAGCTGCTTTAGAGTCTCAGGCTCAATTCCCCGCTTTTATAAAAAGCACTGTAAAAAGTTCAGGGCTCAATTCCCCGCTTTTATAAAAAGCACTGTAATAAGTTCAGGGCTCAATTCCCCGCTTTTATAAAAAGCACTGTAATAAGTTCAGGGCTCAATTCCCCTCTTTTATAAAAAGCACTGTAGTAAGTCCAGGGCTACCTCTCGGTCCATTTTCATGGCCGGACTTTTCCGGATCGTCTTCTTCTGGGTCGTCCTGTAACCTCGGTCTCCAGATCGGCCTCCCGACACAGCAGTGTCTGGTTCGCCCCAGCGGCGGACTCCTTTCAGTCAGTCCAAGCACCCAGGTCCGTCATGCCACCGCAGCAGCATTGCCCACGCTCCCCGGCCGCTGCCACCGGCGCCTCTCACTCGCCGTTCCGGGTCCCTGATATTCAGGGCCCTGTATTCTGGGCCCCCACTAACTGGGGCCCTGTAATCCGGGTCTGCGTTAACCGGGGCCCTGTAATCCGGGTCCCCGTTAACTGGGGCCCTGTAATACGGGTCTCTGTTAACCGGGGCCCTGTAACCCGGGTCCCCATTAACCGGGGCCCTGTAATCCGGGTCCCCGCTAGTCGGGGCCCTGTAATCCGGGTCCCTGCTAGTCGGGGCCCTGTATCCGGGTCCCCAGTGACCAGGGCCCTGTAGTCCACGTCCCTGTTCGGGCGCCATTTGTAAGAGGTAAGGAGAAGCAGACAGGCCAACCCAATATGGGTGATAAGCAACTTCTACTTTATTTGTGACGCAGTTCACACATATATAGGAGTGGTATTCAGCCACTCCTCCTTGGCACAACAGTATTGGTTAGCCCCACACAGCTTCCTCCACATTCTCCTCCCATGTCCGGTCTCCGGTTACCTGTGGGGGCCACCCCCTGCCTTGCTCGCACAGTCCTCCAGGGCTCCATGGTCCTGCTCTTAGTGTCATTCTGCAACAAAGGGGAGTCATCTTTCTTTTCTTTGTCTCCTCATCTCTCTGCTCACCCCTTGTGGTACCCGACGACAAACATTAGAATCAACATATGAGGCCAGATAAGAAAATCATCAAGCCCACTGAGGAGCAGCCAGCACAAGAGGCAATTGAGAGAGGGCCCTTCAAGCCTGGAGCATAGATGAAGTTGCAAAGAAGCAGCAAGCCGCAGCTCATTTTCTGGTCTTCCTGTGGAAGAATCTATCACTTCCATTGGCTATGGAAGAGCTGAAGTCATTCATTTTTAGGCTGGCAATGTTGGGTGAGATGAATTCCAGCTTCTGTGCCTGTACTCAGCTGTGCAAACACACTAGCGCTGAATAACGGCTGTTTTCAATAATGTGCCTAAAACCAGAAGTCCTAACATACATACACTTGTAATTAAGGCTTTTAATTGCACCTCCAACCCTTCAGTGTTTGCTCATGCAAAAGAGAAAACTCAATGAGACAATGCTTTTAGTGGTAGGACTGATGACAATGAATCTAATCAAACTGTGTTGGGCTGTAACAGAAAGTGACCCTCCATGCATTTGTCTTCAGCCTCTACCTCCAGTTCCACCACATGAAATTCAAATTAAAGAGTCTTAATGTACAAGCAATTAAATGTGACAAAGAGACTGACATTTCCTATTCATAGAAGCCAGGGAATGCAAGGAAGTGTTCAAGGCTGACTTGGATGGGACTTGGAGCAATCTGCTCTAGTAGGTGCCCCTCTCTTTGGCAGCGAGTAGGAACTGGATGAGCTTTTGTAATCAGCCTCCATCTCCAGTTTCCCCATGTGAAATTCAATTTAAAGAGTCTTAATGTATGAGCAATTTAATGTGACAACCAGATTGAGATCTCATATTCATAGAAGTCAGGGAATGCAAGAATGCCTTCAAGGCCAGCTTGGATGGGGTTTGGAGCAACATGCTCTAATAGAAGGTGCCCTGCCTTGGACAGGGGGTTTGAACTGGATGAGCTTTAGGGTCCTTTCCAAACCATTCCATCATTCTCCAATAAAACAGCACGACCAAACCATAGCAGTGCAGATTCTCTTGATGTGCGGATTGACTCCACAACTCGTTAAAGTTGTGAAGTAGGTATGCTTTATTCAGCTGAGGTACATGGGGGATAGTTCCTCCAAAGGCATGCGCACCCCAGCATCATTTTCCCTCTACATTTATTCTCTATAGTGTTACATATGCAGTAGGTTACATGATATGCCTATACATATTCATACCCTTTTCCCGCTTCATATTATAATGAGCTAAAGCTTCCTTCACCCCTGCGCAGCGCCTCCTGGTGGTCGTGGGCAGGGGTCTCGAGATAAAGTAAACAAGTCTTCCTCACTCTTGAGCTTCTCACCTTTGTCTTGTACGCATGCTTACTAGTCTCTTGGCTTAGGTTCAAACTGTAGTTCCAGTCTCAGCCAGATCTTCACCGCGTGTATGGTGTTGCAAGCAGAAGCTTTGACCACCAGTTCCACTTATCTGATGTTCTTTCCTTTCTTACACAAGTTTACATTAAACACCAGCTGCACTTTTAGACAAATACTTATCATTAACTGAAGAGATTGAAGATTATCAGAAGAATAACAGGTTTAACACTGGGTTATTAATTCAGGCCCCCTATCACACTCAATGTGAAATTTACTCTGCTTTTCTCTTTCGTGTGTACAGCTGTGCTATGATACAGAGAGCAATGCCAGCACGACGGAAGCCCTTCTCTTAACCCATGATCAAGACCCCACACTGCAGCTATGAAATAGCCACTGGGATCCATGCCTCCAGTTGCTTCACCATGGAAGAGAGGAACCACAGTTCAGTCACCAGCTTCATCCTCCTGGGGCTCACCACTGACCCAAAGCTGCAGCTTCTCTTGTTCATGGTGTTCACCTTAGCCTGCATCACCACCCTCATGAGCAACATCACCCTCATAGTGGTGATATGCCATAGCTCACGCCTCCATACCCCAATGGACTTTTTCACTGGCAATTTGTCCTTCCTGGACCTCTGGTATTCCTCTGTCTACACCCCCAAGATCCTTCTAAACTGCATCTCTGAGGACAAGAGCACCTCATTTGCTGGGTGTGCTGCTCAGTTCTTTGTCTGCAGTGGCTTGGCCTGCACCGAGAGCTACCTGCTGGCAGCGATGGCCTATGACAGGTACGTGGCCATCTCCAACCCACTGCTCTATGTTGCTGCCATGACCAAGAAGCTCTGCATAGGGCTGGTGGTCACCTCCTGCCTCAGTGGCTTTGTCAACTCTACCCTCATTGCCAGCTACACGTTCACTCCCAGCTTTTGTGACTCCAGCATCATCAATGACCTCTTCTGCGACCTGCTCCACTGGCGAAGCTCTCCTGTGATGTGACAGACAGCTACCAGTCCCTCCTCTACTTCATCCTGACCTTCAACACCACCCTCCCTTCTGCACTCATCCTCAGGTCCTACATCTCCATCCCGGTTGTTATCCTGAGGATGTGCTCAACTGAGGGGCAGTGCAAAGCCTTCTCCACCTCTGCCACCCACCTCACCACCATCACCCTTTCCTATGGCTCCATCCTCTTCATTTACACTCGGCCCAGCTCCTCCTATGTGCTGGAGAGGCACAAGGTGGTCTCTGCGCTTTACATGGTGGTGACTCCCAAGCTGAACCCCTTCATCTACAGCCTAAGGAGCCAGGAGGTGAAGGAGGCACTGAAGACACTGCTGAAGAGACAGACAGCCTCCTAACAGAAGAAACCCAGGGGTTATGTCCCTAATGATGCACACAGCAAGAAGCGCACAGACCTTGTCTTGCTTGTGCCTTGCTTTGTTACTTATCACAGTCCATGCAGGAGCATAAGCTCTCCTGATCTTGAAGTGCATCATGAGGGACAGGAGATGGCACTGTGCAGACAGACCTCCTCTCCTTCCCACCTCTCCCCATATGCAATATATATCTGCGATAAAATGGGATGTTAGCAGCAGTTGGGATTGTTGCACATCACCTTTGCACTGTGCTTTATCTGAATTAAACATTCATTACTCATGCCCAAAAAAGTAGCTCAGCAGGAGCTACATGTGTCAGAGAATCATGGACAGCTTTGGGCTCAAAAGTACCTTAAGATCATCCAGTCCCAACCCCCAGTGACGGGCAGGGACACCTTCCACTACAGCAGCTTGCTCCAAGCCCCTGTTTCCAACCTGCCCTTGAACGCTGCCAGGAATGGAGCACTTACCACTGCTTTGGGCAACCAGAAGTCATGAAGTAACGTGTGCCTCTTCCTGAGCTGTCCAAGTTATTTCTTCACGATGATGCCAGCACCACAGACACACAATTCCATAGTCCTAGACTATTATCCCAATGAAATACACACATGAGCACAGGTAGAGCAGGTCAGATTAGATGAACCCATGTCAGGAAGCAGAAAGGCAACTGGGACTGACTTCAGTTGCCTGAACATTGACTATTAACACCATGGAGGGGCCCCTCGGTCTCCCTCTGAGCTTTCAGATGTTGCTCCAAAGCAGCCAAACCCTTCTGAAAGTTGCATGATGTACATGTCGAGGGCATGGCAATGTCCTGGGCCCTTCAGGACAGAGCAAATAGCACCACATATCTATATGAGGGCAACCAAACCTGACCTGGAGCATTTCACTGCATCTGTATCCTTCCCTGCAACTTAACTGGTAGTTTCCACCACCGCTTACAGGAAAACATGCAGAAAAAGGGGTTTCTTAGTTCTTCAATTATCTTTTCCTTTTCCTTTATAAAGTTTTAGTCCAACTGAAAGGAAAACTAAAACAAAGCTTTCAAGACTGTTGGGAGGAAGGATTATGAGATCTGCGGTAGTTTCATCTTCTTCAAATTTAGGTAAATAAAAGTTGAGTCATTAAATCAGAGTTTTGTGTCCCCACCTGTGCTCAGTGAAGGTGTGTTTCTGTACCTCCTTTTAGACTCATTAAATCAACCAGGTTGGAAAATTCTTCAGGCTCACCCAGTCCAACCCTTACCCCAGCACTGCCAAGGCCACCACTGACCATGGCACTGAGGGCCACATCTACACAGTGTGTGAACACTTGTAGGGATGATGACTGCAGCCCTGCCCTGGGCAGCCTGTTCCAATGCCTGAGCACCCTTTGGGGAAGGAATTGTTCCTCAGCTCCATCTAAACCTGCCCTTGTGCAGCTTGAGGCCGTTTCCTCTTGTCCTGTCTTTTGGATTAAAACAAACTGAAAATAGGTTTGAGGGGGCAGCTGATGCAGTTTGACCTCTAGGAGGCCTTCACATCCTGACTGGAATTCATTTAATCCAGAGAAAGCTATTCAGAGACGCACATACCATGGAGAGAGGGTGCATGGTACAAATCCTTCTGATGTTCAGACCTGCTCTGGACCACATCCATCCTCACCAGCTGTCCTAGGATGTAATAAAACATCCTCTTATTCCCATCCGTTCTAGAAGGGTCCTGACTATCTCATAACTAGGCAAGGAATTTTAGATGTTGAGTCAGGTGACCCCATTCCCATGTTTATTCTCCAATCCCAAATTCATAATGGTAGGAAAATCACATTTATGAAAGCCAGGCAGACATGGAGGATGGATGTAGTGGACTACAACTTGCCTCAGTTTAACAGTTTAAGAACATTTTTAACAGTTAAAGAACTAAAGAGAGACACAAATAAATCCATCCCAAGACAACTAATCACAAGAAATTCAATGTATGAAGTGTCCTTGAGGAGGCTGAAAAGTGAAGAGAAATGCAATGAGCTTCCCCAGCTCCCTTTATTAGGGGTCAAAAGCAGGAAGGGACAAAGCAACCCATTAGCAAGAACCACATGATCTGCACATGTCATGAAGACAGGGATGTGTCTTTAAAGAGAGAGTAGGACCAAGCTTGCATGGGCACAGAAAGCCCTCCAGCAGGCCCAAAATCCAGGCTTTCACAATACAAGCACTCACAGCTATTTCCATCACAAGTGATGCTGCTCACTTTGCCAAAGCAAGAAGTGGTCCCTGGGGACCAAGCACCCTTCCAGGAGTCATCAGCTTTAACAAGACCTTCTGGGGTTTACCAAGGAAGTTTCCTCATCACCACAAAAGCTTCTCAGAAAACTTGGATGTGACTTCCCTCATTCTTCATAACAAGCCATCAGAGATAATTAGCTGGGGATAACAAGAAAGAAACTTTCTTCTTTGTTACCAACAAAGTTCACTTCTACAGCTGCCTTGCTTGACAGAGATGGCTCATGGCCAAAGCCAAGGAGTTGGAGGGTCAGTGTGTAAGGCATGTTTGTGTATTAAGGACAATTTCATGGGAAAGGTTCATAGAATCCCAGCCTGGTTTGTGTTGAAAGGGCCCTTAAAGCTCCTCCAGCTCCAACCCCTGCCACGGGCAGGGACCCCTTCCACTGGAGCAGCTTGCTCCAAGCCCCTGTGTCCAACCTGCCCTTGAACACTGCCAGGGATGGGGCAGCCACAGCTTCTCTGGGCACCCTGTGCCAGCGCCTCAGCACCCTCCCAGGGAAGAGCTTCTGCCTAAGAGCTCATCTCAGTCTCCCCTCTGGCAGGTTAAAGCCATTCCCCTTGGCCTGTCCCTGCAGGCACCTGTCCTAAGCCCCTCTCCATGTTTCCTGAAACCCCTTTAGGCACAGGTTTATGTGGAAAAGTTCCTTTCTTATGGCTCTAAAAAGAGCAAACCAACACTAGTATCTTCTAGGCAATAATTTCCTATCCATCCATGCAGAATAGAAACCCCTCGTCAGGAAGTTAATATCTGCTATTAGCAACCTTTATAAAAGCAAACACACAGCCAGAATGCTGCCGACATCCATTTTGCTTTCCTATTCTGTCCAGGAAGTGATTTATGCATGCTGAGCTTTGAGGCTCTACTGCATTAGACATTATTGACCAACAGAAATGATTGAGGACAGGTTGGATGGGGCTTGGAGCAACCTGCTCTACTGGAAGGTGTCCCTGCTCATGGCAGGTGTTGGAACTGGGTGAGCTTTAAGCTCCCTTCCAACCCAAACCATTCTATTATTGTATGAAAAGCTGCTTGCACCTCCTCACTTTTGAGTGGGGTTTCTGAAGGACCCCAACACATCAGCACAGTGAGCTGATGTTTCCCATTAGACTTAAACTTACTCCTCAGGCGATGGCCTCTGTCTGCTCTGAACACAACCCACATTGTAGCTGTGTCTGCCCATCACTCTTCACTGCAAATGCAGAGAACCATCCACTTTTTCCAGAAGAAATCCCTGATATGCATGTTTAAAATAGAGCCAAGCTGAATCAAGGCCCCCAGATGCATCCTTGTCTCCATAAGGGGAACCTTCTGTGACTAATTCAGATGTGGAAACCTACAATTAGATACTACTGCTCCTTTGACCGATGTGACTCAACCCCCAAACACTGGAATGAGAAATCACGAGTGAGCTGCAGCTGGGATGGAAAATAAGCTTGGCCTGGATGGACAGATATAAGTTAATGAAGAAGTGATAAGGTAGTTCCAGACCACACTGAGAATCTTTGAGCCATGAAACAAGTTGGGCACATCTGCATACAACATATGGCCAGAAGCATGGAGCATCTGTGTCATCAGCACCAGATGGCATCGAAGGAAAATCCAACCCTGCTCAGACAGTGCCTTCGAAGGCTGTTCCCGAACCAAGTTGGGTGACTGCTTATCACAAGGAATGAAGTTACACTCTGCTTCTAGGTCAGCATGGTGGCAGCTTTCCATGGAGCAGGCCAATCCAGGAAAGCAAGACACTCAGATACATCCTATGGAAGAAATAAGTACACTACCTATGAGGAAAGAAGTAGATGGCTGAAGTAGATGGCTCTCAGTAGAAGCTGAGAGCTGGTCTTCATAAGGTTCCCCACCACCATGGTGTTGGAGATGAGTAAAACAGTTCCAAAGAGCAGCTTCTACACGTTGGGGAAGCCCAAGAGGACAAACGTGGTCACACTCAAGTGGTTTCCTCCAGCCACTCTCTTGGCAGCAGGAGACAATGAAACATGGAAAGAGGTTAAATCACTTCTCCCAGCTCACAGGAACACACAGTGCATGAGGTTAATGCAGGATTTGGGGTTTCCTTTAGGACTGCACCCAATTCCTGGGAGAGAAAACCATGATGGTTGAAGGTCCTAAATAATATATTAAAAATAATATCTTGATAAAATAATAGGCAATAGTTCGTATATGGAAAAAAATAATCTTAAAGCTTAAATCCTAAAGCTGTGGCTGCTCTGTTATGGAAAGAATTGGTCCTGCAAAACATAAGCATCTTCCCATAAGCATCCAAAGTCTTTTTAAGAAGGAGGCTTGTTTGGGATGATTTCTTTGCTGTCTGTGGGAGTTGTTCTTATTTAAGGACAAGTAAATACAATAATATCATGCCTTAATCTGCCACAAGAATTAGTGTTGCATTAAATAGTTAAGAAATCAAATTGGAGTGATTTTCTGACTCTGTAGTGATGTTTGAGTCAATTAAAGTGAGACCAGAATCCCTGAATGCAATTCCATGTACTTGTAGCTTAAAGGGAAAAACCAACCCCTTCTCATCTGAATTATTCTTGCATATATTTCTTCCTCTGTTCTTCCTTCTATTTAAAGAACATGTGTGTATATATAGATGTACACGAGATGACTGCTGTTCATGTTAACCTGAAATATGGAGGCCTTAAAAAGATGAGATGACCTTCAAATCAACATGTTGCCTGTTGAGAAATGAGCATTCCTCCTCCTTCCCCTACCACTTCACTCTTTCCATCAGCCTCTTTTCAAGCAAGATGACCATTTCTTCAGCACAATTCATCTTCTCCCTCCACCCTTCCCAAAGCAGCTTTTACTTCCCCATTCCCCAGCCTGTGCTCAGATGTTCATTGCACAAGATCCCTTGACTCACCACCAGTGCTCTTCTCATGTTGCTGGTGGGTGCCTTTGATGCAAGGACACATTGATGGCTCATTTCAACTCGGTGGACAACACAAGAGCCTTGTCCCTCTCTGATAAGGTGCCCCCCAGCCTGTCTTAGTGCTTAGAGCAAGTCCTCCTCATAGGCAGGACTCAGCATTTTCTCTTTTTGAAGTCTGTCTGATTCCACCTGCCCATTTTGGACCCAAAACTGGCCTTTGAAACAACATTTTGCATTATATGCCTCCAAATTTAAATAACCTCAGGGTGGCTTTTTACTGCTTGCAAAAGGAAGAGTGGGACTTGTTCCTTGTAGAAAAAAGCAGCTGACAGGAGCCAGGGCTTTAACACCTTCAAATGGGTTCAGAAGATCCAGCTGAAGTTGTCTACACCCACCTCAGGCAGGAGGATGAAGACAGTTGCTGTTTCCCATTGCTAAGGGCTCACACACTCAATGGCCATCTCCTCATCCTCATTCTCCTCCTTCCCCTTGTGTAGTACTTACATAAGTAAGTTGCAGATACATAAAGAGTAGACATATCAAACACACACCTTGCATCTAACACCACTGAAACCAGCCATTCTCAATACCACAGCTTGTCTAAACAAAGGGCAAAACATCACCCATCCCACATCAAATACCCACATCTTATCACACACACAAGCATGCTTTTCTCTGTGGTCTCTGCTTTACACACACATGCTGACACTGCAGGTGGCTAAAGATTGATGACTTACATTAAAAGCCAAACACAAGGGTCTCTCCTTATCTATTTATGATCTGAAGTCCAGTTACAGAAGATGAGACTCAGGCCAATGCAATCAGCAGAGCTCATTCAGATCTCTTCAGCTGGAGCAATGGAGGTGTCTGCCTTGCAGTGAGAGGCATGAACACCACCAAATCTCCCTCAACACTAAAGGGAGCTGATGGACCCAGTAAACACATAGGGGTGACATGGTGCATTCAAATGTAAGGAGATAAGTGCTTGCCCAAGGACATAGGAGATGATTCCCAAATCCAATCACTAAGTACCCAAAGAAGGGGAGGTAGCTCCTACCCAGCATTTGCTCAGTTGCTTTTAAACCAGTTTTAACTACAATGAAAGCAGCTCCAGCTGAGAGTGGGGAGCTAAAGCCATTAGGAGCTCCTCAGCAGGAATGCCAGAAGCCAGGCACCTCATTGCCTGCTCATCATGACCCAGCAGGAAGACGCATTGCAATGCTGGCTGCTGCTTCTGCTTCCTAGAACCTCACTTGGTGTTTCTTCTGCTCTCATGATCAGATGATAACACCATTGAAGGCAATGGCAGCTCTTAGCCACAGCAAACCACTGGTTTCATTAAACATACACAACAAGGAGCAAAAAGCTTTCGGTTTTGAGAGCAGCAGCTCCAATGTGAAGCCACAATGAGCAGAGCGATAGGGTTGTAACCACAGACTTGTGTTTTCAAGCCATTAACTGTTCATGTTCCTATTTAAACACTTGGTGATGATGAAGGAGAGACCAGCTGGACATAAAGCCATTGATTATTCTTGTAGAAGGCACGTATTCTTAGTGCCTCTTTTTGCCTTCATGTTGTTCTTTTCAATAATCTTAAAATTATGTATTTTTCTTCTTTTCTAAATTTGATTGAGAGTTATTTCTCCCTCTGTTATATTGATATTCCCACTTCACAAGCCTTGGTTTTAGCCCAGTACTCAATGGGGAAGAAAGACATTCAAAACCACACAGAAATCCTTTTCTACCCTCCTCCAGTGCATCTCCCCGACTGTCAGTCTGGTGCCTTCCAGCAGAAAAACAGGTTGACATTGAAAACATTTAAAGCCACCTGTGTACTTCTCCTTCTTCCTTTCCCACACTTTCATAGCTTGGTTTTCTCGCCTGATTGCTCCATCCTTTGTCTTTTCTAAATGTCTGGGACAAGGTTATCATTTAATATTTCCCCTAAGGGTTTTATAATGTCTCTTCATCTAGGAGAAGCATTCAGGACACACCAGCACTCAGGATTCTTCAGATGAAGACTGGGAAATATGACTTCATCCTGATATATCCACAAATCAGCAATGTAGAACAATGCTTTTGACCAAACTATTGTACAATCACTAGTCAAGTGTATGGAAATAAATGCATGTGATAGAAAGGACTCCCCATGACCAGTGCAAACCATCCACACAGAGGATACTTTGTTGTGCTTGTTTTCAGCTCCCTCCAATGCAATATTAGATGATCCCTGTGGAAGTAAAGGGCTTCCTCAGGGAAACACTGAAAGGAAGAGGTATGTGATAGATGGGGAAATACAGAGCAAACTGTCCTGGGCCTGTCTTCCTGGGTAGGTCTCTGCAGGAGAACTGGTCTTGGAGGTGTTGATGCAGCCAGAAGGAGTTTGGGGAGAGAGGACTTGAGAGGTTGTTTTGCTGATCAAGTCAAACTAATTATCCGATGGAGGAGGGTCCTTTGGGAGAACAGTTTGCACAGCACAAGCCTCTGAGGTAATGCCTCCTGTGAGATAAAACCCCTCCACCAGCCAGCCTGGAGCATCCTGCTCCCCAGCAACTCTCCTTCAACCTATCGCATGGTCTCCAGGAGGAGCTGCAGGCACTGCATCCACCACCACCTTCCTCTTTAACCAAGCAGGTACAAAAGGATTTGATGGGTGGTGGGTCCAGTTTGACTCTGGGCGTGCTGCCTCTCATATGCTTGATGGCATGTTGAATTTCACTGTTCTTCAGGGTCTGTATTGATAGGGCAAGGGGTGATGGGTTTAAACTGAAACAGGGAAATTCAGGTTGGAGATTAGGAAGATGTTCTTCTTTGTGAGGGTGCTGAGGCACTGGCACAGGGTGCCCAGAGAAACTGTGGCTGCCCCATCCCTGGCAGTGTTCATGGCCATGTTGGATAAAGGGGCTTGGGGGCTTGGGGCAAGCTGCTCTAGTGGAAGGGGTCCCTTCCCATGGCAGTGGGTTGGGGCTGGGTGAGCTTTAATTTCCCTTCAACCCAAAGAGCTCTATGATAGCCCATGGTGTGAATAAAAGTGCCCTAGTTCATGGTAGCTTTGCTTCAAACCCAACCCCCCCTCCCCCCCGCCCCCATTCCTGACCCTATGCACAAGTGATTTAGGGTTATTTTAGTAGCTATGTAGCCATTCATAGACGGATATTCCATCAGATAATTCATATGCAGAGGTATTGAATGGCAGCGATGATAATATCCAAGCTAAAGCCTTAAAATTTTGGTTTATATGTCATATATTTAACACCTCCAGGTGGATATTTGGGTTGGTCATAGCACGCTCAATACAATCAAAGCAAAAGCTCTGCTGGAACCAAGACCACTGCTTTCCCTTAACCTTATGCAGGGTGGGGGTTCTTCAGAAGCAAATAAGCTTAGAACTTAAATGAAAGAAAATTTCAAGTACTTGTCTTTCTGTTGTGATGAAAAGGATCCACCCCAACTAATGAAGCTATAGAAGAGCACTCATCCAGTTGGAAATATACAAAAGAGAGAGAAAAGAATTCCTTAAAATTCCCAGAAATAAAGAAAATACAAAAAAAGAGAAAAGAAATTCCTTAAAATTCCCAGAAGTCAGTGAAGAAAATACAGCATCTTTTCTGTTTTCCACATTTTGTGATGTATTTATTTGATTTTACTGTATTATACTTTGATGGACATGATGATTCTCAGTGTATCAGTTGTGCAGTGTATATCAATCATGGTAGAATTATTCTCTTTTAATTTCAGGTTGTGTAATGAGCTCCTTCACTTCTTTGACTCCAGACCTTGAGCTACAGACAGAAATACACCATTACAAATACACCATTTTCCATTGCATTTACTTTATGGATTAAACTCCAACTAAACTTCCACATTATTTCTCTCATAGGGGTGTATTTCACTGATTCCTTTCATTTCAATCCAAATCCATCAACTTGTTGAAATGACGGATACAGGAAACCTCACGGTTCTCTCCAGCTTCATCCTCTTGGGTTTCTCTGATGCCCCAGCGCTACAAACCACCATCTTCACAGTCTTCTTATCCCTCTATGTTTTCATGGTGCTGGGGAACCTGACGATGATCCTGCTGATCAACACTGACCCTCACCTCCATCCCCATGTACTTCTTCCTGACCCACTTATCTTGCATAGATTTTTGCCTTTCCTCCGCTATCATTCCAAAAGCTCTGGAGACCTTCCTGCTGGGGAGAAGCCACATCTCCTTTTGGGGTTGCTTTGCCCAGATGTATATTTTCGTGGCTCTGGCTATCTGTGAGTGCTTCCTCTATGGGGTAATGGCTTACGACCGATACACAGCTGTGTGCAAGCCCCTGCTCTACACCACTACCATGACCAGGGCGCGTTGCTATGGCATGATGGTGCTGGTGTACACCATCGGGTTCCTCACCTCCCTGATGCACATCACGCTGGCAGGAAGGTTGTCATTCTGTCAGGCCAGGAGCATCAACCACTTCTTCTGTGAGATGCCCACCCTCCTGCAGCTCTCCTGCTCAGACACAAGCACAAATGAGGTCTTGCTTTTTTACAACACTGTGTTTAACGTCATGGGCCCTCTCCTGATGATCCTGGTTTCCTACACCTACATCCTCCACACTGTCCTGCAGATCCCTTTGGCCACAAGGAGGCTGAAGGTCTTCTCTACCTGCACCTCCCACTTGGCTGCCATCACCATCTTCTACGCGCCCGGGATCCTCACCTACGTCCAGCCTCATGAGGCATCCTCATGGGATCAGGCAAAGCTGGTGTCGCTGTGTTACTCCATCCTCACCCCAACCCTCAACCCCCTCATCTACAGCTTGAGGAACAAGGAGGTGAAGGGGGCTCTGAGAAGGCTGTGGGAGCAAAAACTGCTGCCACATCTATGCAGGGTTTGAAAGCACGTTTGGAGCCCTTCAGTACTGTGGAGGTAAGGAAGGAATATGTGGAATATGTGATTATGGAATTGAGCATTACTGGCCATTATTGGTCATTATTGCTCACTACTGGTCATTTTTTTATTAAAAAACCCCATGTTTTTACTGGTGAGTTGAGGTGAGTGACACTGTACCTTTTCTGTTTTTGAGGAAGGATCCAGGTAACGGTTAGATGGGAGAGGAGCAGTGTTCCATGTCAGCAGGTCTTTTCCATATATATATATATATGTATATATATATAAACAAGTCTGCAGATTTGTTGATGAAGGCTACTGGCTCACAATACTTCTCTAAATATCTTTGAAAATAGCATTGTACTGTAAGTCTAGTAGAGTACTGCCTACTGGTTGTGAGTTAAGACATAGACCTGTTGGAGAGGGTCCAGCGGAGGGCCACAAAAATTATTAGAGGGATGGAGCACCTCTGCTATGAGGAATGGCAGACACAGCTGGGGTTGTTCAGCCTGGAGAAGACAGGGGAGACCTTACTGCAGCCTTTCAGTTCTTAAAAGGGGCCTATAAGGAAGATGGGGAGAGACTTCTTAGCAGGACCTGTTGTGATGAGGAGTAATGGTTTAACCTAAAGGAGGGGCAATTCGGGCTGGGTAAGAGGAAAAAATTCTTAAGAAGGAGGGTGGTAAAGTACTGGCAAAGGTTGCCCAGAGAGGTGGTGGATGTGTCATCCCTGGAGACACTGAAGGCCAGGCTGGACGCAATTCTGGATAACCTGGTCTAGTTGAAGTTCTCCCAGCTCATTGAAGGAGGGTTGGACTAGATGACCTTTGAAGGTCCCTTCCAACCCAAACTATTCTATGATCCGATTACAGATAAGGAGATCACAAAGCAAGTGCAGGTTGTGGAGAACCAGCACAAGGAATGGTTCTCTTCAAACAGGTTCAGGTGGTTTTAAGCGAGGCCTGAGCCTTCAGTAATTCATCCAAATAAGTATCAGCTCTTCAATAGCAGGACTGAGACAGCACCATGTGTTTTGTGTTTAAATTGTGCTAAATGAAAGTAGTGCCCACAAACAGGAGGCTCAGCCTTGAGGTAAGGCAGTGACCATTGTCTCCATTGCCTACTTCATAAGCATGTTCTCGGTGATGAACTGAGGGTAGAACCAAAGGGTTTGATACAGCTGTGGTGTCCCCAGCACAAGGAGGACATGGAGCTGCTAGAGCAAGTCCAGAGGAGGCAATGAGGATGGGCAGGGGCTGGAGCTCCTCCCATATGGAGCCAGGCTGGGAACATTGGGGCTGTTAATCCTGGAGAAGAGAAGCTGCGTGGAGACCTCAGAGCAGCTCCCAGTGTCCGAAGGAGGCTACAAGAAACCTGCAGGAGGGGCTTTGGCCAAGGGCCTGTAGGGACAGGCCAAGGAGAATGGCTTTAACCTGCCAGAGGGGAGACTGAGATGAGTTCTTAGGCAGAACCTCTTCCCTGTGAGGGTGCTGAGGTGCTGGCACAGGGTGCCCAGAGAAGCTGTGTCTGCCCCATCCCTGGAAATGTTCAAGGCCAGGTTGGACACAGGGGCTTGGAGCAAGCTGCTCTAGTGGAAGGTGTCCCTGCTTGTGGCAGGGGTTGGAGCTGGATGAGCTTTAAGGTCCCTTTCAACACAAACCAAGCTGCAATTCTAAGAAATAAAGCTCTGACAGTCTGCTGGTCAACAAAGCCTTTGTGCTAAATGGGGACGAGTCATATCTGAGCCTCTGCTCTGCTGGGAATTTAAGTAGGGGTGCAAAGAGCCTGAGTGCTGTTAGGAGGGAGGATTTGGGGTCTTCCTCTCCCCTGAACACCCAAGGTGCTGCTGGCCTGGGTCCCTTGATGAAGCTTTGGAGCAAATGCAGTACCCAGCTGTCTGCATCTGGGACTTCAAGCTGGGACAGTAATGGAAGCATTTCTGATTGAAAAGTAAAGGCATTTGCATCAAAATGAAAAAGAAGTTGTGCTTTTATTTTTCCTTCTAAGTAACAGCATGAACTGAGATAAAGGAGAGCTGGATTTCACCTACACAGAGGGTTGAACACTTCCAAGAGTGCTTTTCAAGAGGTAATCTTGTTTTTGAATACGGATATGACACACTACATATTGCTATGTACTAAACCAGGTTTGGGGATTTTTGAAGGCTGGATAAAACTCTTAAAGGGGCTGATATTTTTCAAATAAGACCTTCTGGTGCCATTAATTTTAAAACTTGTTGGGTGTATCCTGACCTGGCTCTTGGGAGCCCTTTGGGCTGACCCTTGCCTGGTCTGACAGCTCCCTGGCGGTTAATGTGTAATCCCCTGACTTGTTTTACCCCTGGCTCTGTGAATACCACAGCTCCCTTCAATGCAATATTAGATGAACCCTGTGGATGTAAAGGGCTTCCTCAGGGAAACACTGAAAGGAAGAGGTATGTGATAGATGGGGAAATACAAAGCAAACTGTCCTGGGCCTGTCTTCCTGGATAGGTCTCTACAGGAGAACTGGTCTTGGAGGTGTTGATTCAGCCAGAAGGAGTTTGGGGACAGAGGAATTGAGAGGTTGTTTTGCTGATCAAGTCAAACTAATTATCCGATGGAGGAGGGTCCTTTGGGAGAACAGTTTGCACAACACAAGCCTCTGAGGTAATGCCTCCTGTGAGATAAAACCCCTCCACCAGCCAGCCTGGAGCATCCTGCTCGCAGGCATCTCTCCTTCAACCCATCGCATGGTCTCCAGGAGGAGCTGCAGGCACTGCATCCACCACCACCTTCCTCTTTAACCAAGCAGGTACAAAAGGGTTTGATGGGTGGTGGGTCCAGTTTGACCCTGGTCATGCTACCTCTCCCATGCTTTGATGGCATGTTGAATTTCACTGTTCTTCAGGGACTGTATTGATAGGGCAAGGGGTGATGGGTTTAAACTAAAACAGAGAAATTCAGGTTTGAGTTAAGGAAGTTCTTCCCTGTGAGGGTGCTGAGGCACTGGCACAGGGTGCCCAGAGAAGCTGTGGCTGCCCCATCCTTGTCAGTGTTCATGGCCAGGTTGGACACAGCGGCTTGGAGCAAGTTGCTCCAGTGGAAGGCATCCCTGCCCATGGCAGGGCTTGGAGCTGGGTGAGCTTTAACCTCCCTTTAACCCAAAACATTGTCTTATATCCGATGATGAGAATAAAAGTGCCCTAGTATGGGGTAGGTTTGATTCAAAAACACCAACCTTCCTGAACCCATCTACAACTAATTTAGCGATATTTTAGCATGAGAATATCCAAGCTAAAGCCTTAAAAATTTGATTTATATATGGTATATTTTGTATTTTACACTCTTAGATGGATATTTGGGTTGGTCATAGGAAGCTCACTGCAATCCCAGCAAAGCTCTGCTAGAGCTAAGACCACTGTATTCCCTTAACTTTATGCAGGGTGGGGGTTCTTGGCAGGAGGCTGGGACTGGATGAGTTTTAAGGCCCCTTCAACCCAAAGCATTCTATGATATTATGTGGTGTGAATAAACGTGCACTAGTACGGGGTAGCTTTGCTTCAAAAACCCACGTTCCTGACCCCATCTACAACAGATTTAGGGGTATTTTAGCACTAATGTAGCCATTCATAGATTGATATTCCATCAAGTAATTCATCTGCAGAGGAATTGAATTGTGGAGAATATCCAAGCTAAAGCCTTAAAATTTTGGTTTATATATTTTGTATTTTACACCCTTAGGTGCATATTTGAGTTGGTCATAGGCAGCTCACTGCAATCACAGGAAAGCTCTGCTAGAGCTAAGACCACTGCTTTCCCTTAATATTATGCAGGGTGGGAGTCCCTCAAAAGCAGATAAACTTAGAACTTAAAGCAAATTTCAAGTACATGGCTTTGTGTTGTGATGAAAAGGATGCAGCACAAGTAATGAATCTACAGAAGAGCACTGATCCACTCTGAAAAATACAGAAAAAGAGAGAAAAAAAGGTCCTTAAAATTCCCAGAAATCAGAAAAGACAAAATGTTTTCTGTTTTTCACATTTGTGGACGTACTAATTTGATTTTATTGCATTACATTTGGATAGACATGATGTTTCCCAGTGTTTCATTAGTGCAGTGTATATCAATCATCGTAGAATTATTCTCTTTTAATTTCAGGTTGTGTAATGAGCTCATTCACCTCTTTGACTTCAGATCTTGGGCTACACACAGAAATACACCATTACAAATACACCATTTTCCATTGCATTTACTTTGTGGATTATACTCCAACTAAACTTCCACATTATTTATCTCTAAGGCATGTATTTCACTGATTCCTTTCATTTCAATCCAAATCCATCAACTTGTTGAAATGACAGATACAGGAAACCTCACGGTTCTCTCCAGCTTCATCCTCTTGGGTTTCTCTGATGCCCCAGAGCTACAAACCACCATCTTCACAGTCTTCTTATCCCTCTATGTTTTAATGGTGCTGGGGAACGTGACGATGATCCTGCTGATCAACACTGACCCCCACCTCAACATCCCCATGTACTTCTTCCTGAGCCACTTATCTTGCATGGATGTTTGCCTTTCCTCTGCTATCATCCCAAAAGCTCTGGAGACCTTCCTGCTGGGGAGAAGCCACATCTCCTTTTGGGGTTGCTTTGCCCAGATGTATATTTTCGTGGCTCTGGGTATCTGTGAGTGCTTCCTCCTTGGGGTAATGGCTTATGACCGATACACAGCTGTGTGCAAGCCCCTGCTCTACACCATTGCCATGACCAGGGCGCGTTGCTATGGCATGATGGTGCTGGTGTACACCATCGGGTTCCTCACCTCCCTGGTGCACATCACGCTGGCAGGGAGGTTGTCCTTCTGTCAGGCCAGGAGCATCAACCACTTCTTCTGTGAGCTGCCCACCCTCCTGCAGATCTCTTGCTCAGACACCCACAGAAACAAGTTTGTGTTGGTGTCCAGTGTTACGTTTAATGCTGTGGTCTCTCTCCTGATGATCCTGGTGTCCTACACCTACATCCTCCACACCGTCCTGCAGATCCCTTTGGCCACGAGGAGGCTGAAGGTCTTCTCTACCTGTGCCTCCCACTTGGCTGCCATCACCATCTTCTACGCACCCGGGATCCTCACCTATGTCCAGCCTCATGAGGCATCTTCATGGGATCAGGCAAAGCTGGTGTCGCTGTGTTACTCCATCCTCACCCCAACCCTCAACCCCCTCATCTACAGCCTGAGGAACAAGGAGGTGAAGGGGGCTCTGAGGAGGCTGTGGGAGCGAAAGCTGCTGCCACATCTATGCAGGGTTTGAAAGCACATTTGGAGTTCTTCAGTACTGTGGAGGTAAGGAAGGAATATGTGGAATATGTGATTATGGAATTGATCATTACTGGCCATTATTGGTCATTATTGCTCACCACTGGTCATTATTAGAGATAAGGAGATCACACAGCAAGTGCAGGGCATGGATAAACAGCACAACAAATTGTTGTCTTTAAACACCTTCAGGTGTTTGTAAGCGTGACCTGAGCCTTCAATAATTAATTCAAATAAGTATCAGCTCTTCAATAGCACACCTGAGACCCCACCATGGTGTTTTGTGTCTAAATAGTCCTAAATGAAAGTAGTGCCCACAAAAAAGAGGCTCATCCTTGATTTAAGGCAGTGACCAC
Organism: Pezoporus flaviventris; assembly: GCF_033815535.1. Lineage (NCBI taxonomy): Eukaryota > Metazoa > Chordata > Aves > Psittaciformes > Psittacidae > Pezoporus > Pezoporus flaviventris. The sequence goes on from NW_026892697.1 coordinate 175,499, forward strand.
TGTCTCCATTGCCTGGTGATACTTGTTCATCCCAAACGAGCTTGAAGACCTGAGGGACAGACCAACGGTTCAATACAGCTCTGGTATCCCCTGCAGTTCTGATACAGTTTTCGTGTCTATAGAATCTTAGAACCATAGAATAGTTTGAGTTGGAAAGGACCTTAAGATCATCCAGTTCCAGCCCCCCTGCCATTGGTAGGTAGGCCTCACACTAAACCATGTCACCCAAGGCTCTGTCCAACCTGGCCTTGAACACTGCCCGGGATAGAACATACACAACCTCCCTTAGCAACCCATTCCAGTGCCTCAGCACCCTCACAAGAAAGAATTTCTTCCTTATATCCAACCTAAACTTCCCCTGTTTAAGTTTTAACCCGTTGCCCTTGTCCTGTCACTACCGTGCTAATGAGGAGTCCATTCCCAGCATCCTTTAGACTCCCTTTTCAGATACTGAAGGCTGCTATGAGGTCTCCACTCAGCCTTCTCCAGGCTGAACTGCCCCAAATTTCTCAGCCTGTCTTCATAGAGGAGGTGCTTCAGTCCCTGATCATCCTCGTGGCCTCCTCTGGACTTGTTCCAACAGTTCCATGTCCTTTTTATGTTGAGGACACCAGAACTACACACAGTGCTCCAGGTGAGCTCTGACGAGAGCAGGGTAGAGGGGCAGGATCACATCCTTCGACCTGCTGGTCACGCTCCTTTGGATGCAGCCCAGGATACAGTTGGTTTCTGGGCTGCAAGTGCACACTGAAGCTGGCTCATGTTCATTTTTTCATCGCCCAGCACCCCCAAGTCCTTCTCTGCAGGGAATATAAGAAGGCCATGGAGCTGCAGGAGTAAGTCCAGTGGAGGCCACGAGGATGCTCAGGGGCTGGAGCAGCTCCCGTATGGCACCAGGCTGAGAACATTGGGGCTGTTGAGCCTGGAGAAGAGAAGCTGCTTGGAGACCTCAGAGCAGCTTCCAGTGTCTGAAGGGGGCTACAAGGATGCAGGAGAGGGACTCTTCATCAGGGACTGTAGGGATAGGACAAGGGGTAATGGGTTCAGACTGAAACAGGGGGGATCCAGATTTTATGTAAGGAAGGAATTCTTCACTATGAGGGTGCCAACGTGCTGGCACAGGGTGCCCAGAGAAGCTGTGGCTACTCCATCCCTGGCAGTGTTCAAGGCCAGGTAGGACACAGGGGCTTGGAGCAAGCTGCTCTAGTGGAAAGCGTCCCTGCCCATGGCAGGGGTTGGAAGTTGAGAGCTTTTAGGTCCCTTCCAACATAAACCAGTCTGGGATTCTGTGATACCTGATATGACCATCCAATACATTTATCCTGTGTAAGTGAGCTGGAGCAGTGCTAAGGACTTGTGATAGGCACACATAGGTTAGCATGTGGCCAGAAGTGTGTCCCAACTAAAATCTTCCTGGGATGTGTGGTCCTCACATCTTTTCCTTTCTGGATGCTCAGTACCAGGTCTGTGCTTTGTGGATTTGACCATGTCACATCCCCTTCTGTATGTCATCACATTATTGAGGAGGAAGATGCTCTAAATGAAACAGTAGATGGAGGGGTTTTAACATTTAATCCAAACACACCATTCTGTTTAATGAACTGTACAATTGCTGGAAGAACATGTACTTGTATAATGACAAACTGAATAAATTTGTGGTCAAAATAAGTACCTTTGGAAACCGTGGTCTTCTGCAAAGAACTGTGATGAATAATGAATGAATGCAATGGCAACCAGTCAAAATCTAATTTAAGTTGGTGTGAAGTGAAACGCTCACTTTATAAGCTTTTAATCAAAGTTTCTGATGAAGTTTTCATGAAAAATAAAGACATTTGAACAATTCCCTCAAGAAAAGAGAACACAACATGTGAAGCAACTGATTCAGATAGAATAAGAGAGGGACTCTTCATCAGGGCCTGTAGGGACAGGCCAAGGGGAATGGCTTTAACCTGCCCGAGGGGAGACTGAGATGAGCTCTTAGGCAGAAGCTCTTCCCTGGGAGGATGCTGAGGTGCTGGCACAGGGTGCCCCGAGAAGCTGTGGCTGCCCCATCCCTGACAGTGTTCAAGGCCAGGTTGGTCACAGGGGCTTGGAGCAAGCTGCTCCAGTGGAAGGTGTTGGGGTTGGAGCTGGAGGAGCTTTAAGCTCCCTTCCAACACAAACCATTCCATGATTCCATGATTTTGCATAACTGAGGAGGGGTGATTCTCATTAACACAATAAAGGAGCTCTTTGCTCCTTTCTGCTCCATTCTTTCATCCTCTGCACACAGGAATACATCAGAGGAGGCTAAATGCAGAGCTGCCGCTGTGTTTAGGGCATTGCGTTGTGGAAAACCCAGTTCCCCTCTCCTTGAGACATCAGGGAGTGCAGCCACAGTAATTGCCATGGCCAGCATCACCTGGGTCCTTCTCACACACCCTCTGACATAGGCTCAGGCTCTATTTAAGCACAGTCCTGGCACTGGGCCCACCTCCAGGGCTGTGCTGTAACTGGGCTTGCTCCTGGTCAGTAGCAACCATGAACTTGACTCTTAGTTTCCCCTGGGCTATCAGTGGAAGCTGCTGCTGTGCTCAGGCACAGGGGGACCGTGCTCTGCTTTGTGGCCACTTTCATCTCCCAGCTTACCTTCCCATTGGGAATAACTGGTCCTGGCTGCTCCCTTGAGGCACCTTGCATCATGCAAACAGCACAAACAGCTCTTAATGAGAGGCAAGACCCTCTGGTGTCCAAGCTAGGGACAAGGCAAGCTCTAATGGAAACTAAGTGTTATAAACATCTCCCCCTCCTTGTCTGTGTCTGTCTCCAGGTCTCTATTTGCTACATAAAGAGCTTATTGCTAAAGGTCTCTAACAGGTTGCAGTTGGTTATTTCTGCTTTGCAGAGCATGAAGTTCTGCAGCATTCCTCAGTGGTACCTTCTCAGTTAACAGGTTGTGTTGGGGAAGAGTTGGGGGGGAGGAAATATCACTTACAGCAGCCCCACAACAAGAAAACAGGGGAAAAATCATACTTCTCCCTAAAGACATTACATTCAATCGTACTAAAATCCTTGGCAATAGGGGAAAATCCTACTCTCAGCTGCTACTTCTCCTAAACCAGATGTGAGATGAAGCCCACAGCAAGGAGGTTAGAAATAGGTGGCCTTTAAGCTCCTTCCAACGCACACAGTGCTGTGAAACCTCTTTGGCTGAGCTGGATGTTTGCAGTGGTAGGAAGGAAGGTGCAGGATGACAGACACAGCTGTGCTGCCTCCAGGCTGGGATGTTCTGGTCACACAGCAATTTAGCATCTTCCCAATGCTCAATCACAGCACATACCATGCTCATCCTCTGGCAGCTCAGTGGCTCCTCTTCTCCTCCCGTTTCCTTACTTTGCACTGCACACCCTTCTGGGAGCAAATGGGATTTTATGCATTTCCTTGCATTAGCCCAAAGTAAAGTGATGTATTTTGGATGTACCTCCTCAAAACCCTTCATCCCTCCTTGAACTTGCCTCTGGATGAATCACTGCTTGAATCAGTGCAACTTCTAAAGCTAAACTGAAGAGGGAAATTCCTCATGGGCTTATTTTTGCCACCTCCTATGATATCACATCTTTCCCCCCCAAAAAAAAACCAAAACCCAAGAGATGACAAGGGAATATTTATCAGAGACCAATATTGAGGGGATGCTTAACATCACCGAGCCTCTGCAGAGTTTAAAGCATGGTTAGGATGTGCTGTACCTGCTCCTGTAAAGACATTCAGTCCCTTCCTCTTCCAGACAGCTGACACAAAACAAGTTAAAAAGGGAAAGAGGAGGAGTTCTATCAACCGATTGGGACCGGGTTGGTCAATGAGCAGCTCGCAATGAGGTTATTTGCTGTTGCTTTTTTAAGGGCATCTTTAACATCCTTGTTCCTCAAGCTGTAGATCAGAGGGTTGAGCATAGGGACAAGGAGGGTGTAAAACACAGCGGTGACTTTCTCTGTCAGCAGACTTAATCCTCAGGATGGACAAGAGGATGTATACATAGGAGGTGATGATGAGGACCAGCACAGACATGGAAATGCTCCCATGAAGAATTACAAGCAAAAGCTCATTGAGGTGGCTGTTGGAGCAAGAGAGCTTCAGCAAAGGGTTAGTGTCACAGAAGTAATGGTTGATGGTGTTTGGACCGCAGAAAGGCAACAGCAGCAAGCAACAGGTTTGAATTAGGGAATTCAAACTCCCCCCCATGTATGATGCAGCCACCAGCTGAACACAGACCCCTGGGGCATGGAAACCGTTTAGAGCAGTGGGTTGCAGATGGCTACATAGCGGTCATAAGCCATCACAGCCAGCAAGAACACCTCTGTGGTCACAAACATGAGGAAGAAGAAATGCTGCAGGAAGCAGGCAGGGTAAGAGATGGTTTTGTTTTCCACCAAGAAGCAGCTTTGGAGCAAAGACAGAGGAGTAGCAAAGATCGACAGCAGAGAGATTGCAGAGGAAGAAGTACATGGTGGTGTGCAGCCAGGGGCTTGTCTTGATCACTGCCATCAGCCCAAGGTTGCCCATGAGAGTGATGAGATAAATCATGAAGAAGATTACAGAGAGGAGTCTGCATCTTGGGCTCGCTTGTCAGGCCAAGGAGGATGAAGTGGGTCACTGCGGTGTGGTTGCCTTCAGCCCTGTTACTGTATTGCATGGCAGCATCCCTGCGGGAAGGAGGAAAGATGGAGTGAAATAGGGAAGAGCAATGCCATGTGGCTTGCATATACTCTGTTAGGCTGGACATTAAAACAATAAAGATTTGATAGTTGAGGCAACATCTAACTGTGGTTCTTGGTGAATCTTCACAGGCAGAGAAACACATCCAAAAGGCCTTCAGAAATCTCTTAATCATGAGGCTAAATCAGACCTTTTCTTTTAAAAAACCAAACCCAATCTTGAACCATTTGAAAACTGGAGAAGAGCTGAAGAACTTGCAAACTGGTCATCACATTTCATTAAGGAGGCAGAAAGAGGGACTGCTCCATGAGAAAGACTAAACACATCTGAGTGTGATGCCCCAGGAGCCCTGAATCCATCACCCCAGCTCTGATACAGCATTGCTGGATCCCCAGCTGCCCACAACAATTGTTCAGTGAGATACTGAAGTCTCAGGAGCTTTCCCTGGCAGCGTGGGGCAGTGAGTCCCGTCCTAGACAGCAAAAATAGGCTGAGCTGCCACACTGCTGTCAGTAGAATCATAGAATAGTTAGGGTTGGAAAGTACCTTAAGGTCATCCAGTTCCAACCCCCCTGCCATGGGCAGGGACACCTCACATTAAACCATGTCACCGAAGGCTCTGTCCAACCTGGCCTTGAACACTGCCAGGGATGGAGCATGCACAACCTCCCTGGGCAACCCATTCCAGTGCCTCACCACCCTTACAGTAAAGAACTTCTTCCTTATACCCAACCTAAACTTCCCCTGTTTAAGTTTTAACCCATTACCCTTTGTCCTATCACTACTACCACTACTAGTCAGGTTCCAGCACAGAGAGAAATATTTCCCTCAGTGTGGCAGATGAGTCTAACAGAGAGTCAGTGCACTTAACTTCTGTTATCTGCTCCAGCTCAGGTATTATTTCCGTGGTTTTCCCCACTCAAGGTCAGGAAGGCATGGCAGGCTGCTCCTCACAACTCTGAGACTAAGAAATGAACTGGACATCATGTTCTGTAGGTAGTAGAATGCTGTTAGCAGTATTTGAGGGGATTCATAGAATCCCAGACTGGTTTGGGTTGGAAGGGAGCTTAAAGCTCCTCCAGCTCCAACCCCAACACCTTCCACTGGAGCAGCTTGCTCCAAGCCCCTGTGTCCAACCTGCCCTTGAACACTGCCAGGGATGGGGCAGCCACAGCTTCTCTGGGCACCCTGTGCCAGCATCTCAACACCCTCTCAGGGAAGAGCTTCTGCCTAAGAGCTCATCTCAGTCTCCCCTCGGGCAGGTTAAAGCCATTCCCCTTGGCCTGTCCCTACATCCCTTGTCCCAAGCGCCTCTCCAGCTTTCCTGGAGCCCCTTCAGGCACTGGAGCTGCTCTCAGGTCTCCCCTTCAGGAGCCTTCTCTTGTCCAGGCTGACCCAGCCCAGCTCTCTCAGCCTGGCTCCAGAGCAGAGCTGCTCCAGCCCTCGCAGCATCTCCATGGCCTCCTCTGGCCTCTCTCCATCAACTCCACGTCCTTCTTGTGCTGTTGCCCCAGAGCTGGATCAGGACTGCAGGGGGGTCTCCCCAGAGCAAGGTAGAGGGAGGAAAAGAGGTGGGGAGGCAAATGCCCAAATAAATGATCTCTGGATGGTCCCAGCACTTCAGGTTTGGGTTTAATGCTTCCCACTGGGGTGGCTGCTCTCCGCTTCCCTGTTGAACCCCACATTGTTACTTATATCTCTGTGAGATTTTGCACTTTTTACATATTTATGAGCTCCCAACACACCAGAAATAGCCAGAAATGTTGTATATAGATTTCTAGGTTCTATTTCTAGCTGCTTTTACCTTCCCTTAAATGAACATCTTCTGAGAACACTCCAACATCCTTATCCCCAGAAATCCAGAACAGACCACCCAACCCTATGGCTGGGACAAAGCACCAACCTTCTGCCATTGAGGAATAACCTTTCAGAAGGTTGCTTGAGGTTTTGCAGTGCGTTTTTAGTCTTCTTAGAGGAAAAACCTGGAAGGTTTCCTCATGGAATGTGCCCTGTGTGTCATTCCCAGGTATTTCTGTGCCACTGCATGCTGTGGTGCAGCTCTTGTCCTCTTCAGTTTAGGGCTGGGGCAGAAAACCAGCCTTTTTAATGCTTTCCCTAAGGTTTTATCACCATCAGATGGTGATACACACATAGGGTGGGAAGATAATGCCTAGAAACTCAGACCTATGGAAAACACACAGCTCAGGTATATTCTTGTTGAGCTTTTTGCCCCAAATCAGTAAATTTAGAAGCTTGAAAGCTGTGGGTTTTAATCTAGCTCTACATTTGAAGCCTATGATCCTGCTTGCCTGCCAGATTCTTATATGCCAGATCCTTACCTAGCATCCTTATGCAGCTTTCTGGGATTTACACACACGGTGTGTGCGTTATCCTAAGGCAGAAGATCCATGATCTGTTTTCCTTCATTCTTCAGGTGGCTCTAATGCTATAGGAGGGGGAAGTGGCAGCTCATGGATGAAGTGAGCCAAGCGCAAGTAATGCAGCAGCTCCGTCAGCAAGAAGCTTTTTGCCCAGAGCGGGTGATGACACTGTCCCAGAGGGGGACAGCACCTGGGTTTATTTACTCCTTTGGTCCTCATGGATAAAACCCCTGAAGTAAAGCTTAGCTGAGCAAAAAGGGGATCATTAGAGACTCCCAGCAGAGCCTGGAAGAGGTTTGGACCTGGGTCCCGCACCCCAGCTAATGGTGCAAGGCTCATTAACCTCAGTGCTAATGTGGAAGGGCAGGGGGGGTCATCTCTGCTGAGGCAGAGGTGGGAAAGAAGCCTAGGAGTGTGTTTAATGGGATGCCAGGGGTTGGGATTTATTGTGCCGTTTGAACTGTGCAAGTCTAGAGCTTCACCTAAACCATAGTTTAAGGTAGCTGGAAGCACCAAGTGCTGTAACCAAAGTCAAATGTGCACATGAATCACTTCATCTCCCTGCATATGGCAATGGTTTTTATAGTTTGAACTGAAACCCCCCTGATCTCTCCCACTGATCACTCTGTGCCTGGAGATCACCACTGCAACTGCACCCAGAGAGCCGTGGAGGCAGAGGAGATGCACTTCCAACCCAAAGGTATGAAGCACAACGTGTACTTCAGCACAAGCCAAGTGTACAAACACCAAACCTGGTTTCTGTGGTCACACTCACGATTTTACTTGAGGCTCACTGAGGGTTTTGTGTGCATCAATTGATACAACAGCAGCAAACTTTAATGTTCCTTTAAGTCAATTAAAGGTACATGAAAGGGCAGTTCAACTTTGTTAGAAATGTTTTGTCATTTCTGCCTCATTCCTTGATCTATTTGTGGCATTGTGACAGTGTGATACATCACGATGTACTAGTGCTACTACTACAAGGATACTCAGGCCAGCAAGAAGTGGGCAAGAACTGAAGACTGTTTGCAGCTGCTTTATCCTGCTGCTGACTTATTTTACTTCCCTTCTATAAGCATTTTTCCACCTCTTACTTCCATTTATGATTACTTCTTTAAACATTCATCCCCTCACTAAAACCCCATTTCACTGTTACCTTTCCACGTGGTCACAACAAAAGTGTTTGGAGATAAACCAGGAATATTGAATTAAAAATCTCCTGTTAGGGCAAAGTATGGATTGAAACATTTAAGGGAATACAGATCAGGAAAAACAACCCCAGTTTTTTGTCTTTAGTGCATTTTGAAATGAAGTCATTTAATTAAGTAATGAAATCTGAGTATATAAAATGACTGAACCACTGTGACTACCAGGTAAGTATCAGTTAAGGATGACAAATCATGGCAACACCATAGGAAAATGTCTTTCAATCAAGTTTCACTGATAGCTTAATACATGTAAGAAACATGTTTCAAAATACAAGTATCTTCATCATTTGAAATTCAGAGGGACTATTCACTGGGGACTGTAGTGATAGGACAAGGGGTAATGAGTTAAAACTTTAACAGGGGAAGTTTAGATTGGATCTAAGGAAGAAGCTCTTTCCTGTAAGGGTGGTGAGGCACTGGAATGGGCTGCCCAGGGAAATTGTGAATGCTCCATCCTTGGCGGTGTTCAAGACCAGGTTGGACAGAGCCTTGGGTGCCATGGTTTAGTGGGAGGTGTCGCTGCCCAAGACAGGGGGGCTGGAACTGGATGATCTTAAGGGCCTTTCCAACCCTAACTATCCTATGATGTTATGATTCTATGGTATCAAAGGTCTCTGTGCTGCCAAGCTTTTTAGCATCTGATTATATCGGTTCTGCCTCCTTCACTGAGCACAGGTTGAAGCTACTTTCCCACAGACAACAGACAACATCTCATCTCTTGCTGCTGTTTGCCAGAGCACACAGAAGAGATTGTTCCCCATCCATGTTCTGTTCACAACATCAGTTAATTCCCACTCACAGCAGGTAAAGGAAAGATATTTTCCCCCGTCGGTGTGTTTTGGCTTCTCTGAGACCCAGACAGCTCTCGGTTAGGATCGATTCTGTGTTCAGGATTGTCTTTCATCTATGGAAATGAGCCACTGTCTTAACTCCTATATGAAATACACTATTTGGTATTTCCTGGTGTGCACTAGCAAGAGTTAAACATGGGCATGGAATGTAGGTGCTTGTCTCGTGCTGGACTTCACTTTCTGCCTTAAAGTGAAATCTATCGTGAAGCTGCAGCCTGGGGAGGGATTCCCCTTGATATTCAAAGCTGGAGCTTGAGATCTTGATTCCGACCAGCTTCTTCTCTTTGAAAGGCACAAGCGACTGCAATGAATCTTTTGAAACCTTTTCTCTGACTCTTTTTCAGCAAGCAAATGTAAAACTACACTTCCTCTTCCCTCCCACCCCAGCATCTTTAATAAAGAGCTCACAGGTAAGAGTGAGGAATTTTATTGGAGCTGAGGGAAAAGGTCAAGAATCTTGCAAGAAAAATAGATATTTATCAGTGACAAAAGTTATAACTGAATAAAGCTGATTGGTGTTTCCTGTGAGGAAAAGAGGCCTGGGATAATTCAGGGTAATTTCTTCATGCAAGCTAGTGACTCAGAAGTGAATTCAAGTTTGAGGTTCCATTACTCTTGGTTTCCTTTAGGGGAAGGATGATGCGACCTGGGGAGTCTATTTCTCGTGCAATACTGTCATTGACTTTTGTGCAGTAACTGGAGAAGAACCTGCATCGAATCATGGAAATAATTGGGAAAATGCCATTGTTTTAGTGCCCCATAGGCTTTCTCATTTGAGGTGAATTGTTCATGTCCTCGATGACAGAACTCTTCCATGTTGCCAGCCATTTAAGAACCTTCTCCCACACCTCACCAGAGCCCCCTTCACCTCCCTCTTCCTCAGGCTGTAGATGAATGGGTTGAGCATGGGGTTGACCACGGCGTAGAAGATGGAGGCCACCTTATCCAGGCTCCTGTGACTAGATGGAGGTTGTAGGTACATGAAGAATGCTCTCCCGAAGAGCAAGGCAACAGCCATTAAATGGGAGGCACAAGTGTGGAAGGCTCTGGCCCTGCTCTGTGCTGAGCACATCCTCAGCACAGTGCGGATAATAGACATGTAAGAGAGCAAAATGATCACGCGTGCAATCACCGCATTGATGGTGACAAAGGCAAAGATGACCATCTCACTGCTGTGGGCGTCGGAGCACACGAGCTTTAGCACAGGGACTACATCACAAAAAAAGTGGTCAATGCTGTTGGGACCACAGAAGGAACCTCCAAACGTGCACCATGTGCAGATGATGACACTGAGGAAGGCAAATAGGTAGGACGATGCTACCAGCTGCCTGTAAACGTGGCTGGAGATGATGGTCACAGAAAGCAGGGGCTGGCAGATAGCAACGTGCCGATCATAGGCCATTATGGCCAGGAGGTGACACTCAATAGTAGCAAAAAGCGAAGGTGAGGAACTGCATCATGCAGCCAGTGAAAGAAATGGTTATGTCCTCTGATAACAGGTTTGCCAGCATCCTGGGGGAGATGACTGTGGAACAGCAGATGTCAACAAACGCAAAATGGGTGAGGAAGAAGTACATGGGGGTGTGGAGGCTGGGAGACACCCGAACCAAGATAATTCCAACATTCCCTATGAGTGTCACAACGTAAATCAATAGAAACAAGGCAAAAAGTGGGGTCTGCGCACATGGGCTATCTGTAATTCCCAAAAGGATAAATTTAATCTGTGTGAGATTTCCCCCCATGACCAGTTGTTACCTGCTGAGGCAAAATCAAGAGAATATCACATTGATCAAAAACAGAGATTTGCTTTTGGACCATATCTAACGCCAATCAATGACCATTTCAACTGTGTCATTTTAAAATATTCCAATATATTTTCTAACCAAAATGTATCTATTTTACGTTTTTCAGATGAGGTATTCAGAAAAGTACCGGGAGTTTCCTGAAGCAGTTAATGGCAGTTTTGTTTTTCTATGCTGGGAAAAACTAAACTCTGGATTTAGTCAAGCATGTGTGTTTTCAGGTTTGAGTAAAGAATCAGATCTTTATTCACTTTCAGTTTGAAGGGAATTTGTGTCAGAAGACACCTCAGAGGAACCTCATAGGATCGCACGTAAGCGTGGAGCAAGAGAAAGTCCCAGTCCCAGTGAAATCACAGCTTACAGATGAATGACCTCTGGACATTTGCTCTTGGCTTTTGATTATCATTCACTCACCAAACCACATTTATCAAACTATTTGAGCTTATTCACAATAGATAACACTCACACTGGTAAATTCATGAGAGCTACCTTTCTGAGCTACAGCATGCTGAAGCACCCTAAACCCATAGGCATTAGGTTGCTTCCTTTAAAATGGAATTGATATTACAACATGTTGATTCCAAAGGCTGATTTCTTAGTGACTGTATTCTGCTGACAATCTGAAATGTTTCATTTCTTTATAACAGAGTAAGATTCATCCTCATTTAAGTCTTGAATAAATCCGTGCATCTTGCTTTAGATGCCTATATAAAAGAAACACAACCTGCATCAGACATTGCTCCCTCTTCTTATAAAGAAAACCCACGTTGGTAAGGCTGTTTTCTGACCAAGACAGAAAAAAGACGACCTGAGGACATGCAGAAGCCAGCCCACTGCCTCAATGCAGGCGAGGCTCTGCTTTGTGTTAGTGTTACCTCTTGTGCCTTCCCTGTGCCATCAAGGATGGGAGCCAAGGGTTTATCCTCAACACAGCAGAGAACATCCACGCGCCAGCATCAGCTCTGTTAAGCACCTGATGTGAAGAGAGGGGAGCTCCTGCCAGACTCCAAGAGCCCAGCTTGTGGTGCTGGGGCTGTAAATACAGTTGCATGTGCTCTCCTGGGAGGAAGACTCTAGGAGTGCTCATGCTTTCCTAGAGGAAAACAAAGAGAAGGGAAAGCAAAGGGTGTGAAATCACCTCTGAAAGGCATTGTGGTGCTTGGGCATCTGAAAGACATAGCATGAGTGAGCCATCCTTGAGCACAGCTACAAGGCAGCAGTGATGAGCAGCTTGTATGATGCTTCTGACATACTTGTGGACCATGCAGAAGTTTCACTTTGACATTGGCAACAGAATGAGAATGGGTTTTGAGACATTTCAGATCTTGCAGAGGGTCCTCAAATGGAAACTGATGCACAAATGACCCCATCTCTGGATTTGCTGCTGTCCCTCTCTGTGCACACCTGAGAGCCCAGCTTTTCAGCCCCCGTGGGGTTATATACATGTAGTGCCTAGATGTCCAACAGCTGAGCTGGTGCCTCTGGGCTTCCACTGTATTCAAGGGTGAGAAATGGGCATTTTTAGGCAGGGATGAATTGTCCCAGGGTGAACTAATAGGCCTTTATCCCCCTGAGCAGCCTCAGCTGCGGCTTCATCCCACCCTCTGCCTGTTTGTCCCCCATCTCTATTTAAGAGATTTAATTCTGTTTTACCAAGTATAATATTGGGCTTTTATGGCAGGACCTCTGTTATTTACCTGATATGAGAATTTTGTGTCTACAGCCAGGGGATTCTGAATTTTGTAGATCCCTTCTCTGCAAAGATTGAAGCAGACTCATGCAATGATGCTTTTGTCATCAAATGTGTTTTCAGAACCCCAAGCCTGTTTCTTGTTGCTGTAATTGACAGCTATTCTTCCCCTGTACGTTAGACTGAGGTTCCTCTTGGGAGTTCCCTCAGTTGGTTCCACCACACACAAGACTATAGCAATCCAGACCTCCCTTAGCAATGTAGCACCAAGTCTAGGTAAACCTTTATGTATTGCAGTTGTCTCTGCTTTGGAATTTTTCTTAAACCAAAGAGGGGATAAGAACACCAGAGTGGGGTAATTCATCAAGCAGCGATGAGCCTTACACGTGACACTTCTCATCTAGGCTCCCTTTCCCATTAAAGCTTGGACCAGATGATCTCTTGAGGTGAAACTTGGGTTATCTGTGGTTCTATGATTCTATTTGTATATATTCTACATGTCTCAGCTACAATATGCAAGAAAGAAGCAAAAAACCAAGGTGTGGTGAAGGTTTTCAAGAAGCTCTCTGATATCAAAGTCTCTGTGCTGCCAAGCTCATCAGCAAGTAATTACATCAATTCTGGCTTCCTCACTGACCACAGATAGAAGTCACTTTTCCACAGACCTCTCACTGCTGTTTTCCAGAGCACACAAAAGACACTGTTCATGACCCATGTACTTCCCAAATAGAAGTTAATTCTCCCTCACAAGAGGTAAAGGAAAAACATTTTCCCACACCAGTGTTTTTTTGCTTCTTTCTGACCCAGGCAGCTCTCGGTTACCATTGATTCTGGGTTCAGGATTGTCTTTCACCAACGGAAACTTGCCTCATGCTGTATTTATAAGTGCAACCCACCACTTGGTGTTTCCTGGTGTGCTTTAGTGTGAGCTGGGCATGGACATGGGATGTGGGTGCTTATCTCCAGCTGGAATTCCATTTTTCTCACCATTTAAGTAAAGGGCACTTAAAAAGAGTGTAAAACACCACTTAAAATGAATAGGAGGACCACTTGATATGCCCAGTTTGTCCTTAACACTGGGTAGTCTCAGCACAGTTCATCAATCTGCACTAGGTATTACATTTTCTACACTTCCTTACATGAAGTGAAATCTCCTGTGAAGCTGCAGCCTGGGGAGGGATTCCCCTTGACATTTTAAGGTGCAGCTTGAGACCTTGATTCCCACCAACTTCTTCTCTTTGAAAGGCACAAACGAATGCAATGAATCTTTTGAAACCTTTTCTCTGACTCTTTTTCAGCAAGCAAATGTAAAACTACACTTCCTCTTCCCTCCCACCCCAGAGGCATTAATAAAGAGCTCACAGGTAAGGGTGAGGAATTTTATTGGAGCTGAGGGACAAGGTCAAGAATCTTGCAAGAAAAACAGATATTTATCAGTGACCAAGGCTATAACTCAATAAAGCTGATTGGTGTTTTACGTGAGGAAAAGAAGCCTGGGATAACTGTGGCTAATTTCTTCCTCAAAGCTGGTAACTGTGAATTGAAATGAAGTTTGATGTTCCTTCTCCTCTTGGTTTCATTACAAGGAAGGAAGATGTGATGTCACACATCCGATTGAAGGGACATAGGGGTTGCTGTGACTCCCTCTCCTGGTCAAAGTCCCTCTGGGTACCACCAGCTCAGCCACATTAAAAAGCACAGCAGCATCCACAGTGTTGTGGCTGCTCGTGCAGAGCCTCTGCAGCTCTGGAATAGGGAAGAGAGATGTGCAATGTGGTCCCCTGTCCCCTTGCACCCATTCCAAATGCTGGTCCTGTCTCTGTGCTGCCACCCGGAACCTCACCATCTTGTCCCACACCTCCCATCTCCATGCTCAATCCCAGCCTGACAGCAGGAGATGGATGGGGAGAAGCTGTCACCTTGGGGACCAGGAATGTGTGCAGGGAGGTCACTGACAGAGGAATAAAGTCTGGAGGGGGCAGAGAGCAAAGGGGCTGCTCCATAGTCCCCTTCAAACTGCAAACTCCAGCACCTCACTGCACACCATGGGGCAGGATGAAGGATGCTGGGGCTCTGCAGGAAACAATGGACATTCTCATATGGATGCTGATGGTTTCTGCCCCTGGTGGTACCCTGGTGATGGAGGCACTGGGCAAGGGCTGAAATCCCTCCCTGCTCTGCATGCAGCTGGATCCAAACTGGGACTCAGCTTTGACTTCTTTGCAATCAGTGCTTGAATCCTTCCTATGGCCATCATAAGGGAGAGGAGGGCCTCTGCCCTCCATGTCCTGCAGGGTGCCCACGAGGGCTATGTGAGCAGTGAGAGCATTTGGGACCAGGACTGATGCAAAGCAAGGAGGGACCATATCCGTGCACATCCCCTTATGTCCATCACATCCATACACATATCCCATGCCCTGCAGAGCAGGCTCTGCCCCATCCATCTCCTGCTCTGGCTGCAGGGCTGGTATTGAGCAGGGAGATGAGGAGGTGAGAGAGGCAGAGTTGACAATAAGAGGAGGGTGGAGGGGGCTCATCCACAGCATTGCACCGCGTCCTGCAGCTCCTATGAATGGTTTTACTGCTGGAGAGAGAAGGAAAGGGGAGGATGTGGCTCTGGAAGGGGTTGGAACCCCAAAGGATGCCCAGATTGTGGGGGTTTGCTCCCAGTGTGCACTGCCAGGGGATCTGGCTGATCTCTGGTGGGAATCTGTGTTACATGCACTTTCCTTTCATGTTTGGCTGTAGAAGGAGGTTCCCCATAACCCCCATGAAGGCTTTAACCTGTCAGAGGGGAGACTGAGATGAGCTCTTAGGCAGAAGCTCTTCCCTGGGAGGGTGCTGAGGCGCTGGCACAGGGTGCCCAGAGAAGCTGTGGCTGCCCCATCCCTGGCAGTGTTCAAGGGCAGGTTGGACACAGGGGCTTGGAGCAAGCTGCTTTAGCAAAGGGGGTCCCTGCCTGTGGCAGAGGTTGGAGCTGGAAGAGCTTTAAGGTCCCTTCCAACACAAACCTCTCTGGGGTTCTGTGATGGGCTTGGGAGCATCCATCAGAGCCACCAGCGACAGGGGCAACCCTAAAGCACCCTTCAGAAGGGCCTTTTTCCCCTGGTGCTGCCCATTTCAGTCCTTTACCACACTCCTCACTGTTCCTCCCCATCTCCTTCCTTTCACTTTTGGGCACCGCTCCCTCAGGCTCTCCTTTGTCTCTTTTGCTTCCAGCACGATGGGTGGAAGAAGGTGAATGTCATCATCAAGGAGAGCACAAGGACTGGGGGTGCCTGTGTCCCCCATGGGATTAAGAACCAAGTTCCCCAGGAAGCCCTGTCCAGGCAGAGGAAGGACAGGAGGGTGACCATGAGCAGCCAGCACAGAGGGACCAAGGCCAAGTCATTCCTGACCAACCTGAGTGCCTTGGGTGATGTGAGCATTGATGTTTGCATGGACAAGAAGTAGAGGACAGCATTTACCTCGTCGTTAGCAAGGTCACCACGATCTTCTGTTGGCTCATTTGCAGCCAAACTTGTGAGCTATGGTTTGAGTACAAGGAATTGAAAATGGGTGGAAAGCTGGTTCATTGCCTGCGGCGCCTGACATTGCTTATGGACCCTGGTACCAGCTCCCATTAGCGAGATCCCCCTCATCTCCCTGCCATGATAATGTCAACCGTGGCCCTTGTGAACCTGTAACTGCCTCAGAAATGCTCCAAAAGTGGATTTGAAAGGTTGGGTTGTTCTGTGGTTTGCTCTAAGGGAGCCCAAAGCCCTGTTGCTTGCTCAAGCTGAGGTCATCTCCTCTGGGTATATTTCTTCTCCAAACTAATCAACACAGAGAAGAGATAATGACCTGCTTTGGGCTTTGTCACCTCCTGGGGCACAAAGAGATTCACAGTCCCCACATCCCCACATCACTTGAAATAGGAAGGGGGTTTGCTGATGCTGGTTCATTCCCAGGCTCCCTGCACAGCTCCAGGCACGTTCATCTTCACATCCATCTCCGAGAGCATCAGGAGGGCAGCAGAAACCGAGCTGAGATGTAAGTGAGGGGCAGCATCTTTCAGCCCATCATTCTCCTGTGGTTCTCTCTTGCCAACAAGCAGCAGCTCCTGTCTTCATCTCCTGCCCTACTGCAGGGTCCTGGGCTTCTTGATGATGCTCTGGGCTTCCCAGGGAGCTGCTTGTGCTGTGTGATCCCCATGCTGCTGCTGAGAAGGCAGGTTTGGAGATCACCCTGGTGGAGAACACACTCAGGAGACTTCCTCTCCTCTGACCACAGATGTTTCCTGGATGAGCACCAGAAGCTTTCCTGTACAGGACATTCGGGGTGTTCCCCATTGCTGAGATGAGGCAGCTCCAAAAGATGACTTTTTTCCCCAAAAACGTGTTTGAGAAGAGATTGCTGAGCTCTGGGGTTTGTCCACTTCTATTGGAGACTCAAGGAACAAGTTAAAGAACCAATAAAAGGTTTTAGATCTGACAAAGTGTGTCAGGAGGGAGGGGAAACTGATATTAACCACTGTGTAAGGTTACATAGAATCATAGTATGGTGTGTGTTGGAAGAGACCTTAAATCTCACCCAGTTCCAAGCCCCTGTGATGGCCGGGGACACCTTCCACTAGAGCAGGTTGCCCTGTCCAACCTGTACTTTCCATAGGTCACGAATTCGTTCTAGTTAGGAAGAAACCGAAGCAGAGAGGGAAGAAGCGGGTGGTTGGCAAATGCCCATGAGAGGATGAAGGATCAACTCTGCACTGTGAAAACATAACGTTTCTCTGTGTTCCAGGTTGAGCCGGATGGTCTCCAAGCCCCAGGCTCAGCATTAACGCAGGCAATGAAGTGCAGCACTAAGGTAAAGTTATATGGGTGTGCAACCTTCCCACTGCTTTCCACAGGGGTCATTGATCAACATCTCAAGGTGAGCCAGAGGAGCAGGCACCGTGTTGTGACATGGTATTTAACTGCTTGAGCACCCCTTTGTTCTACCTGTGCTGGCACAGGACTTTCACCAACCTGTTCCTCATTGAGCTGTGCCTGAACTCTCCCTTTCCATCCTGCAGGACTGTCTCTGAGCAGCTCCCACCACATAGAGGCTTTTCCACCTGGGACATCCCTGCCTCTTGGAGAAGAAACCTCCAGCCAGGAGCTCACACACAAAGCACCATCCAACCCATGGCACAAAGCAATTGCACCCAAGTGACCGAGTTCAGCCTGGTGGGGTTCACAGAGGACTCGGTGTCTCAGGTCTACTTGTTCCTGCTCTTCCTGCTCACCTACCTTGTCACCATTGTGGGCAACCTGGGCATCATCATCTTAATCAGGGCCAGCCACCTCCTCCACTCCCCCATGTATTATTTCCTGGGCAATCTGGCCTTTGTAGACCTTTGTTCTTCCACTGTCATCACCCCCAAGATGTTGGTTGACTTGATGTCAGAGAAGAAGAGCATTGCTTATGCTGGGTGTGTGGCTCAGGTCTTCCTCTTTCAGTTTTTTGGGATAACTGAATGCTTCCTGCTGGCTGCAATGGCCTATGACCGTTACGTGGCCATTTGCCATCCCCTGCTGTACCCCCTTGTCATGTCCCCAAAGTGCTGTTTCCAGCTGGTGACTGCCTCGTACCTCGTGGGGCTGACCAATGGTGTGGGACAGACCATCAGCATGTCCACCCTGTCCTTCTGCAGCTCCAGCGCCATCAACCTCTTCTTTTGTGACTTTTCCCCCCTCATCTCGCTCTCCACCTCTGACACCACCCTCAGCCACACCATCCTGATCACTGCAGCATCTCTCTTTGGTGTGTCCAGCATCCTGATTATCCTGCTCTCCTACGTGGCCATCATCGCCACCATCCTGAGCATCAATTCAGCCGAGGGCAAGCGCAAAGCCTTCTCCACCTGCACCTCCCACCTCACCACTGTCAGCATCTTCTATGGGGCATGCTTTTTTATGTATTTATTCCCCAGCTCAGACAGCTCAAGGGCAGCAGATAAATGGGCTGTGGTGCTCTACACCGTGGTGACTCCCATGCTGAACCCCTTGATCTACAGCCTGAGGAATAAGGAGGTGAAGGAGGCTTTGCGGAGGCTCACAAAAATAAGATGATCTTGAATGGTGCAAGCTTAAGGCCAGACAGAATGAAGATGTGGGGTAGATGCTCAGGTATTGGTTAAGTATGGACAACATGTTGGGGGTCTTCTGCACGCAGAATGCACTGGTTGATATGATTGAGAATACAAATAATTTCACTCTCTAAATTTATATTTAGTAGTGAATTTCACCTAATTAGTTAATTTGTACTGTATTTCACCTAACGAAGACACAGGTAGACAACTACAAGCATGCTCTCCTCTTCATCTCAGGAAAAGGGGGGACCTGATCGCTGCCTACACCTGCCTGAAAGGAGGATGGATCCAGGAGGGGGCTAGGCTCTGCTCCCACGGAACAAGGGATGGGACAAGAGGAAAAGGCTTCAAGCTGCACCAGGTCATGTTTAGATGGAGCTGAGGAATAATTCCTGCCCCAGAGGGTGCTCAGGCATTGGAACAGGCTGCCCAGGGCAGGGCTGCAGTCACCAGCCCTGCAAGTGTTCACAAACCCTATAGACAAGGCCCTCAGTGCCATGGGTTAGGGGTGGCCTTGACAGGGCAAGGGAACACTTGGAGTGCATGAACTTAAAGCTCTTTTCTTTTTGCTCTCCCTTTTGCTTGGCAAATGAGAATAAACTGTGAATTCTACCGTTCCACTGGATCAAACTTCATTTCATAACGGTGTTGTTAAATCATTAAGGGCCTTAAGAAAAGGACAAAAACACCTTTAGCAAGAAAAACAGAAATGATAGCAAATAAGTGTGATGCCATGCAGTCAGTATTATTAGGTTTTGATGGACAAAATGATTTCCAGCACCATTGACCTCATTTCATTTTAGACAGCAAAGAATTTAAGTGAAATAAGGTACTTGTGTGACCTCTGTTATGACCGAATGCGTTTTGAAAGCGTTTTAAGAAGTGATAGTGATGAATCCACACCAAAGGGCAGAAACTATCAAGGAATCCCCATCCACTGCTCCACACCTTTGCTTTCCATTCCCCTGTTGGCAGCAATAGAAGCTGTTGCAGAATGGCTCCGAGAGCAAGGCCATGAATCCTTGGAGGCCTTGTGCGAGCAAAGCAAAGTGTAGGCCTCACATGTACGTGACTTAAGCTGAAGGACACACTGTCCTTGAGCTCTGGGGAAAGTACCCAGAACTGAATTGCAGCTGATGTAATGAGGAAGATCCTTGAAAACAGAAACCGGATGTGGGAGGAGAATGTAAATGAAACCGTTTAGAACTAACCAATGCTGTTGTGACTAGTAGGCATAATTAGCACTATGAGGATATAAGCGATGTGCGACACGAATAAAGTAGAAGCTTGCTTATCACTCATATTGGGTTGTCGTGTCTTGCTTCTCCTCGCCGTCAGCAGAAGCCATGGTCTCCATGGCAGCCTGATCACAACAGAGCACAGGAGCTGTGGTGCTGTCCAGCAGCCTTCAGACCAGATACGTGGCAGCCACATTAAGGTCTCTGTGGTGCCTTCTACAACAATGTTCAATGACTTTATGTCCAGCTGCTCTCTCCTTCACCATCACCAAGTGTTTAAACACGAACATGAGCTCTTAGTGTCTTAAAACACAAGTCTGTGGCTACAACCCTATTGCTCTGCTCATTGTGGCTTCACATTGGAGCTGGTGCTCTCAAACCCAAAAGCTTTTTCCTCCTTGTTGTGTTTGTTTAAGCAAATCAGTAGTTTGCTGTGTCTAAGGGCTGCCACTGCCTTCAATGGGGTAATCATCTGACCAGGAGAGCAGAAGAAACACCACATGAGGTTCTAGGAAGCAGAAGCAGCAGCCAGCATTGCAATGCATCTTCCTGCTGGGTCATGATGATCAGGCAATGAGGTGCCTGGTTTCTGGCATTCCTGCTGATGAGCTCCTAATGGCTTTAGCTCCCCACTCTCAGCTGGAGCTGCTTTCATTGTGGTTAAATCTGGTTTAAAGGCAGCTGAGCAAATGCTGGGTAGGAGCTACATCCTTTTCTTTGGGTACTTAGTGACTGGATTTAGGAATCATCTCCTATATCCTTGGGCAAGCACTTATCTCCTTACGTTTGAATGCACCATGTCAACTCTATGTGTTTACTGTGTCCATCAACTCCCTTTATTGCTGAGGGAGATTTGGTGGGGTTCATGCCTCTCACTGCAAGGAAGACACCTCCATTGCTCCAGCTGAAGAGATCTGAATGAGCTCTGCTCATTGCATTGGCCTGAGTCTCATCTGGTGTAATTGGACTTTGGCTAATAAATAGATAAGGAGAGACTCTCATGTTTGGCTTTTAATGTAAGTCATCAATCTTTAGCCACCTGCAGTGTCAGCATGTGTGTGTAAAGCAGAGACCACAGAGAAAAGCATGCTTCTGTGTGTGATAAGATGTGGGTATTTGATGTGGGATGGGTGATGTTTTGCCCTTGTTTAGACAAGCTGTGGTATTGAGAATGGCTGGTTTCAGTGGTGTTAGATGCAAGGTGTGTGTTTGAGATGTCTACTCTTTATGTATCTGCAACTTACTTATGTAAGTACTACACAAGGGGAAGGAGGAGAATGAGGATGAGGAGATGGCCATTGAGTGTGTGAGCCATTAGCAATGGGAAACAGCAACTATCTTCATCCTCCTGCCTGAGGTGGGTGTAGACAACTTCAGCTGGATCTTCTGAACCCATTTAAAGGTGTTAAAGCCCTGTCTGCTGTCAGCTGCTTTTTTCTACAAGGAACAAGTCCCACTCTTGGTTTTGTTTCCTCCTTTTGCAAGCAGTAAAAAGCCACCCTGAGGTTATTTAAATTTGGAGGCATATAATGCAAAATGTTGTTTCAAAGGCCAGTTTTGGGTCCAAAATGGGCAGGTGGAATCAGACAGACTTCAAAAAGAGAAAATGCTGAGTCCTGCCTATGAGGAGGACTTGCTCTAAGCACTAAGACAGGCTGGGGGGCACCTTATCAGAGAGGGACAAGGCTCTTGTGGTGTCCACCGAGTTGAAATGAGCCATCAATGTGTCCTTGCAGCAAAGGCACCCACCAGCACCCTGAGAAGAGCATTGGTGGTGAGTCAAGGGACTTTGTGCAATGAACATCTGAGCACAGGCTGGGGAATGGGGAAGTAAAAGCTACTTTGGGAAGGGTGGAGGGAGAAGATGAATTGTGCTGAAGAAATGGTCATCTTGCTTGAAAAGGGGCTGATGGAAAGAGTGAAGTGGTAGGGGAAGGAGGAGGAATGCTCATTTCTCAACAGGCAACATGTTGATTTGAAGGTCATCTCCTCATCTTTTTAAGGCCTGCATATTTCAGGTTAACATGAACAGCAGTCATCTTGTGTACATCTATATATACACACATGTTCTTTAAATATAAGGAAGAACAGAGGAAGAAATATATGGAAGAATAATTCAGATGAGAAGGGGATGTTTTTTCCCTTGAAGCTACAAGTACATGGAATTGCATTCAGGGATTCTGGTCTCACTTTAATCGACTCAAACATCACTACAGAGTCAGAAAATCAATCCAATTTGATTTCTTATCTATTTAATGCAACACTAATTCTTGTGGCAGATTAAGGCATGATGTTATTGTATATACTTGTCCTTAAATAAGAACAACTCCCACAGACAGCAAAGAAATCATCCCAAACAAGCCTCCTTGTTAAAAAGAGTTTGGATGCTTATGGGAAGATGCTTATGTTTTGCAGGACCAATTCTTTCCATAACAGAGCAGCCACAGCTTTAGGATTTAAGCTTTAAGGTTATTTGTTTCCATATAGGAACTATTGACTATTCTTTTATCAAGGTATTATTTTTCAGTATATTATTTAGGACCTTCAACCATCATGGTTTTCTCTCCCAGGAATTGGGTGCACTCCTAAAGGAAACCCCAAATCCTGCATTAACCTCATGCACTGTGTGTTCCTATGAGCTGGGAGAAGTGATTCAACCTCTTCCCATGTTTCTTTGTCTCCTGCTGCCAAGAGAGTGGCTGGAGGAAACCACTTGAGTGTGACCACATTTCTCCTTTTGGGCTTCCCCAACGTGTAGAAGCTGCTCTTTGGGACTCTTTTACTCATCTCCATCAACATGGTGGTGGGGAACCCTATGAAGACCAGCTCTCAGGTTCATGTGCCCATCTTCTTATTTCCTCATCGGAAATGTACTTATTTCCTCCATAGGATGTAGCTGGTCATTTTGCTCTTCTGGATGGTCCTGCTCAATGGAAAGCTGCCAGCATGCTGACCTAGGAGCACAGCGGAACTTCATCCCCTGTGATAAGGAGTCACCCAACTTGGTGCAGGAACAGCCTTTCAAGGCACTGCCTGAGCAGTGTTGGATTTTCCTTCGATGTCACTTGGTGCTGACGACACAGATGCTCCATGCTTCTGGCCATATGTTGCATGCAGACGTGCCCAACTTGTTTCATGGCTAAAAGACTCTCAGTGCTGTCCAGAACTACCCTATCACTTCTTCATTTCCTTATGTCTGTCCATCCAGGCCAAGCTTATTTTCCATTCCAGCTGCAGCTTACTCATGATTTCTCATGCCAGGGTTTGATGGTTGAGTCACATTGGTCAAAGGATCGGTAGTATCTAATTGTAGGTTTCCACATCTGAATTAGTCACAGAAGGTTCCCCTTATGGAGACAAGGATGCATCTGGGGCCTTTGATTCATCTTGGATCTATTTTAAACATCCATATTGGAGGTTTCTTCTGGAATAAGTGGATGGTTCTGCTGCCTTTGCAGTGAAGGGTGCTGGGCAGACACAACTACAATGTGGGTTGTGTTCAGAGCAAACACAGACCATAGCCTGAAGGGTCAGTTTAAGTCTAATGGGAAACATCAGCTCACTGTGCTGATGTGTTGGGGTCCTTCAGAAACCCCACTCAAAAGTGAGGAGGTGCAAGCAGCTTTTCATACAACCATGGAATGGTTTGGGTTGGAAGGGAGCTTAAAGCTCACCCAGTTCCAGCCCCCTGCCACAGGCAGAAACAACTTCCAGTAGAGCAGGTTGCTGCAGTCACCATCCAACCTGTCCTCAATCATTTCTGTTGGTCAATAATGTCTAATGCAGTAGAGCCTCAAAGCTCAGCATGCATAAATCACTTCCTGGACAGAATAGGAAAGCAAAATGGATGTCAGCAGTGTCCTGGCTGTGTGTTTGCTTTTATAAAGGTTGCTAATAGCAGATATTAACTTCCTGACGAGGGGTTTCTATTCTGCATAGATGGATAGGAAATTATTGCCTAGAAGATATTAGTGTTGTTTTGCTCTCTTTAGAGCCATAAGAAAGGAACTTTTCCCCATAAACCTGTGCCTAAAGGGGTTTCAGGAAACATGGAGGGGGGCTTAGGACAGGTGGCTGCAGGAACAGGCCAAGGGGAATGGCTTTAACCTGCCCGAGGGGAGAGTGAGATGAGCTCTTAGGCAGAAGCTCTTCCCTGGGAGGGTGCTGAGGCGCTGGCACAGGGTGCCCAGAGAAGCTGTGGCTGCCCCATCCCTGGCAGTGTTCAAGGGCAGGTTGGACACAGGGGCTTGGAGCAAGCTGCTCCAGTGGAAGGTGTCCCTGCTCGTGGCAGAGTTTGGAGCTGGAGGAGCTTTTAGGTCCCTTACAAAGCCAACTTCTCTGGAATTCTATGGTGGAGGCCCATGAAATTGTCCTTAATACACAAACATGCCAACACACTGACCCTTCAGCTCACTGGCTTTGGACATGAGCCATCTCTGTCAAGCAAGGCAGCTGTAGAAGTGAACTTTGTTGTTAACAAAGAAGAAAGTTTCTTTCTTGTTATCCCCAGCTAATTAATCTCTGATGGCTTGTTATGAAGAATGAGGGAAGTCACATCCAAGTGTTCTGAGAAGCTTTCGTGGTGATGAGGAAACTTCCTTGGTAAACCCCAGAAGGTCTTGTTAAAGCTGATGACTCCTGGAAGGGTGGTTGTTCCCCAAGGACCTCTTCTTGCTTTGGCAAAGTGAGCAGCATCACTTGTGATGGAAATAGCTGTGAGTGCTTGTATTGTGAAAGCCTGGATCTTGGGCCTGCTGGAGGGCTTTCTGTGCCCATACAAGCTTGGTCCTACTCTCCCCTTAAAGACACATCCCTGTCTTCATGACATGTGCAGATAATGTGGTTTAAACCCTAGCCAGAGAGCTTGTTCACTCACTCCCAGTGAGTGGTGCCGGGCTAAGAGCAATCGAGCCCCCCCCCACCGGGCTCTCCCCTTCAGCGCTCTTCTGAGGGATGGGGAGGAGGATCGAATGAGTGCAACTCCCACGGGTTGAGACAAGAACAGTCCAGCAACCAATGTACAACACAAATCACCCCCACTACTACCAACGACAACTATGATAAGAGAAAATAACAAGGGAAGAGAATACAACACCACTGGCCAAGAAACGAGTCCCACCCGGAAGCCCGTGTCCTTCTGGGTAACTCCCAGTTACCCCCCACCCCAGGCATGACGTGCTGTGGTATGGAATACCTCCTTGGCTAGCCTGGGTCAGGCGCCCTGTCTCTGCTTACTCACAGCTTCCCCTCCTCCCTGGTAGAGCATGAGCCTCACAAAGTCCTTGGTCAGGGTAAACATCACTTAGCAACAACCGAAAACATCGGTATTAACAGCACTGTTCCCAGGCTGGAAGTCAAACACAGCACTGCACCAGCTAACACAAAGGAGAAACATGACTGCTACTGCTGAATCCAGGACGTTATCCACCCCTTACTCCATACCATTCACGTCATGCTCAAATCCCACATATATATACACATCCATATACACACAGAGCAAGAGAAAGGGATCATTTTCATAGTGCATGGACCAATCCCTACAATGCTGCAGAGTCCATTCGGTCCATGATGTCAGGTTCCATCTCTTGTAACAATCTTTCAGGGCAGGAAAGGTTGTGTGCAGTATTGGATCATTGCCTGCTGATGCTGGTCGTTCCTTTACTGTGGAACATATCCGGTTCTATCAAAGTTTATTCTCTGTTGGGATGATGGTTGGAGGGAAGTCAGGGCTAGTCGCTGGTCACCTGGAGATATCTAGTTGATGGGCTATAAAAGTATTACACAGCAGGCAACAGCATACAATTGAGTTCACTGGCTGTTTTCCCCTAAAATCAAATCCCCTTGAGGTATACATCGGACTTCCCCATCTTCCCACATTACCCACCAAGTATATCCAGGTCCCTGAGCAAAAGCAATCCCACGAGTGGGTTTGCCTTTACCTGAAGCAGGAATAACCCAGACTGTCTTCCCCAGCAAATTCTTCATATGCACCACGGGAACTTTGTCCCCCTCTACAATATGTAAAAGTTCTGACTGGGCTGGGTCAGCCCTGTTGGCAGATCCTCTGGTGTTGGCCAACCAGGTGGCCTTTGGTAAATGTGTATCCCAATGCTTGAAAGTTCCCCCACCCATCGCTCTCAGTGTAGTTTTTAACAGCCCATTGTACCGTTCAATTTTCCCAAAAGCTGGTGCGTGGTAGGGGATGTGATATACCCACTCAATGCCATGCTCTTTGGCCCAAATATCTATAAGGTTATTCCGGAAATGAGTCCCATTGTCTGACTCAATTCTCTCTGGGGTGCCGTGTCGCCACAAAATCTGTTTCTCAAGGCCCACGATAGTGTTCCGGGCAGTGGCATGGGGCACAGTATATGTTTCCAGCCACCCGGTGGTTGCTTCCACCATGGTAAGCACATGGCGCTTGCCTTGGCGGGTTGTCGGCAGTGTGATATAGTCAATCTGCCAGTCCTCCCCATATTTATACTTCAACCATCGTCCTCCATACCAAAGAGGCTTTAACTGCTTGGCTTGTTTAATTGCAGCACATGTTTCACACTCATGAATAACCTGGGCAATAGTGTCCATTGTTAAGTGCACCCCTCGATCACGGGCCCATCTATATGTTGCATCTCTGCCCTGATGGCCTGAAGTGTCATGGGCCCACCGGGCCAAAAATAATTCACCTTTATGTTGCCAATCTAAGTCCATCTGAGCCACTTCAATCTTAGCCGCTTTATCCACTTGTTGGTTGTTCTGGTGTTCCTCAGTGGCCCGACTCTTGGGTACACGGGCATCTACATGACGTACCTTCACCACCAGGATCTGCACCCGGGCAGCAATATCTTTCCACAGTGCAGCAGCCCAGATGGGTTTACCTCTGTGTTGCCAGTTGCTCTGCTTCCATTGCTTCAACCACCCCTACAGGGCATTTGCCACCATCCGTGAGTCAGTATAGAGATAAAGTACTGGCCACTTTTCTCGTTCAGCAATGTCCAGGGCCAGCTGGATGGCTTTCACCTCGGCAAACTGACTCGATTCACCCTCTCCGTCAGCAGTTTCTGCAACTTGTCGTCCAGGACTCCATACAGCTGCCTTCCATCTCCGATGCTTGCCCACAATACGGCAAGAGCCACCAGTAAACAAGGCATACTGCTTTTCACTTTCTGACAGTTTATTATATGGTGGGGCCTCTTCAGCGCGCACCACCTCCTCCTTTGGTGACATTCCAAAATCTTTGCCATCTGGCCAGTCCATGATGACTTCTAGAATGCCTGGACGACTGGGATTTCCTATTCGAGTTTGTTGTGTAATTAGTGCAGCCCATTTACTCCATGTAGCATCAGTTGCATGATGTGTAGAGGAGACCCTGCCTTTGAACATCCAGCCCAGCACGGGCAACCGGGGTGCCAGGAGGAGCTGTGCTTCAGTGCCAATCACTTCCGAAGCAGCTCGAACCCCTTCATAGGCTGCCAGTATCTCTTTCTCAGTTGGGGTATAGCTGGCCTCAGATCCTTTATATCCCCGACTCCAAAAGCCGAGGGGTCGACCTCGAGTCTCCCCTGGAGCTTTCTGCCAGAGGCTCCAGGTAGGACCGTTCTCCCCAGCTGCAGTGTACAGTACATTTTTTACATCTGGTCCGGTCCGGACTGGTCCAAGGGCTACTGCGTGAACTATCTCGCGTTTAATTTGCTCAAAGGCTTGTTGCTGCTCAGGGCCCCATTTAAAATCATTCTTCTTCCGGGTCACATGATAGAGAGGGCTTACAATCAAACTATAATTTGGGATGTGCATTCTGCAGAACCCCACTGCACCCAAGAAAGCTTGCGTTTCTTTCTTATTAGTTGGTGGAGACATTGCTGTTATCTTGTTGATCACATCTGTGGGGATCTGTCTACGTCCATCTTGCCATTTTATTCCCAAAAATTGAATCTCCTGTGCAGGTCCCTTGACCTTACTCCGTTTTATGGCAAAACCGGCTTTCAGCAGGATTTGGATTATTTTCCTCCCTTTCTCAAAGACTTCTTCCGCTGTATCGCCCCACACAATAATGTCATCAATGTATTGCAGGTGTTCTGGAGCTTGCCCCTGTTCCAGTGCAGTCTGGATCAGTCCGTGGCAAATGGTAGGGCTGTGTTTCCACCCCTGGGGCAGTCGGTTCCAAGTGAACTGGACACCCCTCCAAGTAAAAGCAAACTGTGGCCTGCACTCTGCTGCCAAAGGAATGGAGAAAAATGCATTGGCAATATCAATCGTGGCATACCACTTGGCTGCCTTTGACTCTAGTTCATACTGAAGTTCTAGCATGTCCGGTACGGCAGCACTCAGTGGTGGTGTGACTTCATTCAGGCCACGATAGTCTACTGTTAGTCTCCATTCTCCATTAGACTTTCACACTGGCCATATGGGGCTATTAAAGGGTGAGCGGTTCTTGCTGATCACCCCCTGACTCTCCAGTCTACGGATCAGCTGATGGATGGGAATCAGGGAGTCTCGGTTGGTGCGATATTGCCGCCGGTGCACTGTTGTGGTCGCAATTGGCACTTGGTGTTCTTCAACTTTCAGCAACCCCACAACAGAAGGATCCTCTGAGAGACCAGGCAAGGTGGACAGCTGCTCAATTTCCTCAGTCTCCAAAGCAGCAATACCAAAAGCCCATTGCTACCCTTTTGGGTCTTTGCAGTACCCTCTCTTGAGGTAGTCTATGCCGAGGATGCATGGAGCCTCTGGACCAGTCACAATAGGGTGCTTTTGCCATTCCCTCCTAGTTAGGCTGATTTCAGCCTCCAGAGCAGTCAACTCTTGGGATCCTCCTGTCACTCCAGAAATATAGATGGGTTCCACCCCTTGACAGCTTGATGGCATCAGGGTACACTGTGCACCGGTATCTACTAGAGCCTTATACTTGTGTGGGACTGATGTGCCAGGCCATCTGATCCACACAGTCCAGTAAATCCGATTGTCCCCTACCTCCGCCTGGCTGGAGGCAGGGCCTCTCTAATGGTCATCACAGCATTGGACACTTAAATCAGGGTAAAAGGGATTATTCTTCGTTATCATTGAATTGCTGAGGTGAGTACCTCAAGAGAGGACACCTTCAACACCGGAGCGGGGGGGAGATCAGCGTCCAGGAGCCTCAACTCAGAGCGATAAGAGCCACGAAGGGAGCCTCAAGTCCTTGAGAGGACCTGCCCAGGACCCGGCAGCTCAGCTTACACGAGCAGCTGACTCACACGGGGCAGAGCCTGAAGCAGTGACACCAACCCTGACTGGTTAAAAACTTGCCCCAGGGAGTGCGAGCGACCAGGAGCGTGGCGAACTGAGTGGGCAAACAGAGCGGGTCAAGGCAATTTGCGCTGCAGTTTGTGCGGGCAGGCGAGCGGGATGCTGAGCACTCATCGTATGAGCAGGGCCCGGTCAGGGAGCTCTGCTCTGGCTGCCCCGGCGGTGGCAGCGTAGGCACCCAGACAGAGCCGATGAGAGGGGAGGCTGCAGTGCAGAGCTCGGGGTGCAGAGAGTGCCTGCACTGGTCTGGTGAGGGGAGGGTGCACAATGGGCAGGGCTGCACCCGGTGCTCCCTGGTAGAGGTCCTCCTGCAGCAGGGGCTGAGCTGGGGGATGCTGTTAATAGACTGTGAGATGTCAGGGAAGCTGAGAGGAAGCAGGAATGCTTGTCCCACGCCCAAACTGTGCAGGGGCCTCGAGCTTCACCTGTAGCTCATGAAGACAAGAAGGAGGCCGTTAACCTGGGAAGCTGGGAATTAATGACAAAAAAAACAACAAATAAAGTAGGAAAAGGACAATCAAAAGCAAGGGGCTTCCCCCTAAATCTGTTGTCCCCATGCAGAACCGCTTTGTTGTCCTGCAGGGGGCTAATGACAAAGAAACAGCTGGCTGATGCACTGGTAAAAAAGATCTCTACTGGTGCTGCCAGGAAAAAGTGGTGGGTCATAGTAGTAGGGGACTCTACAATGAAAGGGACAGAAGCACTCGTCTGTCGGCCTGACCCCATCTCAAGGGAGGTGTGTTGCCTACCAGGGGCACGGATCAGGGATGTGACAGAGAGGCTGCCTGCTCTAGTAAGTCCCATGGACTGTTACCCACTTCTAGTGATACATGTGGGTGCTAGGGATATAGATAGTAGTACCCTGGGGAACATAAAGAAGGACTACAGGCTTTTAAGAAAAGACAGGCCCGACAGGCAGGGAGGGGGGGTTGCCCTTTATGTTAGGGATAGGCTGGAGAGTATGGAACTCTGTCTGGGGACAGGGGAGCAGTCCACAGAGAGTTTGTGGGTCAGGGTTAAAGGGAATATAGCTATGGGAGACATTACCGTGGGGATCTGTTACAGACCGCCTGATCAAGGAGAACCTGTGGATCAAGTGCTCTATAGACAGATAGGAAAAGCTTCACACCCACAGGCCCTTGTTCTCATGGGTGACTTCAACCACCCTGACATCTGTTGGAATGACGGTACGGCCCGGCACAAGCACTCCAGGAGGTTCCTCGATTGTGTGGAAGACAACTTCCTTCTGCAAGTAATAGAGGAACCAACGAGGAGAGGTGCCGTGCTTGACCTCATGCTCACCAACAGGGAAGGGCTCGTTGGAAATGTGACGCTCCAGGGCAGCCTTGGATGCAGCGATCATGAGATGGTCAAATTTGAGATCCTCAGGAAAGTGAGGATAGCACGCAGCAAGCTCACTGCCCTGGACTTCAAAAGAGCAGATTTGGCCTCTTCAGGAACCTGCTTAGTAAGGTTCCATGGGATATAGCCCTAGGGGGCAAGGAGGTGCAAGATTCTTGGTTAATATTCAAGGATCACCTGCAAGCTTGCTGATGACACCAAGCTGTGTGATTCGGTTGATACCCTGGAGGAAAGGAATGCCATCCAGAGGGACCTCAACAAGCTTGTGAGGTGGGCTGATGGCAACCTCATGAAGTTTAACCATGCCAAGTGCATGGTCCTATACTTGGGTCGGAGCAGTCCCAGGCACAGCTATAGGTTGGGTAGTGAAGGGATTCAGAGCAGCCCTGTGGAGAAGGACTTGGGGGTGTTGTTCAATGAGAAAATGAACATGAGCCGGCTTCAGTGGGCGCTCGCAGCCCAGAAACCAACCGTATCCTGGGCTGCATCAAAAGGAGCATGACCAGCAGGGCGAAGGAGGTGATCCTGCCCCTCTCCTCTGCTCTTGTGAGACCTCACCTGGAGCATTGTGTGCAGTTCTGGTGTCCTCAACATAAAAGGGACATGGAACTGTTGGAACAAGTCCAGAGAAGGGCCACGAGGATGATCAGGGGACTGGAGCACCTCCCTTATGAATATAGGAATGAGAAAGTTGGGGCTGTTCAGCCTGGAGAAGAGAAGGCTGTGTGGAGACCTCAGAGCAGCCTTCCAGTATCTGAAGGGGGCCTATAGGGATGCTGGGGAGGGACTCTTAATTCGGGACTCCATTGACAGGACAAGGAGTAACGGGTTCAAGCTTAAACAGGGGAGGTTTAGACTGGATCTAAGGAGGAAATTCTTTCCTGTGAGGGTGATGAGGCACTGGAATAGGTTGCCCAGGGAGGTTGTGAATGCTCCATCCCTGGCAGTGTTCAAGGCCAGGCTGGACGAGGCCTTGGGTGATATGGTTTAGTGTGAGGTGTCCCTGCCCATGGCAGGGGGGCTGGAACTGAATGATCTTAAGGTCCTTTCCAACCATAACTATTCTATGATTCTATGAGGATTTGTCCCAGAGGCTGTGGAGCCTCCACCCATGGACATGTTCAGAAGTTGCCTGAATGAGGCCAGGAGCAACCTGATGCGGCCATGGCTAGCATGACCATGACTAGTCACTGATGTGACTATGACCAGCAGGACATAGTTATGGCTCACAAAGGACATCTAGGAGGTCTCTGTTCCTATGACTGGCAAATTATACACATAAACACATATGTATGTGTGTATATATATCAAAACACAATATTAAATGTATCCTAAACTATATATTTATATATAGCACAGTATATTCTTGTGTTAAATGTCAACACCAACACACACAATACTAATTTTCCTTGCCTCAGTTTAGTTGGGGTCTCAGGGGTTCGTAGGGTGGGGAGGGCCCAGATGCTGTGGGCTTTTCCCAAGATCTAAATGGATGAACTGATGTTTTAATGCAGTTATGGAGCCCTGGGATATCGTGCCTGAGTCAAGTAAGTGAAATGCAAATTCTTCAACAGGTCTCTGTTTGGAACCGGGCTGCTGATTTAAATCACAGTCAAATTGGGCTTTGCCACCTCTATTCAGGCAGCTGTGGAACTTCACCCTTTCAGTTTTCCTCCTCCAGTTCTGCCTTTCTCAAAGCCTTTAAGAGAAGCTCTAAGGAGTTTTCTAATTTATACCCAGAGTGGTTTGTTAAAAACAAAGGCAAGAATGTTATCAGTAGAATTTGCCGCAGGAGAGTTGCACCTTGGTTTGAGGCAATGGGGATTAGAGAAATCCAAAGAGAACATGGAAACACACCAGGACCCTGAAACAACGGGAAAATCAAAGGTAATGAAAAAACCCAATCATAAGTCTTTATTTCCTATGCAAGAAGTCATTCCTGGCACAAATTGCAGCTCCCCCATATCTTGGTTGCTATAAAATCGCAATGCCACCAGGGAAAACAGTCACCACAGGGTTTCCCCACACACCCAAAACTTCCCTATTTCTTTAGCAGCTCCTCACTCAGAGGTGAGAGATGTCTGTTGATCCAGTTGTGTTAACAAGCTCCTCTGGGAATGGATTTGGAGCTGATGGGCTGATAGGAAGGAGAAGGCTTGGCTGAGTCCTGGATGGAGATTTTCCACCTGTGGTCACTTGAGTTGTGGCATCACCAGTGGGAAAAACACTCTTTAATCCAGGGGAAAATAACCCAAACAGGGATGTGACCCTGGCCAGCACTAAGGAATAAATCTTTATTTTTTTTATACTTTCTTCTTTATTTATACTTTATTCTTTATCCTTTACATTTTATTT
This sequence comes from Pezoporus flaviventris, assembly GCF_033815535.1. Lineage (NCBI taxonomy): Eukaryota > Metazoa > Chordata > Aves > Psittaciformes > Psittacidae > Pezoporus > Pezoporus flaviventris. Next base: position 208,472 of record NW_026892697.1, read on the forward strand.
CTTATTATATATATATTTATTATATATATATAATATATATTCTTATTCTTTACTCTAATTTACTAAAGTTACCATCCTGAAGCTGACTCTTACTGTTGCCAGCAGGACATGACAGTATCCACATATGCCTGCTCTTTAGATGCCCATTTCCCCTTCAAAGCTGCATTTCATCTACTTCTGAAGAAAATTCATTCCTTTTTCTATGGGATTTTTGTTCCTTCTTGGTACCATTGCTCTCTGTGGTCACCTCCAAGAGGTGCAAAATTGTCACAGGAGTCCCTCTAGGTATCGAAAGGCAGAAGTTTTGAAATAAGTGGCTAGAAACTCATGGATCGGGATTTCTTATACAACACCACCACCGATTGGACGTTGCTGGGAATATCCACTCCTTTTTCTTTAAGATAAAAACTTTTTCTTACGTCCTTGGAAGCTTTGGGTAGCCAAGTGGCTTGTTCTTACTCAAGAAACTGAGAAATTATAGATAAATAAACTAAGGCCATCATGTTGTCTCTACAGTTGGCTGATCCTATGTAGACAGTTTATTTCCTGACCCTGTTAAAGCAATGTCAGATAGTTTAACAGCTTCAAAGTCCCCTCACATTTAGAAATGATGCTTTAAACCCCACTTTTCCTAGTGCAGTTCTTGGCTGAGGCTTCAGGTTGTATAAAATGTAGATTATTGTAGAATCATAGAGTGGTTTGGGTTGGAAAGGAGCTTGGTTCCAACCCCCTGCCATGGTCAGGGACACTACACGCTAGACCATGTCACCCAACACTCTGTCCAACCTGGCCTTGAACACTGCCAGGGATGGGGCAGCCACAGCTTCTCTGGGGACCCTGTGCCAGTGCCTCAGCACCCTCACAGGGAAGAGCTTCTTTGTTATCTGTAACCTGAACTCCCCCTGTTTCAGTTCGAACCCATCACCCCTTGTCCTGTCACTACAGTCCCTGATGAAAAGTCTCTCTCCAGCATCCTTGTAGCCCCCTTCAGACACTGGAAGCTGCTCTGAGGTCTCCACACAGCTTCTCCATGCTCAGCAGCCCCAATGTTCTCAGCCTGGCTCCATACAGGAGCTGCTCCAGCCCCTGAGCGTCCTCGTGGCCTCCTTTGGACTTGATCCATGTCCTCCTGATGTTGAGGATATCAAATTCACTCTGCATTTAAATGCTTTTTTCATTAAATAGTCTGGGCTATCCATACACAATTTGAAGTGCTAATTCGTGGTGTTTGAAATGATTCGTTTCTCCATCAGTTGTTTCCTACAGATTCACAGATCCCTCTAAGAAAGTATCCCCACTGTGCATCTTTACTCCTGACAAAGTCATCCCAGATTTTATAATGAAAGCAAACAAAAACACATCAGATCTCAAATCAGGTAAGGTCTCAACCTTTATCCCAGGTAGGTGAAGGATTTAATTCCTTGTTGTTGATGTATGTAAATCACACCCATCACCACCTAAATAATCCCAGGGGAGCAGCTGGGCTTATTTAGGTGCTCTCTGATGCTGAATTAAATGGGTGAGGATGCCTAAACAGTAACCAAGTTCCTGGGTTACTGGTGGATCCATCCTGGTAACCTGCATGGGGTAGGAAACCCACCTTTTGTTACAGAGCATTAAGTGCTAGGCAGGAATAGCCAGGGTCATTCCCTACTAGGGCTTTCTGGGAGTAAAGAGGTGACTTCTGTCCTTTCCTGGAAGACCCTGCAGCCAACTCTCATCTTTGGGAGCACAGTAATGGAAGCATTTCTGATTGAAAAGTAAAGGCAGCTGCATCAAAATGAAAAAGAAGTTGTGCTTTAATTTTTCCTTCTAAGTAACAGCATGAACTGAGATAAAGGAGAGCTGGATTTCACCTACACAGAGGGTTGAACACTTCCAAGAGTGCTTCTCAAGAGGTAATCTTGTTTTTGAATACGGATATGACACACTACATACTGCTATGTACTAAACCACCTCTGGGGATTTTTGAAGGCTGGATAAAACTCTTAAAGGGGCTGATATTGTTCAAATAAGACCTTCTGGTGCCATTAATTTTAAAACCTGTTGGGTGTATCCTGACCTGGCTCTTGGGAGCCCTTTGGGCTGACCCTTGCCTGGTCTGACAGCTCCCTGGCGGTTAATGTGTAATCCCCTGACTTGTTTTACCCCTGGCTCTGTGAATACCACAAAGGACAAGGCTCTGGAAGGATGGGTAGATGCTGCATGGGAGAAGACAGGCAGCATTACCCTTCTAGCTGGAGCCTGGAGAAGCTGGGAGTATTAAAACCCATTTCAAGTGGATCTGAGAGCAAAGAGGAAGAAATCCCTGATATGAAAACCCTGCTTTGTCCTGTGGCATCCACAGTATCCACAGGCCTTGTAGCAAACCTTCCCTCCTCTGCTTTATTTCAGGGCAGCAGAAACCATCCCCTTGAGGAATCAGAGGGATGCTGGTGCTGTGAGCATGGGGCTCTTTTGCTTCATATTTTAAACGATCTTTTTCTTCTCTCATTAGACAGTTTGTGCTGTAAGACTCTCGAAAGAGCAGGTAACCAAGCAGTGTGTTATGACTTTATATATCTGGCACCTTCCCCTTGCTCCTGTACTGAGATCTTGAGGATAACATCCACTATGATGGCTTTGGACTGCCAGACTGGAAATCGAGATGAGTTCTTAGGCAGAAGCTCTTCTCTGTGAAGGTGCTGAGGCGCTGGCACAGGGTGCCCAGAGAAGCTGTGGCTGCCCCATTCCTGGCAGTGTTCAAGGTCAGGTTCGATGGGGCTTGGAGCAAGCTTCTCCAGTGGAAGGTGTCCCTGCCACGGGAAGGGTTGGCGCGGGATGAGCTTTAAGGTCCCTTCCAACACAAACTACTCTGGGATTCTATGGTTCCATGAGAGCAAGGTAACTGCTAACTAACCAGGAGGTTATGCTGCAAGGTTTGCTTGGCTGTAGGATCATAACAGCATCTGGATGTTCTCCTATCCATAATGTCAAGAGTTACATCTTGGATAATACTAGCAACAGTCTGCTTGGTGAGTCCTAGGGCAGCTTGTTGAAAGCTTGGCCAAAAAGCAAGATCTTACCAATTGGAGTAGGAAAGCCACAAATGGAGGTCCTTTCCCCAGGAATACAGGGATAAATGTTCAGTTAACTCTTCAGCAGAGTGTGGGCCCACAACCTGCATGGATAATATCTAAACAAAGTGAGCAAGGTATGGGTTTTTAGTTTAATTTTTCTCCATTCCAGTGAGCATGCTCAAGCTGCAGGGAGATGTGATCGCTGGGAGGAAGTTGTCATGTATAGCACAAGCTGCACCCTTAGACACATCCCAGGTTTCATATCTGCCCTTGGATCACGTCAGACCAAGCACTTGGTTTGTCAAGCAAGAAAAAGCAAGGGTGAGCCTTTGTTAATTGTGAGCTTCAGGTCAGTTCTCCCCTGGCAGGAGATGTGTGTGTCTGGGCAGGTGGATGCTGCCTCAGGGGGAGGATTGAGCCCCAGACCCAAACAGTTTGATTTTCATTACTTGGGTCACATCTTCCAGCTCCGTGGTGATGGCTCAGGAGCTGCTTTGCCTCCGGCATCTCTATGTGAGCAGTGAAAAGCAGCTCTAAATCCCCATTAATAACACCAGGAGACCACATGTGTTGCTCACAGGACATCTGAACTGAGGAGTCTGGCTCTGGAGGGGGAGCTCACCCCTTCAGCAAAAGGTCATCAAATAATGATGACTCTTAAGCATGGCTCTGCTTGTCAGATACCAGCCACGCACACTCCTGCTTTGCTCTCTGGTGTAACTCTGTCAAGTGATGATTAACGTTAGGCAGGAAAAATCAATGAAGATTTATTCTACCTGTCGTAAGCTGTGATATTAGGAGCTGCTGATTTCTCCCAGGCAGAATTTATGTTTGATCAAGCCTGAATGTATCTTTTGTCTCCAAGTTAGGCATCGTGTCTAAAGCAAAGTGGGGTGAGAAATCCTGGCTCTGCACCATCCTACCCTAAGGAAAACCACATTTGCTCTCAAAGAGCTCCTCCTGGGTCACAGAGAACAGCTATTTATTCCTCATGTACTCACACTGGACTGGCAGCACCCAAAAGATGAGAAATAATTCCCACGAGTGCTACGTGCTGGCTGCTATGGCTTACGATCACTACATGGCCATTTTTAACCCCCTTCTCCTACTCCATGGTCATGTCCCAAAGGCTTTGCACTGGGTTGTTGGCTGGTGCCTTCTTACCTGGCGTGATCAGCTCTACCATACACATGGTTTCCATATCTCGTCTCCCGTTCTGTTGGTCCAAGACGATCAATCACTTCTTCTGTGATGGACCACCACTGCTAGCCCTCTCCTGCTCTGACACCCCTTCCATCGAGGTGATGGTTGCTGCCGTGGTGGGGTTCAAGGTACTGAGCACCACAGTCTTCATCCTCATCTCCTACTTGTTGGTCCTTTCCATTGTCATGCAGATGCAGTCTGTGGTTGGTCAACGCAAAGCTTTCTCCACCTGTGCCTCTCACTTCATCTCCATTGCTTTGTACTACGGCAGCTCCCTCTTCATGTACCTGCGCCCTAGGCCCCGGCAGTCCTCAAAGCATGATGAGGTGGTCTCCATGCTGTACTCTGTGGCTGTCCCCATGCTGAATCCACTCATCTACAGCCTAAGAAATGCAGATATGAAGAACGCCATGAGGACAGCAAAAAGTAGAGTCTTCTCCTCTTTGTCCATTCATGGTTCCTAGTCAGCTGAAAGGAGAGCACTACCCTGCCCTGGTGAGAAGCAGCAGGATGGATATTGCACCTTCAAGGATGGTTCGATATTGCACCTTGATGAGGATGGTTGGATATAGCACCTTCAAGTATGCTTGGATATAGCACCTGCACAAAGAAGGGACTAAACATACTTGGAAGCATGACAGCTGGAAAACACACTTCTCCTTAAACCAAGGCTACATTCTGTGCTGGCATGGACAGGACTTTCTCTGGCTGCAGCCTGAGACCTGACAGTGACTGTGTACTGGAAAGAAAGTTGTTGTCCAAAGTGATTGTCACTTAAATATTACTTGAAATTAATATATTTTATTATTTAAATGTTATTAAACATAACAATAAACTTTATTTCAGGCTTCAGAGTGCAAAAGGGAGAAGGTAGGTGGCGGCTTTGCCCAGCTGGCATCAAACCAGCAGATATCTAAGCTCATGTTTTATATTAGCAAATGATTTCTGGTGTTATTTCTGGTTTTAAGGAAATATTAACTGGTATTTCCAGGTATTTCAACTCCAGCCCACAAGGTTTGGTCACGTGAAATGACAGAGGGGATATTGAGGTGAGCTCTTAGGCAGAAGCTCTTCCCTGTGAGGGTGCTGAGGCGCTGGCACAGGGTGCCCAGAGAACCTGAGGCTGTCGCATCCTTGCCAGTTTTCAAGGCCAGGTTGGACACAGGGGCTTGGAGCAAGCTGCTCTAGTGGAAGGGGTCCAAGCCCATGGCAGGGGTTGGAGCTGGATGAGCTTTAAGGTCCTTTCCAACACAAACTAGGATGCGATTGTATGAAATAAAGCTTTGACAGTCTGTTGGTCAACAAAGCCCTTGTGCTAAATGGGGAAAAGTCATATCTGAGCCTCTGCTCTGCTGCGAATTTAAGTAGGGGGGTAAAGAGCCTGAGTGCTTTTAGGAGGGAGGATCCAATGCTTTTGACCAAAGTGTTGTACAATCACTAGTCAAGTGTATGGAAATAAATGCACCTGATGGAAAGGACTCCTCATGACCAGCACAAACCATCTACACAGAGGATGCTTTGTTGTGCTTGTTTTCAGCTCCCTTCAATGCAATATTAGATGATCTCTGTGAATGTAAAGGGCTTCCTCAGGGAAATACTGAAAGGAAGATGTATGTGACAGATGGGGAAATACAAAGCAAAGTGTCCTGGGCCTGTCTTCCTGGGTAGGTCTCTGCAGGAGAACTGGTCTTGGAGGTGCTGATGCAGCCAGAAGGAGTCTGGGGAGAGAGGAATTGAGAGGTTGTTTTGCTGATCAAGTCAAACTAATTATCCGATGGAGGAGGGTCCTTTGGGAGAACAGTTTGCACAACACAAGCCTCTGAGGTAATGCTTCCTGTGAGATAAAACCCCTCCACCAGCCAGCCTGGAGCATCCTGCTCCCAAGCATCTCTCCTTCAACCCATCGCATGGTCTCCAGGAGGAGCTGCAGGCACTGCATCCACCACCACCTTCCTCTTTAACCAAGCAGGTACAAAAGGGTTTGATGGGTGGTGGGTCCAGTTTGACCCTGGTCTTGCTGCCTCTCACATGCTTGATGACATGTTGAAATTCACTCTTCTTCAGGGACTGTATTGATAGGGCAAGGGGTGATGGGTTTAAACTGAAACAGAGAAATTCAGGTTGGAAATAAGGAAGAAGCTCTTCCCTGTGAGGGTGCTGAGGCGCTGGCACAGGGTGGCCAGAGAAGCTGTGGCTGCCCCATCCCTGGCAGTGTTCATGGCCAGGCTGGACACAGGGGCTTGGAGCAAGCTGCTCTGGTGGAAGGTGTGCCTGCCCGTGGCAGGGTTTGGAGCTGTGTGAGCTTTAATTTCCCTTCAACCCAAACCATTCTGTGATAACCCATGGTGTGAATAAAAGTGCCCTAGTATGCCTAAAAACACCAATATTCCTGACCCCATCTACAACAGATTTAGCAATATTTTAGCATGAGAATATCCAAGCTAAAGCCTTAAAATTTTGGTTTATATATGGTATGTTTTGTGTTTTACACCCTTAGGTGGATATTTGGGTTGGTCATAGGAAGCTCACTGCATTCCCAGCAAAGCTCTGCTGGAGCCAAGTCCACTGCTTTCCCTTAACATTATGCAGGGTGGGGGTTCTTCAAAAGCAGATAAACTTAGAACTTAAAGCAAATTTCAAGTACATGGCTTTGTGTGGTGTTGAAAAGGATGCAGCACAAGTAATGAAGCTACAGAAGAGCACTGATCCACTCTGAAAAATACAAAAAAGGGAGAAAAATAATCCTTAAAATTCCCAGAAATCAGTGAAGAAAATACAACATCTTTTCTGTTTTCCACATTTTGTGATGTACTTATTTGGTTTTATTGTATTACGTTTGGATAGACATGATGTTTCTCGCTGTTTCTTTAGTGATGTGTATATCAATCATGGTAGAATTATTCTCTTTTAATTTCAGGCTGTGTAATGAGCTCCTTCACCTCTTTGACTTCAGATCTTGAGTTACAGACAGAAATACACCATTACAAATATACCATTTTCCATTGCATTTACTTTGTGGATTAAACTCCAACTAAACTTCCACATCATTTCTCTTGTAGGGATGTATTTCAGTGGTTCCTTTCATTTCAATCCAAATCCATCAACTTGTTGAAATGACAGATACAGGAAACCTCACGGTTCTCTCCGGCTTCATCCTTCTGGGTTTCTCTGATGCCCCAGAGCTACAAACCACCATATTCACAGTCTTCTTATCTCTCTATGTTTTCATGGTGCTGGGGAACCTGACGATGATCCTGCTGATCAACACTGACCCCCACCTCCACATCCCCATGTACTTCTTCCTGACTCACTTATCTTGCATGGATGTTTGCCTTTCCTCCGCTATCATCCCAAAAGCTCTGGAGACCTTCCTGCTGGGGAGAAGCCACATCTCCTTTTGGGGTTGCTTTGCCCAGATGTATATTTTCGTGGCTCTACTTGTCTGTGAGTGCTTCCTGCTTGGGGTAATGGCTTACGACCGATACATGGCTGTGTGCAAGCCCCTGCTCTACACCACTACCATGACCAGGGCGCGTTGCTATGGCATGATGGTGCTGGTGTACACCATCGGGTTCCTCACCTCCCTGGTGCACATCACACTGGCAGGGAGGTTGTCCTTCTGTCAGGCCAGGAGCATCAACCACTTCTTCTGTGAGCTGCCCACCCTCCTGCAGCTCTCCTGCTCAGACACAAGCACAAATGAGGTCTTGCAGGTTTACAGCACTGTGTTTATTGCCATGGTCTCTCCTGATGATCCTGGTGTCCTACACCTACATCCTCCACACCGTCCTGCAGATCCCTTTGGCCACGAGGAGGCTGAAGGTCTTCTCTACCTGCACCTCCCACTTGGCTGCCATCACCATCTTCTACGCACCCGCGATCCTCACCTACGTCCAGCCTCATGAGGCATCCTCATGGGATCAGGCAAAGCTGGTGTCGCTGTGTTACTGCATCCTCACCCCAACCCTCAACCCCCTCATCTACAGCCTGAGGAACAAGGAGGTGAAGGGGGCTCTGAGGAGGCTGTGGGAGAGAAAGCTGCTGCCACATCTAGGCAGGGTTTGAAAGCACATTTGGAGCCCTTCAGTACTGTGGAGGTAAGGAAGGAATATGTGGAATATGTGATTATGGAATTGAGCATTACTGGCCATTATTGGTCATTCTTGCTCACTACTGGTCATTATTACAGCAAGTGCAGGGTATGGAAGCCAACACAACGAATGGTTCTCTTCAAACAGCTTCAGGTTGTTTTAAGCGAGGCCTGAGCCTTCAGTAATTCATCCAAATAAGTATCAGGTATTTAATAGCAGGCCTGAGAGAGCACCATGTGTTTTGTGTCTAAATTGTGCTAAATGAAATTAGAGCCCACAAAAAGGAGGCTCAGGCTTGAGGTAAGGCACTGACCACTGTCTCCACTGCCTACTTTATAAGCATTTCCTCAATGATGAACTGGTGGAAGGTCAAGAGGATTTGATACAGCTCTGGTGTCCCCAACACAAGGAGGACATGGAGCTGCTAGAGCAAGTCCAGAGATGCAACAGGTATGCTCAGGGGCTAGAGCACCTCCCGTATGGGGCCAGGCTGAGAACATTGGGGCTGTGCAGCCTGGAGAAGAGAATCTGCTTGGAGACCTCAGAGCAGCTTCCAGTATCTGAAGGGGACTACAAGAAACCTGCAGGAGGGCTTTGGCCAAGGGCCTGCAGGGACAGGCCAAGGGGAATGGCTTGAAGCTGCCCGAGGGGAGACTGAGATGAGCTCTTTGGCAGAAGCTCTTCCCTGTGAGGGTGCTGAGGTGCTGGTACAGGGTGCCCAGAGAAGCTGTGGCTGCCCAATCCCTGGCAGTGTTCAAGGGCAGGTTGGACACAGGGGCTTGAAGTAAGCTGCTCTAGTGGAAGGTGTCCTTGTCTGTGGCAAGTGTTGGAGCTGGAGGAGCTTTAAGTTCCCTTCCAACACAAACCAGGCTGGGATTCTGTGAAATAAAGCTCTGACAGTCTGTTGGTCAACAAAGCCTTTGTGCTAAATGGGGACAAGTCATATCTGAGCCTCTGCTCTGCTGCGAATTTAAGTAGGGGTGTAAAGAGCCTGAGTGCAGGTGAGAGGGAGGATCAGGGGTCTTCCTCTTCCCTGAGTACCCAAGGTGCTGCTTGCCTGGCTATCTTGACGAAGCTGATGGAGCAAGTACGGTACCCACCTGTCCTGGGTTCAGCAGTAGCAGTCATGTTTCTCCTCCTTGGTAGCTGGTGCAGTGCAGTGTTTTGACTTTCGGCTCGGGAGCAGAGCTGATAGAGATGTTTTGGTTTGGCCAAGGACTTTGTGAGCCTCATGCTCTGCCAGGGAGGAGGGGAAGCCGGGAGGAAGCAGAGACAGGACACCTGACCCAAACTGACCAAAGAGCTATTCCATACCACAGCACGTCATGCCCAGGATGTAACTGGGAGTTAGCCGGAAGGGCTGGGAGACTGCAAGGTTGGAGGAGGTATCGGTCGGAGCTTGGTCGGGCTTGGGGGGCGAGTTATCGGTCAGCGGGTGGTGAGGTGTTGTATTCTGTTCCCTTGTTATTTCCTTTATCATTATTATCATTGGTGGTAGCAGTAGTGATTTGTGTTATACCTTAGTTACTAAACTGTTCTTATCTCAACCCGTGGGAGTTGCATTCTTTTGATTCTCCTCTCCGTCCCTCCGAGAGCAGGGGGAGGGCAAGAAAGGGGGGGAAGTGAGCGAACGAATTACCTGAGTGGGTTTAAACCACGACACCACCTGTCTGCATCTGGGACTTGAAGCTGCATTATTCACCCTGCACAAGCACACCCAGGTATTCTCAGTGCCTCTTTCTGGATTCATGTAGTTCTTTTCAATAACCTTTGAATTATATTATTCTTCTTTTCTAAATTAGGTTGAGGGTTATTCCTCCCTCTGTTATATTGATTTTCCCAGTCCCCAAGCCTTTGCTTTAGCCCAGTACCAATGGGGAAGAAAGACATTCAAAACCACACAGAAATCCTTTTCTACCCTCCTCCAGTGCATCTCCTGGACTGTCAGTCTGGTGCCTTCCAGCAGAAAAACAGGTTGACATTGAAAACATCTAAAGCCATCTACGGTCTTCTCTTTCTTCCTTCCCCACACTTTCATAGCCCAGTTTTCTCCTCTCACTGCCCCATCCTTTGACTTTTCTAAATGTCTGGGACAAGGTTATCATTTAATATTTCTCCTAAGGGGTTCATAATATCTCTTCATGTAGGAGAAGCATTCAGGACACACCGGCACTCAGGATTCTTCAGATGAAGACTGGGAAATATGACTTCATCCTGATATATCATCAAAGCAGCCACATTTTGAGCCAATGCTTTTGACCAAAGTGTTGTTCAATCACTAGTCAAGTGTATGGAAATAAATGCATGTGATGGTAAGGACTCCCCATGACCAGCGCAAACCATCCACACAGAGGTTGCTTTGTTGAGCTTGTTTTCAGCTCCCTCCAATGCAATATTAGATGAATCCTGTGGATGTAAAGGGCTTCCTCAGGAAACACTGAAAGAAAGGGGTATGTGATAGATGAGGAAATACAAAGCAAACTGTCCTGGGCCTGTCTTCCTGGGTAGGTCTCTGCAGGAGAGCTGGTCTTGGAGGTGTTGATGCAGCCAGAAGGAGTTTGGGGAATGAATGGTTCCTTCAAACAGCTTCAGGTGATTTTAAGTGTGGACTGAGTCTTGGATAATTCATCCAAATAAGTATTAGTTATTTAAGAGCAGGACTGAGATAGCACCATGGTGTTTTGTGTTTAAATTGAGCTAAATGAAAGTAGTTCCCACAAAAAGGAGGCTCAGCCTTGAGGTAAGGCAGTGACCACTGTCTCCAGTGCCTGGTTGATAACTGTTCATCCCAAGCGAGCTTGAAGATCTGAGGGAAGGACCAAAGGTTCAACACAGCTCTGGTATCCCCTGCAGTTCTGATACAGTTTTGGTGTCTATAGAATCCTAGAGTCATAGAATAGTTAGGGTTGGAAAGTACCTTAACATCACCTAGTTCCAACCCCCCTGCCATGGGCAGGGACACCTCACACTAAACCATCTCACCCAAGTCTCTGTCCAACCTGGTCTTGAACACTGCCAGGGATGGAGCATTTACAACCTCCCTGGGCAACCCATTCCAGTGCCTCACCACCCTCACAGGAAGGAATTTCTTCCATATATCTGACCTAAACTTCCCCTCTTTAAGTTTGAACCCATTACCCCTTGTCCTATCATTACAGTCCCTAATGAAAAGTCCCTCCACAGCATCCCTATAGGCCCCCTTCAGATACTGGAAGCTGCTCTGAGGTCTCCATGCAGCTTCTCTTCTCCAGGCTGAACAGTCCCAACTTCCTCAGCCTGTCTTCATACGGGAGGTGCTCCAGTCCCTGAGCATCCTCGTGGCCTCCTCTGGACTTGTTCCAACAGTTCCATGTCCTTTTTATGTTGAGGAAACCAGAACTGCACACAATGCTCCAGGTAAAGTCTCACAAGAGAAGAGCACAGGGGCAGGATCACCTCCTTCGACCTCCTGGCCGCTCTCCTTTGGATGCAGCCCAAGATACTGTTGGTTTCTGGGCTGCAAGCACACACTGCTGGCTCATGTTCATTTTCTCATCGCCCAGCACCCCCAAGTCCTTCTCTGCAGGGAGCATAAGAAGGCCATGGAGCTGCTGGAGTAAGTCCAGAGAAGGCCACGAGGATGCTCAGGGGCTGGAGCAGCTCCCGTATGGCGCCAGGCTGAGAACATTGGGGCTGTTGAGCCTGGAGAAGAGAAGCTGCTTGGAGATCTCAGAGCAGCTTCCAGTGTCTGAAGGGGGTTACAAGGATGCAGGAGAGGAATTCTTCATCAGGGAGTGTAGGGATAGGACAAGGGGTGATGGGTTCAAACTGAAACAGGCGGATCCAGATTTTATGTAAGGAAGGAATTCTTCACTATGAGGGTGCCATGGTGCCGGAAGAGGGTGCCCAGAGAAGTTGTGGCTGCCCCATCCCTGGCAGTGTTCGAGGCCAGGTTGGACACAGGGGCTTGGAGAAAACTGCTCTAGTGGAAATTGTCCCTGCCCATGGCAGGGGTTGGAAGTGGAGAGCTTTTAGGTCCCTTCCAACATAAACCAGTCTGGGATTCTGTGATACCGGATATGAGCATCCAATACATTTATCCCGTGTAAGTGAGCTGGAGCAGTGCTAAGGACTTGTGATAGGCACACATAGGTTAGCATGTGGCCAGAAGTGTGTCCCAACTAAAATCTTCCTGGGATGTGTGGTCCTCACATATTTTCTTTCTGTTTAATGGACTGTACAACTGCTGGAGGAACATGTACTTATATAATGACAAACTGAATAAATTTGTGGTTTAAAATAAGCACCTTTGGAAACCGTGGTCTTCTGCAAAGAACTGTGATGAATAATGAATGAATGCAATGGCAACCAGTCAAAATCTAATTTAAGTTGGTGTGAAGTGAAATGCTCACTTTATAAGCTTTTAATCAAAGTTTTTGATGGAGTTTTCATGAAAAATCGAGACATTTGGACAATTCCCTCAAGAAAAGAGAACACAACATGTGAAGCATCTTATTCAGATAGAATAAGAGAGGGACTCTTCATCAGGGCCTGTAGGGACAGGCCAAGGGGAATGGCTTTAACCTGCCCGAGGGGAGACTGAGATGAGCTCTAAGACAGAAGCTCTTCCCTGTAAGGGTGCTGAGGCGCTGGCAAAGGGTGCCCAGAGACGCTGTGGCTGCCCCATCCCTGGCAGTGTTCAAGGCCAGGTTGGACACAGGGGCTTGGAGCAAGCTGCTCCAGTGGAAGGTGTCCCTGCCCGTGGCAGGGGTTGGAAGTTGAGAGCTTTTAGGTCCCTTCCAACATAAACCAGTCTGGTATTCTGTGATACCTGATATGATCATCCAATACATTTATCCAAGGTAAGTGAGCTGGAGCAGTGCTAAGGACTTGTGATAGGCACACATAGGTTAGCATGTGGGCAGAAGTGTGTCCCAACTAAAATCTTCCTGGGATGTGTGGTCCTTACAACTTTTCCTTTCTGGATGCTCAGTACCAGATCTGTGCTTTGTGGATTTGACCATGTCATATCCCCCATCCCTGGCAGTGTTCAAGGCAGGTTGGACACAGGGGCTTGGAGCAAGCTGCTCCAGTGGAAGGTGTTGGGGTTGGAGCTGGAGGAGCTTTAAACACCCTTCCAACAAAAAACATTCCATGATTCCATGATTTTGCATAACTGAGGAGAGATTATTCTCATTAACACAATAAAAGAGCTCTTTGCTCCTTTCTGCTCCATTCTTTCATCCTCTGCGCACAGGAATACATTAGAGGAGGCTGAATGCAGAGCTGTTGCTGTGTTTAGGGCATTGGGTGGTGGAAAACCCAGTTCCCCTCTCCTTGAGACATCAGGGAGTGCAGCCACAGTAATTGCCATGACCAGCATCACCTGGATCATTCTCACACACCCTCTGCCATAGGCTCAGGCTCTATTTAAGCTCAGTCCTGGCACTGGGCCCACTTCCAGGGCTGTGCTGTAATTGGGTTTGCTCCGGATCTGTAACAACCATGAACCTGACTCTTAGTTTCCCCTGGGCTATCAGTGGAAGCTGCTGCTGTGCTCAGGCACACGGGGACTGTGCTCTGCTTTGTGGCCACTTTCAGCTCCCAGCTTGCCTTCCCATTGGGAATAACTTGTCCTGGCTGCTCCCTTGAGGCACCTTGCATCATGCAAACAGCACAAACAACTCTTAATGAGAGGCAAGACCCTCTGGTGTCCAAGCTAGGGACAAGGCAATCTCTAACGGAAAGTGTGTTATAAACATCTCCCCCTCCTTGTCTGTGTATGTCTCTTAGGGAAAATGACCCCTGTTCAACTGGGTGCTCCAGACAGATTTTGGTTTACTGTACATCAGGCATCCAAATGCAAACTCCTACATCCGGGGGGGGAAAAAGAAGTTAAAATTATAAGTATAGCCTACAGTGGGTATGCTTAGTCATGTTTTCCATGTCCAACTAACAGAAATGGTGCTGGGAGTCTTTCTCTTTTATTTTTAGCTATGAAAAACATGTCAGCAGCTGCTTAAACTTCGACTGCAACAGACAGCGCTGTTACGATGGTCACGACCTAGAAGGTACAGAAGCCAAGCAGCTGGGATCACTTGCTAGAGAAGGGGGAATTGACAAAGTAATTGCAAGAGAGAAAAAGTCCCTCAGCCTTTGGAGGCGGCTCTTGGCATCTGTGAAAGAAAGGTTTCCATACAAGGATGATGTTACGAGTCGTTCGGCCAAGTGGACTACTATAGACAAAGGCATCCAGTCTCTGAGGGAATCAGCCATCGTAGAGATGATCTATCACATCAAGCTGAATAACGGGGATACACCCATAGATCCAGATGAAGTTGAATGTACACGACCCATGTGGCAAAAACTCACACGGAATGCACCGTCATCATATGCCCATTCATTGGCAACAGTGACCTGGAATGACATAGTACCACTAACAGTGGATGAAATGGTTCATAAACTCCGAGAGTTCGAAGACAATCTCACCCCTTCCATCATCTCAGCTGTGGAAAAACTGTCCCAGTATAGAGGTACCAAGGCCAAGTCATGCCTGACCAACCTGAGTACTTTGAGTAATGTGAGCATTGATGTTTGGATGGACAAGTAGTGGCCAGAATTTACCTCACCGTTAACAAGGTCACCACGATCTTCTGTTGGGTCTTTGAAGCCAAACTTGTGAGCTATGGTTTGAGTACAAGGAATTGAAGATGAGTGGAAACCTGGTTCATTGTACATGGTACCTGACATTGCTGATGGACAATGGTACCAGCTCCCCTGATGTACCCCCTTGTCGTGTCCCCTAAGTGCTGTTTCCCGCTAGTGACTGGCTTATACCTCATGGGGCTGACCGATGGCGTGGGACAGACCTGTCCTTCTGCATGTCCACCCTGTCCTTCTGCAGGTCCAGTGTCATCAACCTCTTCTGTGACATTACCCTCTCATCTCACTCTCTACCTCTGACACCAAAGTCAGCCACATCATCCTGACCACTGCAACATCTCTCTTTGGTGTGTCCAGCAGCCTGATTATCCTGCTCTCCTACGTGGCCATCATCCCCACCATCCTGAGCATCAATTCAGCCGAGGGCAAGCGCAAAGCCTTCTCCACCTGCACCTCCCACCTCACCACTGTCAGCATCTTCTATGGGGCATCCTTTTTTATGTATTTATTCCCCAGATCAGACAGCTCAAGAGCAGCAGATAAATGGGCTGTGCTGCTCTGCACCCTGGTGACTCCCATGCTGAACCCCTTGATCTACAGCCTGAGGAATAAGGAGGTGACGGAGGCTTTGAGGAAGCTCACAAAAATAAGATGATCTTGAATGGTGCAAGCTTAGGGCCAGACAGAATGGAGATGTGGGGTAGATGTTCGGGTATTGGTTAAGTATGGACAACATGTTGGGGGTCTTCTACACCCAGCCTTATGTGATGCACTGGTTGATATGATTGAAAATACAAATAATTTCACTCTCTAAACTTTGATAATTCTATTTAGTAGTTAATTTCACCTAATTACTTAATTTGTACTTTATTTCACCTAATGAAGACACAGGTAGACAACTACAAGCATGCACTTCTCTTCATCTCAGGAAAAGGGGGGACCTGATCGCTGCCTACACCTGCCTGAAAGGAGGATGGAGCCAGGAGGGGGCTAGGCTCTGCTCCCACGGAACAAGGGATGGGACAAGAGGAAACGGCCTCATGCTGCACCAGGGCAGGTTTAGATGGAGCTGAGGAACAATTCCTGCCCCAGAGGGTGCTCAGGCATTGGAACAGGCTGCCCAGGGCAGGGCTGCAGGCACCGGCCCTGCAAGTGCTCACAAACCCTATAGACAAGGCCCTCAGTGCCATGGGTTAGGGGTGGCCTTGACAGGGCAAGGGAACACTTGGAGTGCATGAACTTAAAGCTCTTTTCTTTTTGCTCTCCCTTTTGCTTGGCAAATGAGAATAAACTGTGAATTCTACCGTTTCACTGGATGAAACTTCATTTTATAACGGTGCTGTTAAATCATTAAGGGCCTTAAGAAAAGCACAAAAACACCTTTAGCAAGAAAAACAGAGATGATAGCAAATAAGTGCGATGCCATGCAGGCAGTATTTTTAGCTTTTGATGGACAAAATGATTTCCAGCACCATACACCTCATTTCATTTTAGACAGCAAAGAATTTAAGTGAAATATGGTACTTGTGTGACCTCTGTTATGAATGAAGGCACTTTGTAAGAGTTTTAAGACGTGATAGTGATGAATCCCCACCAAAGGGCAGAAACTATCAAGGAATCCCCATCCACTGCTCCACACCTTTGCTTTCCATTCCCCTGTTGGCAGGAATAGAAGCCATGATCTCCATGGCAGCCTGAGCACAACAGAGCACAGGAGCTGTGGTGCTGCTCAGCAGCCTTCAGACCTGATACGTGGCAGCCCTTGGCAGCCTGGAGCAATGGCATTGCCTGCCCTGATGTCTCTCCTGTTGCTTTCCTTCACAGAGAGCTGAATGGTGATGGGCAAACACAGTATACATAAAACACCCCAAAATACATCACTGTGTGCATTACCTCAGCCCATAGAGCTGCAGCCACTGCCAGGACCATGGTGAAACCCGGAGCCATGGCTGAGCCTTAGGGCTATCCTAGACACACATAATAACCTAGGCTGGAGGGAGAAGCTCCATGGCTGGATTCAGTTGAGTAAGGATATAAGTGGTTTTCTCATTTCTTAACAACACACAACTCACAGGCACTCAGGGTCAATCAGCTGAATCCTGCTTTGTTCCCAAAGCTTCCTGATAATTCCCTGGTTATTATTTAACCCAGCCCACAGTTGTTTTCCTGCTGAGCCTTGGGGACAAGCAGGGCAGAGGTTTCACATGCTCCCTGGCCCCTATGTCAATGTTTGACTGCTCTTACAGTGGGGTTTTCTAACTCCCTCTGTTTCTAACTGGAATTTCCCATGCTGCAAATTCACAATAGGAAATCTGAGATTTACCCTCACCTGCAAGATAATGCACATGGAGAACTTGCTGGTGGCATCAAGACAAAAAGAATGGGACACCATTAATTCTTGCATGAATCATTTCTCTGTCCCTGAAATCATAGAAGCATGGAATTGTTTGGGTTGGAAGGGACCTTAGGGCTCCTCCAGCTCCAAACCCTGCCACAGGCAGGGACACCTTCCACTAGAGCAGCTTGCTCCAAGCCCTGTGTCCAACCTGGCCTTGAACACTGCCAGGGATGGGGCAGCCACAGCTTCTCTGGGCACCCTGTGCCAGCGCCTCAGCACCCTCACAGGGAAGAGCTTCTGGCCAAGAGCTCATCTCAATCTCCCCTCAGGCAGCTTAAAGCCATTCCCCTTGGCCTCTCCCTAAAGGCCCTTGTTCAAAGCCCCTCTCCAGATTTCTTGTAGCCCCTCTTAAGGTATTGAAAGGCCACAATAAGGTCTCTCTGGTGCCTTCTACAACAATATTCAATGACTTTATGTCCAGCTGCTCTCTCCTTCACCATCACCAAGTGTTTAAACAGGAACATGAACTCTTAGTGTGTTAAAAACACAAGTCTGTGGCTACAACCCTATCGCTCTGCTCACTGTGGCTTCACATTGGAGCTGCTGCTATCAAACCCAAAAGCTTTTTGGTCCTTGTTGTGTGTGTTTAAGGAAACCAGTGGTTTGCTGTGTCTAAGGGCTGCCACTGCCTTAATGTGGTTATCATCTGAGCATGAGAGCAGAGCAAACACCACATGATGTCCTAGGAAGCAGAAGCAGCAGCCAGCATTGCAATGCATCTTCCTGCTGGGTCATGATGAGCAGGCAATGAGGTGCCTGGCTTCTGGCATTCCTGCTGAGGAGCTCCTAATGCCTTTAGCTCCCCACTCTCAGGTGGAGCTGCTTTCATTGTGGTTAAATCTGGTTTAAAGGCAGCTGAGCAAAAGCTGGGTAGGAGCTACCTCCCCTTTTTGGGTACTTAGTGATTGGATTTAGGAATCATCTCCTACATCCTTGGGCAAGCACTTACCTCCTTACATTTGAATGCACCATGTCACCCCTATGTGTTTACTGGGTCCATCAGCTCCCTTTAGTGTTGAGGGAGATTTGGTGGGGTTCATGCCTCTCACTGCAAGGCAGACACCTCCCTTGCTCCAGCTGAAGAGATCTGAATGAGCTCTGATGATTGCCTTGGCCCGAGTCTCATCAGCTGTAATTGGACTTCGGCTCATAAATAGATAAGGAGAGACTCTCATGTTTGGCTTTTAATGTAAGTCATCAATCTTTAGCCACCTGCAGTGTCAGCATGTGTGTGTAAAGCAGAGACCACAGAGAAAAGCATGCTTCTGTGTGTGATAAGATGTGGGTATTTGATGTGGGATGGGTGATGTTTTGCCCTTTGTTTAGACAAGCTGTGGTATTGAGAATGGCTGGTTTCAGGGGTGTTAGATGCAAGGTGTGTGTTTGAGATGTCTACTCTTTATGTATCTGCAACTTACTTATGTAAGTACAACACAAGGGGAAGCAGGAGAATGAGGATGAGGAGATGGCCATTGAGTGTGTGAGCCCTTAGCAATGGGAAACAGCAACTGTCTTCATCCTCCTGCCTGAGGTGGGTGTAGACAACTTCAGGTGGATCTTCTGAACCCATTTGAAGGTGTTAAAGCCCTGGCTCCTGTCAGCTGCTTTTTTCTACAAGGAACAAGTCCCAGTCTTGGTTTCATTTCCTCCTTTTGCAAGCAGTAAAAAGCCACCCTGAGGTTATTTAAATTTGGAGGCATATAATGCAAAATGTTGTTTCAAAGGCCAGTTTTGGGTCCAAAATGGGCAGGTGGAATCAGACAGACTTCAAAAAGAGAAAATGCTGAGTCCTGCCTATGAGGCGGACTTGCTCAAAGCACTAAGACAGGCTGGGGGGCACCTTATCAGAGAAGGACAAGGCTCTTGTGGTGTCCACTGTGTTGAAATGAGCCATCAATGTGTCCTTGCAGCAAAGGCACCCACCAGCAACATGAGAAGAGCACTGGTGGTGAGTCAAGGGACCTTGTGCAATGAACATCTGAGCACAGGCTGGGGAATGGGGAAGTAAAAGCTACTTTGGGAAGGGTGGAGGGAGAAGATGAATTGTGCTGAAGAAATGGTCCTCTTGCTTGAAAAGGGGCTGATGGAAAGAGTGAAGTGGTAGGGGAAGGAGGAGGAATGCTCATTTCTCAACAGGCAACATGTTTATTTGAAGGTCATCTCCTCATCTTTTTAAGGCCTGCATATTTCAGGTTAACATGAACAGCAGTCATCTCGTGTACATCTATATATACACACATGTTCTTTAAATATAAGGAAGAACAGAGGAAGAAATATATGCAAGAATAATTCAGATGAGAAGGGGTGGTTTTTCCCTTGAAGCTACAAGTACATGGAATTGCATTCAGGGATTCTGGTCTCACTTTAATTGACTCAAACGTCACTACAGAGTCAGAAAATCACTCCAATTTGATTTCTTATCTATTTAATGCAACACTAATTCTTGTGGCAGATTAAGGCATGATATTATTGTATTTACTTGTCCTTAAATAAGAGCAACTCCCACAGACAGCAAAGAAATCATCCCAAACAAGCCTCCTTCTTAAAAAGATTTTGGATGCTTATGGGAAGATGCTTATGTTTTGCAGGACCAATTCTTTCCATAGCAGAGCAGCCACAGTTTTAGGATTTAAGCTTTAAGATTATTTTTTTCCATATAGGAACTATTGCCTATTATTTTATCAAGGTATTATTTTTAATATATTATTTAGGACCTTCAACCATCATGGTTTTATCTCCCAGGAATTGGGTGCAGTCCTAAAGGGAACCCCAAATCCTGCATTAACCTCATGCACTGTGTGTTCCTGTGAGCTGGGAGAAGTCATTCAACCTCTTCCCATGTTTCTTTGTCTCCTGCTGCCAAGAGAGTGGCTGGAGGAAACCACTTGAGTGTGACCACGTTTGTCCTCTTGGGCTTCCCCAGCGTGTAGAAGCTGCTCTTTGGGACTGTTTTACTCATCTCCATCAGCATGGTGGTGGGGAACCTTATGAAGACCAGCTCTCAGCTTCATGTGCCCATCTCCTTATTTCCTCATAGGAAATGTACTTATTTCTTCCATAGGATGTATCTGGGTGTCTTGCTTTCCTGGATTGGCCTGCTCCATGGAAGGCTGCCACCATGCTGACCTAGAAGCAGAGTTTAACTTCATTCCCCGTGATAAGCAGTCACCCAACTTGGTCCAGGAACAGCCTTTCAAGGCACTGTCTGAGCAGGGTTGGCTTTTCCTTGAATGCCATCTGGTGCTGATGACACAGATGCTCCATGCTTCTGGCCATATGTTGTATCCAGACATGTCCAACCTATTTCATGGCTCAAAGACTCTCAGTGTTGTCCGCAGCTACCCTATCATTTCTTCTTTTCCTTATATCTGTCCATCCAGGCAAAGGCTATTTTCCATCCCAGCTGCAGCTTACTCATGATTTCTCATTCCAGGGTTTGGGGGTTGAGTCACATTGGTCCAAGGAGTCATCTTATCTAACTGTAGGCTTTCACATCTGAATTAGGCACAGAAGGTTCCCCTTATGGAGACAAGGATGCATCTGGGGTCTTTGATTCAGCTTGGATCTATTTTAAACATGCATATCAGGGATTTCTTCTGGAAAAAGTGCATGGTTCTCTCCAATTGCAGTGAAGGGTGATGGGCAGACACAGCTACAATGTGGACTGTGTTCAGAGCAGACAGAAGGCCATAGCCTGAAGAGTCAGTTTAAGTCTAATTGGAAACATCAGCTCACTGTGCTGATGTGTTGGGGTCCTTCAGAAACCCCACTCAAAAGTGAGGAGGTGAAAGCAGCTTTTCATACAACCATGGAATGGTTTGGGTTGGAAGGGAGCTTAAAGCTCACCCAGTTCCAGCCCCCTGCCACAGGCAGAAACAACTTCCAGTAGAGCAGGTTGCTGCAGTCACCATCCAACCTGTCCTCAATCATTTCTGTTGGTCAATAATGTCTAATGCAGTAGAGCCTCAAAGCTCAGCATGCATAAATCACTTCCTGGACAGAATAGGAAAGCAAAATGGATGTCAGCAGTGTCCTGGCTGTGTGTTTGCTTTTATAAAGGTTGCTAATAGCAGATATTAACTTCCTGACGAGGGGTTTCTATTCTGCATAGATGGATAGGAAATTATTGCCTAGAAGATATTAGTGTTGTTTTGCTCTCTTTAGAGCCATAAGAAAGGAACTTTTCCCCATAAACCTGTGCCTAAAGGGGTTTCAGGAAACATGGAGGGGGGCTTAGGACAGGTGCCTGCAGGAACAGGCCAAGGGGAATGGCTTTAACCTGCCAGAGGGGAGACTGAGGTGAGCTCTTAGGCAGAAGCTCTTCCCTGTGAGGGTGCTGAGGCGCTGGCACAGGGTGCCCAGAGAAGCTGTGGCTGCCCCATCCCTGGCAGTGTTCAAGGCCAGGTTGGACACAGGGGCTTGGAGCAAGCTGCTCCAGTGGAAGGGGTCCCTGCCCGTGGCAGGGGTTGGAGCTGGAGGAGCTTTAAGCTCCCTTTCAACACAAACCAGGCTGGAATTCTATGGTGGAGGCCCATGAAATTGTCCTTAATACACAAACATGCCAACACACTGACGCTCCAGCTCACTGGCTTTGGACATGAGCCATCTCTGTCAAGCAAGGCAGTTATAGATCTGAACTTTGTTGTTAACAAAGAAGAAAGTTTCTTTCTTGTTATCCCCAGCTAATTAATCTCTGATGGCTTGTTATGAAGAATGAGGGAAGTCACATCCAAGTGTTCTGAGAAGCTTTTGTGGTGATGAGGAAACTTCCTTGGTAAACCCCAGAAGGTCTTGTTAAAGCTGATGACTCCTGGAAGGGTGGTTGTTCCCCAAGGACCACTTCTTGCTTTGGCAAAGTGAGCAGCATCACTTGTGATGGAAATAGCTGTGAGTGCTTGTATTGTGAAAGCCTGGATCTCGGGCCTGCTGGAGGGCTTTCTGTGCCCATACAAGCTTGGTCCTACTCTCCCCTTAAAGACACATCCCTGTCTTCATGACATGTGCAGATAATGTGGTTTAAACCCTAGCCAGAGAGCTTGTTCACTCACTCCCAGTGAGTGGTGCTGGGCTGAGAGCAATTCAGGCCCCCCCCCCCCCCCCGGGCTCTCCCCTTCAGCGCTCTTTTGAGGGATGGGGAGGAGGATCGAATGAGTGCAACTCCCACGGGTTGAGACAAGAACAGTCCAGCAACCAATGTACAACACAAATCACCCCCAATACTACCAACGACAACAGTGATAAGGGAAAATAACAAGGGAAGAGAATACAACACCACTGGCCAAGAAACGAGTCCCACCCGGAAGCCCGTGTCCTTCCGGGTAACTCCCAGTTATCCCCCACCCCAGCGATGACGTGCTGTGGTATGGAATACCTCCTTGGCTAGCCTGGGTCAGGCGCCCCATCTCTGCTTTCTCACAGCTTCCCTTCCTCCCTGGTAGAGCATGAGCCTCACAGAGTCCTTGGTCAGGGTAAACATCACTTAGCAACAACCGAAAACATCGGTATTAACAGCACTGTTCCCAGGCTGGAAGTCAAACACAGCACTGCACCAGCTAACACAAAGGAGAAACATGACTGCTACTGCTGAATCCAGGACGTTATCCACCCCTTACTCCATACCATTCACGTCATGCTCAAATCCCACATATATATACACATCCATATACACACAGAGCAAGAGAAAGGGATCATTTTCTTAATGCATGGACCAATCCCTATAATGCTGCAGAGTCCATTCGGTCCATGATGTCAGGTTCCATCTCTTGTAACAATCTTTCAGGGCAGGAAAGGCTGTGTGCAGTATTGGATCATTGCCTGCTGATGCTGGTCGTTCCTTTACTGTGGAACTCATCCGGTTCTATCAAAGCTTATTCTCTGTTGGGATGATGGTTGGAGGGAAGTCAGGGCTAGTCGCTGGTGACCTGGAGATATCTAGTTGATGGGCTATAAAAGTATTACACAGCAGGCAACAGCATACAATTGAGTTCACTGGCTGTTTTCCCCTAAAATCAAATCCCCTTGAGGTATACATCGGACTTCCCCATCTTCCCGCATTACCCATCAAGTATATCCAGGTCCCTGAGCAAAAGCAATCCCACGAGTGGGTTTGCCTTTACCTGAAGCAGGAATAACCCAGACTGTCTTCCCCAGCAAATTCTTCATATGCACCACGGGAACTTTGTCCCCCTCTACAATATGTAAAAGTTCTGACTGGGCTGGGCCAGCCCTGTTGGCAGATCCTCTGGTGTTGGCCAACCAGGTGGCCTTTGGTAAATGTGTATCCCAATGCTTGAAAGTTCCCCCACCCATTGCTCTCAGTGTAGTTTTTAACAGCCCATTGTACCGTTCGATTTTCCCAGAGGCTGGTGCACGGTAGGGGATGTGATATACCCACTCAATGCCATGCTCTTTGGCCCAAATATCTATAAGGTTATTCTGGAAATGAGTCCCATTGTCTGACTCAATTCTCTCTGGGGTGCCGTGTCGCCACAAAATCTGTTTCTCAAGGCCCAGGATAGTGTTCCGGGCAGTGGCATGGGGCACAGCGTATGTTTCCAGCCACCCGGTGGTTGCTTCCACCATGGTAAGCACATGGCGCTTGCCTTGGCGGGTTGTTGGCAGTGTGATATAGTCAATCTGCCAGGCCTCCCCATATTTATACTTCAACCATCGTCCTCCATACCAAAGAGGCTTTAACTGCTTGGCTTGTTTAATTGCAGCACGTGTTTCACACTCATGAATAACCTGGGCAATAGTGTCCATTGTTAAGTGCACCCCTCGATCATGGGCCCATCTATATGTTGCATCTCTGCCCTGATGGCCTGAAGTGTCATGGGCCCACCAGGCCAAAAATAATTCACCTTTATGTTGCCAATCTAAGTCCATCTGAGCCACTTCAATCTTAGCCGCTTTATCCACTTGTTGGTTGTTCTGGTGTTCCTCAGTGGCCCGACTCTTGGGTACATGGGCATCTACATGACGTACCTTCACCACCAGGATCTGCACCCGGGCAGCAATATCTTTCCACAGTGCAGCAGCCCAGATGGGTTTACCTCTGCGTTGCCAGTTGCTCTGCTTCCATTGCTTCAACCACCCCTACAGGGCATTTGCCACCATCTATGAGTCAGTATAGAGGTAAAGTACTGGCCACTTTTCTTGTTCAGCAATGTCCAGGGCCAGCTGGATGGCTTTCACCTCGGCAAACTGACTCGATTCACCCTCTCCTTCAGCAGTTTCTGCAACTTGTCGTCCAGGACTCCATACAGCTGCCTTCCATCTCCGATGCTTTCCCACAATACGGCAAGAGCCATCAGTAAACAAGGCATACTGCTTTTCACTTTCTGACAGTTTATTATATGGTGGGGCCTCTTCAGCGCGCACCACCTCCTCCTTTGGTGACATTCCAAAATCTTTGCCCTCTGGCCAGTCCATGATGACTTCTAGAATGCCTGGACGACTGAGATTTCCTATTGGAGTTCCTTGTGTAATTAGTGCAGCCCATTTACTCCATGTAGCATCAGTTGCATGATGTGTAGAGGAGACCCTGCCTTTGAACATCCAGCCCAGCACGGGCAACCGGGGTGCCAGGAGGAGCTGTGCTTCAGTGCCAATCACTTCTGAAGCAGCTTGAACCCCTTCATAGGCTGCCAGTATCTCTTTCTCAGTTGGGGTATAGCTGGCCTCAGATCCTTTATATCCCCGACTTCAAAAGCCGAGGGGTCGACCTCGAGTCTCCCCTGGAGCTTTCTGCCAGAGGCTCCAGGTAGGACCGTTCTCCCCAGCTGCTCAATTTCCTCAGTCTCCAAAGCAGCAATACCAAAAGCCCACCGGTACCCTTTTGGGTCTTTGAAGTACCCTCTCTTGAGGTAGTCTATGCCGAGGATGCATGGAGCCTCTGGACCAGTCACAATAGGGTGTTTTTGCCATTCCCTCCCAGTCAGGCTGATTTCAGCCTTCAGCACAGTCAACTCTTGGGATCCTCCTGTCACTCCAGAAATATAGATGGGTTCCACCCCTTGACAGCTTGATGGCATCAGGGTACACTGTGCACCGGTATCTACTAGAGCCTTATACTTGTGTGGGACTGATGTGCCAGGACATCTGATCCACACAGTCCAGTAAATCCGATTGTCCCCTACCTCCACCTGGCTGGAGGCAGGGCCCCTCTAATGGTCATCACAGCATTGGACACTTAAGTCGGGGTAAAAGGGATTATTCTTCGTTATCACAAGAGCTGGAGTAAAATCAGCTCTTCCATTGCATCTGGGAAACTGCTCACCAGAGACTGAAGCCGTAGATCTCATGGGACGATCAGTCTTGGCCCTTGCTCCCCTCTTCAGTTCACTCACCCGTTCCTCCAAAGCTGAAGTAGATTTTCCATCCCACTTTGTCATGTCTTCTCCGTGATCCAGCAGGTAAAACCATAGGGTACCCCGTGGCGTATACCTCCTGTATCTCCTCTCTTGAACAATAGGACGCCTTTTGTTAATAGCTGAGACGTGTGTTGGTACACGTGAGGAGCTGGATAAATCAGATACATCGTCCCTCAATTGTTTGAGGTCCTGGGACAGTTTTTCCACAGCTGAGATGATGGAAGGAGTGAGATTGTCTTCGAACTCTCGGAGTTTATGAACCATTTCATCCACTGTTAGTGGTACTATGTCATTCCAGGTTACTGTTGCCAATGAATGGGCATATGATGACGGTGCATTCCATGTAAGTTTTCGCCACATGGGTCGTGTACATTCAACTTCATCTGGATCTATGGGTGTATCCCCGTTATTCGGCTTGATGTGATAGATCATCTCTACGATGGCCGATTCCCTCAGAGACTGGATGCCTTTGTCTATAGTAGTCCACTTGGCCGAACGACTCGTAACATCGTCCTTCTACGGAAACTTTTCTTTCACAGCTGCCAAGACCCGCCTCCAAAGGCTGAAGGACTTTTTCCCTCTTGCAATTACTTTGTCAATTCCCCCTTCTCTAGCAAGTGATCCCAGCTGCTTGGCTTCTGTACCTTCTAGTTCGTGACCATCGGCCCCATTGTCCCAGCATCGGAGTAACCAGGTGATGATGTGCTCCCCTGGTCAACGGGTAAAATCTTTTCGCATATTCCACAGCTCGGTTGAGGTCCGAGGTCGAGAAGTTACCTCTTCTTCTTCTTCTTCTTCATCTTCATCGTGTGATGATGACTCCTGATCAAATTCTGGACCGGGTGGTGAATTCATTGTTTCTTCATCTCGCTTCACCCTTCTTGCCTCCTTTTTGCTTGTTCTCTTGTGTACAGGAGCAACCGATATTGGTACGAATTGGTCCTCTGGTTTGGCTGCAGTGATTATCACTGTGGTTTGAGTAGTGACTGTACTTGTTGCTGCGGGTGGTGTGGCTGCTGTACTTTGAGCTGGGGTAACCGCGCTGTCTGTTGCAGTTGAAGTTTGAGCAGCTGCTGTACTTGCCACTGGGGTAGCTGCGCTGTTCATTGCAGCCAAAGTTTGAGTAGCAACTGTACTTGTCGCTGGGGGTGGCGAAGCTGCTGTGCCTGGAGCTGAAGTAGCTGCGCTGACTGTTGTTTGCCCTCAGATCCACCGACATTCTTTTCCTTTTGAAGGGAGACGGACACGGACCTTGATTGCTGTCAGCCCGGCACCACTCACTGGGAGTGAGTGAACAAGCTGTCTGGCTAGGGTTTAAACCATGACAGTTCCTTTCGGCGCCCAACGTGGGGCACGAGGGGTTGAGATAATAACAGATCTGACTGGATTGATAGTCACTCGTCACAATGCTGATCTATTGGCTCTCAAGGTTTTTCCTCTTGATCTCACAGTTTCAGTATATCATATCTTACGTCCATCCGGTATTGGCTGTATTAGTGTTTTTCAAGTGTGGGGCTTGGGCTAAGGTTTTTATCCCATTGTACTTTATGGTAATGACTTGTAATACAATAGAATCATTGATCATGAAACTGATCTGGCTTACGTTCCCAGTGTGGTCACCACCTTTATACTTTGGGAGGTATATGATGGAGGTGCTTAGCAATTACACATCTTTTTTCTCCTTCTCAGGTGCTCAACCTGTGAAGGAGACATCCTTTTACCCTCCTAGTCGTCCCCCGAGACCATTTACATTTGAGAGTTTTGAATTTTTTAAATGGCCTTTTAATGCTGTTGAGACTTGTTTGCTGATGGTGATGGGAATCACCATGCTAACACGCATACAGAGTGTGTTTTGCCCACTACTGATTTCAAGAGTTAAGTAGATTCAGGTTTGGGTCTTGTCTGGGGTCAAACGACGATGTAGGAGGACCGAGAGATTTTCCCAGAGGCTGGACAGCCATGAGTGGCAGGGTGTGTGGGATAGTATGGGCAAGTATCTAGGTCAGTGGGCCCCTCCAGTATTTTGGAATTTCACTACCGAACAACTGCAAAATCCAGAAGAATTAGTAAAACACTTAAATGAGGTGTGTGGTCATTCTGGCCATACCAGAGATGGACAAATCACGGCAACGTGCTGGGGCTTGGCCTATGCTTACAGGGCCTTGTTCAACACTATCCAGCACCTTCAAAAGGAAAAGAATGTCGGCGGATTTGAGGGCAAAGTGACAGTCGCTACTCAAACTTTGGCCTCAATGAACTGCGCAGCTACCCCAGTGGCAAGTACAGCAGCTGCTCAAACTTCAACTGCAACAGACAGCGCGGTTACCCCAGCTCCAAGCACGGTAGCTACGCCACCCCCAGCAACAAGTACAGTCGCTACTCAAACCACAGTGATAATCACTGCAGCCAAACCAGAGGACCAGTTCGTACCAATATGATTCCCATCCATCAGCTGATCCGTAGACTGGAGAGTCAGGGGGTGATCAGCAGGACCCGCTCACCCTTCAATAGCCCCATATGGCCAGTGCGAAAGTCTAATGGAGAATGGAGACTAACAGTAGACTATCGTGGCCTGAATGAAGTCACACCACCATTGAGTGCTGCCGTACCGGACATGCTAGAACTTCAGTATGAACTAGAGTCAAAGGCAGCCAAGTGGTATGCCACGATTGATATTGCCAATGCATTTTTCTCCATTCCTTTGGCAGCAGAGTGCAGGCCACAGTTTGCTTTTACTTGGAGGGGTGTCCAGTTCACTTGGAACCGACTGCCCCAGGGGTGGAAACACAGCCCTACCATTTGCCACGGACTGATCCAGACTGCACTGGAACAGGGGCAAGCTCCAGAACACCTGCAATACATTGATGACATTATTGTGTGGGGCGATACAGCGGAAGAAGTCTTTGAGAAAGGGAGGAAAATAATCCAAATCCTGCTGAAAGCCGGTTTTGCCATAAAACGGAGTAAGGTCAAGGGACCTGCACAGGAGATTCAATTTTGGGGAATAAAATGGCAAGATGGACGTAGACAGATCCCCACAGATGTGATCAACAAGATAACAGCAATGTCTCCACCAACTAATAAGAAAGAAACGCAAGCTTTCTTGGGTGCAGTGGGGTTCTGGAGAATGCACATCCCAAATTACAGTTCGATTGTAAGCCCTCTCTATCATGTGACCCGGAAGAAGAATGATTTTAAATGGGGCCCTGAGCAGCAACAAGCCTTTGAGCAAATTAAACGTGAGATAGTTCATGCAGTAGCCCTTGGACCAGTCCGGACCGGGCCAGATGTAAAAAATGTGCTGTACACTGCAGCTGGGGAGAACGGTCCTGCCTGGAGCCTCTGGCAGAAAGCTCCAGGGGAGACTCGAGGTCGACCCCTCGGCTTTTGGAGTCGGGGATACAAAGGATCTGAGGCCAGCTATACCCCAACTGAGAAAGAGATACTGGCAGTCTATGAAGGGGTTCGATCTGCTTCGGAAGTGATTGGCACTGAAGCACAGCTCCTCCTGGCACCCCGGTTGCCCGTGCTGGGCTGGATGTTCAAAGGCAGGGTCTCCTCTACACATCATGCAACTGATGCTACATGGAGTAAATGGGCTGCACTAATTACACAACGAACTCGAATAGGAAATCCCAGTCGTCCAGGCATTCTAGAAGTCATCATGGACTGGCCAGAGGGCAAAGATTTCGGAATGTCACCAGAGGAGGAGGTGGTGCGTGCTGAAGAGGCCCCACCATATAATAAACTGTCAGAAAGTGAAAAGCAGTATGCCTTGTTTACTGATGGCTCTTGCCGTATTGTGGGAAAGCATCGGAGATGGAAGGCAGCTGTGTGGAGTCCTGGACGACAAGTTGCAGAAACTGCTGAAGGAGAGGGTGAATCGAGTCAATTTGCCGAGGTGAAAGCCATCCAGCTGGCCCTGGACATTGCTGAACGAGAAAAGTGGCCAGTACTTTATCTCTATACTGACTCATGGATGGTGGCAAATGCCCTGTGGGGGTGGTTGAAGCAATGGAAGCAGAGCAACTGGCAACGCAGAGGTAAACCCATCTGGGCTGCTGCACTGTGGAAAGATATTGCTGCCAGGGTGCAGAACCTGGTGGTGAAGGTACGTCATGTAGATGCCCGTGTACCCAAGAGTCGGGCCACTGAGGAACACCAGAACAACCAACAAGTGGATAAAGCGGCTAAGATTGAAGTGGCTCAGATGGACTTAGATTGGCAACATAAAGGTGAATTATTTTTGGCCCGGTGGGCCCATGACACTTCAGGCCATCAGGGCAGAGATGCAACATATAGATGGGCCCGTGATCGAGGGGTGCACTTAACAATGGACACTATTGCCCAGGTTATTCATGAGTGTGAAACATGTGCTGCAATTAAACAAGCCAAGCGGTTAAAGCCTCTTTGGTATGGAGGACGATGGTTGAAGTATAAATATGGGGAGGCCTGGCAGATTGACTATATCACACTGCCACCAACCCGCCAAGGCAAGCGCCATTTGCTTGCTATGGTGGAAGCAACCACCGGGTGGCTGGAAACATACGCTGTGCCCCATGCCACTGCCCGGAACACCATCCTGGGCCTTGAGAAACAGATTCTGTGGCGACACGGCACCCCAGAGAGAATTGAGTCAGACAATGGGACTCATTTCCGGAATAACCTTATAGATATTTGGGCCAAAGAGCATGGCATTGAGTGGGTATATCACATCCCCTACCATGCACCAGCCTCTGGGAAAATCGAACGGTACAATGGGCTGTTAAAAACTACACTGAGAGCGATGGGTGGGGGAACTTTCAAGCATTGGGATACACATTTACCAAAGGCCACCTGGTTTGTCAACACCAGAGGATCTGCCAACAGGGCCGGCCCAGCCCAGTCAGAACTTTTACATCTTGTAGAGGGGGACAAAGTTCCCGTGGTGCATATGAAGAATTTGCTGGGGAAGACAGTCTGGGTTATTCCTGCTTCAGGTAAAGGCAAACCCACTCGTGGGATTGCTTTTGCTCAGGGACCTGGATATACTTGGTGGGTAATGCGGGAAGATGGGGAAGTCCGATGTATACCTCAAGGGGATTTGATTTTAGGGGAAAACAGCCAGTGAACTCAATTGTATGCCGTTGCCTGCTGTGTAATGCTTTTATAGCCCATCAACTAGATGTCTCCAGGTCACCAGCGACTGGCCCTGACTTCCCTCCAGCCATCATCCCAACAGAGAATGAACTTGGAACATCATGGACCGAATGGACTCGGCAGCATTATAGGGATTGGTCCATGCACTAGGAAAATGATTTTTTCCTCTTGGCCTGTATGTATATGGATGTATATATGTGGGAGAGCGATGGTATATTGAAAATGTGGGATCTGAGCACGACGTGAATGGTATGGAATAAGGGGTGGATAATGTCCTGGGTTCAGCAGTAGCAGTCATGTTTTTCCTTTGTGTTAACTGGTGCAGTGCTGTGTTTTGACTTCTAGCTTGAGAACAGTGTTGGTGAAGCTGCTGTTTTCGGTTGTTGCTAAGTGATGTTTACCCTGACCAAGGACTCTGTGAGGCTCATGCTCTGCCAGGGAGGAGGGGAAGCTGTGAGGAAGCAGAGACGGGGCGCCTGACCCGGGCTAGCCGGGGAGGTATTCCATACCACAGCACGTCATGCCTGGGGTGGGGGGTAACTGGGAGTTACCCGGAAGGACAGGGGCTTCCGGGTGGAACTCGCTTTCTTGGCCGGTGGTATCGTATTCTCTTCTCTTGTTATTTTCCCTTATCATTGTTTTAGCTGATAGTAGCGGTGTTGATTTGTTGCTGGACTGTTCTTGTCTCAACCCGTAGGAGTTGCACTCTCTCGATCCTCCTCCCCGTTCCTCTGGGAGCGGGGAAGGGGAGAGCCCCGGTGCGGGGCGGGGGGGGGAGACGGACACGGACTTCGATTGTTGTCAGCTCGGCACCACTCACTGGAAGTGAGCGAACGAGTTACCTGACTGGGTTTAAACCACGACAGGTACCTACAGTTTGATGAGGCCAATGGCTACAGCAGCAGAGAAGGATTGATGTGATACAAACCAAGCCACTCTTTCAGGGCCAGTGGCTAGGTTCATCTGTCCTTGTGAGTTTTCTTGTCTCTTATTTCCCAAGGCTCCTTAAACATACCATAAGCACCATGATAAGCACCAGTGCCTAAATGGGCTACAAGAAAGATGGAGAAGGGCTTCGGACAGGGGACTGTAGGGACAGGCCAAGGAGAATGACTTGAACCTGCCAGAGGGGAGACTGAGATGAGCTCTTAGGCAGAAGCTCTTCCCTGGGAAGGTGCTGAGGCACTGGCACAGGGTGCCCAGAGAAGCTGTGGCTGCCCCATCCCTGGCAGTGTTCAAGGCCAGGTTGGACACAGGGGGGTGGAGCAAGCTGCTCTAGTGGAAGGTGTCCCTGCCCGTGGCAGGGGTTGGAGCTGGATGAGCTTTAAACTCCCTTCCAACCCAAAGCAGGCTCGGATTCTATGAGTACATCCCAGCAGGAATATTTCATCTCTTTAAAACCAACACAGAGGAGCAAATCTTTACCTGGCACTATTCTGAGCAGCCTCCCCAGTTGCTGCAGTGATTTCTACCAGAGCAGGGCTAACCTGGACCTTTCATGGTATGGTCTCACATACCTGTGGAAGGGGGTCACCTCTTACAGCTGTAAATTCTCTTCCACATTAGATGACACTGGATATCTGCACAGCAAATCAAGGGGATTATCTCTTGAAGGCATCCTCCTGGCTTCCACACAAGAATGTCTCTCCTGAACCTTCAAGAGCTTCCAGCCTATTTTCATCAGATGAAGTTCTTCACTTGCACCAATGTGTCGCTTTTATATCTCTCCCTGCAGGTCTTTGCAGGCAACAGACACAAACACTTGGGGAACAAGTGTTTGTCACAGTTTTGGCGACAGTTCAGGGCTCTAAGATACATGAACCTTGGTTTTATATTGCTGGCCCCTGAATGAGAACCCATGAGTCACAACAGCCTAAACTGCTAATAAAGGCTTAGCTTTAGATTGGATCTAAGGAGGAAATTCTTTCCTGTTAGTGTGGTGAGGCACTGGAATAGGGTGCCCAGGGAGGTTGTGATTGCTCCATCCCTGGCAGTGTTCAAGACCAGGTTGGATGAGGCCTTGGGTGCCATGGTTTAGTGTGAGGTGTCCCTGCCCATGGCAGGGGGGCTGGAACTTGATGATCTTAAGGTTCTTTCCAACCCTAACTGTTCTATGATTCTATGATTCTATGCACACAGGCTGATGGAATATCTCTTCTAATTATTGTCACAAAGATGTCTAACCTGTTACAGCATTCAACATAAGAACAGTGACCTCCTAGATGTCCTTTCTGAACAATAACTATGTCCTGCGGTCTTCATGGTAACATCAGGTTGCTCCTGGCCTCATTCACCTTTGAATATGAGGGGGAATCCCTCCCCAGGGCTGCAGCTTCACAAGAGATTTCACTTCAAAGAAGGGAATTGTAAGCAATGGAATTCATAACTGAGAATGATGAACTGTGCTGAGACCACCCAGTGGTAAGGAGAATTTGGGCACATCAAGGGCTCATCCCATTCATATTAAGGGGTGTTGTACATTCATCTTAAGTCCTATTTACTTAAATGGTGAGATAAATGGAAATAAGCACCCACATGCCATGTCCATGACCAGCTCATGCTAAAGCACACCAGGGAAAACCAAACAGTCTATGCCACTTACAAATTAAGCCTGTTGATGGTGACTTAGGTCGGGGGAAAAGTGTCTTCTACTTGTGGTCAACAAAGGAGCCACAATCAATGCAATTAAATGCTGAAAAGTTAGGAAGGACAGAGGCCTTTGAAATCAGACCAGAAAATAACACTTGAATGTAATGTTCGATTTCTCACTCTAATTTCCTTCACTGAATAGGCTATCTATAAGTTTCCCATGTAGGGATAGGATCTGGGCAGAGAGGGACCGGCAGAACAGTGAGCACTGGCTGGGCTGTTGGGTGCAGAGGGTGACAGATTCTAGTCTGCAGGAGCCTGGAGACTGCCACAGGGGTTTGTCTCCTAAATCTGTCTAAACAGAACCAAAAGAGAACACCATGGGGTGCAGGACCCATCCCACAGTATCTGAGCAAGAGCAGTAGGGCAGGAACAGAGACCTGGGCCAAGGTCAGCCAAGATTCCAGGGTGTCAAGCAAGTAAGGGATTATGAGGCAGGTCCAAGACCAAGCCAAACCAAGCCAACACAGGTCAAATCAATCCCCTGATCACAGTCAGGTTCAGCAATTGCTAGGAAGATACATGAGCAAGCTTTGGTCACCATCAAAGGATCCCATAGATGTGCACAACTCCTGCTAAAATGGAAACAAAAAACTCAAAAATAGCCCAACTTCCCTGGGCTGAGCTTAAATAGAGGTGGGGGGCAAATGGGTGGAGGGTGGGGATGAAGCCCCAGCTGAGGTTGCTCAGGGGGATAAAGGCTTACTAGTTCACCCTGGGACAATTCATCACTGCCTCAAACGCCCATTTCTCACCCTGCAATACAGTGGAAGCCCTAAAGCACCAGCTCAGGTGTTGGCCATCCAGGCACTACATGTGGATAATCCCATTGGGTCTGGAAAACTGGGCACGCAAGTGTGCACAGAGGGATAGCAGCAGCAGCTCCAGAGAAAGAGTCACTTGTGGTTCCTGTCGCATTTAGGCACCCTCTACAAGATCTGAAATGTCTCTAAACCCATTCTCATTCTGTTGGCAACGACAGGCAGAATGCTTGGCATGGTGCATAAATATGCCAGAAGCATCCCAAGAGCTGCTCATCACTGGTGCTGCTGTGTAGCTGTGCTCAGGGACACCTCATGCACTCCATGACTCTCAGGTGCCCAAGCACCACAATGCCTTTCAGAGGTGATTTCACACCCTTTGCTTTTCCTTTTCTTTGTTTTCCTCTGCAAAAGCACGAGCAGCCCTGGAGGCTTCCTCCCAGGAGAGCACATGCAACTGTATTTACAGCCCCAGCATCACAAGCTGGGCTCTTGGAGTCTGGCAGGAGCTCCCCTCTCTTCACATCAGGTGCTTAACAGAAGTGATGCCGGTACATAGATGTTCTTTGCTGCACTGGGGATAAATCCTTGGCTCCCATCATTCGGTGGCAGAGGGAAGGCACAGGAGGTAACACCAACACAAAGCAGAGCCTCACCTGCAGTGAGGTAGTGGGTTTGATTCTTCATGTTCTCTCATCCTCTTAGGTAAAGCTGATTTATTCAAGAGAATCTTATTCTGTTATAAAGAAATGCAGCATTTCAGATCGTCAACAGAATATGGTCACTAACAAATCAGCCTTTGGATTCAGCCTCTTATAACATCAACTCTTTTTTAGGTCAAGCAACATAATGCCCATAGGTGTGAGGGTGCTTCAGCATGCTGGAACTCAGAAATGTATAAATCATGACTTTAGCAATGTGAATTTTATCCTTTTTGAATTATGTATAACACTTTGATAAATGCAATCTGAAGACTGGCATTAGAACTAAAAACCAAAGGAAAATTCTGGAGGTCATTAATGTGTAAGCTATCATTTCAATGGGAATGTGACTTTCTCTTGCTCAAGGTTTATGTGTGCTCCTATGAGGTTCCTCTAAGCTGTCTTCTGACGCAAACTGCCTCCAATCTGAAAGTGAGTAAAGATCTGATTCTTCACTCAAACCTGAAAAATCAGGTGCTTGAATAAATCCATAGTTTATGTTTCTCAGCATAGAAGAACAAAAATGGCAGTTTTTGCTTCATTGCACTCTCTGTTCTTTTCCAAATACCTCAAATGAAAAACAAAATCATATAATTTGGGTTTAAAAAATGCAATACAAAATATTAATTCCACCAAAACATGGCAGTTAAACTGGTGATCGATTGTAGTTAAATATGGTCCAAAAGTGAATTTCTGTTTGCAATGATTTTGATGTTTTCCTTCCTTTTGCCTTGGTAGGTACCACCTGGTCATGAGAGGAAATCACACGCAGACTAAATTCATCCTGTTGGGAATTACAGACAGCCCATGTGCGCAGACCCCTCTTTTAGTCTTGTTTCTATTGATTTACATTGTCACTTTGGTGGGGAACTTTGGCATTATCATCTTGGTGCGGGTGTCTCCCAGCCTCCACACCCCCATGTACTTCTTTCTCACCCATTTTGCCTTCACTGACATCTGCTATTCCACAGTCATCTGCCCCAGGATGCTGGCAGACAAAACCATTTCTTTCACTGGCTGCATGATGCAGTTCCTCACCTTTGCTTTCTTTGCCACTATTGAGTGTCACCTCCTGGCCATGATGGCCTATGATCGCCATGTTGCTATCTGCCAGCCCCTGCTTTATGTGACCATCATCTCCAGCCGTGTCTGCTGGCAGGTGGTAGCATCATCCTACCTATTCGCCTTCCTCAGTGCCATCGTCTACACATGGTGTGTGTTTGGAGGTTCCTTCTGTGGTCCCAACCGCATCGACCACTTCTTCTGTGACAAAGTTCCTGTAGTAAAGCTCCTGTGCTCCAACACCCACAGCAGCGAGATGATCATTTTTGCCTTCGTCACCATCAACTTAGTGGGCACGAGCGTGGTCATTTTACTCTCCTACATCTCTATCATCCGCACCGTGCTGAGGATGTGCTCAGCACAGAGCAGGATCAGAGCCTTCCACACCTGTGCTTCCCATTTGATGGCTGTTTCTATATTCTTTGGGAA
This sequence comes from Pezoporus flaviventris, assembly GCF_033815535.1. Classification (NCBI taxonomy): domain Eukaryota; kingdom Metazoa; phylum Chordata; class Aves; order Psittaciformes; family Psittacidae; genus Pezoporus; species Pezoporus flaviventris. The sequence continues at coordinate 244,978 of NW_026892697.1, forward strand.
AGGATTCTTCATGTACCTACAACTTTCTTCTAGCCGTAGGAGCCTGGATAAAGTGGCCTCCATCTTTTACACCGTGGTTACCCCAATGCTCAACCCCTTCATCTACACCCTGAGGAACAAGGAGGTAAAGGGGGCTCTGCTGAAGTGCGGGACAAGGTTGTTCAACCACTGGCAACACGCAAGACTTGTATCATGCAGGACATGAATACTCTACATCAAGTGAGAATGCCTAAACTAATGGGATTTTCCACTAATCCTCCTGACTTTATGTAGGTTCTTTCACAGTTCCTGCACAATAGTCAGAGTATTTAATGAGAAATAGAACCCCCATCGCATCTTTCTTGGAAGGAAACCAAGAGGAGCAGGAACCTCAAACTTCATTTCACTTCTCAGCCGCCAGTGTGTAGGAAGAGATTACCTTGAATTATCCCAGGCTTCTTTTTCCTCACAGGAAACACCAATTAGCTTTATTCAATTCTCACTTTTGTCACTGATAAATATCCACTTTTCTTGCAAGATTCTTGACCTTGTCCCTCAGCTCCAATATGTGTAATATGTGTTTATGTGTGTAAATATATATATGTGTGACAGAGGAATACAAATAAAATGTATAAAACTGGTATTACAAATAAAGTGACACATATAGACTTAGAGAATCACAGAATTGTTTAGGTTGGAAAAGACCTTTAAGATCATCCAGTCCAGCCATTCCCCAGCACTGCCAAGGCCACCACTAACCCATGGCACTAAGGGCCTTGTCTACACAGTTTGGGACACTTGTAGGAATGGTGACCCCAGCTCTGCCCCAGGCAGCCTATTCCAATGCCTGAGCAGCCTTTTAGATATTTACTAAAGTCAGCTGACTGGGAGGGTACTGTCCAAATGGAAGGTGGTAGCAGTGATCCTTCAGCAAGAGGGATTTGCTGGAAGCCTGCTGCAGTGTTTGGCTATGGGGATATGCTGGCTTTTGATCAGCCCTGGGGAAAACATACCTGGCATCTACACTGGATATAACTGTATAGGGGTTTTTCCCACTGATTTTTCCACTGGACTCCAGTATTTAAGCTCATTTTATAAATTCATACTGTCGTTGTTTCTATTTTTCCCCAAGAAAGTGATTTCTTACTTTCTAATCTTTTTACTACTACCTTCGGTTTCCTTTGCACAAGCATACGGGCCCTTTGAGGAGGCAGCGAGATCAAAGGAAGCTGACAGAGCCAGTTGTATTTAGAATTCCCATGACATTTCCCATGACAATTCCACTTGGACTCAATGTATGGATCTGCATGACTGTACTGCACAGAATCATCTCTATCTTGAGAAAAAAACTGATTTTCTCACCTCCTGGCTTGCTTTATAAATCAGAGCTTCAGAGAAGTAAATCCTCCAAGTCTCCTTTTTTTCTCTGTTCAGTTCTACAGGGTGTTGGGTGTCAATGTTTGGCTGCATCTACCGCAGACTCCTGTCTTTACCTGTTATTACTTTCTATCTTAGATGGTTGGGATACGATGCCAGCAGCCTCATTGGGCACATCACCTTTGGCAATCTTGCTTTCTCTCCCCTTCAGCTTTAGCTGAAAAATTTCCTTAGTGATTTCGTAAGTTAAAAATCTGAAGCTGTTAATTCCTCAACCTTTGAGATGAGTTGTCTTCTGGGGGACAGAATAGAACAAGATCGGAAACTGTCCTGAAGTTACTGAGAAAGAGCATTTCTTAGAGATGGCACCTCAGCATCTTCAAAGCAAAGAAACATTGAAGCTGGAAAGATTAAAGAGTCTTCACTAAGACTTGAAACCCATTTCCAAATAAAAGTGCTGCCTATCTACTAAAGACCATAATTCTAATATCATATTTTGAAATGGAGGAGATACTAATGACCAGAGAATAACACTGAATGGAATGCTCAGTTGATTACTCTATTTTCCTCACTGAGAAGACTATCTCCTAATTCATCCAAGCAGGGACATGGTCTGAATGGAGAGTGTGTGCCAGAGCAGTGAGCCCTGGCTGGGCTATTGGGTGCAGCCAGAGAAAAGTTCTAATTTCATAGAAGAGTCAGGGTTGGAAAGGACCTTAAGATCATCCAGTTCCAACCCCCTTACCATGGGCAGGGACACCTCACACTAAACCATGCCACTCAAGGATGGTTTGCAGAAACCTGGCCAGTACCACAGGGGTTTCTCTCTTTAATCTCTTGAAACAGAGCCAAAGGGGAACACCATGGGGTGCAGGGACCACCCCACAGTACCTGAGCAAGAGAAGCAGGGCAGGAACAGAGACCTGGGCCAAGTTCAGCCAAGACTCCAAATCATCAGGCAAGTTGGTGATGACAAGAGAGGTACGAGAGCAGGCCAAGTCAGATCAAATCAGGCCCTGAACCACGGTCAGGTCCAGCAATTGCTAGGAAAGTCTATGAGTAAACCTAGGTCTTCATCAAAGGATTCCACAGGTGTGCACACCTCCTGCCAAACTGGGAACCGGAACTCCTCTTATGAAGTTCAACCTCCCTGGGCTGAGATTAAATAGAGAAGGGGGACAAATGGGCAGAGGGTGGGGATGGAGGCCCAGCTGAGGCTGCTCAGGGGGATAAAGGCCTGTTACTTCACCCTGGGATAATTGATCATTGCCTCAAAATGCCCGTTTCTCATCCTTGAATACAGTGGAAGCCCAGAGTCACCAGCTCAGCAGGTCTTCATCAAAGGATTCCACATAAAGGATGTGCTCAGCACAGAGCAGGGCCAGAGCCTTCCACACCTGTGCATCCCATTTGATGGTTGTTGACTTATTCTATGATACAACGTTTTTCATGTACCTACAACCGCTATCTAGCCACAGGAGACTGGATAAGGTGGCCTCCGTCTTCTACACCATGATCACCCCCATGCTCAACCCATTAATCTACAGCCTGAGGAACAAGGACGTGAAGGCGGCTCTGGTCAAGTGCACAAGGAGGTTCTTCAACCACTGGCTACACAAAAGAGCTCTGTCATCCAGGACATGAACAGTTCATCTTAACTGAGGAAGACTGCGATGCACTAAAACAATGAGATTTTCCCTATTCCACATGACTTTATTTATGTTCTTCCACAGATCCTGCACAGAAGTCAATAACAGTATGTAATGAGAAAGAGACCCAGCCATCACATGCTCCTTGGAAGGAAATCAAGAGGAGAAGGAACCTCAAACTTCAATTCAGTTTGTAGGCACCAGTCTGTAGGGAGAAATTACCCTCAATTATCCCAGGCTCCTTTTCCTCACAGGAAACACCAATCAGCTTTATTCATTTATAACTTTTGTCACTCGTAATTATCTATTTTTCTTACAAGATTGTTGACCTTGTTCTCTGCTCCAATAAAATTCCTCACTCTTACCTGCGAGCTCTTTATTAAAGCTGCTGGGGTGGGAGGGAAGAGCAAGTGTTGTTTTACATTTGCTTGCTGAAAAAGAGTCACAGAAAAGGTTTCAAAAGATTCATTGCATTTGTTTGTGCCTTTCAAAGAGAAGAAGTTGGTGGGAATCAAGCTCTCAAGTTGCACTTTTGAATATCAGGGTGAATCCCTCCCCAGGCTGAAGCTTTACAATAGATTATACATAAAGGAAAAAATTGTAGACAATATCATTCATAACACAGGATGATGAGCTGTGCTGAGACCACCCAGTGTAAAGGAAAATTTGGGCACATCAGGTCTCCTCCCATTCATTTTAAGGGGTATTTTATACTCATTTGACATGACCTTTTACATAAATGGTGAGAGAAATGGAATTCCAGCTGGAGATTGGCACCCACATCCCATGTCCATGCCCAGCTGATGCTCAAGCACACTGGGAAACACCAAACAGTGGATTTCATATAAGAATTAAGCCTGTGGGAAGTTTCTGTTGAAGAAAGACAATCCTGAATACAGAATCAATGGTAATTGAGAGCTATCTGGGTCTCAAAGAAGCCAAAACACACTGATGGGGGAAAAATTCTTTAGCTGATGTGAGTAGGAATTAACTTCTATTTGGAAAGTATGTTTATAATGAACACACTGTTTATGTGCACTGAAAAACAACAGTATTAAGAGAACACATTGTCTTACGTGTGGGGGAACGTGTTGGCAGGACAGAGACTTTTGATCGGACAGCTTCCTTCAAAACCTTCAACACACCTTGTTTTCTACCATTTTGTTGGCTATTTTGGCTTAGACTATACATATAGAATCATAGAGCCACAGAAAGCCCAAGCTGGACCTCAAAATATTATCTGATCTGAGCTTTTGTGGAAACAGGAGTCTAGATGAGCAGTGTCATGTGGAGGGCTCATCACTGTCTGATGAATTAGCCCACTCTGGTGTCCTTATTTCCTCTTGGGTTTAAGAAAGTTTCCAAAGCAGAGACAACTAAAATAGTCAAAGGTTTACCTACACTTGGTGCTACCTTTCCAAGGGAAGTCTTGAATGCCATAGTCCTGTGTATGGTGGATCCGACTCAGTGAACTGGCAATAGGAACCTCAGTCTAACGTGCAGGGGAAGCACAATTGTGAATTCCAGCAATATAAGAAACAGGCTTGAGGTTTTGGAAATACATTTTATACTCAGAGCTTCATTGCATGATTCTGCTTCAATCTTTGCAGAGAAGGGATCTACAAAACGCAGAAAGCCCTGGCTGTAGACACAAACTTCTCACATCAAATACATGACAGAGGTCCTCTCATTAAGTACTTCTGATACCTCAAAAAGAAATCACCTTTTGGCAGGAAGAGCTGGACATGGGCCTCTTTACCCTGTTCTGCAGGTGCTGTTAGACCAGCCTGAATATTTTGGAGGAGAATATTGGATTCTCTGGAGATGATTCAAAACCTGGACTACATTGAAATGAGCATAAAAGACGATATTATTCAACAGCCTTATCTACCTAACAATTAGTTAACAAATCTCATCTTTAGATACCATATCTAGCTTTATCCATAGATAATAGAGAAGATAGAGATCTCAGAGCAGTGCCTAATTAGGTGAGGTTAATGCCAGTTTTTCTCTTAAAATAAATGTACTTCATTCATTATTTTGAGTTCATTTCCTGCACTTGTACAGAAAAAAAATACGTTGCCCTTTAATGATAGGGGAGAAAGACCCTGAAAATGAGAAGAGGTCGTAAGGCAGGTTTTAAGCCATCAACTGGGAGATGCTGATGGCCATGGAAGAGCATTTTCACAGGGCTATCAAGGAGCCCAGAACTAATGTTCAGTGCCCATCTGATAAGACAAAAAAAAAGAGGGGGGGGAAATAAAGGCAGTAAAATAGAGCAGATAAATCAGATTGTGGTGTTGTGCACAAGCCAGTCATAGGAAGAAAGACAGACTTGGAAATGGTTCCAAACCAGATCTTTAAGGTGAAGGAATAGGGTGGCAAAACAAAAGTCCTTGGTGTCAACTGAAGCTCTGGAGACCTTTGTCACAAAACCAGCAGCTAAACATCGTGCCAAAGCTACTTCCAGCTGACAAAGTCCCTCAGGGCGTTCTTCACCTCCCTGTTCCTGAGGCTGTAGATCAGGGGGTTCAGCATGGGCACCACCAGCGAGTAGAACACAGCAAAGACCTTATCCGTGCTCAGGCTGCTGCCAGACCCTGGTCGGAAGTTCAGGGCGAGGATGGACCCGTGGAAGATGGTGACTCCAGCCAGGTGAGAGGTGCACGTGGAGAAGGCTTTGTACCGGCCCCGAGCAGAGCTGATCCTTGAGACAGCAGCGAGGATGAAGGCGTAGGAGACCAGGACGGCCAAGATGGTCACCATCTCCACCAGCCCACCAAGGACAAATATCAGACACCTATTGACACGTGTGTCAGAGCAGGAGAGGGCCAGAACAGGCATGATTTCACAGTAGAAGTGGTTGACCTTGGCTGGCTGGCATAAAGGTAGGCTGAAGGCAAACTCTGTGTGCACCCAGGAGTTCAGCAGGCCAAGCACATAGGAACTGGCCACCAGTAGCATGCAGAGCCGGTGGGACATGATGGCCGAGTACAGCAAGGGCTTGCAGATGGCCATGTAGCGGTCGTACGCCATCGCAGCCAGGAGGAAGCACTCGGTGGTGCCAAAGGCTATGAAGAAGTAAAGCTGAGTTGCGCAGCCGATGACAGAGATTGTTTGCTTCTCCATCAGAAGGTTCATTAATGTCCTCGGTGCCACCACCGATGAGTAGCAAGCATCGAGGAGAGATAAGTTGCTAAGGAAAAAGTACATGGGGGTCTGCAACTGAGCGCTGCTCCTGATGAGCACAACCATGCCCAGGTTCCCCACCAGCGTGATGAAGTAAATGAGGAGGAACAGGATGAACAAAGGCGCTTGCAGTTGTGGGTTGTCCGTCAGTCCGACAAGAGTCAGCTCTGTCACTTGCTTGCTTTGGTTTTCCTCAGCCATCTTCTCCTAAAGCACTGTAAGTTGTATTCATAGAGCCATAATAAACAGTTAATGGAGACACTCAGCACCTAAAAAGCCCATCAATCCCCAGGGTTTGGATGGCAAACCCTCTCCTTATCAGAGATCTGCTTCATTTGCATCAACATTCATCAAAAAGCAGTTTAGCAAAGCAATGAATGTTTTATTCTGGTAGCAGTCACTCTGCCAAGTGTTTCCTATTCCATTCATTATAAAACACATCTCCCTGATGTATACTCATGGTATATATCACACTCCAGGGTAACCCTCCCAAGTTCTAACAAAGAAAGTGTAAAAGAAGGGGTTCAGTGCTTCCTGTAAAGAATTACTGACATCAATAATGAAAATCTCACACTAGACCATGTCTTTTTAGAGGTGACACGGTCTAGTGTGAGATGTCCCTGCCCAAGCCTGAGAGGTTGGAACTAGCTGAACTTCAGGTGCTTTCCAACCCAAACCAGTCTGTGATTCTGTAATTCTAGGACTTAGAATCACAGAATCAACTGAGTTGGAAAAGACCTTTCAGATCATCAAATCCAACCTTTGAAGAAGAATAGAACGTTTGGCATCTTAGGAAGCCTTCCCCATAGAGGTTTTCCTTAAAGGTGATTTTGCTTGCACACTGTAGATGAAACAGGAAAACCCCATTTATTCTTCAGTAACTTTTCATCTGTTTTGCTATTTCAGGGTTATTCTTCTATTGGGTATATAGAAATGGTGAAGTGCCATCATGAGGGAGAAAAGAAACCATTAAAACCAAAAAATGGCACAACAAATCTTTTCCTTTTTATCAACTTTTCCTACACCTCCTCTTTCTAAAATCCATATTTAAGAGTTCTATGAAAATACACCATGGCATCCTGCCTTTTAATCACAGAATCAGGGAGGGATATGGAGCAGCCTCCACAGGGGTCCACAAGGAACCACTGTAACATAAACACTTGGAAGAGACCAAGAAAAGAGAGAGGAAAACTGCTGGGAATAGCAGATCAATATTAGCCTAAGATCATGGAAAGCACTGTGCTGCTCATGGGGTGTGCGTCACTGTCAGCAAATCTCTGCAGTGCAATGAGCACAGCTTTCCTATCAGCAATCCCTGTAAAACTGGTATCAAAGAGCCTGGCTTATATTCAGAAAGGAAAATCAGATAAACCATTTATCCCTATGGAAGAAGCACATGGGGTTTAGCTCTATGTACAACCTGCAGCATGACAGAATTAATCAGGGTGGGATCACCGGCATTGCAGTGATAAAGGATTTATTATAACTGGTATTTTAGCTGCTATCTACTGCTATTAAAAAATAACCAAACCATTATAACTGGTTCAACACCCTTCACAAAATCCACGTGCTCTGTGATCTTCCTTCTTCTGGTGTTCTCTTGCTCTGCCATGAAATAAACAGCTCCTAATGGTCTGTCTAATAAAGATACAACCCAGAACAATCAAATTCCTCTCTACAGACCTCATCTCTAAAGGATGAAACCATTCTCCTGCCCTCCTGCTTCCTGCAAGGAATTATGCATTGTATTGCACAAGGAGACACTGGCACAGGGTGCCCAGAGAAGCTGTGGCTGCCCCATCCCTGGCAGTGTTCAGGGCCAGGTTGGACACAGGGGCTTGGAGCAAGCTGCTCCAGTGGAAGGGGTCCCTGCTCTTGGCAGGGGTTTGAACTGGATGAGCTTTAAGCACCCTTCCAACACAAACAATTCTGGGATTCTATGATACTATATAGCCCCTTAAAATTATAAACTACCTCCTAGCTCCAGCAATAAAACAAATCTGGATGTCCCCTTGTCCTTACCAGTGGCAGCTTGGTTCTTCTTCCTTGCTTCACATTAAGTTACGACAGATGACGAGGACACTTATATGCTCTCTCTGTCCCCCCTGATGGTGTAATTGCTTTATAACCCTTCTCTCTAATCCACTGAGACCTCTGAGGTGCTTTGGCTGAGAAGTGTTTTGCAGAACTTCCTTTGGGAGAAGTGCAATTATTATTATATTACTCTGTCATACATATATGTGTGTGCATGGGGGGGGTGCATAGATGGATGACAGAGGAATATGAAAATAAAATATAAAATAAATTAAAAAATGGAATAAAAAAATAAAATGATTAAGAATTAAAAATAATACAAATAAAATATAACTTTAAAATTAAACATAAAAAGCAAACAAAAATGTATATTAAAATAAATTAACTTAGCTAAAATAAAGAATAGACTAGAATAATAAATTGAAATAAAATAATATGAAATATTAAAATAAATAAAAACTAAACTGAAAACTAAACTAAACCAAACCAAATTGAAATAAAGCTGGTCTTCCTGCATGGATCCTTCTCCTTGGAGAGGGGCTTTGGACCAAGGCCTGTAGTGACAGGCCAAGGGGACAGGCTTTAACCTGCCCGAGGGGAGACTGAGATGAGCTCTGAGGCAGAAGCTCTTCCCTGTGAGGGTGCTGAGGCGCTGGCACAGGGTGCCCAGAGAAGCTGTGGCTGCCCCATCCCTGGCAGTGTTCAAGGCCAGGTTGGACACAGGGGCTTGAAGTAAGCTGCTCCAGTGGAAGGGGTCCCTGCCCATGGCAGGGGTTGGAGCTGGATGAGCTTTAAGGTCCCTTCCAGCCCAAACCACTCTGGGATTCCAGGATTCATCTCGTGATCCTAGATATCCATATAAATACACACATGCACACAGATTTCCATTGCTGGGACACAAACAGGCATTTCTGGGCTGTGATTCATGTGATTTGCTTTAGAGACTGGAGTTACAACAGAGTGAATTACACATAAAGGTGCCTGTTTCTTATGGGTGGGGAGAAATACCCACTCGTTGAAAGATTTACTTGAGCAAGAACATAGTTTATCCCAACTTTAAAGTTGTTTACTTGTATTTTTTATCTGGGTTTGCTTCTTTAACAGGGAGCCCTTCAGGATATCCACATCAATCTCCATTCTTTAACTTACTGGTGAATTATGTAAAAGGCCTACTTCTGAATCAGCTTCAAGAGCTGGGAAATCCAACACTGATGATTCAATCACTACTGAAACAATGGATATTGACCAAACTTGTGATTAAGTTCTTTACATTTCCACACCGTCTGCAAAAGAGTAGCAAAGACAAGGCTCAAATTGCCCAAAGGCTTCCAGGTAAAGTAGCACCAACACTGACTGTGACATTTTGAAGCACAAAACACCTCCAGCTTAACCTGCAATTTCACTTGTAGGAACCAAGGTTTGGGTGGGAAAGCTTTATTTAAGAGTGCCACAAGCCTTATCATGAGAAAGTACAGTGGAGACTTGTGTGATTGAGTTATTAACTGATTATATGATGTCCTGTGGTCCTTTGGGTCCATTCCATTCTCACCCAGGCTGGTAGGCACTGGGTTTCAGAGACACTCCAGAAGAAGAGGGTTTCTGGCTTTTCTTTTGAGTTCACCTCTGAACCTTGGCAACCTGGAAACCCATGCCCGGGATAGTCCATGCTGTCTCTGTAGTGACTGAACAGAGCAATGTGATGAACAGGATGAATCAAGGTGTTTGGAGGAGCTGTTTGTGCTCATTGACCATTGGTGATGAATGAGGTTGGGCTTCATCTCACCCACCTTCATCTAGGCAGGTGTTACAAGACAAATCAGTGTCAGATACCTTATAAATGAGAGAGAAATTACAGAGTAATCACCTAAATACACCTTCACAGAGACCTCCGTGCTGCAATGAGTCCTGCTCAGTAACAGCAACAAGGAAACACCCTCCTGGTCACCAGCTTCCTCCATTCACTGCCTTCTCCCAACTGCTCTCAGGAGGGCAGCCTTCACCTCCCTGTTCCTCAGGCTGTAGATCAAGGGGTTCAACGTGGGGGTCATGATGGTGTAGAACAACGTGGCAGTTTTGTTCTCATCCAACGCAAAGGTGGAGCTGGGGCGCAGGTACATGAACAAGATTGCCCCATAGAACGTGGTGACGACCATCAGGTGGGATGTGCAAGTGGAGAAGGCTTTTCTCCTGCTCTCCTTTGAGCGTATCCTCAGGACAGAGGGGAGGATGTAAGCATAGGAGATAAAGATGATGGTCATGGTGCTGAGGCAGTTTATGCTGACGAGAGCAAGGATGACCCCCTTGTAGGGGTGGCTGTTGGAGCAGGAGAGAGCTAAGAGTGGGGCAATGTCACAGAAGTAGTGGTTGATAACATCGGAGTGGCAGAAGGACAAGGTAAAGATGAAAGTGGTGTGGGTCACCGCATGGAAGACACCAACAACATAGGAACCAGCCACAAGCCACCAGCACATCCATCCACACATGATGGTGGGGTACAGGAGGGGTTTGCAGATGGCCACGTACCTGTCATAGGCCATCACAGCCAGCAAGAGGCACTCGGTGACCCCAAAAGTGACAAAGAAGCAGAGCTGGGCTGCGCACCCCGAGAAGCTGATAGTTTTCTCCAGCGTCAAAATCTGCACCAGCATTTTGGGGATGATGACGGAGGAGTAGCAGATGTCGACAAAAGCCAAGTGGCTGAGGAAATAGTACATGGGGGTGTGAAGGTGAAGATCAGTCCTGATCAATACAATGATCCCAAAGTTCCCCAAAAGGGTCACCATGTACATGGCCAGGAAAGCCATGAAAAGGGGGACCTGGAGGTCTGGGTGGGTGGTCAGCCCCAAAAGAATGAACTCATGCACATCAGTGTGATTGACAGGTGTCATCCTCTGTAATGCATCAACCTGCAGGAGATAAGCAAAACAGACAATGATATGGGCAGCTCAAGAGGACCCTCAGCTTCCTCGGTGTCAACAAAGGGAAGCAGAACCCATCCTGCTAGAGGGTCAGTTGGACTCTGGATAGCTCTTGGAAGAGCCAAGCCTCCATCTAGTGGCTACAAGAGGGTCTTAAAACCAAACCCTCAAGCTCAACAGTGAGAGCACCCACCTGGGTTTAGCTCAGCATTTCATCGCTCCTCTTTCTGCCTTCCTGGGCGCATTCAACACAGGAGGAAGGTCAATAACTGGGCAATTCTTGGAAGCTGGGTTGGAACTGGATGATCTTAAGGTCCTTTCCAACCCTAACTATTCTACGGTCGAGGTTTAACCACAGATGGCAACTAAGCCCCACACAGCTCAGCAATAACTAAAACACCCTTGAATTATCAACACCATTTCAGAACCAATCCAAACCGTAGCACCACAGTTGTTACTATGAAGACAATGTGCTCTATCCCAGGCCAAACCAGCACAGCCATTGAATGCATTTTGGGTTTTCCTTAGGAAATGACAGGTACGTTTGGAAAATAATTGCTGTTTTCTAAAACCAACATGGAACAATTCCACTTGAAGAAATCTTTTTCCTGTTGACTTTCCTTTCCCTTTGCAAAGCAATGCAGAGCAGAAGTGTGGGAATTTTAAAGCTGAGATGAACACACAGTTTTCAGCAGACACGGTCCATAAGAAATTAAATTTAAGGTGGCACAGTGATGATGGAGAAACTTGGAGGGTCCATGCAGCTCCTTCAGCACCTGGGATGAGTTTGGGTGTTCCTCCAGATGATGACTGAAGCCACATTCATCTTCAAGCAGATGTTGAGAATGGGTTTAGAAGTCTTTCCTTAGAAGCTGCACTGAGGGTGATTTGCTGCTGCGTTTTGCAAGGGCAGACAAGTACCCTCTGTAATTTCTAGTGTTCAAGATATATTTATACTGATTTCTGAGACCTCAGAGGCATTCCACTCCATGGGGAATAGAAGCTTGACAACAAGCAAAATCCACCCAGAGCATCAATCTCTTCATCTCCAGGTGCACTAATAAAGCCCAGGAACAATTTGATGTAAATATATGGATTTAAGGAGATGTCTTCCCCCTACTCCCACATTGAGGAGAGGGAGTGAATGACAAGAGAATGTCTACATGGTTCACCCCGATTATTCTCATAACTTTCTCAACTGGCTTTCCTAATGCTACATAAACAGGATTTCGGCAATGCAAAGAACAGTTCCTGGAACCATTCCTACTCTCACCATTGCCCCTTGTTAACATCTTCCTGTAAAACCCACTCCAAATGTTGATTTTTGCCTTTGCTGACTTGACTAAGAGAGTCATTGTCCCCACACCAGGTTTTTATCATTTCACTGGAGTTTTTCTTCCATTTTGCTATGAGCATTGATGAGAAGAGCAAGGAAACAGCAACCACCTGAACTCAAATCAATACCAGAACTGCAGTAGTACCTAAACAGAATTCATCTCACTGATATCTGTCCAGTAGGTTGAAGTGTTGTGACACATATTACCCACCACACTGTGGTCTTGGTGCATGGATTCATGAAACACCGCCCTGTCTACTTTCTTCAAGAGATTTTAGTTTATGGAGCTGGAGATGTCCCGCTTATTAGTTTGTTTCATAGAACCCCGGCCTGGTTTGTCTTGGAAGGGAGTTTAAAGCTCATCCAGCTCCAATCCCTGCCACAGGCAGGGACACCTTCCACTAGAGCAGCTTGCTCCAAGCCCCTGTGTCCAACCTGGCCTTGAACACTGCCCTCACAGTGTCTCAACACAGAGGGGTCAACCTCATCCCATATTCACAGCTCACTTACACACAATGATGTGCCCAGCTTTCCAGCACAACTTAAGACTAAAAGGACAAGAGCAACATTTTCTGGCAGGTATCTAAGGTAGGAAAAGCATCATCAGCTTGAGGCATCATGATGTCTGCCTGATTGTGTCTGGGTTGTTGGTTTTAATCATTCTCCTTATTCCATTCATTAAATCTTAGTCACTCAGGAGCTATGTAAAAAGACAATCTGTGCTCAAGTTTGCCATGATTCCAAAATCCTCCAGTGAAGCTTACTGTAAAGGGATGCGCAAAGAAAAACCTACCCCCAAAAATAAGTCTATTGAGTCTGTGTGGCTTCTTTCCCTAAATAGATCCATTTTGGGTCCATAACTCCCAAACATTTGTCATGAGAATGAGAGAAGACATCCAGACAAATGCAAATGCATAAGAAAATGCTCATCAGCTGCACTTGAAGCTTCATTTCATTCCACTCTTACCTATATTGTTTCAACACTGATTTGATGGGCACTGAGTTGTCTAAAAGGGGATTAAATGAATCATTCAGTGGCTTTAGCATGTAATGCACAGGCCAGTCCAATGCATTAGGATGGTATTTCTCCTGGTGCCTCTCAGCCTGCAGGACTCCAGGAAGAAATGTCAAAATTCAATTGGAAAGAACATTTGGGGTTGCTCTGCTTGGGTTTTTCTTTGACAGATCATTTATAACTAACTCAGTGCTTATACTGAGCGTACCAGCTAAATCTGAGCATGATTTAGCTGAATGTTGTCATCTACAGGCTTGGTCCTTCATCTGACCGTTCTCACCCTGTTGTTGCCAGGTCCTCTAAGAAGTAATTCACCTTACTCCAAAACAACCACCCTGAATAGCTGAACTGAGTACTACCCAGAAATTCCCACTTCTCACTGTTGACTGCAGAGCTCAAGTTATTCCCTGAACCAGGAGAAAGGGGTGCCATAGAATCATGGAATGGTTTGGGTTGGAAAAAGACCTGAAAGCCCAACCCCCTGCCATGGGCAGGGATGCCTCACACTACACCAAGTTGCCCAAGACTCTGTCCAGCCTGGTGCCTGTTGACTTCACCTTGATAATCCCCATGCTGAGAGCCCAGATCCACATCTGCAGGAGCACAGAGCTGAAGGATGCTCTGGGGAAGCCCCCAGGAAGAGTTCTTGTTTCCTCCCACATTCAGACTGATAAAAAGTTATAATCAGCTCAATGTAAAGAACATGGATGTTTTTGAGATTGCGCTTTTGCTCTGGAGCTACCAAGATGGAAACAGTGAGCCCGTAACATGGAGAGCTATGAAAGCTCTGAAATTGTCTTTCTTGGTGCAGGGAGTAACTGAAGGCATCTCTGAGGGATGCACAACTGTGCCGCAACACTTCACTGGGGGCAAAGGCCACACTGAGTATCTGCTTCAGGGACCTGGTACAAAAGGAAATACAGAATGAAGCAATGGAGAAATATGCCCAACCACACGCCACAGGCAATGCTGGGACAGGAGAGGCCGTACCTGCTTGCTTTGCCCTGGGAGATGAGCTGGTGTGGGGCTGTCAAACAGAGATCTTCAGCGTGCTTTTGTTCTTGTGGTCTCTAAACTTGTGATTCCACGTTGGACCCTCATGGTGGTGATATGTTCTAGCCAAAGGCTCCATGAGACACATGGGATCTTGCTGGACAAGACCATGAGTGAGTATTCTCAGATAAAAAGGGTCAACAAGGGATACAGCATCACAGTAGCCAAGAAAATCATCTTCAAGGGGAGTCATCTTTCTTTTCTTTGTCTCCTCATCTCTCTGCCCACCCCTTGTGGTACCTGATGACAAACATTAGAATCAACATATGAGGCCAGATAAGAAAATCATCAAGCCCATTGAGGAGCAGCCAGCACAAGAGGCAATTGAGAGAGGATCCTTCAAGCCTGGAGCATAGATGAAGTTACAAAGAAGCAGCAAGCCGCAGCTCATTTTCTGGTCTTCCTGTGAAAGAGTCTATCACTTCCATTGGCTACGGAAGAGCTGAAGTCATTCATTTTTAGGCTGGCAACGTTGGGTGAGATGAATTCCAGCTTCTGTGCCTGTACTCAGCTGTGCAAACACACACTAGCACTGAATAACTGCTGCTTTCAATAATGTGCCTAAAGCCAGAGGTCCTAACATACATACACTTGTAATTAAGGCTTTTAGGTGCACCTCCAACCCTTCAGTGTTTGCTCATGCAAAAGAGAAAACTCAATGAGACAATGCTTTTAGTGGTAGGACTGATGACAATGAATCTAATCAAACTGTGTTGGGCTGTAGCAGATAGTGACCCTACATGCGTTTGTCTTCAGCCTCTACCTCCAGTTCCACCACATGAAAGACAAATTAAAGAGTCTTACTGTACAAACAATTAAGTGTGACAAAGAGACTGACATTTCATATTTATAGAAGCCAGGGAATGCAAGGAAGTGTTCAAGGCTGACTTGGATGGGACTTGGAGCAATCTGCTCTAGTAGGTGTCCCTCTCTTGGGCAGGGGGTAGGAACTGGATGAGCTTTTGTAATCAGCCTCTATCTCCAGTTTCTCCATGTGAAATTCAATTTAAAGAGTCTTAATGTATGAGCATTTTAATGTGACACCCAGATTGAGATCTCATATTCATAGAAGTCAGGGAATGCAAGAATGCCTTCAAGGCCAGCTTGGATGGGGTTTGGAGCAACATGCTCTAATAGAAGGTGCCCTGCCTTGGACAGGGGGTTGGAACTGGATGAGCTTTAGGGTCCTTTCCAAACCATTCCATCATTCTCCGATAAAATAGCACGACCAAACCATAGCAGTGCAGATTCTCTTGATGCACGGATTGACTCCACAACTTGTTAAAGTTGTGAAGTAGGTATGCTTTATTCAGCTGAGGCGCATGGGGGATAGTTCCTCCAAAGGCATGCGCACCCCAGCATCATTTTCCCTCTACATTTATTCTCTATAGTGTTACATATGCAGTAGGTTACATGATACGCCTATACATATTCATATCCTTTTCCTGCTTCATATTATAATGAGCTAAAGCTTCCTTCACCCCTGCGCAGCGCCTCCTGGTGGTGGTGGGGAGGGGTCTCGAGAGAAAGTAAACGAGTCTTCCTCACTCTTGAGCTTTTCACCTTCGTTTTGTACACATGTTTACTAGTCCCTTGGCTTAGGTTCAAACTGTAGTTCCAGTCTCAGCCGGATCTTCACCACGTGTATGGTGTTGCAAGCAGAAACTTTGACCACCAGTTCCCCTTACCTGATGTTCTTTCCTTTCTTACACAAGTTTACATTAAACACCAGCTGCACTTTTAGACAAACACTTATTGTTAACTGAAGAGATTGAAGATTATCAGAAGAATAACATAGGTTTAACGTTGGGTTATTAATTCAGGCCCCCTATCACTCTCAATGTAAAATTTACTCTGCTTTTCTCTTTCGTGTGTACAGCTGTGCTATGATACAGAGAGCAATGCCAGCACCACGGAAGCCCTTCTCTTAACCCATGATCAAGACCCCACACTGCAGCTATGAAATAGCCACTGGAATCCATGTCTCCAGTTGCTTCACCATGTAAGAGAGGAACCACAGTTCAGTCACCAGCTTCATCCTCCTGGGGCTCACCACTGACCCAAAGCTGCGGCTTCTCTTGTTCATCATGTTCACCTTAGCCTACATCACCACCCTCATGAGCAACATCACCCTCATAGCGGTGATATGCCGTAGCTCACGCCTTCATACCCCAATGTACTTTTTCACTGGCAATTTGTTCTTCCTGGACCTCTGGTATTCCTCTGTCTACACCCCCAAGATCCTTCTGAACTGCATCTCTGAGGACAAGAGCACCTCATTTGTTGGGTGTGCTGCTCAGTTCTTTGTCTCCGGTGGCTTGGCCTGCACCGAGAGCTACCTGCTGGCAGCCATGGCCTATGACAGGTACGTGGCCATCTCCAACCCACTGCTCCATGCTGCAGCCATGACCAAGAAGCTCTGCATAGGACTGGTGGCCACCTCCTACCTCAGTGGCTTTGCCAACTCTACCCTCATTGCCAGCTACATGTTCACCCCCATCTTTTGTGACTCCAACGTCAATGACTTCTGCGACCTGCTCCACTGGTGAAGCTCTCCTGTGATGTGATAGAGTTCCCAGTCCCTCCTCTACTTCATCATGACCTTCAACACCATCCTCCCTTCTGCACTCATCCTCAGGTCCTACATCTCCATCCTGGCTGTTATCCTGAGGATGTGCTCAAGCGAGGGGCAGGGCAAAGCTTTCTCCACCTCTGCCACCCACCTCACCACCATCACCCTTTACTATGGCTCCATCCTCTTCATTTACACTCGGCCCAGCCCCTCCTATGTGCTGGAGAGGGACAAGGTGGTCTCTGTGCTTTACACGGTGGTGACTCCCATGCTGAACCCCTTAATCTACAGCCTGAGGAGCCAGGAGGTGAAGGAGGCACTGAAGACACTGATGAAGAGACAGCTTCCTAACAGGAGAAACCCAGGGGTTATGTCCCTAATGATGCACACAGCAAGAAGCGCACAGACCTTGTCTTGCCTGTGCCTTCCTTTGTCACTTTTCACAGTCCATGAAGGAGCATAAGCTCTCCTGATCCTGAAGTGCTTCATGGTGGACATGAGGTGTCACTGTGCTGACAGACTTCCTCTGCTTCCCACCTCTCCCCATATACAACTGATATTTGCTATAAAATGAGATTATAGCAGTAGCTGAGTCGGTTGAACATCACCTTCACACTGGGCTTTATCTGAATTAAACATTCATTACTTATGCTCAAATCAGTAGCTCAGCTAAAGCTCCATGTGTCAGAGAACGATAGAGTGCTTTGGGTTCGAAAGTACCTTAAGATCATCCAGTTCCACCCCCCTGCCACGGGCAGGGACACCTTCCACTAGAGCAGCTTGCTCCAAGTCCCTGTGTCCAACCTGGCCATGTACACTACCAGGGGTGGAGCATTTACCACGTACTTGGGCAACCAGAAGTCATGAAGTAACGTGTGCCTGTTCCTGGGCTGTCCCAGTTATATCTTCATGATGCTGTATTGAACCACACAGACGTAATTCCATAGTCCTAGACTATTATCCCAATGAAACATATACATGAGCATGGGTAGAGCAGATCAGACTGGATAAACCAATGTCAAGAAGCACACAGGCATCTGGGTTTGAGTTCAGTTGCCTGAACATTGACTATTAACACCCTGGAGATGACCCTGGGTCTCCCTCTGAGCTTTCAGATGTTGCTCCAGAACGACCCAACCCTTCGAAGGTTGCATGTTGTACATGTCAAGTGCAAGTCAGTGACCTGGGCCCTTCAGGACAGAGCAAATGGCACCACATTTCTATATGAGGGCAACTGAACCAGACCTGGGGCATTTCACTGCATCCGTCTCCTTCCCTGCAACTAAAATGATAGTTTTCGCCACCACTCATAGGAAAACATGCAAAGAAAGCGGTTTCTTAGTCCTTCAATTATCTTACATTTTTTCCCCCTCTATGAGGTTTTAGTGCAACTGAAAGGAAAACTAAAATATTTTAAGACTGTCAGGAGGAGGGATTAGGAGATCTGAAGGAATTGCATCTTCTTCAAATTCAGATAAGTAAAAGTTGAGTAATTAAATCAGAACTTTGTGTCTCCATCTATGCTTAGTGAAGGTGTGTTTCTGTATCTTTAGTATTTGTTGATAAGAGAGCAGTTTCAAGAGTTCAAGTTTGAAGACACAAACACACAAAGAGCTCTCTCCTCTCGCTGTGCTTCCATCCCCATCAGAGGTTAGGGTCAGGCTGCATGAACTGGGCTCCTTTTAGACTCATTGGATCAACCAGGTTGGAAAAGCCCTTCAGGCGCATCCAGTCCAACCATTCCCCAGCACAGCCAAGGCCACCAATAACCCATGGCACTGAGGCCTTGTCTCCACAGTGTGTGAACACTTGCAGGGCAGGTGCCTGCAGCCCTGCCCTGGGCAGCCTGTTCCAATGCCTGAGCACCCTTTGGGGCAGGAATTGTTCCCCAGCTGCATCTAACCTGCCCTGGTGCAGCTTGAGGCCATTTCCTCTATGTGCTGTCTTGTGGATTAAAACTAACTGAAAATAGGTTTGAGGGGGGCAGCTGATCCAGTTTGACCTCCAGGAGGCCTTCACATCCTGACTGGAATTAGATTAATCCAGAGAAAGCTATTCTGAGATGCATATACCATGGAGAGAGGGTGCACAGTACAAGTTCTTCTGATGTTCAGACCTGCTCTGGACAACATCCATCCTCACCAGCTGTCCTAGGATGTAATAAAACATCCTCTTATTTCTATCCATTCTAGAAGGGACCTGACTGGCACATAACGAGGCAATGAATTTTAGATGCTGAGTCAGGTGACCCCATTCCCATGCTTATTCTCCAATCCCAAATTCATAATGGTAGGAAAACCACATTTATGAAGGCCAGTCAGGCATGGAGGATGGATGTAGTGGACTTCAACTTGCCTCACAGCTTAAGAGGCGCAAGCAAATCTATCCCAAGGCAAATAATGACAAGAAGTTTAAAGTATGAGGTGTCTTTGAGGAGGCCCAAAAGTGAAGAGAAATGCAATGAGCTTCCCCAGCTCCCTTTATTAGGGGTCAAAAGCAGGAAGGGACAAAGCACCCCATTAGCAAGAACCACATGATCTGCACATGTCATGAAGACAGGGATGTGTCTTTAAAGAGAGAGTAGGACCAAGCTTGCATGGGCACAGAAAGCCCTCCAGCAGGCCCAAAATCCAGGCTTTCACAATACAAGCACTCACAGCTATTTCCATCACAAGTGATGCTGCTCACTTTGCAAAAGCAAGAAGTGGTCCTTGGGGACCAAGCACCCTTCCAGGAGTCATCAGCTTTAACAAGACCTTCTGGGGTTTACCAAGGAAGCTTCCTCATCACCACAAAAGCTTCTCAGAAAACTTGGATGTGACTTCCCTCATTCTTCATAACAAGCCATCAGAGATTAATTAGCTGGGGATAACAAGAAAGAAACTTTCTTCTTTGTTAACAGCAAAGTTCACTTCTACAGCTGCCTTGCTTGACAGAGATGGCTCATGTCCAAAGCCAAGGAGTTGGAGGGTCAGTGTGTTGGCATGTTTGTGTATTAAGGACAATTTCATGGGCCTGGATCATAGAATCCCAGCCTGGTTTGTGTTGAAAGGGCCCTTAAAGCTCCTCCAGCTCCAACCCCTGCCACGGGCAGGGACACCTTCCACTGGAGCAGCTTGCTCCAAGCCCCTGTGCCCAACCTGGCCTTGAACACTGCCAGCGATGGGGCAGCCACAGCTTCTCTGGGCACCCTGTGCCAGCGCCTCAGCACCCTCACAGGGAAGAGCTTCTGCCTAAGAGCTCACCTCAGTCTCCCCTCTGACAGGTTAAAGCCATTCCCCTTGGCCTTTTCCTGCAGGCACCTGTCCTAAGCCCCTCTCCATGTTTCCTGAAACCCCTTTAGGCACAGGTTTATGGAGAAAAGTTCCTTTCTTATGGCTCTAAACAGAGCAAACCAACACTAGTATCTTCTAGGCAATAATTTCCTATCCATCCATGCAGAATAGAAACCCCTCATCAGGAAGTTACTATCTGCTACTAGCAACCTTTATAAAAGCAAACACACAGCCAAGACACTGCCGACATCCATTTTGCTTTCCTATTCGGTCCAGGAAGCAATTTATGCATGCTGAGCTTTGAGGCTCTACTGCATTAGACATTATTGACCAAGAGAAATGATTGAGGACAGGTTGGATGGTGATTGCAGCAACCTGCTCTACTGGAAGTTGTTTCTGCCTGTGGCAGGGGGCTGGAACTGGGTGAGTTTTAAGCTCCCTTCCAACCCAAACCATTCCATGGTTGTATGAAAAGCTGCTTTCACCTCCTCACTTTTGAGTGGGGTTTCTGAAGGACCCCAACACATCAGCACAGTGAGCTGATGTTTCCCATTAGACTTAAACTGACTCTTCAGGCGATGGCCTGTGTTTGCTCTGAACACAACCCACATTGTAGCTGTGTCTGCCCAGCACCCTTCACTGCAAAGGCAGCAGAACCATCCACTTTTTCCAGAAGAAACCTCCAATATGGATGTTTAAAATAGATCCAAGCTGAATCAAAGCCCCCAGATGCATCCTTGTCTCCATAAGGGGAACCTTCTGTGACTAATTCAGATGTGGAAACCTACAATTAGATACTATTGCTCCTTTGACCGATGTGACTCAACCATCAAACCCTGGCATGAGAAATCATGAGTAAGCTGCAGCTGGGATGGAAAATAAGCTTGGCCTGGATGGACAGACGTAAGGAAATGAAGAAGTGATAGGGTAGTTCCGGACAACACTGAGAGTCTTTGAGCCATGAAACACGTTGGGCACATCTGCATACAACATATGGCCAGAAGCATGGAGCATCTGTGTCATCAGCACCAGATGGCATCCAAGGAAAATCCAACCCTCCTCAGACAGTGCCTTGAAAGGCTGTTCCCGAACCAAGTTGTGTGACTGCTTATCACAGGGAATGAAGTTACACTCTGTTTCGAGGTCAGCATGGTGGCAGCTTTCCATGAAGCAGGCCAATCCAGGAAAGCAAGACACCCAGATACATCCTATGGAGGAAATAAGTATGTTTCCTATGATGAAATAAGTAGATGGGCACATGAAGCTGAGAGCTGGTCTTCATAAGGTTCCCCACCACCATGCTGATGGAGATGAGTAAAACAGTCCCAAAGAGCAGCTTCTACACGTTGGGGAAGCCCAAGAGGACAAACATGGTCACACTCAAGTGCTTTCCTCCAGCCACTCTCTTGGCAGCAGGAGACAAAGAAACATGGGAAGAGGTTGAATCACTTCTCCCAGCTCACAGGAGCACACAGGGCATGAGGTTAATGCAGGATTTGGGGTTTCCTTTAGGACTGCACCCAATTCCTGGGAGAGAAAACCATGATGGTTGAAGGTCCTAAATAATATACTGAAAAATAATACCTTGATAAAATAATAGGCAATAGTTCCTATATGGAAAAAAAATAATCTTACAGCTTAAATCCTAAAGCTCTGGCTGGCCTGCTAGGGGAAGAATTGGTCCTGCAAAACATAAGCATTTTCCCATAAGCATCCAAATTCTTTTTAAGGAGGAGGCTTGTTTGGGATGATTTCTTTGCTGTCTGTGGGAGTTGTTCTTATTTAAGGACAAGTAAATACAATAATATCATGCCTTAATCTGCCACAAGAATTAGTGTTGCATTAAATAGATAAGAAATCAAATTGGATTGATTTTCTGACTCTGTAGTGATGTTTGAGTCAATTAAAGTGAGACCAGAATCCCTGAATGCAATTCCATGTACTTGTAGCTTCAAGGGAAAAACCACCCCCTTCTCATCTGAATTATTCTTCCATATATTTCTTCCTCTGTTCTTCCTTATATTTAAAGAACATGTGTGTATATATAGATGTACACAAGATGACTGCTGTTCATGTTAACCTGAAATATGCAGGCCTTAAAAAGATGAGGAGATGACCTTCAAATAAATATGTTGCCTGTTGAGAAATGAGCATTCCTCCTCCTTCCCCTACTACTTCACTCTTTCCATCAGCCCCTTTTCAAGCAAGATGACCATTTCTTCAGTACGATTCATCTTCTCCCTCCACCCTTCCCAAAGTAGCTTTTACTTCCCCATTCCCCAGCCTGTGCTCAGATGTTCATTGCACAAAGTCCCTTGACTCACCACCAGTACTCTTCTCATGTTGCTGGTGGGTGCCTTTGCTGCAAGGACACATTGATGGCTCATTTCAACACAGTGGACACCACAAGAGCCTTGTCCCTCTCTGATAAGGTGCCCCCCAACCTGTCTTAGTGCTTAGAGCAAGTCCTCCTCATAGGCAGGACTCAGCTTTTTCTCTTTTTGAAGTCTGTCTGATTCCACCTGCCCATTTTGGACCCAAAACTGGCCTTTGAAACAACATTTTGCATTATATGCCTCCAAATTTAAATAACCTCAGGGTGGCTTTTTAACTGCTTGCAAAAGGAGGAAACGAAACCAAGAGTGGGACTTGTTCCTTGTAGGAAAAAGCAGCTGACAGCAGACAGGGCTTTAACACCTTTAAATGGGTTCAGAAGATCCAGCTGAAGGTGTCTACACCCACCTCAGGCAGGAGGATGAAGATAGTTGCTGTTTCCCATTGCTAAGGGCTCACACACTCAATGGCCATCTCCTCATCCTCATTCTCCTCCTTCCCCTTGTGTAGTACTTACATAAGTAAGTTGCAGATACATAAAGAGTAGACATCTCAAACACACACCTTGCATCTAACACTACTGAAACCAGCCATTCTCAATACCACAGCTTGTCTAAACAAGGGCAAAACATCACCCATCCCACATCAAATACCCACATCTTATCAAACACAGAAGCATGCTTTCCTCTGTGGTCTCTGCTTTACACACACATGCTGACACTGCAGGTGGCTAAATATTGATGACTTACATTACAAGCCAAACATGAGAGTCTCTCCTTATCTATTTATGAGCCGAAGTCCAATTACACCAGATGAGACTCAGGCCAATGCAATAGCAGAGCTCATTCAAGTCTCTTCAGCTGGAGCAATGCTGGTGTCTGCCTTGCAGTGAGAGGCATGAACCCCACCAAATCTCCCTCAGCAATAAAGGGAGTTGGTGGACCCAGTAAACACATAGAGGTGACATGGTGCATTCAAATGTAAGGAGATAAGTGCTTGCCCAAGGATATAGGAGATGATTCCTAAATCCAATCACTAAGTACCCAAAGAAAAGGATGTAGCTCCTACCCAGCATTTGCTCAGCTGCCTTTAAACCAGATTTAACCACAATGAAAGCAGCTCCACCTGAGAGTGGGGAGCTAAAGCCATTAGGAGCTCATCAGCAGGAATGCCAGAAACCAGGCACCTCATTGCCTGCTCATCATGACCCAGCAGGAAGATGCATTGCAATGCTGGCTGCTGCTTCTGCTTCCTAGAACCTCATGTGGTGTTTCTTCTGCTCTCCTGGTCAGATGATTACCCCATTGAAGGCAGTGGCAGCCCTTAGACACAGCAAACTACTGATTTGCTTAAACAAACACAACAAGGAGCAAAAAGCTTTTGGATTTGAGAGCACCAGCTCCAATGTGAAGCCACAATGAGCAGAGCAATAGGGTTGTAGCCACAGACTTGTGTTTTAAGACACTAAGAGCTCATGTTCGTGTTTAAACACTTGGTGATGGTGAAGGAGAGAGCAGCTGGACATAAAGTCATTGAACATTGTTGTAGAAGGCACCACAGAGACCTTAATGTGGCTGCCACGTATCTGGTCTGAAGGCTGCTGGACAGCACCACAGCTCCTGTGCTCTGCTGTGATCAGGCTGCCATGGAGACCATGGCTTCTGCTGACTTCGAGGAGAAGCAAGACACAACAACCCAATATGAGTGATAAGCAAGCTTCTACTTTATTCGTGTCGCAAGTCGCTTATATCCTCATAGTGTTAATTATGCCTACTAGTCACAACAACATTGGCTAGTTCTAAACGGTTTCATTTACATTCTCCTCCCACATCCGGTTTCTGTTTTCAAGGATCTTCCTCATTACATCAGCTGCAATTCAGTTCTCGGTACTTTCCCCAGAGCTCAAGGACAGTGTGTCCTTCAGCTTAAGTCACGTACATGTGAGGCCTACACTTTGCTTTGCTCGCACAAGGCCTCCAAGGATTCATGGCCTTGCTCTCGGAGCCATTCTGCAACAGCTTCTATTGCTGCCAACAGGGGAATGGAAAGCAAAGGTGTGGAGCAGTGGATGGGGATTCCTTGAAAGTTTCTGCCCTTTGGTGTGGATTCATCACTATCACTTCTTAAAACGCTTTCAAAACGCATTCGGTCATAACAGAGGTCACACAAGTACCTTATTTCACTTAAATTCTTTGCTGTCTAAAATGAAATGAGGTGAATGGTGCTGGAAATCATTTTGTCCATCAAAACCTAATAATACTGACTGCATGGCATCACACTTATTTGCTATCATTTCTGTTTTTCTTGCTGAAGGTGTTTTTGTCCTTTTCTTAAGGCCCTTAATGATTTAACAACACCGTTATGAAATGAAGTTTGATCCAGTGGAACGGTAGAATTCACAGTTTATTCTCATCTGCCAAGCAAAAGGGAGAGCAAAAAAGAAAAGAGCTTTAAGTTCATGCACTCCAAGTGTTCCCTTGCCCTGTCAAGGCCACCCCTAACCCATGGCACTGAGGGCCTTGTCTATAGGGTTTGTGAACACTTGCAGGGCTGGTGACTGCAGCCCTGCCCTGGGCAGCCTGTTCCAATGCCTGAGCACCCTCTGGGGCAGGAATTATTCCTCAGCTCCATCTAAACATGACCTGGTGCAGCTTGAGGCCGTTTCCTCTTGTCCCATCCCTTGTTCCCTGGGAGCAGAGCCTAGCCCCCTCCTGGATCCATCCTCCTTTCAGGCAGGTGTAGGCAGCGATCAGGTCCCCCCTTTTCCTGAGATGAAGAGGAGAGCATGCTTGTAGTTGTCTACCTGTGTCTTCGTTAGGTGAAATAAAGTACAAATTAACTAATTAGGTGAAATTCACTACTAAATATAATTACCAAAATTCAGAGAGTGAAATTATTTGTATTCTCAATCATATCAATCAGTGCATTCTGTGTGCAGAAGACCCCCAACATGTTGTCCATACTTAACCAATACCTGAGCATCTACCCCACATCTCCATTCTGTCTGGCCTTAAGCTTGCACCATTCAAGATCATCTTATTTTTGTGAGCCTCCTCAAAGCCTCCTTCACCTCATTATTCCTCAGGCTGTAGATCAAGGAGTTCAGCATGGGAGTCACCACGGTGTAGAGCACCACAGCCCATTTATCTGCTGCCCTTGAGCTGTCTGAGCTGGGGAATAAATACATAAAAAAGCATGCCCCATAGAAGATGCTGACAGTGGTGAGGTGGGAGGTGCAGGTGGAGAAGGCTTTGCGCTTGCCCTCGGCTGAATTGATGCTCAGGATGGTGGGGATGATGGCCACGCAGGAGAGCAGGATAACCAGGCTGCTGGACACACCAAAGAGAGATGCTGCAGTGGTCAGGATGGTGTGGCTGAGGGTGGTGTCAGAGGTGGAGAGCGAGATGAGAGGGGAAATGTCACAGAAGAAGAGGTTGATGACGCTGGAGCTGCAGAAGGACAGGGTGGACATGCTGATGGTCTGTCCCACACCATTGGTCAGCCCCACGAGGTACGAGGCAGTCACCAGCTGGAAACAGCACTTTGGGGACATGACAAGGGGGTACAGCAGGGGATGGCAAATGGCCACGTAACGGTCATAGGCCATTGCAGCCAGCAGGAAGCATTCAGTTATCCCAAAAAAAATCAAAGAGGAAGACCTGAGCCACACACCCAGCATAAGCAATGCTCTTCTTCTCTGACATCAAGTCAACCAACATCTTGGGGGTGATGACAGTGGAAGAACAGAGGTCTACAAAGGCCAGGCTGCCCAGGAAATGATACATGGGGGAGTGGAGGTGGGGGCTGGCCCTGATTAAGATGATGATGCCCAGGTTGCCCACAATGGTGACAACGTAGGTGAGCAGGAAGAGCAGGAACAAGTAGACCTGAGACACCGAGTCCTCTGTGAACCCCACCAGGCTGAACTTGGTTACTTGGGTGCAATTGCTTTGTGCCATGGGCTGGATGGTGCTTTGTGTGTGAGCTCCTGGCTGGGGCTTTCTTCTCCAAGAGGCAGGGATGTCCCAGGTGGAAAAGCCTCTGTGTGGTGGGAGCTGCTCAGAGACAGTCCTGCAGGATGGAAAGGGAGAGTTCAGGCACAGCTCAATGAGGAACAGGTTGGTGAAAGTCCTGTGCCAGCACAGGTAGAACAAAGGGGTGCTCAAGCAGTTGAACACCATGGCACAACGTGGTGTGTGCTCCTCTGGCTCACCTTGAGATGTTGAGCAATGACCACTTTGGAAATCAGTGGGGAGGTTCCACTTACCCGAGTAGATTTACCTTAGTGCTGCACCTCATCGCCTTCGTTAGTGCTGAGCCTGGGGCTTGGAGACCATCCAGCTCAACCTGGAACATAGAGAAGTGTGGTGCTTTCACAGTGCAGAGTTGATCCTTCATCCTCTCATGGGCATTCGCCAACCACCCGCTTCTTCCCTCTCTGCTTTGGCTTCTTCCTAACTTGAATGAATTCCTGACCTATGGAAAGTGCACGTTGGACAGGGCAACCTGCTCTAGTGGAAGGTGTCCCTGGCCATCACAGGCGGTTGGAATTGAGTGAGATTTAAGATCTCTTTCAACACAAACCATACTATGATCCTATGCAACCTTACACAGTGGTTAATATCAGTTTCCCCTCCCTTCTGGCACACTCTGTCAGATCTAAAACCTTTTCATGGTTCTTTAACCTGTTCCTTGAGTCTCCAATAGAAGTGGGCAATCCCCAGAGCTCAGCAATCTCTTCTCAAACACGTTTTTGGGGAAAAAAGTCATCTTTTGGAGCTGCCTCATCTCAGCAATGGGGAGCACCCTGAATGTCCTGTACAGGAAAGCTTCTGGTGCTCATCCGGGAGTCCTTTGTGCTCAGAGGAGTGGAAGTCTCCTGAGGGTGCTCTCCACCAGGGTGATCTCCAAACCTGCCTTCTCAGCAGCTGCATGGGGAGCACACAGCACAAGCAGTTCCTTGGGAAGCCCAGAGCATCATCAAGAAGCCCAGGACCCTGCAGTAGGGCAGGAGATGAAGACAGGAGCTGCTGCTTGTTGGCAAGAGAGAACCACAGGAGAATGATGGGCTGAAAGATGCTGCCCCTCACTTACATCTCAGCTCTGTCTCTGCTGCCCTCCTCATGCTCTCGGAGATGGATGTGAAGATGAACGTGCCTGGAGCTGTGCAGGGAGCCTGGGAATGAACCAGCATCAGCAAACCCCCTTCCTATTTCAAGTGACGTGGGGATGTGGGACTGTGAATCTCTTTGGGCCCCAGGAGGTGACAAAGCCCAAAGCAGGTCATTATCTCTTCTCTGTGTTGATTAGTTCGGAGAAGAAATATACACAGAGGAGATGACCTCAGCTTGAGCAAGCAACAGGGCTTTGGGCTCCCTTAGAGCAAACCACAGAACAACCCAACCTTTCAAATCCACTTTTGAAGCATTTCTGAGGCAGTTACAGCTTCACAAGGGCCATGGTTGACATTACCATGGCAGGAAGATGAGGGGAATCTCTCTAATGGGAGCTGGTACCAGGGTCCATAAGCAATGTCAGGCACCACAGGCAATGAACCAGCTTTCCACCCATTTTCAGTTCCTTGTACTCAAACCATAGCTCACAAGTTTGGCTGCAAAGGAGCCAACAGAAGATCGTGGTGACCTTGCTAATGATGAGGTAAATGCTGTCCTCTACTTCTTGTCCAAGCAAACATCAATGCTCACATCACCCAAGGCACGCAGGTTGGTCAGGAATGACTTGGCCTTGGTACCTCCCTGCTGGCTGCTCATGGTCACCCTCCTGTCCTTCCTCTGCCTGGACAGGGCTTCCTGGGGTATTTGGTTCTTAATCCCATGGGGGACACAGGCAGCCCCAGTCCTTGTGCTCTCCCTGATGATGACATTCACCTTCTTCCACCCATCATGCTGGAAGCACAAGAGACAAAGGAGAGCCTGAGGGAGCGGTGCCCAAAAGTGGAATGAAGGAGATGGGGAGGAACAGTGAGGAGTGTGGTAAAGGACTGAAATGGGCAGCACCAGGGGAAAAAGGCCCTTCTGAAGGGTGCTTTAGGGTTGCCCTTGTCACTGGTGGCTCTGATGAATGCTCCCAAGCCCATCACAGAATCCCAGAGAGGTTTGTGTTGGAAAGGACCTTAAAGCTCATCCAGTTCCAACCCCTGCCATAGGCAGGGACCCCTTCCACTGGAGCAGCTTTCTCCAAGCCCCTGTGTCCAACCTGGCCTTGAACACTGCCAGGGATGGGGCAGCCACAGCTTCTCTGGGCACCCTGTGCCAGCGCCTCAGCACCCTCACAGGGAAGAGCTTCTGCCTAAGAGCTCATCTCAATCTCCCCTCGGGCAGGTTCAAGCCATTCCCCTTGGCCTGTCCCTACAGGTCCTGATGAAGAGTCCCTCTCTTATTCTATCTGAGTAAGTTGCTTCACATGTTGTGTTCTCTTTTCTTGAGGGAATTGTCCAAATGTCTCTATTTTTCATGAAAACTCCATCAGAAACTTTGATTAAAAGCTTATAAAGTGAGCATTTCACTTCACACCAACTTAAATTAGATTTTGACTGGTTGCCATTGCATTCATTCATTATTCATCACAGTTCTTTGCAGAAGACCACGGTTTCCAAAGGTGCTTATTTTAAACCACAAATTTATTCATTTTGTCATTATACAAGTACTTGTTCTTCCAGCAGTTGTACAGTTCATTAAACAGAAATGGTGTGTTTGGATTAAATGTTAAAACCCCTCCATCTACTGTTTCATTTAGAGCATCTTCCCCCTCAATAATGTGATGACATACAGAAGGGGATGTGACATGGTCAAATCCACAAAGCAGAAACCTGGTACTGAGCATCCAGAAAGGAAAAGATGTAAAGACCACACATCCCAGGAAGATTTTAGTTGGGACACACTTCTGGCCACATGCTAACCTATGTGTGCCTATCACAAGTCCTTAGCACTGCTCCAGCTCACTTACACGGGATAAATGTATTGGATGCTCATATCAGGTATCACAGAATCCCAGACAGGTTTATGTTGGAAGGGAACTAAAAGCTCTCCACTTCCAACCCCTGACATGTGCAGGGACCCCTTCCACTAGAGCAATTTGCTCCAAGCCCCTGTGTCCAGCCTGGCCTTGAACACTGCCAGGGATGGGGCAGCCACAGCTTCTCTGGGCACCTTGTGCCAGCACCTCGGCACCCTCATAGTAAAGAATTCCTTCCTTACATAAAATCTGGATCCCCCCTGTTTCAGTCTGAACCCATTACCCCTTGTCCTATCCCTACAGTCCCTGATGAAGAGTCCTTCTCCTGCATCCTTGTAGCCCCCTTCAGACACTGGAAGCTGCTCTGAGGTCTCCAAGCAGCTTCTCCAGTCTCAACAGCCCCAGTGTTCCCAGCCTGGCGCCATACGGGAGCTGCTCCAGCCCCTGAGCATCCTCGTGGCCTCCTCTGGACTTACTCCAGCAGCTCCATGGCCTTCTTATGTTCCCTGCAGACAAGGACTTGGGGGTGCTGGGCGATGAGAAAATGAACATGAGCCAGCTTCAGTGTGCACTTGCAGCCCAGAAAGCCAAGCGTATACTGGGCTGCATCCAAAGGAGCGTGACCAGCAGGTCGAAGCAGGTGATCCTGTCCCTCTACTCTGCTCTTGTGAGATCTCACCTGGAGCATTGTGTGCAGTTCTGGTGTCCTCAACATAAAAAGGACATGGAACTGTTGGAACAAGTCCAGAGGAGGCCACGAGGATGATCAGGGGACTGGAGCACCTCCCATATGAAGACAGGCTAAGAAAGATGGGTCTGTTCAGCCTGGAGAAGGCTGCATGGAGACCTCAGAGCAGCCTCCCCTTTCCATGCTGGGGAGGAACTCTTCATTAGGGACTGTAGTGATAGGACAAGGGGCAATGGGTTAAAACTTAAAGAGGAGAAGTTTAGGTTCCTGATAGGGTGGTGAGGCACTGGAATGGATTGCCCAGGGAGGTTGTGAATGCTCCATCCCTGGCAGTGTTCAAGACCAGGTTGGACAGAGCCTTGGGTGAGCTAGTTTAGTGTGAGGTGTCCCTGCCCATGGCAGGGGGGTTGGAACAAGATGATCTTAAGGTCCTTTCCAACCCTAACTATTCTATGATTCTAGGATTCTAGAAAAATCTGTATCAGAACTGCTGGGGACACCAAAACTGTATCAGAACTGCTGGGGACACCAGAGCTGTATTGAACCTTTGGTCCTTTCCTCAGATCTTCAAGCTCGCTTGGGATGAACAATTATGAAGCAGGCAATGGAGACAGTGGTCACTGCCTTACCTCAAGGCTGAGCCTCCTTTTTGTAGGAACTACTTTCATTTAGCACAATTTGAACACAAAACACCATGGTGCTGTCTCAGTCCTGTTATTAAATAACTAATACTTATTTGGATGAATTATCGAAGACTCAGTCCATGCTTAAAATCACCTGAACCTCTTTGAAGTAAACCATTCATCACCCAGACTCCATCTGGCTGCATCAACACCTCCAAGACCCACTCTCCTGCAGAGACCTTTGTCCTAAGCCCCTCTCCAGGTTTCTTGTACCTCCCTTCAGACACTGGAAGCTGCTCTGAGGTCTCCAAGCAGCTCCTCTTCTCCAGGATGAATAGACCCAATGTTCTCAGACTGGCTCCATATGGGAGGTGCTCCAGCCTGACCATCCTCGTTGCCTCCTCTGGACTCACTCCAGCAGCTCCATGTCCTCCTTGTGTTGGGGACACCAGAGCTGTATCAAACCCTTTGGTCCTACCGTCAGTTCATCATTGAGAAGATGCTTATGAAGTAGGCAATGGAGACAATGGTCACTGCCTTACCTCAAGGCTGAGCCTCCTTTTTGTGGGAACTACTTTTCATTTAGCACAATTTAAACACAAAACACATGGTGCTGTCTCAGGCCTGCTATTGAAGAGCTGATACTTATTTGGATGAATTGCTGAAGGCTCAGGCCTTGCCTAAAATCACCTGAAGCTGTTTGAAGGAGCCATTAGTTATGCTGGTTCTCCATACACTGCACTTGCTGTGTGATCTCCTTGTCTCTAATAATGACCAGTAGTGAACAATAATGACCAATAATGGCCAGTAATGCTCAATTCCATAATCACATATTCCACATATTCCTTCCTTACCTCCACAGTACTGAAGGGCTCCAAATGTGCTTTCAAACCCTGCATAGATGTGGCAGCAGCTTTCGCTCCCACAGCCTCCTCAGAGCCCCCTTCACCTCCTTGTTCCTCAGGCTGTAAATGAGGGGGTTGAGGGTTGGAGTGAGGATGGAGTAACACAGCGACACCAGCTTTGCCTGATCCCATGAGGATGCCTCATGAGGCTGGACGTAGGTGAGGATCGCGGGTGCGTAGAAGATGGTGATGGCAGCCAAGTGGGAGGTGCAGGTAGAGAAGACCTTCAGCCTCCTCGTGGCCAAAGGGATCTGCAGGACGGTGTGGAGGATGTAGGTGTAGGACACCAGGATCATCAGGAGAGACCATGGCAATAAACACAGTGCTGTAAACCTGCAAGACCTCATTTGTGCTTGTGTCTGAGCAGGAGAGTTGCAGGAGGGTGGGCAGCTCACAGAAGAAGTGGTTGATGCTCCTGGCCTGACAGAAGGACAACCTCCCTGCCAGTGTGATGTGCACCAGGGAGGTGAGGAACCCGATGGTGTACACCAGCACCATCATGCCATAGCAACGCGCCCTGGTCATGGTAGTGGTGTAGAGCAGGGGCTTGCACACAGCCGTGTATCGGTCGTAAGCCATTACCCCAAGCAGGAAGGTCTCACAGACAGCCAGAGCCACGAAAATATACATCTGGGCAAAGCAACCCCAAAAGGAGATGTGGCTTCTCCCCAGCAGGAAGGTCTCCAGAGCTTTTGGGATGATAGCAGAGGAAAGGCAAACATCCATGCAAGATAAGTGGCTCAGGAAGAAGTACATGGGGATGTTGAGGTGGGGGTCAGTATTGATCAGCAGGATCATCGTCAGGTTCCCCAGCACCATGAAAAAATAGAGGGATAAGAAGACTGTGAAGATGGTGGTTTGTAGCGCTGGGGCATCAGAGAAACCCAGAAGGATGAAGCCGGAGAGAACTGTGAGGTTTCCTGTATCTGTCATTTCAACAAGTTGATGGATTTGGATTGAAATGAAAGGAACCACTGAAATACATCCCTACAAGAGAAATTATGTGGACGTTTAGTTGGAGTTTAATCCACAAAGTAAATGCAATAGAAAAAGGTATATTTGTAATGGTGTATTTCTGTCTGTAACTCAAGATCTGAAGTCAAAGAGGTGAAGGAGCTCATTACACAGCCTGAAATTAAAAGAGAATAATTCTACAATGATTGATATACACATCACTAATGAAACAGTGAGAAACATCATGTCTATCCAAACGTAATACAATAAAACCAAATAAGTACATCACAAAATGTGGAAAACAGAAAAGATGTATTTTCTTCACTGATTTCTGGGAATTTTAAGGATTATTTTTCTCCCTTTTTTGTATTTTTCAGAGTGGATCAGTGCTCTTCTGTAGATTCATTACTTGTGCTGCATCCTTTTCAACACCACACAAAGCCATGTACTTGAAATTTCTTTTAAGTTCTAAGTTTATCTGCTTTTGAAGAACCCCCACCCTGCATAATGTTAAGGGAAAGCAGTGGACTTGGCTCCAGCAGAGCTTTGCTGTGGTCGCAGTGAGCTTCCTATGACCAACCCAAATATCCACCTAAGGGTGTAAAATACAAAACATACCATATATAAACCTAAATTTTAAGGCTTTAGCTTGGATATTCTCATGCTAAAATATCGCTAAATCAGTTGTAGATGGGGTCAGGAATATTGGTGTTTTTGAAGCAAACCTACTAGGCATACTAGGGCACTTTTATTCACACCATGGGTTATCATAGAATGGTTTGGGTTGAAGGGAAATTAAAGCTCACACAGCTCCAAACCCTGACACAGGCAGGCACACCTTCCACTAGAGCAGCTTGCTCCAAGCCCCTGTGTCCAACCTGGCCTTGAACACTGCCAGGGATGGGGCAGGCACAGCTTCTCTGGGCACCCTGTGCCAACGCCTCAGCACCCTCACAGGGAAGAACTTCTTCCTTATCTCCAACCTGAATTTCCCTGTTTCAGTTTAAACCCATCACCCCTTGCCCTATCAATACAGTCCCTGAAGAACAGTGAAATTCAACATGCCATCAAAGCATGGGAGAGGTAGCATGACCAGGGTCAAACTGGACCCACCACCCATCAAACCCTTTTGTACCTGCTTGGTTAAAGAGGAAGGTGGTGGTGGATGCAGTGCCTGCAGCTCCTCCTGGAGACCATGCGATGGGTTGAAGGAGAGATGCCTGGGAGCAGGATGCTCCAGGCTGGCTGGTGGAGGGGTTTTATCTCACAGGCGGCATTACCTCAGAGGCTTGTGTTGTGCAAACTGTTCTCCCAAAGGACCCTCCTCCATCGGATAATTAGTTTGACTTGATCAGCAAAACAACCTCTCAAGTCCTCTCTCCCCAAACTCCTTCTGGCTGCATCAACACCTCCAAGACCAGTTCTCCTGCAGAGACCTACCCAGGAAGACAGGCCCAGGACAGTTTGCTCTGTCTTTCCCCATCTATCACATACCTCTTCCTTTCAGTGTTTCCCTTTACTTCCACAGAGATCATCTAATATTGCATTGAAGGGAGCTGAAAACAAACACAACAAAGCATCCTCTCTGGATGGTTTGAGGTGCTCATGGGGATTAGTTTCCAAAAGACAGCTTTATTTCCATACACTTGACTAGTGATTGTACAACACTTTGGTCAAAAGCGTTGGCTCAAAACGTGGCTGCTTTGAGGATCTATCAGGATGAAGTCAGATTTCCCAGTCTTCATCTGAAGAATCCTGAGTGCTGGTGTGTCCTGAATGCTTCTCCTACATGAAGAGATATTATGAAACCCTTGGTAGAAAAATTAACTGATAACCTTGTCCCAGACATTTAGAAAACACAAAGGATGGGGCAAACAGGTCGCTTTAAATGTTTTCAATGCAAACCTTGTTTTCTGCTAGAAAGCAACAGACTGACAGTCCAGGAGATGGACTGGAGGAGGGCAGAAAAGGATTTCTGAGTGGTTTTGAATGTCTTTCTTCCCCATTGGGTACTGGGCTAAAGCAAAGGCTTATGAAGTGGGAAAATCAATATAACAGAGAGAGAAATAACTTTCAATCAATTTCTGGAAAGAAGAAAAATATATAATTCAAAGATCATTTAAAGGAACAACATGAAGGCAAGAAAGGCCACTAAGAATGCCTGGGTGCACTTGTGCAGGGTGAATAACGCAGCTTGAAGTCCCATATGCAGACAGCTGGGTACTGCACTTGCTCCATCAGCTTTGTCAGGGGACCCAGCCCAGCAGAACCTTGGCTTTTCAGGGGGGAGGAGGACCCCAAATCCTCCCTCCTAACAGCACTCAGGTTTTTTACAACCCTACTTAAATTCATAGCAGAGCAGAGGCTCAGATATGACTTGTCCGCATTTCCCACAAGGGCTTTGACTTCAAGAGACTGACAGCTTTATTTCTTAGAATTTCAGCCTGGTTTATGTTGGAAGGGACCTTAAAGGCCCTCCAGTTCCAACCCCTGCCACGGGCAGGGACACCTTGTACTAGGTAAGCTTGCTCCAAGCCCCTGTGTCCAACCTGGCCTTGAACACTGCCAGCAACGGGGCAGCCACAGCTTCTCTGGGCACCCTTTGCCACTGCCTCAGCATCCTCCCAGGGAAGAGCTTTTGCCTAAGAGCTCATCTCAAAATCCCCTCTGTCATTTCACGTGACCAAACCTTGTGGGCTGGAGTTGAAGTACCTGGAAATATCAGTTAATATTTCCTTAAAACCAGAAATAACACCAGAAATCATTTGTTAATATAAAACATGAGCTTAGATATCTGCTGGTTTGATGCCAGCAGGGCAAAGCCGCCACCTACCTTCTCCCTTTTGCACTCTGAAGCCTGAAATAAAGTTTATTGCTATGTCTAATAACGTTTAAATAATAAAATATATTAACTTCAAGTAATATTTAAGTAACAATGACTTTGGACAACAACTTTCTTTCCAGTACACAGTCACTGTCAGGTCTCAGGCTGCAGCCAGAGAAAGTCCTGTCCATGCCAGCACAGAATGTAGCCTTGGTTTAAGGAGAAGCGTGTTTTCCAGCTGTCATGCTTCCAAGTATGTTTAGTCCCTTCTTTGTGAAGGTGCTATATCCACCCATCCTTGAAGATGCTACATCCAACCAGGCTCCTCAACGCCCAATATCCAGCCATCCTTGAAGGTGCAATATCCAGCCTGCTGCTTCTCACCAGGGCAGGGTAGCCCTCTCCTTTCAGCTGACTAGGAACCATGAATGGACAAAGAGCAGAGGACTCTACTTTTTGCTTTCCTCATGGCGTTCTTCATATTTGCATTTCTTAGGCTGTAGATGAGTGGGTTCAGCATGGGGACAGCCACAGAGTACAGCATGGAGACCACCTCATCATGCTTTGAGGACTGGCTGGAGCTGGGGTGCAGGTACATGAAGAGGGAGCTGCCGTAGTACAAAGCAATGGAGATGAAGTGAGAGGCACAGGTGGAGAAAGCTTTGCGTTGACCAACCATAGACTGCATCCGCATGACAATGGAAAGGACCAAAAAGTAGGAGATGAGAATGAAGACCGCGGTGCTCAGTACCTTGAACCCCACCACGGCAGCAGCCATCACCTCGATGGCAGGGGTGTCAGAGCAGGAGAGGGCTAGCAGTGGTGGTCCATCACAGAAGAAGTGATTGATCGTCTTGGACCGACAGAACG
Organism: Pezoporus flaviventris; assembly: GCF_033815535.1. Lineage (NCBI taxonomy): Eukaryota > Metazoa > Chordata > Aves > Psittaciformes > Psittacidae > Pezoporus > Pezoporus flaviventris. Next base: position 281,548 of record NW_026892697.1, read on the forward strand.
GGAGACGAGATATGGAAACCGTGTGTATGGTAGAGCTGATCATGCCAGCTAAGTAGGCACCAGCCAACAACCCAATGCAAAGCCTTTGAGACATGACCATGGAGTAGGAGAAGGGGGTTACAAATGGCCATGTAGCAATCGTAAGCCATAGCAGCCAGTACGTAGCACTCGGTGGTGGCACAGGTTGCAAAGCAGAAGAGCTGAGTGGCACATCTAATGAAGGAAATCACCTTCTTCTCCACTAGAACATTGAGCAAGCCTTGAGGGATGATGGTAGAGGAGTAGCAGACATCCAGGAGAGACAAGTGGCTTAGGAAGAAGTACATGGGGGTGTGTAGGCAGGAATCCATTCTGATTAATGCAATTTATTGCAGGTTTCCTATGAAGGTAACCACAGAGATGGCAAGGAATAAGACAAAGCACATCACCCACAGGTCTTCCCTGTTTGTGAAGCCCAGGAGAATAAACTCAGAGGGGGACATATAATTATCTTCAACCATATTGGACCTATAAGCAGATTACCTGCTTTCTGTTTTTAAATTGACATGTGGAAGAGGCCCAAATCCCTCAATAATATTAAGAATGTCATGTTTTGTCTATCAGTCAGTTACACCACTTTAAGTAAGTATAGTGTGTATATATACATATATATACACACACATACATATATATAAGTCAATAGGAGGTAAATTCTTTTTGAGAGAGGAAAACACCAAGTTCCCAAGGCCAGTCTTGGCTGAACACCACAACCACCACCAACACACTTGGAAGCAAGTAGATATTTTAAGGCAAGGAGGGAGGGCAACACCAGAACGAATAAACTGCAGGGTTCCTCATAGTTCCTCTCAAGCCGTTGACACATGGAAGTCCTTGAATTCCCCAGTAACTGCTGGGAAAAGGGAATTATTTCTCATCTTTTGGGTGCTGCCAGTCCAGGGTGAGTACATGAGGAATAAATAGCTGTTCTCTGTGACCCAGGAGGAGCTCTTTGAGAGCAAATGTGGTTTTCCTTAGGGTAGGATGGTGCAGAGCCAGGATTTCTCGCCTCACTTTGCTTTAGACACAATGCCTAACTTGGAGACAAATGATAAATTAAGGGTTGAGCAAAGATAAATTCTCCCAGGGAGAAATCAGCAGCTCCTAATATCACAGCTTACAACAGGCAGAATAAAACCTCATTGATTTATCTTGCCTAACATTAATCATCACCTGACAGAGTTACACCAGAGAGAAAAGCAGGAGTGCGCGTGGCTGGTATCTGACAAGCAGACCAATGCTTAAGAGTCATCATTATTCGATGGCCCTTTGCTGAAGGGGTGAGGTCCACCTCCAGAGCCAGTCTCCTCATTTCAGATGTCCTGTGAGCAACGCATGTGGTCTCCTGGTGTTATTAATTGGGATTTAGAGCTGCTTTTCACTGCTCACGTAGACATGCCGGAGGCAAAGCAGCTCCTGAAACATCACCACGGAGCTGGAAAATGTGACCCAAGTAATGAAAATCGAACTGTTTGGGTCTGGGGCTCAATCCTCCCCCTGAGGCAGCATCCACCTGCCCAGACACACACATCTCCTGCCAGGGGACAATTGACCTGAAGCTCACAATTAACAAAGGCTCACCCTCGCTTTTTCTTGCTTGACAAACCAAGTGCTTGGTCTGAAGTGATCCAAGGTGCAGATATGAAAGCTGGGATGTTTCTAAGGCTGCAGCTTGTGCTATACACGACAGCTTCCCCCAGCAATCACATCTCCCTGCAGCTTGAGCACATTCACTGGAATGGAGATAAATTAATCTGAAAACCCATACCTTGCTGCCTTCGTTTAGATATTATCCATGCAGGTTGTGGGTCCACACTCTGCTGAAGAGTTAACTGAATATTTATCCCTGTATTCCTGGGGAAAGGAGCTCCATTTGTGGCTTTCCTACTCCGATTTGGCAACATCTTGCTTTTTGGCCAAGCTTTCAACAAGCTGCCCTAGGACTCACCAAGCAGACTGTTGCTAGTGTTATCCAAGATGTAACTCTTGACATGGATAAGGGAACAACCGACTGCTGTTGAGATCCTACAGCAAAGAAAAACCTTGCAGCACAACCTCCTGGTTAGGTAGCAGTGAGCTTGTTCTCATAGAACCATAGAATCCAAGAGAGGTTTGTTTTGGAAGGGAACTTAAGGCTCATCCAGCACCAGCCCCTGCCACGGGCAGGGACCCCTTCCACTAGAGCAGCTTGCTCCAAGCCCCTGTGTCCAACCTGGCCTTGAACACTGCCAGGGATGGGGCAGCCACAGCTTCTCTGGGCACCCTGTGACAGCGCCTCAGCACCCTCCCAGGGAAGAGCTTCTGCCTAAGAGCTCATCTCAGTCTCCCCTCAGGCAGTCCAAAGCCATCATGGTGGATGTTATCCTCAAGATTTCAGTACAGGCACAAGGGGAAGGTGCCAGATATATAAAGTTATAACGCACTGGTTAGCTGCTCTTTCGAGAGTCATACAGCAGAAACTATCAAATGAGTGAAGAAAAGGATCGTTTAAAATAGGAAGCAAAAGAGCCCCATGCTCACAGCACCAGCATCCCTCTGGTTCCTCAAGGGGATGGTTTCTGCTGCCCTGATATAAAGCAGAGGTGTTAAGCTTTGCTACAAGGCCTGTGGATCCTGTGGATGCCACAGGACAAAGCAGGGTTTTCATATCAGGGATTTCTTCCTCTTTGCTCTCAGATCCACTTGAAATGGGTTTTAATACTCCCAGCTTCTCCAGGCTCCAGCTAGAAGGGTAATGCTGCTCTGTCTTCCCCCATGCAGCATCTACCCGTCCTTCCAGAGCCTTGTCCTTTGTGGTATTCACAGAGCCAGGGGTGAAACAAGTCAGGGGATTACACATTAACTGCGGGGGAGCTGTCAGACCAGGCAAGGGTCAGCCCAAAGGGCTCCCAAGAGCCAGGTCAGGATACACCCAACAGGTTTTAAAATTAATGGCACCAGAAGGTCTTATTTGAACAATACCAGCCCAAAATCGTTGCCTTTAAGAGTTTTATCCAGCCTTCAAACATCCGCAAAGGTAGTTTTTTAGTACATAGCAGTATGTACTGTCTCATATCCGTATTCAAAAACAAGATTACCTCTTGGGAAGCACTCTCAGATGCGTTCAACCCTCAGTGTAGTTACAATCCAGCTCTCCTTTATCTCAGTTCATGCTGCTACTTAGAATGAAAATATAAAAGCACAACTTCCTTTTCATTTTGATGCAGCTGCCTTTACTTTTCAATCAGAAATACTTCCCTTACTGTGCTCCCAAAGATAAGAGAGGGCTGCAGGGCCTTCCAGGAAAGGACAGAAGTCACCACTTTACTCCCCGAAAGCCTTAGTAGGGAATGACCCTGGCTATTCCTGCCTAGAACTTAATGCTCTGTAACAAAAGATGGGTTTCCAACCCCCTGCAGGTTACCAGGATGGATCCACCAGTAGCCCAGGAACTTGGTTACTGTATAGGCATCCTCACCCATTTAATTCAGCATCAGAGAGCACCTAAAGAAGCCCAGCTGCTCCCCTGGGATTATTTAGGTGGTGATGGGTGTGATTTACATACATCAACAGCAAGGAATTAAATCCTTCACCTCCATGGGATAAAGGTTGAGACCTTACCTGTTTTGAGATCTGATGTGTTTTCGTTTGTTTCATTATAAAATCTGGGATGGCTTTGTCAGGAGTAAAGATGTGCAATGGGGACACTTTCTGAGAGGGATCTGTGGATCTAGAGGAAACAACTGATGGAGAAAGGAATCATTTAAAACACCATGAATTAGCACTTCAAATTGTGTATGGATAGCACAGAATATTTAAGGGAAAAAACATTTAAAAGGCAGCGTGAATTTGATATCCTCAACAACAGAAGGACATGGATAAAGAGCAGAGGAGGCCATGAGGATGATTAGGGGCTGAAGCAGCTCCTGTATGAAGCCAGGCTGAGAACATTGGGGCTGTGCAGCATGGAGAAAAGAAGCGGTGTGGAGACCTCAGAGCAGCTTCCAGTGTCTGAAGGGGGCTACAAGGATGCTGGAGAGGGACTCTTCATCAGGGACTGGAGTGACAAGACAAGGAGTGATGGGTTCAAAGTGAAACAGGGGGAGTTCAGGTTGGATGTAAAGCAGAAGCTGTTCCCTGTGAGGGTGCTGAGGCGCTGGCACAGGGTGCCCAGAGAAGCTGTGGCTGCCCCATGCCTGGCAATGTTCTAGGTCAGGTTGTACACAGGGTCTTGGATGACATGGTCTAGTGTGTAGTGTCCCTGACCATGGCAGGGGGTTGGAACCAAGCTCCTTTCCAACCTAAACCACTCTATGATTCTACAATAATCTACATTTCATACAACCTGAAGCCTCAGCCAAGAACTGCATTAGGAAATGTGGGTTTTAAAGCATCATTTCTAAATGTGAGGGGACTTTGTTTGAAGCTTTTAAACTATCTGACATTGCTTTAACAGGGTCAGGAAATAAACTGTCTACATAGGATCAGCCAACTGTAGAGGCAACATGATGGGCTTAGTTTATTTATCTATTATTTCTCAGTTTCTTGGGTAAGAACAAGCCACTTGGCTACCCAAAGCTTCCCAGCACGTAAGAAAAAGTTTTTATCTTAAAGAAAAAGGAGTGGCTATTCCCAGCAACGTCCAATAGATGGTGGTGTTGTATAAGAAATCCTGATCCATGAGTTTCTAGCCACTTATTTCAAAACTACTGCCTTTTGATACCTACAGGGACTCCTGTGACCATTTTGCACCTCTTGGAGGTGACCACAGAGAGCAAAGGTACCAAGAAGGAACAAAAATCACATAGGAAAAGGAATTACCTTCGATTTTCCGGCTGTTTCAGAGTGTTGGTGTGTTTCCATGTTTGCTTTGGGTTTCTTTAATCCCCATTGCCTCAAACCAAAGTGCAACTCTCCTGCAGCAAACTCTACTGATAACATTCTTGCCTTTGTTTTTAACAAACCACTCTGGGTATAAATTAGAAAACTCCTTAGAGCTTCTCTTAAAGGCGTTGAGAAAGGCAGAACTTGAGGAGGAAAACTGAAAGGGTGAAGTTCTACAGCTGCCGGAATAGAGGTGGCAAAGCCCAATTTGACTGTGATTTAACTCAGCAGCCTGGTTCCAAACACAGACCTGTTGTAGAATTTGCATTTCACTCACTTGGCTCACGCACAATATCCCATTGCTCCATAACTGCATTAAAAGATCAGTTCATCCATTTAGATCTTGGGTTTCCATCCTTCCTGGGAAAAGCCCACAGCAGATGGACCCTCCCCACCCACTGAGAATCCAACTAAACTGAGGCAAGGAAAATCAGTATCGTGGGTGTTGGTGTTGACATTTAACATAAGAATATATTGTGTTATATATAAATATATAGTTTAGGACGCATTTAATATTGTGTTTTTGTATATATAGACACATATACATATATGTTTATGTGTATAATTTGCCAGTCATAGGAACAGAGACCTCCTAGATGTCCTTTCTGAGCAATAACTGTGTCCTGCTGGTCATAGTCACATCAGTGACTAGTCATGGCCGCATCAGGTTGCTCCTGGCCTCATTCAGGCAGCTTCTGAACATGGCCATGGGTGGAGGCTCCACAGCCTCTGGAACAAAGCCTCATGTTACCCACATCCCTGGATCAGGGTTTTCAAAGCCTCACGGTGATTCTTTCTGCAGTTCTCCACAGAGCATCCTTCATCTCTTTGTTCCTCAAGCTGTAGATGAGGGGGTTGAGCATGGGGATCACCATCGTGTAGAAAACAGAGACCACTTTGTCAGTGTTCAGGAAGTAACTAGAGCTAGGGCGTAAATACATGAAGATGGTTGTTCCATACAACATGGTCACCACAATCAGGTGGGACATGCAGGTGGAAAAGGCTTTTTTCCTGCCCTCAGCATTACGGACCCTCAGGATGGCAAAGAAGATGAAGAGGTAGGAGACCAGAATGGCAGAGATGGTGCTGAGCTCAATGACACCAGCCAAGGAGAAGAGGATCATCTCACTGATGTACGTGCTGGCACAGGGCAGAGCCAGGAGAGGAGGAACATCACAGAAGAAGTGGTTGATGACATTGGAGCTGCAGAAGGGAAGCCTGATGATGAAGGTCATCTGAATGATGGAGTTCAGGACACCCCCAATATAGCACCCAACCACCAGCCCCACACATAACCTCTGAGTCATGACAGAGGAGTAGAGCAAGGGGGTTGCAGATGGCCACATACCGGTCATAGGCCATGACAGCCAGCAGGAAAAACTCAGTTGTCACAAAGACGATGTAGAAGAACGCTTGACCCATAGAGCCAGCAAAGGAAATGGTCTTCTTCTCCAATAGGAAGTTGACCAAAGTCCTGGGGGCTACCACAGAGGAGAAGCAGATGTGAACAATGGAGAGGCTGCCCAGGAAGAAGTACATGGATGTGTGGAGCTGTGGGTGACCTCGGATGGCTACAGTTATCCCTGTGTTGCCCAGAAGGGTGACGGTGTCGATGAGCAGCAGCAGCACAAAAAGGGCTGCCTTCATCTCCAATTGGTCACTGAGACCCTTGAGGATGAACTCTGCTGCTGAGGTGTGATTCTGCTCTGCCATTCAGGGCTTTTGTATCTGGCAAGGAAGGAAAAAAGTCTGGAAAACAAAGGACAGTGTTAACCATGCCTTTATTTGAACTGGAATGGGATAACTTGACAATTAGCACCCTGTGCATCAAGGGATCCCCACTATTCATTTCCAGGGAGCTAGAGTGGAATGGACTGCTCTGTGGCCATTTGCTCCAAGCTTGCCCACACAGGCTGGTGGAAAATCTCTTCTAATTGTTGTCACAAAGATCTCTAACCTGTAACAACATTCAGCAGCCTCCAGGGACAGGAAAAGCAGAGATCCAAGCAAGCACAAGTTGTTCTTCACAAGCCCTTTTGAAGAATCAAGGGGCAGGTGAGAAGGTGCAGCCAAAGGGCAGTCTATGTCAATTATCTTAAACACCTGCTGCAAGCAGCTTAGGTAATTACCTCTGGACGGATGCCTGGAGAAGACAGCTGGGATTATAGAAGATGAAGGCTGACCCAAGCCTCCAAGCACTAAATGAGCCTGAAAGGCTACTGATGGTTAGGAACACAGGGGTCTATCTAGGACCAACTTGTCAGAACATGACTGATGGTCCATTAGACCTTTTTACTGTGCTCCAGGTACTTCCAGAGTGTTTCAGCTACCCATTCTTGACTCCTTTTTGCACAGAGACAAGTCATTCCACTGCTCCACCTCTATTGCAAGACCAAACCCATTCCACTACAACCTCTTTTGAAAAGGGATGATGGTAATCCAGTTCTTTCTATAACATTTTTGGAGGGGTGTAGCAGCAAATTGATAGTATATTCATGGTAACTTCAGTGTCGTTTGCCTCTGCTCAACACACTCAATAGACACCAGATTTTTCCAGTGCCTGGAACTTTTTTGGGTGTTACAATTCACACTGTTTCTTTCAGTATAGCTGAGTTTTCCCTTTAAATACTAGAAGCCCATGCTTTGAGATCAGACTGACAGCATGAACAGAGTCATATTTGGATCAGATTTGATCCATAAGTGGGATTTATTCATCCATCAGTTGCCAACAGCATTAAGCATTGGTATATGAGCTAACTGCCAAGAGTCTCTTTGCAGTCAGGAGAAATGAAGGCGGTGGCTCAGCTGTTCAGACGTGGGTGTCCAGGACTATCAGAGACTTACCATGCATCCCTCTGGCTACCCTAAAGGACACAAGCCATGCCTGCCAGACCTGTGTCCATACATCCTATGATATCTCAGGGGGAATTGGATGGATCAATAGAGTCTGTGTAGCCCAAAGGAGGATTTGCCATGTCCAGAGAAGACCCACACATGGTCCCATGACAGACTAAGTTCTCCATCAGAACCAGAGAACACCAGGGTGGAAGGGACCTCAAGGATCATCTGGTCCAACCTTTCTAGGCAAAGCCTGATCTAAGCTAGATGTTCCAGCACCTTCTCCAGCTGAAGCTTAAGTGTCCAATGGTAGGGAATCCACCACTTCCCTGGGGAGACTGTCACTGAGCTACTGATTTGTATCACTGAGAGCCTAGAGGACTGGCTGAGAGATGGACAAATGAGATGGGTTTGGGCTCACCTTGCTCCACATCAGCGTGACATACAGACCAACACATGAGCTATAGGTGTCCCAGGTTATCTTCCAGTCTGTGAACTCCAGTGGTGCCATTCAGTTGGCCAAAGGAATGGCTGAGAAATGCTGCAGGACTCACTGGAACCCATGAGCTTCTGGAGGAAAGCATCAATGTCACCAGCACAACCAGCAACAATTTGCACCAACAAACCCAAATATGGATGGAGAAGAGCAATGCAGACAGCTGTGTTGACCCCTGGTTGGGTTTAGCTTCTACAAATGGCAATATTTTAACAGCAAGGTTTATATTTGGGGAGTTTCTGTGCCAACACTTTCACCAGTGGTTCCTGTTTGTTCCCACTGTATCACCAATCCTTCAGGTACAGCTCAAAACACCCTCCCCTTCCCTGAAAAGGTGAATAAAAACACATATTCCAGTTATTGCCAGAATAAACTTATTTTGCTTCTTACAACAGCATGACAAGGAGGAAAAACAACTTGTAGAAAGCAGGTAGACAGTCTTCAGGTTATTAGGTCTAAACCTTCAAAGTGTTTATCACTAAATTCCTTGTCTTGTATCAGCTCTGTTGTGTCTAAGGATGTTTTGAGCCTAATAATTTTCCTCTTATAATGAAGGTGGTAATGGAAAGGGGGAGTTTCAAATAAAAAATACATTGAAGTTACGTAGAACTGAAATCTAACCTAAGGAAGTACCATGACCCATAGGCTGGGTGGGCCTTATCCACCTGAAATTCAGATGTCCTGAAGTTAAATATATCAGAATCATGATATACATTCTATATGCAGCTGATATCTTTATATATCTTTATTATATCTTTATGCACCATCATTCACTTGAGCCATTTGAGTTCCTTCTAAGGAGGGAGACTGAGATCAGATATAATGTCTACTTATTAAACTTCACTTTTGGCCAGTTAAATCCCACAACTAATGCTCTTGTGGATACAGAGAACTACATGCTTAGAGAAAAAAAAAAAAAAGAGAATAACAGTAAAAATGTGTTTTATTGCAACTAATGCAGCATGGCTTTAATGTACATTAAGTTTGAATATATGTACTAAACAATTCCACTCAACAGCACATTTAGGAACCATCACTGTACAATCCTTTGCTCTGTATATTAACAAAGTCATTTGAAGTATTTCTTCACTATAAAAAGCACTTTGAAGGATTAAAGCGCAGCAGGGAAATCTTCAAATACCTTTGAACATTCTTTGATGGGTCGTTGATCAGGGAAGAAAATTCCGAGAAGCTCCTCTCCAGCTTCCCTGTTTCCTGCAGCTTTAGGGAACTTTTCTTCCGCCTCTCTCCTCCAAGCCTCCTTGGTCTGCTCTGTGTGTTCTCCTGCATGCTCCCATCTGTCATGGGGATTACCTGGAAGCACTGAAATTCACCTTAAGTCCAGAGAACACATCTCATGGCTGGAAGAGGTACAGCACTTGGTAGAGTGTCCACCATACTGGTGAATGATGTCCCAGCTGTAAGAGACCACAAGTGGGCTCTTGAAAAGACAGCTGAGAAACTAGTCCAAGTCCTCAGCAGAAATCTCATAAATGGGTTAGTTTAACAGGACCGAGCCTTGTCATCATATTTCCCTTCAAGAAAGAAGCGATTTGGGGTTGCTTAAGCAATGGCAGGTACATAGGAAAACCCAACACATTCTTGTCTTCAAATATTCAGGAACAAGTTGGACACTTTAGCATGTTTCATCACAAATCAACCTTTGGTGGCTCTTCAGTGAGTATGTGTTTCTCCTGTTATGAAATACACTATCAAGAGGCAAATGTATAGCAAATTACTCCCACATCGATAAAGCTGGTCTACAAAATGAACAATAATATACAGAAGTATTATCACAGCTTCTCTCCAACCTCAAAAAGACTCAAAAACACCAAACCCACTCCCATCATTAAGTGTCAAACCATTTACGACTTTGGCAGGGAAATAATCGTTCTCCCCACTGTTCTCTTCAGAGCACTCTTTGTCTCCTTGTTCCTCAGACTGTAGATGAAAGGGTTCAACACTGGGGTCACCGTGGTGTAAAAGACAGAAACTATTTTGTCCCTGCCCACGTTGTAGCTGGAGCTGGGCCATAGGTACATGAAGATAAGGGTCCCATAGAAGATGGTGACAGCCACTAGGTGGGATGCACAGGTACCAAAAGCTTTGCCCAGCACAGAGCCTGTCCTCATGACGGTGAAGAGGATGTGGCCATAGGAGATGAGGATGACTGATATTGTGGTGACCTCACTGAAGCCCCCAAAATCAAACAGCAACACTTGGTTGAGGGAAGTATCAGAGCAAGCCAACTTTGAGAGCGGTGGCCCATCGCAGAAGAAGTGGTCAATGACATTGGGGCCACAGAAAGACACCCTTAATGCAAAGCCTGTGAAGACGGCTGAATTAAAAAGCCCAACTGCATAGGACCCAGCTAAGAGGGAAACACAGACCTTCTTGGACATGAGGATGAGTTAATGCAAGGGGTTGCAGATGGCAACATATCGGTCATACGCCATCCCAGCCAGGAGGTAGCACTCTGTGATTGCAAAAGCAGCATAAAAATAGAGCTGCAGGAAGCAGCCAGCAAAAGAAATAGTCTTCCTTTCAGACAAGAGGTTCAGCAGCATTTTGGGTGTCACCACGGAGGAGTAGCACAGATCCAAGAAGGACAAGTGGCTGAGGAAGAGGTACATGGGGCTCTGAAGCTGGGAATCGAGCCAGACTGCAGCAACGATGCCAAGGTTTCCTATCACGGTGGTGACATAAATGAGCAGGAAAAGCACAAAGAGGGTAACCTGGAAGTCGAGGCAATCTGTGAACCCCTTGAAAACAAACTCTGTCACCGTAGTCCAGTTTTCCCAGGCCATCAGTGTCCAAGAGGCTCCCAGTTCCCAGGCAGCAGGGTGGTTTCTGTGGCTTGGTTATGATGGCTTAATCCCTTGCTGAACTATTAGTGGGGTTTAATCCTGTACTCTGTAGATAATGAAGACATTCTCTAATGAAACACAGCCAGGCACCTTGGCAGGATGCTTAGGTGGTGCACAACCACCTGCCCATGCAGGGAGTCACTGCTATTGACTACTGGTATGTGCCTACCTCTTATTCCTTTCTCCAAGGAAATCATTCAAAGACAGAACCTACACCTTATCATTGCTTAGGGGAACTAGAAAGGCCACAATGCAGACAAATAGAGCATATCCTATTGAAATTGTCTATGCTGATCTCTTAAATAGGATAAAATACATCCCCAAAAAGGATTGTGTCAGGAGAGGGGGTAAATACATAAGATATTAGGCATTTCTTATGTACATGTTTATATTTGTCCCTGTATAACCATTACCACTAAGCAAGGAGATGTTTGCAAAGAGAAAAGGCAATTTAAGCTCCTGTGACAATCACTGCTACATTCCTTCGGCATTGCCTCTAAGCAGATCTTCCTTGCCCATTTGCATGACTATTACACAGAAACATCTCTGTCTTGATAGTATTTTTCCACCTCCCAGCTTGCTTTATATACCAGAGCTTCAGAGAAGAAAATTTGTGATTCTATGATGCTGTGCTTCACCATTCCATGAAATCCTCCAAGTCTCCATTCCTTCCCTGTTTAGTTCTACATGGTGTTGCCTGTCCATGTATGGCTGTGTCTCCCAGAGGCTCCTGTCTTCACTATTTATTGCTTTCCAGCTTAGATGGTTGACATAAGCTGCCAGCAGTCTCATTGGGCACATCACCCCATTCCAGTCTTGTTTTCTCTCCCCTTTAAATATAATTGGAAAGTTGCCTAAGGGACTTCACAAGTCAGGCATCTGGAGCTATTACTGCCTCAACCCCTGAGATGGGCTGTCTTCTGGGAGCCAGAATGCACTGAAATCAGAAATTGCTGTGAGGTTATTGACAAAGAGCATCTCTTAGTGATGACATCTCAGCACCTTGTAACTACAGAAACCCTCAAGCTGGACAGCTTTATGAGCTTTTACTAAGACTGAGAACCCATTACCAAACCACAGTGTTACTCACCTACTCAAAAACATTATTCTACAATTATATTTGGAAAATGGAGGTGATAATAATGACTGGAGAATAACACTCGAGTATAAAGTTCAATTGATCACTCTAATTCCCTCACTGAATAGACTATCTCCTATTGCGCCCATGCAGGGATATGGTCTGGATGGAGAGGGACTGCCAGAGCAGTGAGCAGCGGCTGGGCTGTTGGGGACAGAGGGTAATGTGTTCTACTCTGCAGGAACATGGGGAGTGCCATAGGGGTTTGTCTCTTCAATCTATCAAAATTGAACCAAAGGAGAACACCACTGTGTGCAGGGACCATCCCACGGTACCTGAGCAAGAGAAACAGAGCAGGAACAGAGACCTAGGCCAAGTTCAGCCAAGATTCCAGAGCATCAAGCAAGTTAGGGACTATGAGGCAGGTCCAAATCCAAGCCAACACAGGTCAAGTCAATCCCCTGGTCAGGTTTAGGTCCAGCAATTGCTAGGAAAGTCCATAAGAAACCTCAGATCACCCTCAAAGTATTCCATAGATGTGCACAACTCCTGCTAAAATGGAAACAAAAACTCAAATATAGTCCAACCACCTTGGGCTGAGCTTAAACAGAGATGGGGGCAAATGGGCCGAGGGTGGGAGTGGAGCCCCAGCTGAGTCTGCTCAGGGGGATAAAGGCCTATTAGCTCACCCTGGGACAATTCATCACTGCCTCAAATGCCCATTTCTCACCCTTGAATACAGTGGAAGCCCTAAAGCACCAGCTCAGGTGTTGGACATTCAGGCACTACATGTGGATAATCCCACAGAGGATGGAAAATTGGGCACTCAAGTGTGCAGAGGGGCAGCAGCAGCTCCATAGATGGAGTCACTTGTACTTCATGTTGCATTTAGGGACCCTCTGCAAGATCTGAAATGTCTCTAAACCCATTCTCATTCTGTTGACAAGGTCAAACTGAAAACTTTGTATGGTCCACAGGTATGTCAGAAGCATCCTATGAGCTGCTCATCACTGCTGCTGTGTAGCTGCGCTCAGGAATGGCTCATCCACATCATGTCTCAGATGCCCAAGCACCACAATGCCTTTCAGAGGTGATTTCACACCCTTTGCTTTTTCCTTCTCTTTGTTTTCCTTTGGTAAAGCATGAGCAGCCCTGGAGGCTTCCTCCCAGGAGAGCACATGCAACTGTATTTACAGCCCCAGCACCACAAGCTGGGCTCTTGGAGTCTGGCAGGAGCTCACCTCTCTTCACATCAGGTGCTTAACAGAGCTGATGCTGGCACACAGATGTTCTCTGCTGCGTTGTGGATTAACCCGTGGCTCCCATCACTCGGTGGCAGAAGGAAGTCACAGGAGGTAATGCCAACACAAAGCAGAGCCTCAACTTCAATGAAGCAGTGGTATTCCTTCTTCATGTCCTTGTGTCCTCTTTGGGAAAGCTGCATCAGAAATCAACCTTACCAGTGTGTTTTTTCTTTATAATTAGAGGGAGCAATGGTGAATGCAGGTTGTTTTCTTTCACATAGGCAGCAAAAGAAAGATGCACCAATTTATTCAAGAGTTAAATAAGGATTAATCTTATTTTGTTATAAAGAAATGCAGCATTGCAGATTGTCAGCAGAATATAGTCACTAATAAATAAGTACATTGTAACATCAACAAATATGGTCCAAAAGTGAATTTCTGTTTGCAATGATTTTGACGTTTTCCTTCCTTTTGCCTTGGTAGGTAACACCTGGTCATGAGAGGAAATCACACCCCAATGCTAAACCCATTCATCTACACCCTGAGGATCAAGGAGGTGAAGTGCCCTCTGCTGAAGTGCAGGAGGAGGTTGTTCAACCACTGGCAACATGCAAGACTTGTATCATGCAGGACATGAATACATCAAGTGAGAAAGCCTAAACTAATGGGATTTTCCACTAATCCTCATGACTTTATGTAGGTTCTTTCACAGTTCCTGCACAACAGTCAATGAGAGCATTTAATGAGAAATAGAACCCCCATCGTATATTCCTAGGAAGGACGCCAAGAGGAGCAGCAACTTCAAACTTCATTTCACTTCTCAGCCACCAGCGTGTAGGAACAGATTACCTTGAATTATCCCAGGCCTCTTTTTCCTCACAGGAAACACCAATCAGCTTTATTCAATTCTCACTTTTGTCACTGATAAATATACACTTTTCTTGCAAGATTCTTGACCTTGTCCCTCACCTCCTATATGCGTACTATGTGTGTATGTGTGTAAATATACGTATGTGTGACAGAGGAATACAAATAAAATGTACAAAACTGGTATTAGACATAATGTGACACAAACAGACTTGGACTCAATGTGTGGATCTGCATGACTGTACTACACAGAATCATCTCTATCTTGAGAAAAAACTGATTTTCTCACCTCCTGGCTTGTTTTATAGAATCATAGAATCATTAGGGTTGGAAAGGACCTTAAGATCATCCAGTTCCAACCCCCCTGCCGTGGGCAGGGACACCTTATGCTAAACCATATCACCCAAGGCCTCGTCCAACCTGGTCTTGAACACTGCCAGGGATGGAGCATTCACAACCTCCCTGGGCAACCCATTCCAGGGCCTCACCACCCTCACAGGAAAGAATTTCCTCCTTATATCGAACTTAAACTTCCCCTGTTGAAGTTTTACCCGTTACCCCTTGTCCTGTTACTACAGTCCTTAATGAAGAGTCCCTCTCCAGCATCCCTATAGGCCCCCTTCAGATACTGGAAGGCTGCTATGAGGTCTCCACGCAGCCTTCTCTTCTCCAGGCTGAACAGCCCCAACTTCCTCAGCCTGTCTTCATACGGGAGGCGCTCCAGCCCCTGATCATCCTCGTGGCCTCCTCTGTATTTGTTCCAACAGTTCCATGTCCTTTTTATGTTGAGGACCCCAGAACTGCACACAATGCTCCAGGTGAGGTCTCACAAGAGCAGAGCAGAGGGGCAGGATCACCTCCTTCGACCTGCTGGTCACGCTCCTTTGGATGCAGCCCAGGATACGGTTGCTTTCTGGGCTGCAAGCGCACACTGCGAGCCCATGTTCATTTTCCCATCAACCAACACCCCCAAGTCCTTCTCCTTGGGCTGCTCTGAATCTCTTCTCTGCCCAACCTGTAGCTGTGCCTGGGATTGCTCCCACCCAGGTGTAGGGCCTTGCACTTGGCATGCTTAAACTCCATGAGGTTGGCATCAGCCCACCTCACAAGTGTGTCAAGGTCCCTCTGGATGGCATTCCTTCCCTCCAGGGTATCAACCGAACCACACAGCTCGGTGGCATCGGCAAACTTGCTGAGGGCGCGCTCAATCCCACTGTCCATGGCAGCGAAAGAGATGTTAAACAAGACCAGTCCCAATACCGATCCCTGAGGGACCCCACTCGTTACTGGTCTCCAGCTGGACATTGAGCCATTCACCACAACTCTTTGCATGCAGCCATCCAGCCAGTTCTTTATCCACCGAGTGGTCCATCCATCAAATCGATGTCTCTCCAATTTAGAGACAAGGATGTTGTGTGGGACAGTGTCAAACGCTCATTCAGATTATTAAGATGGTCTCGAACCAGCTCCTCTCCTACAGTGGTGTAAGTTCTTCATTTTCACAGTCCCTGCATCTGCCTTCCAAGACTTGGGTGGTGCAGTCAGAACCTTTGCCAGTGAAGACCAAGGCAAAGAAGTCATTCAGAACCTCAGCCTTCTCCAAATCCTGTGTAGCCAGTTCTCCCAAGAGCTTCCTGAGGGGGCCTACATTTTCCCTAGTCTGTTTTTTATTTGCTATGTACTTGTAGAATCCCTTCCTGTTATCTTTAATACCTCTAGCTAGGTTTAATTCTAACTGGGCCTTAGCTTTCCTAACCTGGTCCCTAGCTTCCCAAACAACATTCCTGTACTCTTCCCATGCCACTTGTCCTTGCTTCCACTTATTATAAGCCTCTTTTTTCATTTGAATTTTCCCCAGGAGCTCCTTATCCATCCAAGGAGGTCTCCTGGCCCTCCTGCTGCACTTCCTTCTAGTTGGGATGCAGCACTCCTGAGCTTGTAGCAGGTGATCCTTGAATATCAACCAAGAGTCTTGGGTCCCCCTGCCCTCTAGGGCTGGATCCCATGGAACCTTCCTAAGCAGGTTCCTGAAGAGGCCAAAGTCTGCTCTTTTGAAGTCCAGGGTAGTGAGCTTGCTGCACACTCTCCTCACAGTCCTGAGGATCTCAAATTCGAGCATCTCATGATCGCTGCATCCAAGGCTGCCCTGGAGCGTCACATTTCCAACGAGCCCTTCCCTGTTGGTGAGCACGAGGTCAAGCATGGCACCTCTCCTTGTCAGCTCCTCTATTACTTGCAGGAGGAAGTTGTCTTCTACACAATGGAGGAACCTCCTGGATTGCTTGTGCCGGGCCATACCCTCCTTCCAACAGATGTCAGGGTGGTTGAAGTCACCCATGAGAACAAGGGCCTGTAAGTGTGAGGCTGTTCCTATCAGTCTATAGAGTGCTTCATCCGCAGGTTCTCCTTGATCAGGCAGTCTGTAACAGGTCCCCACAGTAATGTCCCCCATCGCTTTTCTCCCTTTATCTCTCACCCACAAACTCTCTGTTGGCTGCTCACCTGTCCCCAGACAGTTCCACACTCTCCAGCCATCACAAAGCCGTGGCGGTCACTGTGGAGACGCCCATTGTGACGGGGCCCCCACGGTGAGCGTGGGCTTTTTAAGTTGCCAGAGCCCTGCAGTAACCAGTGTGGAGGAGACCCCTCCCTCAGGAGGCTGCATCTGCCGTGGCTGCCCTGTGCATCCAGGTCCGTGTTCTTTGACTTTGCAATCCTGTTTTAGTGTTGGCCTCAAACACATTGTGGGTGCGTGCTGGGAAGGGAGGAGAAGCTGTCAGGAGATGAGCTGGTGCCATCCCAGCTGTAGGAGCAGGGGAGGAGTGAGGAGGAGGCACTGGCCTTGTTCATGTGCTTGGAGCACAGCTCTGCCTGAAGAGGTGCTGGGGTGGAAGCCGGAGCCTTCTGCGTGCAGGAGCTGCTGGTGTCAGAGGTGCTGAGAAGGTGTCAGGGCAGGAGCAGCCCCTGGGCACTTCAGCTGCTGGTGCTGTCTCTGGGAGCTGAGCACAAGGGGACCTTCCTGGCTCTGGCAAGGATCACAGAAGCTCACCAGGCATTGCGGAAGGCGGCCGGGCCCTGGCAGGTTCTTGTGATCCCTGTGCCGGGCATTCCAGAAGGCACAGGAATTTCTAAACTGAAAAGTATGAAAACAAACACTTGTCAATAAGTTTTATCAGTTGCTCTTTGCAATCTTCCTGCACTCAGAAACCTCCAATGTGCTGGGCAACCTGAAAGACTTGACAAAACGCAGAGGTTTTAATGAGCCCCATGGTGTATTTGGGCTGAGTCCGTGAACCTCAGGGGCTGAGAGGAGACTGAGGAAACCTCTCAGGAAGTCCAAGTCAGAAACAAAGCCCCAAGTGCCTTCAGCATTAATGGGCCCCACTGAGGGCTGTTACTGACGATGCTTCCCCAGGGACTCGTTAAAGCAAGTAACTGGAGGCTGTGATTACAGGGAGACAAAGGCAAAGTGCAGGTGTCTGATGGTGAGAAGGCCAAGCCCTGACTGCAGCCCTTAGGGAAGAGCCTGAAATCCTGAGAATGAAGGTTCTCCTCATAGGCCTTGATGAAAGAGGCAACTGCCATAGCCCAGGGCACGGAGGCCTTTTGCTCTTTTGGGCCTTTCAGCCATGCCAGAACCCTGTCATCTCTGCTGCAGGCTGTCCTACACTGGCCCATGCCTGCACCTCTTTCCCTTCAGGCTGTTGACACCCATCTTGCTTTCCCACCTAGCTCTCACCTGGCATTTCTGTACCTTCAGTCCCATCTCTGCACCCATTGCTGTCTGTTCCTTGAAACACAAAGCCATGGGCTGAGCCAGACTCCCTCTGGGTGACCACAAGTCACCACAAGTCCACCTTTTGAGAGACATTTCTCTTTCCTAACTTTGAGTCTGAACCTTCCAGGCTGCACTTTGCAGAGGTTTCCTTCTCTTCCTCTTAGCAAGAAAACCTCCATCACCTCTGCAGCCACATTTCACCTAGTTGTAGGCTGCTACTACAGTGTCAATTCAAGAGATGCATTGAATATCCCTCTGCAAGCTGATCTAAAGGAGGCTTCTAGAGGAATGGGTGATGCCATCAGTACAGAGAACTAAGCACCATGGGAGAGCAGCGGGAAAAGGCAATGGTCTGGATTGAGAACTTCTTGGCAAGAGCCAAAAGGAAAGGTGGTGTCCTTGGGTGCAAGGTACCCCATGCTCTGGGGACAGGGCACCTCATGTGGGACACCTTCTTGCCTGTAGCACCCTCTCTGCTGCACACACCCCGCTCTCTGCCCGCACTCACGAGTGTCTCACAGAAGCTTTGCACCTCCCCTGCAGCAGCGACTCCTCACTGCAGGAGGTTCCTGCAATCCCCAGGCTCAGGGATGGATGCTGCATTCCAGGCAAGTTTGGGTAGTGCAGGAGAGGGAGACAGGAAGGTGGGCTCATGGGGCATGATGAGCAGCGTTCAGGCACCCCCAGCAGTGGGTTCCCCATGTGCCACACTGAGGCATGTTCCATGAGGGAAAGTTCTCAGATAGCCTCTGGTTTGTCCAGGGCCTGCAGCCACGCTCCAGGAACACCTACTCCTACTCCACCTACAGACACCAACTGCTCCCCATCGCTGGGCTCTGTCCTGCTTGTAAGGATTTGTTAAAGCCCTGAACCACCACCTTGCTCCTCTCTGACTTCCCTCCATCTCTCTCACCTCCCTACACACTGCTCATTGCCACCAGTAACTAACTGAAGAGTTAAGAAGCTCTCAAGGCTTTCCTCAGGGGCTGACCATGTTTCTCCATTCACCATTGATGGATCCATTGATTGCCAGGTGTGAGGCTCCTGCAGAGGCAGAGATGCCCCTGGGTAGAGCCCTGCTGCCAGGAGGGGTGTGCAGGGCAGAGCTGAGCACACAGCCCATGGCATGGGCTCCAGGAGCACTAAGAAGGAGCAGAGCTGGGCACAGAGCAGCAGCTCCTGGCAGGGACGGCTCCAGGCAGCAGAGATATGGATGGGCAGGGAGTGGGTTGAAAGTGCAGCCCAGCCCTGGGAAGGGTGCGTTCAGGCAGCTCACTTGGGGTCTGGCACTGGAGGTGGCTGCTGGCCGTGCTCTGCTGCACACAGCCCTTTGCTTCTCCCCATGAGAGCTCCGTGATCTTCTCTTTGAAACCGTGCTCCCCTGCTTTCAGCACAGGACAGGTGTTTGTGGGGGTTCTTAAGATCAATTTGTGTGTGAAGGCATCATATACAAGTGCTGTAAGCACAGGGCAAATGGGAAAGGACTGATGGACACTGCAGCCCTCCTTGCTCTGCACTAAGCTATAAGGAGCTGAGAACTTCTCCCTGTTTCAATATTGTTCTGATTTTATGTCATACAAAGAATGTTTTATAGCCCTGTCCCCCACCAAAAAGTGTTATGCCAGTAAATACATAGCACAGTCCAAATGACTCTAAGGCCATGCTGAGCCTCTCTTGTGCAGCCCAGACTCACTCAAGTCATGAGTACAAGTAGTGAACTTTACAATGAAGTTGGATTTCATCTGTCATTCCTTGTGAACATCAGAGGTGGACAAAGCACTGCTTCAGAGCAAAGCTGACTTCCATCCAACCTGGCCTTGACCACTGCCAGGGATGGGGCAGACACAGCTTCTCTGGGCACCCTGTGCCAGTGTTGCACCACTCTCAAAGGGAACAACTTCATCTGAATGTCCAAGCTGAATCTTCCTTTTTTCAGCATAAAGCCATTCCCCCTTGTTCTGTCACTGCAGGCCCTTGCAAAAACCCCTCTCCACATTTCTTGTAGGCCCTGCTTAGATATGGAGAGATTGCTAAGATATCTCCCTGGAGCCTTCTCTTCTCCAGGTTGAACACCCACATCTCTCAGTCCGTTTCCATTGGAGACGTTCTTCAGCCCTTAGAGCATCTTTGTGACCTTTCCTAAGCCCATCATTGTAGGATCAGAAGTGAACAGATGTTGGAAGGGACCCCAGGAGGTCTCAAGTCCAACCCATCATGAAGAGGGTCAGAGCAAGTGGTTCAAGGCTTGATTCAGGCTGAGTTGGAAATCCCCAAGGCCAGAGACTGCACAACCTCTCTGGGTGACCTGATGCAGCACTTGCCTGAGCCGATGGGAGCAAGGTTTCCTTCTGTCCTGGCTGAACCTCTCCTCTGTCACTATCCCCCACTGCCTTTTGTCCTCCCACCAGGCACCACGGTGAGGAGCCTGGCTCTGTATTCTCCATGTCCTCCTTGCCGCTACAGGAGGCCAGTCCCCAACAGCCTTCCCTTCCCAAGATCTCAGGTCCCCATCAGCTTTCCCTTCTCCAGGATGGACAAGCCCAGCTTCCCCAGCCTCTCCCCACAGGCACCGTGCTCCAGTATCTCCTGACCTGAGGGCTCATTACTAAACCCACTCCTGCTTGCCAATAGCGTTCCTGAGTTGGGAATGTGAAACCTGGATGGAGGATTCCAGATCATCCCTTCCCTTGTTCTCCTGCCGTGCTCCTGCTCATACAGCCCACGATGCTGCTGTCCTCCCTTGCTGCCAGGGCACACGCTGCCTCCTGTCCAGCTCCTGCCCACGCAGACCTTTCCCATGGGCTGCTCCCTGCCAGGCAGCCCCAGCCTGTGCCATTGCAGGGGAGTTCCCTGCAGGGACCCCTGTGTCCCCTGCTCCCCTGCCCAGGACACACTGAGAGCTCTGCAGCCCCCCCATGCCTTCCCATATCCCCACACCAGCACAACAGCCCCATTCATTGGGCTCCCCAAGAGCTCTTCCTGCTGCAGGCACAGAGCAGCCATCCCACAGCTGGAGCAGCCAGAAAGCTGCTTTCATTCCCCTTCATTCCTGACATGTGAGGACGTATCACAGAGAAGAAGTTGCTGCAGGATCATTTATTTCCCTTAAGTACAATCAGAGACCAGAGTGACACAAAGTCTGTGGGTCACACAGCACGAGTGGCAACTTAATTAGGAAATGAAACCTGACATTTCTATGAACACAACATCATCACAAATTGAAATAGGAAAACAAATGTAAAGCAGGAAAGACAGGCATGGCCTGTCATGACCTACACTGGAAACCCTTTCCAGGGTAAAACAAGCAGCGTATATCTGCTGAAACACATCTGGTCACCAGCTTCCTCACAGCATCCTTCAGCTCCCGGTTCCTCAGGCTGTAGATGAGGGGGTTCACTGCTGGAGGCACCACCGAGTACAGCACTGACACCACCAGATCTAGGGATGGGGAGGAGACGGAGGGGGGCTTCAAGTAAGCAAAGACAGAAGTGTTGACAAAGAGGGAAAGCACGGCCAGGTGAGGGAGGCACATGGAAAAGGCTTTGTGGCGTCCCTGCTCAGAGGGCATCCTCAACACAGCCCTGAAGATCTGCACATAGGACCCCACAATGAAAACAAAACAGCCAACAGTAATCAGGACACCAACCACAAGAAGCCCAACTTCCCTGAGGTAGGAGTGTGAGCAGGAGAGCTTGAGGATCTGGGGGATTTCACAGAAGAACTGCTCCACAGCATTGCCTCGGCACAGGGGCAGTGAAAATGTATTGGCCGTGTGCAGCAGAGCACTGAGAAACCCAGTGCCCCAGGCAGCTGCTGCCATGTGGACACAAGCTCTGCTGCCCAGGAGGGTCCCATAGTGCAGGGGCTTGCAGATGGCCACGTAGCGGTCGTAGGACATGACAGTGAGGAGAGAATACTCTGCTGAGATGAAAAAGAGAACAAAAAAGAGCTGTGCAGCACAGCCTGTGTAGGAGATGGCCCTGGTGCCCCAGAGGGAATTGGCCATGGATTTGGGGACAGTGGTGGAGATGCAGCCCAGGTCCAGCAGGGAGAGGTTGAGGAGGAAGAAGTACATGGGGGTGTGGAGGCGCTGGTCGCAGGCTGTGCTGGTGATGATGAGGCCGTTGCCCAGGAGCGCAGCCAGGGAGATGCCCAGGAAGAGCCAGAAGTGGCAGAGCTGCAGGTCCCGCGTGTGTGCGAATGGCAGGAGGAGGAAGTGGGTGATGGAGCTGCTGTTGGACATCTGCTGCCTCTGGGCATGGGGCACCGTCAGAGGAGAAAAAGGCAGTGACAGGTCAGGACAGGAGGGATGTCAGATACAGAAGTTCAGTTTACACATTCACAACTGAGCACATTTTAGCAGGAGAGGAGACGTTCAGCGTCATTGCAAGTGATGTCATTACACTGCTGAGGCTTCTTCCTAGGTACAATCAGAAGATCATTGCATCAGTCCAAAAGTCTCAGTTCTTTGCAGAACCAAGAGAGCTGCAGTGTCCATCAGTCCTCTCCCACTTGCTCTGTGCTCAAACTTGCACTGCCTGTAAGGTGCCTTCACACACAAATTGATCTTAAGAACTCCCACAAACATCTGTCCTGTGCTGAGACCAGGGGAGAACGGTTTCAAAGAGAAGATCACGGAGCTCTCATGGAGAGAAGCAAAGGGCTGTGGGCAGCAGAGCACGGCCAGCAGCCACCTCCAGTGGCAGACCCCAAGAGAGCTGCCTGAACGCACCCTCCCCAGGGCTGGGCTGCACTTTCCCCCTACTCCCTGCCCATCCATATCTCTGCTGCCTGGAGCTGTCCCTGCCAGGAGCTGCTGCTCTGTGCCCAGCTCTGCTCCCTCTCAGTGCTCCCAGAGCCCATGCCATGGGCTGTGTGCTCAGCTCTGCCCTGCACACCCCTGCCTGTGCAGGGGCTCAGGAGCAGCTCACACAAGCCCTCACAAGACTCTCGGTGCCCCCCCCAAAGCAGAGAAGTAAATTCCCAGCTCCCACTGCCCAACCTGCCCACCAAGAGGGAAAAACATCAAAGCTCAGGATCCTTCCCTATCAGGTAAATGATGCCTCAGTGTCTTTCAGAGGGACCCTCTGAAGAAGTGCTCAGAGTGACGGCAGATTGGAGCAGCGTCACCCACCCAGCACTTCCCTTCTCTGCCAGGGGCTGTTCCCTTCCCCTCAGCTCCCCCTGAGCTCCATGGGGAGCTCCCGGGCAGGCCGAGTGCTGACCCTGGCAGGCAGCAGAATCCCTGCCCCTGCACACAGCCTTTGGGCTGCAGGGACCCTGCTGCAAGGGCAGCGCTGGGCACCCCTGGCTGCACACCCACATTCACACCCTGCAGCTAGCCCTGGCACAAGGGACCTGCCTTGTCCTGTCCTGCATGGTGCAGGGGGAAGCCCTGCTCTGCAGCACATCCTCCTCCTTATCTACAGAGAGAAACTGCAGCTGCATTGCCCTGCACCCAGTGCCTTACCACAAACAGGGCTGGGAAGGTTTCTCCTTCAGAAGGTTCCTCCTCCTCCTCCTCAGCATCCTCCACTGCCAAGTGCCTTTAAGCTCCCTGTGTCTCACAGGTCTCCCCTCGGTCCCAGCTTAGCAGCAGAGGCCCAGCCCAAGGTGGCTCTGCCTCTGCCCCACTGGGCTCCTTCCAGGGCTCCCTGGGGCTCCAGGGAAACACCATGGGAAACAGCCTGATGATACAAAGATTTAAGGCTATAAATCTTCGTTTATTACAATCAGTCAATTAATTTGAAAATGGCCCTTTGAGAACATCGAGTCCAACCAAACCTATCCCTGGGAAGTCCACGCACTGAGCATGAGAACATCTCTGGTAGGATGCACTGGTTGGATGGTCAGCAACAGCAACTGGGGCTTTAAAGTTGAATTTTACATCCTACCTTAATTTCACTAATTTATATCCTATTCTGTTTGTTGTTAAACATTCTGCTATACATTAGAGCATAGAAATCAGCTGAACAAGTTATGTTGATGCAGAAACCTGTCCATATATATAATTGTAATTAAACCCATTTAAGAAATTCTTAACAATTGAGTAAAGCAACCAGACATTGACCTCAATTTATAACTGGAATTCAGCACTACTCTCTTTGTTGGCACAGCAGCAAGAGGTGAGCACAGCACTCTGAGAAAGATGGACTGACTTTAGTTACGGGATGGAATGTGCTGATGCACTTCCCCCCCATTTCCTGGAGCCCTCTGCTTCCCCAGGAGTTCCTGTTAGGCCCCAGCCTTTGCACAGTGCAAGGAGTTGGATGCTGGCTGCTCCCTGGCTGCACCAGGAGCTCTGGTTGCCTGGCAAAGGTGGGAGCAGCACACAGAGATCAGGAAAGTTGGATACTCCCTGCTCATCCCAGGAGCTCTTTCAGGTTGATCAGGCATTCCCTAAATCCTAAACAGTTTCACAAGAGGCATGGGGGACTTCTCTGGGAAACACGTTCCAGTGTCTCACCACCCTCACGGGAAAGAATTTCTTCAGAGAACACAGTTTCTGTTTCACTGCAGACAAAGGAGGCAGGAGAGAAGGGGTGGGGAGCACGCACCCCAGCCCCGACTCTGCACAGGGCAGCGAAGGGGGGGTGCTGCTCTTCACTACAGCACAGCTGGGCTGAACTGAGTCAGTGCTTACACAGAAACCTGTCCTTGTCCCTGATGAAGCTCTACAGCCCACAGGCTTCTCCACAAGTACCACCCCATCTGTTTTTCTTGTCACGTCTTGCACAGTGTCACAAACTGTGGCACAAGGGGAGGCCCTTGCTGCTGTTTCTCCTGGAACGCAGGGAAGTAGAAAATGAAATACTTTTTTTAATAATGAAACCCATTCCAGTGACCACGGAAAATATGGAACAAGATGCTAGAGCCCTACAGGTTTTACCAGGAAGAGCAACAATTAACTAAAAATTTCCTCCTGTGCTGTTTCTTTCCCAGCCCATGGATACTTTCCTCAGTAACTGGCAAGTGCACATGACACAGCAAGAGATCTGTGTGTCTGCTGCACATGAAGGTGAACAGTTCCTTTTGGTGTTAGAGCTGTAGAGTCAGATTTATTTGCAAAGCAACTCAACCATGGACCAAGGAAGAGTCAGGGAATTTTCAGCTGTACCTGCAGTGCCCTGCAAAGGCAAGGCAAGTCAGGGCCAGGATGCGCAAGGCAAGGCAGGGCAAGGCGAGGCGAGGCGAGGCAAGGCAAGGCAAGGCAGGGCAAAACAAGCTATGGAAAGGAAAGGCAAGGTAAGGCAAGGCCAGGAAGGGCAGGGCAGGGCCGGGTAAGGCAGGGCAGGGCAGGGTAAGGCAGGGCACGGAGAGGTAGGGCAAGGAAGGGCAAGGAAGTTCAAGGCAGATCAAGGCAAGGCAAGGTAAGTCAAGGCAATGCCAGGAAAGGCAAGGCAAGGCAATGAAAGGCAAGTCAAGTCAAGGCACGGCTAGCCAGGGTAAGGCAGGGCAAGGAAGTTCAAGGTAGATCAAGACAAGGCAAGGCAAGGCAGGGCAAGGCAAGGCAAGGGAATGCCCGGCAAGGCAAGGCAAGGCAATGCCAGGCAAGGCAAGGCATGGTAAGGCAAGGGAAGGCAAGAGAAGGCAAGGCTAGGCCAGCCCAGGAAAGGCAAGGCAAGGCAAGGGAAGGGAAGGGAAGGCAAGGCTAGGTCAGCCCCGGAAGGGCAAGGCAAGGGAAGGCAAGGCAAGCCCTGCAAGGCCTGACAGGTCATGTCAAGCAGGGCAAGACCAGGCTAGGCCAGGACAGTCAAGGCAATGCAAGGTAAGGAAAGGCAATTCAATGCAAGGCAAAGCAAGGCCAGGCCAAGGCATGCCAGGAAAGGCCAGACAAGATAAGTCAATGCAAGGCAAGACCAGCCAACGCAAGGCAAGGAAAGACAAGGCAAGGAGAGGTAAGTCCAGGCAAGGCCAAGCTAGGCCAGGCTAGGCCTGGTAAGGCAAGGAAATGTAAGGCAAGGAAAAGCAAGGCAAGGCAAGGCCAGGCAAGGCAAGGCAAGGCCAGGCAAGGCCAGGCAAGGCAAGACAAGGCCAGGCAAGGAAATGCCAGGCAAGGCCAAGCCAGGCAAGACCAGGCAAGTCCAGGCAATGCACAGCAAGGCAATACAAGGCAAGGCATTACAAGGCAAGGCAATAGAACGAAGGCACGTCAAAGCAAGGCCAGGCCAGGCCAAGTCAGGCAAGGCTAGGCAAGTCAAGTGTCATGGTTTAAAACTAGTCAGGCAGCTCGTTCACTCACTCCCCCAATTCTTGCCCTCCCCCTACTCCCGGAGGGACGGAGAGGAGAATCGAAAATTATGCAACCCCCACGAGTTGAGATAAGAACAGTTTAGTAACTAAGGTATAACACAAATCACTACTGATACCACCAAGAATAATAATGATAAAGGAAGTAACAAGGGAAGAGAATATAGCACCTCAGCACCAGCAGACTGATAACTCGCCCCGCAGCCTGACCAAGCAGCGACCAATACCTCCTCTAACCTGGAGTCCTAGCCCTTCCAGGTAACTCTCAGTTACATCCTGGGAATGACGTGTGGTGGTATGGAATACCTCTTTGGTCAGTTTGGGTCAGGTGTCCTGTCTCTGCCTCCTACAGGCTTCCCCTCCTCCCTGGCAGAGCATGAGGCTCACAAAGCCCTTGGTCAGAGGAAACATGACTTTGCAAGAACTAAAAACATTGGTGTTACCAGCTCTGTTCCCAGGCCGAAAGTCAAAACACAACGCTGAACCAGCTACTAAGAAGGAGAAATATGACTGCTACTGCTAAACCAGTATCCAGCCCTTATTGCATACCGTTCACATCATGCTCAGATCCTACATTTTCAATATGCCATTGCTCTTACATATATACATCCGTATATACACACAGACAGTGAGAAAGAGATCATTTCTTAGCGCATGGACCAATCCCTATAAAGCTGCTGAGTCCATTTGGTCCATGATACCGGGTTTCATCTCTTATAACAGTCTTTCAGAACAGGAGAGGCTGTGTGCAGTGTTCACAGACGTGAATCAACTAGTCAATAGCGTCCATTGCTAAGTCCACCCCTCCATCATGAGTCCATCTCTATGTTGCATCTCTGCCCTGATGGCCTGAAGTGCCATGGGCCCACCAGGCTCAAAATAATTCACTGTCCCCTTCAGCAGTTTCTGCACCTTGTTGCTGGGGACTCCATACAGCTGCCTTCCATCTCCGACGCTTCCAAAGCACTGGAGGGGGCCAGTTTACTAGATACTTGCCCATACTGTCCCACACACCCTGCCACTCATGACTGTACAGCCTTGGGGAAAATCTCTTGGTCCTCCTATATCATCGTCTAACCGCAGACAAGACCCAAACTCAACTCTGCTTAACTTTTGAGATGAGACAAAATGGTGGTGGGTAAAACACAGTCTGTGTGTGTGCCAACATGCTGATCCCCACCACAATCAGCAGGCAGGTCCCAAGGGTACCCAAAGGCCATTCAAAACCTTCAGACCTCTCAAACGATGCTGCTGTACTTGTCACTGGGGCTGGGGTAGCTGCTGTGCTTGCTGGCACTCCCACCACCAGCTTCCCTTTTCCTGAGTCCAGCTCTTCCTCCTCTGCCTTGCTGGGAAATGCTGCGTGGTCTCCTGCATCCTCCTGGGGCTCAGCTGGCAGCTTCCAGGGAATGCTCTCGGCCGTCGTGGGGCTGGGCTCGGTCACACGTGTCGGCTCCTCCACCGCCTTATCCCGCTGCTCTGCAGCCACCTCCTTCTACCCCTTGACAGCCCTGACATCCCCCACCAGCAGCCGCTGCCTGCCGGCCTCCAGCCCCGCTCCCCCCACCGCTTGGTCCCTGGGGCCGCTCTCCCGGGCCAGTTGGGCAGCTGCTGGCTCCCGGGGCCGCTCCCCCTTGGCTCCCCGCAGCCTCTTGAACATGGAGGCGAGGACTAGGGCCAGGACGGGGAAGGGCAGCGTACAGGTACAGGTACAAGTCCACAGCCACGTCTCTCCCGCCCTGCTGCTGGAGCCTCCCCGTATTACAAGTTATTGCCATGACAGCACAAGGGGGAATGGCTTTAACCTGAAAAAAAGGGAGATTTAGCTTGACTTTAGGAGGAAGTTGTTCCCTTTGAGGGTGGTGGGACACTGGCACAGGGTGCCCAGAGAAGCTGTGGCTGCCCCATCCCTGGCAATGTTCAAGGCTGGATTGGATGGGAGTCACCTTTGCTCTGAAGCAGTGAAGTCCAGCTCTGCTTTGCACAACGCATGTCAGATGAAATCCAACTTGGCTGTAAAGTTTTCTACACGTACTCATGATTTGGATGCGTGTGGGCTGTACAACTGAAGCTCAGCATGGCCTTAGAATCATTTCGTCTCTGTTATTTATTTACTGGCTTAACATTGCTGAGGTTGTTTTGGGGGGTATAAAACATTATTTCTTTGAAAGAAAATCAGAAGAGTATTGAAACAGGGAGAAATTCTCAGCTCTTTGAAGCTTAGCACAGAGCCAGGGGAGCTGCAGCATCCATCAGTCCTTTGCCATTTCCCCTGTGCTCAAACTTGCACGGCCTGTAAGATGCCTTCACACACAAACTGATCTTAAGAACCCCCACAAACATCTGTCCTGTGCGGAGAGCAGGGCAGCACGGTTTCAAAGGGCAGGTCACAGAGCTCTCATGGGCAGAAGCAAGAGGACTGCGTGCAGCAGAGCATGGCCAGCAGCCACCTCCAGTGCCAGACGCCAAGAGAGCTGCCTGAATGAGCCCTCCCCTTTAGATCAGCTTGCTGAGGGATATTCACTCCACCTGCTGAATTGACACTATAGTAGCAGCCTACAGCTACTTGAAATGTGGCTTCAGAGATGATGTAGTTTTTCTTGCTAGCAGGAAGAGAAGGAAACCTCTGCAAAGTGCAGCTTGGAAGGTTCAGACTCAAAGTTAGGAAAGAGAAATGACTCTCAAAAGGTGGACTTGTGGTGCAAGAGGTCACCCAGAGGGAGTCTGGCTCAGCCCATGGCTTTGTGTTTCAAGGAATAGACAGCGATGGGTGCAGAGATGGGACTGAAGGTACAGAAATGCCAGGTGAGAGCTAGATGGGAAAGCAAGATGGGGGTCAACAGCCTGAAGGGAAAGAGGTGCAGGCATGGGCCAGTGTAGGACAGCCTGAAGCAGAGATGACAGGGTTGTGGCATGGCTGAAAGGCCCAAAAGAACAAAAGGCCTCTGTGCCCTGGGCTATGGCAGTTGCCTCTTTCATCAAGGCCTATGAGGAGAACTTTCATCCTCAAGATTTCAGGCTCTGCTTCTCCAAGGGCTGTGGTCAGGGCTTGGCCTTTCTGCATCATCAAACAAACCAAGGGTTTTCTCACCATCAGACACCTGCACTTTACCTTTGTCTCCTGTAATCACAGCTTCCAGTTACTTGCTTTAACGAGTCCCTGGGGAGACTTTGTCAGCAACAGCCCTCAGTGGGGCCCATTAATGCTGAAGGCACTTGGGGCTTTGTTTCTG
This sequence comes from Pezoporus flaviventris, assembly GCF_033815535.1. Classification (NCBI taxonomy): domain Eukaryota; kingdom Metazoa; phylum Chordata; class Aves; order Psittaciformes; family Psittacidae; genus Pezoporus; species Pezoporus flaviventris. Next base: position 311,098 of record NW_026892697.1, read on the forward strand.
ACTTGGACTTCTTGAGAGCTTTCCTCAGTCTCCTCTCAGCACCTGAGGTTCAAGGACTCAGCCCAAATACACCATGGGACTCATTAAACCCTGATGAGCCATGTCTCACCGTGTAGTTTTTGTCAAGTCTTCCAGATTGTCTTCCAGGGAACTGGGGAGGTTTCCGGGTGCAGGAAGATTACAAAGGGCATCTGATAGAAGTTATTTGAAAGGGTTATTTGAAAGGAAAATCTACGAAAGATGAGAGGAATGAAGGACGCGGTGTAACAGGCAGGACAGTGGCAGTGCAGTTACAGGGGAAGATCGGCATTCCTTTGGGATCCCCCTTGTGAAAAGTCATTGGATTGGCAGAGGTCTCTTGGGAGAGAGGACAAGGCCATGTTGCAGTTACCTTTGATAAAGGTGCCAAGGGCAACCCAGGGGAGCCCAGGCTGTACAAGCTGCCTTTGGTGAGGCGTGTGCCAGCATCAGAGTCCTCTTGGGTGACACCTCTGGGCACCTAAACGCCGTCCGAAGGGTAACTGCTGCCTGGCCAAGCTGAGAGCCTGCAGTTGTGCGTGAGGAGGCAAAGAGTGGATGTGGTTTCCCTCAGCTTCAGCACAGCTCTTGGCACGGTCTCCCTCAAGGCTGCTGTACCCAAGGGGTACACCACAGACATAACAATCCTCCTGTCCTTCTACTTATCAATTAGTTTAACTGCAGCCCATCCTGGACACCTGCCATTCCCAGATACCCCTTATCCCTGTGTCCTGTTCTTCTAGCCTGTTTTTCTTACACTCATTTTGTACTAAGGTCATAAGGGCCTAAAACTATGTCAGCTATAATGGTTTATCTTACATGAGAAAGAATTCTCAGCCTGTTCTCTAGCCGCGGTCTGTTTTTTTTTCTGTGTATCATGCACCTCAGTAATTTTCCATTGCTACTGTTACAAAGCCATCAAACAACATTACTTAAAACTGATTCTAAAGGTATATATATTTCATTTTGTAATGTTTTGCCTCCCCCCTTGTCTCAAATTCCCCCTTTTTATGTCCTTTTGCAAATTCTTTTGCAACATTTTTTATATTACCATTACCATCTAAAGACTTTTTGAAATAATTTCCCGTTTCTACTTGGTGCTTAATTTCGTTCCTTTGCCAATCGTCATAATTGATCATAGACCATTTACAACAGCAGAGGGAACATTGTATCATACCACAAGTAATCAATATTAAAACAAATAACATCAATATTCCTCAACCAGGAGAGGTTCAGGTAACCATGAAGTTATTTTTTTCCATATTTCTTCAAAATCCCAGGAGGTGTCATCCATGGCCATTTCATGAAATATCTTAGTTTGTTTCCAAATTTCCCCCAGATCTGTTTCGATTCTGCCACTTCAGTCTGTATAGGAACAACAACTTTCACTGATTATGGAAGAAACCCCTCCTTGTCATGCCAATAACATGTCTAGAGCTATTCAGTTTTGTAATACCACTTTAGACAGGCTGGTTATCTCTTGTTGTTCTGCCTGAATTATATCAATGTTTTTACTTTCCATTTCCTCTATGGTTGCTGAGATATTTACAATTGCCTTCTCTAATTCACTTACTCCCAAAGATGGAATTAGCCCTCTTACAAAACTATGAAATGCAGTGTGCCATTCAATAATAGGGTTAAACCCTCTCTTAATCCGTTTAGCAAAACTTCTAATCCAGGTCCCAGAAGGATACCTGTTGATAATAGTAAAATTGGGTATTACAGCACCTAAGGTGCATGCCTCCTTCCAGCTGGGGGGCAGAGTCTTATAAGCATTTTCTCCACATAACCAGTACCTTTAGGAACAGGCCATCACTGAACTACAATACCATCTATATTAATAGCACGATTGCAATTTGAATGGTGACCTACATCTGTGGCATTGAAACAAGCATGATCTCCTACCCTGGTTCCTGGTGTAATACATCTTTGTGCACAGGTGTAATGTTTATTACCTGGGTTAGGATTAACTATTCCAAAGTTTAACCTTTCCTTCGAATACAGATTGCTAGTGTTCACCCACAAATTTGTCCATGAGGCAGTGTTTGGAATTGGAACTCCAATTAATGGGAGATCCAGGCTTTCTCCTGATTTAGGCAACTGTGCACACACCCAATAGTCAGTACGATTAAAAACATTAGTAATATTCTGCACTAACTTCAGGTGTAAGTTCTGGTCCCAAGCTCGTGCGCCAGTTATCATATGAGTCCAAATTATGACCGACGCAATTTCATACGTAAGGGTCCTGAAGGTTCGATCCGCCATGTCTTCTGTAGCTCTGGTGCTTTCTTAGTTCTTGAATGATGTATCCGAGCAGTTTGTTCCTTTATCTTCACTGCTGTAAAGGTGGTCAGTAATATTGTAGGGGAGTCGTAGAAGAGTCATAGTGTTGTAGAGGAGGCATAGAGGAGTCAGATGGCTAACAGACGGCTCATAGAGCAATCTTAGGAGTCATAGCAGAGTCACAATGGGGGTCATAGAGGGGTCATAGAGGCATCATAGTGGCATCATAGAGGAGTCATAGAGGTGTCTTAGGGGAGTCATAGAGGAGTCATAGAGGAGTCCTAGAGAAGTCATACAGGAGTCCTGGATGAGGCATAGAGAGGTCATAGAGCAGTCGTAGAGGAGTCATGGAGGGGTCATAGAGGACTCATAGATGGGTCATTGAGTGGTCATAGAGGAGTCACAGAGGGGTCATGGAGAAGTCATAGAGGAGTCATAGAGGTGTCATGGAGGATTCATGGAGGAGTCATGAAGGAGTCATGGAGGAGTCATACAGGAGTCTGAGAGGAGTCTTAATGTCAAAAGTCACAGAGATGTCATCGAGAAGTCATAGAGCAGTCATACAGCAGTAACAATGTAGTCATAGAGGAGTCATGGACGAGTCATAGAGGAGTCATGAAGGAGTCATACAGGAGTCTGAGAAGAGTCTTGATGTCAAAAGTCACAGAGGTGTCATCGAGAAGTCATAGAGCAGTCATACAGCAGTAACAATGTAGTCATAGAGGAGTCATGGACGAGTCATAGAGGAGTCATAGTGACATAGAGGAGTCACAGAGGTGTCATAGAGGTGTCCTAGAAAAGTCAGAGAGGAGTCACAGAGGAATCAGAGAGTCATAGGGCAGTCATAGAGAAGTCACAGAGTCATAGAGGAGTTACAGAGGTTTCATAGAGGTTTCATAGAGGAGTCATAGAGGAGTCATAGACGGGTCATAGATGGGTCATAGAGGTGTCACAGAGGCATCATAGAGGTGTCATAGAAAAGTCATCCTGTCCAAGACTCATAGAGGATTCGGAGAGGAGTCAGTCATAGAGTCATGGAGGTGTCATAGAGGACTCATAGAGGAGTCGTAGAGGAGTCATAAAGGAGTCATAGTGTTATAGAGGAGTCATAGAGGAGTCATAGAAGAGTCGGGGGCTCATTGACGACTCAGAGGAGTCATAATAGTCATAGTGGAGTCAGAGGGGTCATAGATGCGTCATAGAAGCATCATAGATGTGTCATAGAGGAGTCATAAAGGTTTCATAGAGTTATAGAGGAGACATTCAGGAATCATAGGGGAGTCATAAAAGAGTCATAGAAGAGTCATAGAGGAGTCATAGAGGAGTCAGAGGAGTCATAGAGGACTCATAGAGGACTCATAGAGGGGTCATAGAGAAGTCATAGAGGAGTCATAGAGGAGTCATAGAGGAGTCATACTGTCCTAGAGTCAAAGAGGGGTCATAGAAGAGTCATAGTGTCATAGAGTCATAGGGGTGTCATAGAGGAGTCATAGAGCAGTCAAATATCAGTCATAGAGGAGTCATAAAGGAGTCATAGAGGAGTCATAGAGCAGTCAAATATCAGTCATAGAGGAGTCATAAAGGAGTCATAGAGGAGTCATACAGCATTCACAGGGGAGTCATAGAGAGTCATAGAGAAGTCATAGAAGAGTCATGGAGGAATCATGGAGGTGTCATAGAGGAGTTATAGAGGAGCCATTGTGTCATAAGGGCATAGTGGAGTCATAGACAGGTCGTAGAGAAGTCATAGAAGTTTCATTTAGTGGTCATAGAGGAGTCATAGAGGGGTCATGGAGGAGTCATAGAGAAGTCATAAATTCATACATGTGTCATAGAGGAATCAGAGAGGAGTCACAGGAGTCATAGAGTAGTCGGAGAAGTCATAGTGGAGACATAGAGGAGTCATAGAGTAGTCATAGAGGTGTCATAGAGGAGTCATATAAGAGTCATGGAAGAGTCATAGAGGAGTCATAGAGGAGTTATATTGGAGTCATAATGGAGTCATAGAGAAGTCATGGAATAGTCATGGAGGAGTCACGGAAGAGTCATAGAGGAGTCATAGCGGAGTCATAGGCGTGTCATAGGGGACTCATAGAGGAGTCATAGGGGAGTCATGGAGGAGTTGTAGATGAGTCGTAGAGGAGTCATACTGGAGTCATAGAAGAGTCCTAGAGGACTCATAGAGGAGTCCTAGAGGAGTCAAAGAAGATTCTTAGAGGCATCTTAGAGGAGTCATATAGGATTATTAGAGGGTTCATTGAATAGTCACAGATGAGTCATAGAGGATTTATAGTGGAGTCATAGTGGAGTCATAGAGGAGTCATAGAATGGTCAAAGTGGAGTCATAGAGGAATTATAGAGGATTCAGAGAGGAGTCAGAGAGGAGTCAGAGAGTCATAGAGGTGTCACAGAGTCACAGATGTGTCATAGAGGCGTTATGGAGGAGTTAAGGAGGATTCATAGATGAGTCGTGGTGGACTCATAATGAAATCATAGAGGAGTCATATTGGATTCATACAGGAGTCATAGAATAGTCAAAGAGGAATCATAGAGGAGTCAGAGAGGAGTAAGAGAGGAGTCAGAAAAGAGTCAGAGATTCACAGAGGAGTCATAGAGTCATAGATGTGTCATAGAGGAGCCTTGGAGGAATCAGGAAGGAGTCATAGTGGAGTAATAGAGGAGTCGTATAGCTTTCATGGAGGAGTCATAGAGGGGTCATGGAGGAGTCATAGAGGGGTCATGGAGGAGTCATAGAGGAGTCATGGAGGAGTCATAGAGGAGTCATGGAGGAGTTGGAGGCATCATAGATTCATAGATGTGTCATAGAGGAGTCATTGTGTCATAAAGTCATAGAGGTTTCATGCAGGAGTCATTGAGGGGTCGTAGCAGAGTCATAGAATGGTCATTCTGTGGTCATAGAGGAGTCATAGATAGGTCGTAGAGAAGTCATAGGGGTGTCTTAGAGGAGTCATAGAGGATTCTTAGCGGAGTCTTAGAGGAGTCATATTGGAGTCAGAGAGGAGTCATAGAGGAGTCGTAGAGGAGTCGCAGATTACTCACAGAGAAGTAGAGGAGTGGAAGTGGAATTGTAGATTAGTCATAGAGGTGTCAGAGGATTCATAGAGAAGTCATAAGGGAGTCATAGATTCATAGATGTGTTGTAGAGCATTCATCGAAGTGTCATAGAGGAGTCATTGCCTAAAGTCATAGAGGATTCATACAGGAGTGATAGAGGAGTCATAGAGAAGTCATAGAGGAATCATAGAGAAGTCATAGAGGAGTCAGAGAGTCAATAAGGTGTCAGAGCAGTCAATAAGGAGTCCTACAGGAGTCATAGAGGAGTTGTGGAGGAGTCATAGAGGAGTCATAGAGGAGTCATAGAGGAGTTGGAGAGTAGACATAGTATCACAGAATTATAGGGGTGTCATAGAGGAGACAGAGGACTCAAAGAGGATTTATAGAGGAGTCATAGTGTCTTAGAGGAGTCATAGTGTCTTAGAGGAGTCAGAGAGGAGTCAGAGAGGCATCAGAGAGGTGTCCCAGAGGAGTGCTAGAGGAATCCTAGAAAAGTCCTAGTGGAGTCTTAGAGGAGTCCTAGAGGAGTCATGGAGGGGTTATTGGGTGTTCATAGAGGAGTCTTAGATGAGTCATGGAGGATTCATAGAGGAGTCTTAGAGGGGTCATGGAGGAGTCATAGAGGCATCTTAGGCTGGTCATAGAGCAATCATAGTGGAGTCATAGAGGAGTAATAGAGTCAAAGAGGAGTCATAGGGGGGTCATAGAGGAGTCATAGAGGAGTCATAGAGTAGTCATAGAGGAGTCATAGTGTCATAGAGTCATAGAGGAATCATAGAGAACTCGTAGAAGAGTCATAGAGGAGTCATAGGGGAGGCATAGATTCATAGATGTGTCACAGAGCATTCATAGCAATGTCATAGAGGAGTCATAGAGTAGTCATTGTTCCATGAAGTCATAGAGGATTCATACAGGAGTCATAGAGGAGTCATAGAGGAGTCGCAGAGGAGTCAATAAGGTGTCAGAGCAGTCAATAAGGAGTCCTACAGGAGTCATAGGGGAGTCATGGAGGAGTCATGGAGGAGTCATAGAGGAGTCATAGAGGAGTAATGGAGGTGTCATAGGGGAGTCAGAGAGTAGTCATAGTATCATAGAGTCATAGGGGTATCATAGAGGAGACAGAGGACTCAAAGAGGATTCATAGAGGAGTCCTAGTGTTGTATAGGAGTCACAGAGGAGTCATTGAGTAGTCACAGAGGAGTCATAGGGGAGTCATAGCAAAGTCATAGCCGAATCACAGATGAGTCATAGTGGAGTCATAGAGATGTCGTAGAGGAGTCCTAGCGGAGTCATAGAGGAGTCCTAGAGGAGTCATAGAAGAGTCTAAGGGCAGTCATATAGGTGCCACAGAGGAATCATAGAGTAGTCATAGTGGAGTCAGACTGGAGTCATAGTGGAGTCATAGAAGTGTCATAGAGGAGTCATAGCGAAGTCCTAGAGGAGTCATAGAAGAGTCATAGTGGAGTTTTAGTGGAGTCATAGAGGTGTCATAGGGGAGTCCTAGAGGAATCCTAGAATAGTCCTAACGGAATCATAGATGACTCATAGAGGAGTGTTAGAGGAGTTCTAGGGGAGTCATAGACGAGTCACAGAGGAGTCATAGAGTCAAAGATGAGTCATAGTGGAATCATAGAGGAGTCATTAAGGAGTCAGAGAAGTGTCACAGAGGTGTCACAGAGGAGTCACGGAGGAGTCCTTGAGGAGTCATAGTGTCATAGAGAAGTCACAGAGGAGTGAAAGAGGAGTCAATGAGGGATCAGAGAGGAGTCAGAGAAGAGTCATAGAGGATTCATAGAGTTGTCATACAGGGGTCACAGTGGAGTCACAGTGCAATCACATTATAGTTATAGAGGTGTCATAGAGGCGTCCAAGAGTAGTCACAGAGATGTCATGGAGGAGTCACAGTGTCATGGATATGTCATACACATGTCCTAGAGGAGTCCAAGAGGAGTCCTAGAGGAGTCATAGTGGAGTCATATTGGAGTCAAAGTGTAGTCATAGTGGAGTCAAACAAGAATCACAGTTCAGTCATAGAGGAGTCATAGAGGTGTCACAGAGGAATCATAGAGTTACAGAACAGTCTTAGAAGGAGTCATAGAGGAGTCTTAGAGGAGTCAAAGAGGAGTCATAGTGGAGTCAAACAGGAGTCACAGAGGAGTCACAGAGGAGTCACAGGGGAGTCATAGAGTTATAGAGAAGTCCTACAGGAGTCCTAGAGGAGTCAAAGAAGAGTCATAGTGGAGTCAAAGAGGAGACATTGTGTAATCATAGAGGAATCAAAGAGGAGTCACAAAGGAGTCATAGAGTCATAGAGGAGTCATAGAGGAGTCATAGGAGAGACATGAATGAATCATAGTGAAGTCATAGAGTCATCAAAGAGGCATAATATAGGCGTCAGAGAGGAGTCAGAGAGGAGTAGATGAGTCATTGAGGAGTCATTGTTATAGAGGAGTCATAGAGGAGTCATAAAGGAATCATAGTGGAGTCATAGGGGCGTCACAGAGGCGTCATAGAGACGCCTTAGAGGAATAATAGATCAGACATAGAGGCGTCAATGAGCGGTCATAGAGGAGTCATAGAGGTGTCATAGAGGAGTCGGAGTCGAGTTAGAGAGGAGTCAGAGAGTCATAGAGTAGTCATAGTGTCATAGAGGAGTCATAGATTCATAGAAAAGTCATAGAGGAGTCACAGAAAAGTCATAGTGAAGTCATAGAGGACTCAGAGAACTCATAGAAGACTTGTAGAGGAGTCATGGAGGAGTCATGGCGGAGTCTTAGATGAGTCATAGTGGAGTCATAAAGGATTCGGAGAGGAGTCATAATGACATAGTGTCATTTAGCTGTCATAGAGGAGTCATGGAGTCAAGGAGGAATCAGAGAGTCATAGAGGGCTCATAAATCAATAGAGTGTTCATAGAGTCATAGAGGAGTCATAGAGAAGTCATATTGTCATAGAGGATTCATAGTGTCATAGAGGAGTCATAGAGGAGTCATAGAGGAGTCATAGAGGAATCATAGAGGAGTCAGAGGAGTCATATAGGGCTCACAGTGGAGTCCCGGTGGAGTCAAGGTGGAGTCATAGAAGAGTCATAGACGAATCATAGAGGTGTCTTAGAGTCATAGAGGAGTCATAGAGGTGTCTTAGAGTCATAGAGGAGTCGTAGCATCATAGAGGAATCATACTGTCATAGAGGAGTCATAGAGGAGTAATCCAGGCGTCATAGAGGCATCATCGAGGCATCCAAGAGGAGTCATAGAGGAGTCATAGAGGAGTCATGCAGGGGTCACAGTGGAGACACAGAGGAGTCACAGTGGAGTCATAGAGGCTTCATAGAGGCATTATAGCAGCGTCATAGAGACATCCAAGAGGAGTCATAGAAGAGTCGTAGAGGTGTCATAAAGGAGTCATAGTGTCATACAGAGTCATAGAGGAGCCATAGAGGAGTCATACAAGGGTCATAGAGGAGTCATAGTGGAGTCATAGAGAGGTCATAGAGGAGACACAGAGGAGTCACAGTGGAGTCATAGAGGCTTCATAGAGGCATTATAGCAGCATCATAGAGACGTCCAAGAGGAGTCATAGAAGAGTCGTAGAGGTGTCATAAAGGAGTCATAGTGTCATACAGAGTCATAGAGGAGCCATAGAGGAGTCATACAAGGGTCATAGAGGAGTCATAGTGGAGTCATAGAGAGGTCATAGAGGAGACATAGAGGAGTCAGAGAGGAGTCATAGATTTATAGAGGATTCATAGAAGAGTCATAGGGGAGTCATATAAGAGTCATTGAGGAGTCATAGAGGAGTCCCAGTGGAGTCTCAGTGGAGTCACAATACAGACACAGTGGAGTCATAGAGGCGTCATAAAGGTGTCATAGAGGCATCTTAGAGGCGTTCAAGAGGAGTCATAGAGGAGTCATAGAGCAGTCATAGAGGAGTCAAAGAAGAGTCATAGAGTAGTCATAGAGGAGTCATAGAGGATTCATAGATTTGTAATGGAGGAGTCATGTAGGAGTCATAGAGAAGTCATAGAGGAGTCACAGAGGAGTCATAGAGGAGTCATACAATGGTCACAATCTAGTCACAGCGGAGTCACAGAGGAGTCATACGACGGTCACAATCTAGTCACAGTGGAGTCACAGAGGAGTCATAAAAGCTTCATAGGGGCATCATACAGGCATCATAGAAGCGTCATAGAGTTGTCATAGAGGTGTCCAAGAGGAGTTATAGACGAGTCATAGACAAGTCATAGAGGAGTCATAGAGCATTCAAATATCTGTCATAGAGGAATCATAGAGTAGTCATAGTTATAGAGGAGTTATAGACGAGTCATAGACAAGTCATAGAGGAGTCATAGAGCATTCAAATATCTGTCATAGAGGAATCATAGTCATAGAGTTATAGAGGAGTTATAGAAGAGTCATAGACAAGTCATAGAGGAGTCATAGGGCATCCAAATATCTTTCATAGAGGAATCAGTCATAGAGTTATAGAGGAGTTATAGATGAGTCATAGAGGAGTCATAGAACATTCAAATATCTGTCATAGACGAATCATAGTCATAGAGTTATAGAGGAGTTATAGACGAGTCATAGACGAGTCATAGACAAGTCATAGAGGAGTCATAGAGCATTCAAATATCTGTCATAGACAAATTATAGTCATAGAGATATAGAGGAGTGGTAGAGGAGTCATAGAGTAGTCACAGAGTTATAGCAAAGTCATAGAGGAGTCATAGTGTTATAGAGGATTCATAGAGGAGTCACAGGGTAGTCATAGTAGAGTCATAGTGGAGTCATAGAGGAGTCATAGAGGAGTAATAAAGGAGTCATAGAGGAGTCATAGAGGAGTCAGTGGAGTCACAGTGGAGTCATAGAGGCATCGTAGGGGTGTCGTAGGTTGGTTCAAGAGGAGTCATAGAAGAGTCATAGAGGAGTCATAGAGGAGTCAAAGAAGAGTCATAGAGCAGTAATAGAGGAGTCATAGAGGAGTTGTAGAGTGTTCATAGATGAGTAATAGCAGAGTCATAGAGGAGTCAGAGGAGTCATGAAGGAGTCATAGAGGAGTCATAGAGGAGGAATATAGGACTCATACAGGAGTCATAGAGATGTCATAGTATCATAGAGTCATAGAGAAGTCTTAGAGAAGTCATAGTGTCATAGAGTCATAGAGGAGTCTTAGAGAAGGCATAGAGCAGTTGTAGAGAAGTCAATAAGATGTCAGAGCAGTCAATAAAGAAGCATAGAGGAGTCATAGAGGTTTTATAGAGGAGTCATAGAGGAGTCATAGAATCATAGAATCATAGAATAGTTCGAGTTGGAAAGGACCTTAAGATCATCAAGTTCCAACCCCCCCTGCAATGGTGTCGTGGTTTAAACCCAGTCAGGTAACTTGTTCACTCACTCCCAGTGAGTGGTGCCGAGCTGACAACAATCGAGGTCCGTGTCCCCCCCCACCGGGGTTCTCCCCCACTCCCGGAGGAACGGGGAGGAGGATCGAAAAAATGCAACTCCCACGGGTTGAGACAAGAACAGTCCAGCAACCAATGTACACAAATCACCACCGCTACTTTCAACTACAACAATGATAAGGGAAAATAACAAGGAAAGAGAATACAATACCACCAGCCAAGAAAACGAGTTCCACCCGGAAGCCCGTGTCCTTCTGGGTAACTCCCAGTCACCCCCCACCCCGGCCATGACAATCGTGCTGTGGTATGGAATACCTCCCTGGCTAGCCTGGGTCAGGCGCCCCATGTCTGCTTCCTCACAGCTTCCCCTCCTCCCTGGCAGAGCATGAGCCTCACAAAGTCCTTGGTCAGGGTAAACATCACTTAGCAACAACTGAAAACATCGACTTCACCAACACTGTTCCCAGGCTGGAAGTCAAAACACAGCACTGCACCAGCTACCACAAAGGAGAAAAAAAAAAACATGACTGCTACTGCTGAACCCAGGACATTATCCACCCCTTATTCCATACCATTCACGTCGTGCTCAGATCCCACATTTTCAATACACCATCGCTCTCCCATATATATACATCCATATACATACAGACCAAGAGGAAAAGATCATTTTCTTAGTGCATGGACCAATCCCTATAATGCTGCCGAGTCCATTCGGTCCATGATGTTCAAAGTTCATTCTCTGTTGGGATGATGGCTGGAGGGAAGTCAGGGCCAGTCGCTGGTGACCTGGAGACATCTAGTTGATGGGCTATAAAAGCATTACACAGCAGGCAACAGCATACAATTGAGTTCCCCTAAAATCAAATCCCCTTGAGGTATACATCGGACTTCCCCATCTTCCCGCATTACCCACCAAGTATATCCAGGTCCCTGAGCAAAAGCAATCCCACGAGTGGGTTTGCCTTTACCTGAAGCAGGAATAACCCAGACTGTCTTCCCCAGCAAATTCTTCATATGCACCATGGGAACTTTGTCCCCCTCTACAATATGTAAAAGTTCTGACTGGGCTGGGCCAGCCCTGTTGGCAGATCCTCTGGTGTTGACCAACCAGGTGGCCTTTGGTAAATGTGTATCCCAATGCTTGAAAGTTCCCCCACCCATTGCTGTCAGTGTAGTTTTTAACAGCCCATTGTACCGTTCGATTTTCCCAAAAGCTGGTGCGTGGTAGGGGATGTGATATACCCACTCAATGCCATGCTCTTTGGCCCAAATATCTATAAGGTTATTCCGGAAATGAGTCCCATTGTCTGACTCAATTCTCTCCGGGGTGCCGTGTCGCCACAAAATCTGTTTCTCAAGGCCCAGGATAGTGTTCCGGGCAGTGGCATGGGGCACAGCGTATGTTTCCAGCCACCCGGTGGTTGCTTCCACCATGGTAAGCACATGGCGCTTGCCTTGGCGGGTTGGTGGCAGTGTGATATAGTCAATCTGCCAGGCCTCCCCATATTTATACTTCAACCATCGTCCTCCATACCAAAGAGGCTTTAACCGTTTGGCTTGTTTAATTGCAGCACACGTTTCACACTCATGAATAACCTGGGCAATAGTGTCCATTGTTAAGTCCACCCCTCGATCACGGGCCCATCTATATGTTGCATCACTGATCTGATTGCCTGAAGTGTCATGGGCCCACTGGGCCAAAAATAATTCACCTTTATGTTGCCAATCTAAGTCCATCTGAGCCACTTCAATCTTAGCCGCTTTATCCACTTGTTGGTTGTTCTGGTGTTCCTCAGTGGCCCGACTCTTGGGTACATGGGCATCTACATGACGTACCTTCACCACCAGGTTCTGCGCCCTGGAAGCAATATCTTTCCACAGTGCAGCAGCCCAGATGGGTTTACCTCTGCGTTGCCAGTTGCTCTGCTTCCATTGCTTCAACCACCCCCACAGGGCATTTGCCACCATCCATGAGTCAGTATAGAGATAAAGTACTGGCCACTTTTCTCGTTCAGCAATGTCCAGGGCCAGCTGGATGGCTTTCACCTCCGCAAACTGACTTGATTCACCCTCTCCGTCAGCAGGTTCTGCAACTTGTCGTCCAGGACTCCATACAGCTGCCTTCCATCTCCGATGCTTGCCCACAATACGGCAAGAGCCATCAGTAAACAAAGCATACTGCTTTTCACTTTCTGACAGTTTATTATATGGTGGGGCCTCTTCAGCGCGCACCACCTCCTCCTTTGGTGACATTCCAAAATCTTTGCCCTCTGGCCAGTCCATGATGACTTCTAGAATGCCTGGACGACTGAGATTTCCTATTCGAGTTCGTTGTGTAATTAGTGCAGCCCATTTACTCCATGTAGCATCAGTTGCATGATGTGTAGAGGAGACCCTGCCTTTGAACATCCAGCCCAGCACGGGCAGCCGGGGTGCCAGGAGGAGCTGTGCTTCAGTGCCAATCACTTCCGAAGCAGCTCGAACCCCTTCATACGCTGCCAGTATCTCTTTCTCAGTTGGGGTATAGCTGGCCTCAGATCCTTTATATCCCCGACTCCAAAAGCCGAGGGGTCGACCTCGAGTCTCCCCTGGAGCTTTCTGCCAGAGGCTCCAGGTAGGACCGTTCTCCCCAGCTGCAGTGTACAGTACATTTTTTACATCTGGTCCGGTCCGGACTGGTCCAAGGGCTACTGCATGAACTATCTCGCGTTTAATTTGCTCAAAAGCTTGTTGCTGCTCAGGGCCCCATTTAAAATCATTCTTCTTCCGGGTCACATGATAGAGAGGGCTTACAATCGAACTGTAATTTGGGATGTGCGTTCTCCAGAACCCCACTGCACCCAAGAAAGCTTACGTTTCTTTCTTATTAGTTGGTGGAGACATTGCTGTTATCTTGTTGATCACATCTGTGGGGATCTGTCTACGTCCATCTTGCCATTTTATTCCCCAAAATTGAATCTCCTGTGCAGGTCCCTTGACCTTACTCCGTTTTATGGCAAAACCGGCTTTCAGCAGGATTTGGATTATTTTCCTCCCTTTCTCAAAGACTTCTTCCGCTGTATCGCCCCACACAATAATTTCATCAATGTATTGCAGGTGTTCTGGAGCTTGCCCCTGTTCCAGTGCAGTCTGGATCAGTCCGTGGCAAATGGTAGGGCTGTATTTCCACCCCTGGGGCAGTCGGTTCCAAGTGAACTGGACACCCCTCCAAGTAAAAGCAAACTGTGGCCTGCACTCTGCTGCCAAAGGAATGGAGAAAAATGCATTGGCAATATCAGTCGTGGCATACCACTTGGCTGCCTTTGACTCTAGTTCATACTGAAGTTCTAGCATGTCCGGTACGGCAGCACTCAATGGTGGTGTGACTTCATTCAGGCCACGATAGTCTACTGTTAGTCTCCATTCTCCATTAGACTTTCGCACTGGCCATATGGGGCTATTGAAGGGTGAGCGGGTCCTGCTGATCACCCCCTGACTCTCCAGTCTACGGATCAGCTGATGGATGGGAATCAGGGAGTCTCGGTTGGTGCGATATTGCCGCCGGTGCACTGTTGTGGTCGCAATTGGCACTTGTTGTTCTTCAACTTTCAGCAACCCCACAGCAGAGGGATCTTCTGAGAGACCAGGCAAGGTGGACAGCTGCTCAATTTCCTCAGTCTCCAAAGCAGCAATACCAAAAGCCCACCGGTACCCTTTTGGGTCTTTGAAGTACCCTCTCTTGAGGTAGTCTATGCCGAGGATGCATGGAGCCTCTGGACCAGTCACAATAGGGTGCTTTTGCCACTCCCTCCCAGTCAGGCTGATTTCAGCCTCCAGCACAGTCAACTCTTGGGATCCTCCTGTTACTCCAGAAATATAGATGGGTTCCACCCCTTGACAGCTTGATGGCATCAGGGTACACTGTGCACCGGTATCTACTAGAGCCTTATACTTGTGTGGGACTGATGTGCCAGGCCATCTGATCCACACAGTCCAGTAAATCCGATTGTCCCCTACCTCCACCTGGCTGGAGGCAGGGCCCCTCTAATGGTCGTCACAGCGTTGGACACTTAAGTCGTGGTGAAAGGGATTATTCTTCATTATCACAGGAGCTGGAGTAAAATCAGCTCTTCTACTCCATCTGGGAAACTGCTCACCAGAGACTGAAGCCGTAGCTCTCATGGGACGATCAGTCTTGGCCCTTGCTCCCCTCTTCAGTTCACTCACCCGTTCCTCCAAAGCTGAAGTAGGTTTTCCATCCCACTTTGTCATGTCTTCTCCGTGATCCAGCAGGCAAAACCATAGGGTACCCCGTGGCGTATACCTCCTGTATCTCCTCTCTTGAACAATAGGACGCGTTTTGTTAATAGCTGAGACGTGTGTTGGTACACGTGAGGAGCTGGATAAATCAGATACATCGTCCCTCAATTGTTCGAGGTCCTGGAACAGTTTTTTCACAGCTGAGATGATGGAAGGGGTGAGGTTGTCTTCGAACTCTCGGAGTTTATGAACCATTTCATTCACTGTTAGTGGTACTATGTCATTCCAGGTTACTGTTGCCAATGAATGGGCATATGATGACGGTGCATTCCGTGTAAGTTTTTGCCACATGGGTCGTGTACATTCAACTTCATCTGGATCTATAGGTGTATCCCCGTTATTCGGCTTGATGTGATAGAGCATCTCTACGATGGCCGATTCCCTCAGAGACTGGATGCCTTTGTCTATAGTAGTCCACTTGGCCGAAGGACTCGTAACATCGTCCTTGTACGGAAACCTTTCTTTCACAGCTGCCAAGAGCCGCCTCCAAAGGCTGAGGGACTTTTTCTCTCTTGCAATTGCTTTGTCAATTCCCCCTTCTCTAGCAAGTGATCCCAGCTGCTTGGCTTCTGTACCTTCTAGTTCGTGACCATCGGCCCCATTGTCCCAACATTGGAGTAACCAGGTGATGATGTGCTCCCCTGGTTGACGGGTAAAATCTTTTCGCATGTTCCGCAACTCAGTTGAGGTCCGTGGTCGAGAAGTTACCTCTTCTTCTTCTTCGTCATGTGATGATGACTCCTGATCAGATTCTGGACCGGGTGGTGAATTCATTGGTTCTTCATCTCGCTTCACCCTTTTTGCCTCCTTTTTACTTGTTCTCTTGCGTACAGGGGCAACCGATATTGGTACAAAGTGGTCCTCCGGTTTGGCTGCAGTGATTATCACTGTGGTTTGAGTAGCAACTGTACTTGTTGCTGGGGGTGGTGTAGCTGCTGTGCTTGGAGCTGGGGTAACCGCGCTGTCTGTTGCAGTTGAAGTTTGAGCAGCTGCTGTACTTGCCACTGGGGTAGCTGCGCAGTTCATTGCAGCCAAAGTTTGAGTAGCGACTGTCGCTTTGCCCTCAGATCCGCCGACATTCTTTTCCTTTTGAAGGTGCTGGATAGTGTTGAACAAGGCCCTGTAAGCATAGGCCAAGCCCCAGCACGTTGCCGTGATTTGTCCATCTCTGGTATGGCCAGAATGACCACACACCTCATTTAAGTGTTTTACTAATTCTTCTGGATTTTGCAGTTGTTCGGTAGTGAAATTCCAAAGTACTGGAGGGGCCCACTGACCTAGATACTTGCCCATACTATCCCACACACCCTGCCACTCATGGCTGTCCAGCCTCAGGGAAAATCTCTCGGTCCTCCTACATCGCCGTTTGACCCCAGACAAGACCCAAACCTGAATCTGCTTAACTCTTGAAATCAGCAGTGGGCAAAACACACTCTGTATGCGTGCTAGCATGGTGATTCCCATCACCATCAGCAAACAAGTCTCAACAGCATTAAAAGGCCATTCAAAAACTTCAAAACTCTCAAATGTAAATGGTCTGGGGGGAGGACTGGGAGGGTAAAAGGATGTCTCCTTCACAGGTTGAGCACCTGAGAAGGAGAAAAAAGATGTGTAATTGCTAAGCACCTCCATCATATACCTCCCAAAGTATAAAGGTGGTGACCACACTGGGAACATAAGCCAGATCAGTTTCATGATCAATGATTCTATTGTATTACAAGTCATTACCATAAAGTACAATGAGACAAAAACCTTAGCCCAAGCCCCACACTTGAAAAACACTAACACAGCAAATACTGGATGGAAGTATGATATGATATACTGAAACTGTGAGATCAAGAGGAACAACCTTGAGAGCCAATAAATCAGCCTTGTGACGAGTGACTATCAATCCAGTCAGATCTGTTCTTATCTCAACCCCTCGTGCCCCACGTTGGGCGCCGAAAGGAACTGTCATGGTTTAAACCCTAGCCAGACAGCTTGTTCACTCACTCCCAGTGAGTGGTGCCGGGCTGACAGCAATTGAGGGCCACCCCCCCCCCACCAGGGCTCTCCCTTTCCCCGCTCCCGGACAAGCGGCGAAGAGGATCGAAAGAGTGCAACTCCTACGGGTTGAGACAAGAACAGTCCAGCAACCAATGTACAACACAAATCACCACCGCTACTACCAACGACAACAATGATAAGGGAAAATAACAAGGGAAGAGAATACGATGCCACCGGCCAAGAAATGAGTCCCACCCAGAAGCCAGTGTCCTTCTGGGTAACTCCCAGTTACCCCCCACCCCGGGCATGACGTGCTGTGGTATGGAATACCTCCTTGGCTAGCCTGGGTCAGGCGCCCTGTCTCTGCTTCTTCCCGGCTTCCCCTCCTCCTTGGCAGAGCATGAGCCTCACAAAGTCCTTGGTCAGGGTAAACATCACTTAGCAACAACTGAAAACATCGGTTTCACCAACACTGTTCCCAGGCTGGAAGTCAAACACTGCACTGCACCAGCTACCACAAAGGAGAAACATGACTGCTACTGCTGAACCCAGGACACAAGGGAAAGGTGCTCCCTTTGGGAATGTGGCGGGAGGAGCAGCTGGCATCTCCTGACGGAAGAGAGCTGTGCTCAGCATCCACAGCCATTGCAAAGTGACAGGGAGCTGCTGGGAGCATCCCAAGAAGGATTCCTTCCAGGTTCCATGAGGATGCTGGAGATGGGACCTTCATCAGGGACCAGAGCTATAGGACAAGGGCTGATGTGTTCAAACTGGAACAGGGATATAGGAAGAAGTTCTTTCTGTGAGGGTGGTGGGTAAGGCCTCGCCAACAAGGTTGAAGTTGAGAAGCAGGAATTCCTTATTGCTCCTCTATTCCTCTTATTGCTGTCTCTAAACTGGAGAGACATCAATTTGATAGGTGGACCACTTGGTGGATAAAGAGCTGGCTGGATGGCCGCAGGCAAAAAAGCTGTGGTCCATGTCCAGTTGGAGACCAGTAACGAGTGGTGTTCCTCAGGGATTGGGGTTGGGACCGGTCTTGTTTAACAGCTTTGTCGCTGACATGGACATCAAGAGGAAGGGTGACCAGCAGGTCGAAGGAACCCACAGGAATCGGTTACCCAGGGAAGTTGTGAATGCTCCATCCCCAGCAGTGTTCAAAGCCAGGGTGGACAGAGCCTTGGGTGACACAGTGTAGTGTGAGGTGTCCCTGCCTAAGGCAAGGGGCTGGAACTGGATGAGTTTAAGGTCCTTTCCAACCCAAACCATCCTATGATTCTAAGTTGTACTAAAAAGAACCCAAACCCCCAAGGGGGAAGGATATTCAACTCCTCACTGATCTCCTGTTCTGCACTTCACCAAAACCTCACCAACCGTGTCAATACCACAGTAAGTTGTTGTCACTGTGTTACCAAATAGCTGTGATTGCCCAGCTCTGGAGAGAAAGCGCTCCTGGACTTTATGTTGCATTAAGAGTAATGACTGGGAGAGCTGGAACCCTCCTGGAATAGGGAACAACAGGGTTTATGGATGCATGTTCAACAGTGCAAGTAGAGCGTGCCTGTGCAACCCAAGCGGACCACCTGTTTTGAAGGCTGCTTTTCAATAGGCGAGATCTTTACTATCAGATGTAAGAACCATAATAGCAGATACATCGGAAGAAAATACTGAACACTATACACCTCCTCTGTCTCGATAAAATAATGACATCATTAAATGGACATAAAGGCCATTATCAAAAAGAACTGTGTTCCTCATGTCCTCGGATCATATTGGTCCCAACCAGTCTCATGGCTAAATGGCACACAGCTCCCTCCCTCATCATCATCTCAGCAGTGCTCTTCCCTGCGCTGTTCCCAGAAGCACACCCATGCAGTAAAAGAGGAAATCAGTTCTCTTTTGACATTAAAATGCAGATATTGGCTATTTTCCAGCCTCCTTCAGACCTGATCCTTGACTTGTTCACCAACATCCCGTCCAAAACTCCTTCACTCTAAGGACTGCTATGGGCTGTCACCTCATAACTGTCTCAGGAAAGCAGGTTGTACTGACATCGACATTGCTAAAACCATAGCCTTTAGGAATTGAAAATGCCTTTGAGCATTATGAAAACTGGGAATGACGCTGTCCCAATCTTCTACTCCATCCCAAAACATGTTTGGAGGTGTGATTTGTGATGTCCTTGTCATCCACAGAGATAGATGGTGGCAGGGAGGAAACGCTGAATCCTAAAGGTATAAAAGGACAATCGGGGGGGCTTGATGTCATTTTCCCCTACCTCCACACTGTGTCTGCCACAGTCAACTTGGCCTGTTTCCTGAAGGGCTTTTGCCTGCCCTAACATGGTTTATTCCCCTTTGCCCATGGCCCTGGCTGCTCTGAGGAAGCTTCCTTAAGTGCTTCCATGTTGTAGGGTTAGAAATGGAACAGGGTCGAGAAGGGAACCTACCTTCTTTCTTGGAATGAATCTTCACTCAATAAGGGCTGTTGGGGCATCTGGAATGAAGCTGCTGCAGCCAAAGGGAAGGAAACTTGTCCTGAACTTTGGATAAAGAAACACTTTAAGTCCAGTGAATTGAAGCCTGACCACAATAATTCCTCGGCCCCAGTTACCACTGGTTTGTTAAAGTCACGTGTAGCTGATTTACTATGGATTAAATAGTGCGATAAACACATAAATGTATTGGCTTTTGCAAATCATAGGTGTGGTTATGTGGATATAGCTGTACGAGTTTACAATAACAGAAACAAAACACGCTAAAGACCCAAGACTAGACAACAAGTTAAAAAGGTTCAGATCTCTTGATCAAAACGGAGTCACATAGCAAAAGAATTTGTAAAGGTAAAAGAAAGGGGTGGTGTGTGTGTGAATCTTGATATAAGGAAAGGTGGTGCCTGGAAAATGTAAAGTACTTTTTAGCTTAACTTAGGTTGCGGAAAGAGAACAGTGTTTATGTTGTAAGTCTGTGGAATGTAGTGGCCCCACTAAACACGAGTTAATTGTTTCACACTAGTCTTCTAAAGTAGTTTTAAAGAGCAATGTTTGTGTTGTAAGTCTGTGGTGAGATAACACGCTTTAGTGGCCCCACTAAACGTGAATGAGTTATTTCACACCATCCTTCTACTTATCTGTTAGTTTAGAGACAGAGCCTCCCAAGGCTCTGCTAGCTTGGGATACTCCTTGTCTGCCCATCCTGCAACAAATTTTGCAGGAAGGTCACACTGTTTTAAATCCTTGCTAGTTATCAGAATAATTACAGATATAGCTGGTTGTGTGATTGCTGGGGGGCCCAACTGTGCCAGAGGTGAAAAGTGCACCGTGAGGAAGACTGCTTACATCTTCTTGAAGACCCCTACTCGCAAGAGGAAGACTGTTTACTGTCCCATTGTTGGGTACCCAGGTCCCATTTTGGGTGCTGGGGTCCCACTTTGTGGTACCCAGTGTAATGTGTGGGGTTTGTTCATCAAGAAGTTTGGGGGGAGGGAGGCTCTCTGTGGCTGTCGTTATGTGAAACAATTCTCCTTTTGACTCTGTACCTGTTGTACTCTGTAGGTAATGGGGGGAGGTCAGTTGTGTTGTTGCGCGGGATTGTGAGAGAGAAAAGGGGGCTGGGTGGCTCGAAGTGGTGTCTTGTTGCAACGCTTGAGGGCAGGGGAGGGGGCTGCGGCGGTGAGGAGGCTGGAGGCTGGCAGTGGGCGCTTCTCGAAGCCTCTGGCAGCTTCTCGAAACTTCCCGAAACTTCTCGGTAATGAGACCCCTGCAACAAAGGGAACCAATGGGGAGGAGCCACGTCAACATCCGAGTGAGGAGGGGCGACAGGATTGGCCGGGGCCTTGAACCGGAGAAGATAAAGGACCGCCTCGCAAGGACCGCGTGTGCGCGTCTTGGGCGGAGCGGAGGAGTCCCCGGCGCACCCAGCGCTGTTTTATCTGCTATCGCTTACTCAGGTTAATAAAACTTATACTTTAAACCAAAATTGGCTGCAATATTGATAACACATGGACTCACAGACTGACCCACAGACTGACACACACATTGACACACACATGGACCCATAGACTGACCCACAGACTGACCCACACATTGACCTACACATGGACCCATACACTGACCCACAGGCTGACCCACACATTGACACACACATAGACCCATACACTGACCCACAGGCTGACCCACACATTAACCCACACATGGACCCATAGACTGACCCACAGTCTGACCCACAGACTGACCCACAGACTGACCCACACATGGACCCATAGACTGACCCGCAGACGTGACCCACACATTAACCCACACATGGACCCATAGACTGACCCACACATTGACACACACATGGACCCATAGACTGACCTGCAGACTGACCCACACATTGACCCACACATGGACCCATAGACTGGCACACACGTTGACACACACATGGACCCATAGACTGACCCACAGGCTGACCCACACATTAACCCACACATGGACACATAGACTGACCCACAGACTGACCCACACATTGACCCACACATGGACCCATTGACTGACCCACAGACTGACCCACAGACTGACCCATAGACTGACCCGCACATTAACACACACATTTGCACACACATGGACCCATAGAATGACCCACACATTCACCCACAGTCTGACCCACAGACTGACCCACACATTGACACACACATAGACCCATAGACTGACCCGCAGACTGACCCACACATTGACCCACACATGGACCCATAGACTGACACACACATTGACACACACATAGACCCATAGACTGACCCACAGGCTGACCCACAGACTGACCCACAGGCTGACCCACAGACTGACCCACACATTGACACACACGTTGACACACACATGGACCCATAGACTGACACACACATTGACCCACACATGGACCCACAGACTGACCCACCGACTGACCCACACATTGACACACACATGGACCCATACACTGACCCACACATGGACCCAGAGACTGACCCGTACACTGACCCACAGACTGGCCCACAGACTGACCCACATATTGACACGCACGTTAACCCGTACACTGACCCACCCATGGACCCATACACTGACACACACATGGACCCACAGACTGACCCATAGACTGACCCATGCATACACCTACATATAGACACATACACTAACCCAGAGACTGACCCACACACGGAATCATAGACTGACTCACACATAGACCTGTACATACACCCATAGACTGACCCACAAATTGACCCACACATTGACAAACGCACAGATCTATACTAGCCCACACAATGACCTACACATTGACCCACACAGTGACACATAGACTGACGCACACATAGACCGGGGTTACTGGTGTCACTGGGAGATGCAAAGCAGGTGTCACTGATGTGACTGGTGTGTCACTGGCGCATCACTGGTATCACTGGTGTCACTGATGTATAACTGGTGTCTCACGAGTATCACTGGGTTATCACTGGTGTGTCACTGGTGTAACTGGTGTAACACTGCTGTATCACTGGTATCACTGGGGTATCAGTGGTGTCTCACTGGTATCACTGGTGTCTCACTGGTGTCTCACTGGAATCACAGGTGTCTCACTGATGTATCACTGGTGTCTCAATGGTGTCTCACTGGTATCACTGGTATCATTGGTGTATCACTGGTGTCTCACTGGTGTCTCACTGGTATCACTGGTGTCTCACTGGTGTCTCAATGGTGTCTCACTGGTATCACTGGTGTCTCAATGGTGTCTCACTGGTATCACTAGTATCACTGGTGTATCACTGGTGTCTCACTGGTATGTTACGCGTGTCTCATTGGTGTCTCACTCGTGTGTCACTGGTGCATCACTGATGTACCACTGGTTTCTTTCTGGTATCTCACTGGGGTCTCACTGGTATCACTGGTGTCTCACTGGTGTCTCACTGGCGTCTCACTGGTATCACTGGTGTCTCACTGGTATCACTGGTGTCTCACTGGTGTCTCACTGGTGTCTCACTGGTATCACCGGTATATCACTGGTGTATCACTGCTGTAACACTGGTGTATCACTGTTGTCTCATTGGTGTCACTGGTGTGTCACTGGTATCACTGGTGTATCACTGGTGTACCACTGGTGTGTCACTGGTGTATCACTGGTGTCTCACTGGTGTCTCACTGGCATCACCGGCGTCACTGGTGTCTCACTGGTGTCTCACTGGTATCACTGGTGTCTCACTGGTGTCACTGGTGTCTCACTGGTGTCTCACTGGTGTAACACTGGTATCACTGGTATCACTGGTATCACTGGTGTCTCACTGGTGTCTCACTGGAATCACAGGTGTCTCAATGGTGTCTCACTGGTATCACTGGTATCACTGGTGTCTCACTGCTGTCTCACTGGTGTCTCCCTGGTGTCTCACTGGTGTGTCACTGGTGTAACACTGGTATCACTGGTATCACTGGTGTCTCACTGGTGTCTCACTGGCGTCTCACTGGTATCACTGGTGTCTCACTGGTATCACTGGTGTCTCACTGGTGTCTCACTGGTGTCTCACTGGTATCACCGGTATATCACTGGTGTATCACTGCTGTAACACTGGTGTATCACTGTTGTCTCATTGGTGTCACTGGTGTGTCACTGGTATCACTGGTGTATCACTGGTGTACCACTGGTGTGTCACTGGTGTATCACTGGTGTCTCACTAGTGTCTCACTGGCATCACTGGCGTCACTGGTGTCTCACTGGTGTCTCACTGGTATCACTGGTGTCTCACTGGTGTCACTGGTGTCTCACTGGTGTCTCACTGGTGTAACACTGGTATCACTGGTATCACTGGTATCACTGGTGTCTCACTGGTGTCTCACTGGAATCACAGGTGTCTCAATGGTGTCTCACTGGTATCACTGGTATCACTGGTGTCTCACTGCTGTCTCACTGGTGTCACCCTGGTGTCTCACTGGTGTGTCACTGGTGTAACACTGGTATCACTGGTATCACTGGTGTATCACTGGAGTCACTGGTGTGTCACTGGTGTATCACTGGTATCACTGGTGTATCACTGGTGTCTCACTGGTGTCTCACTGGTATCACTGGTGTTTCAATGGTGTCTCACTGATGTATCACTGGTGTCTCAATGGTGTCTCACTGGTATCACTAGGGTATCACTGGTGTCTCACTGGTGTCACCGGTGTAACACTGCTGTATCGCTGGTATCACTGGGGAATCAGTGGTGTCTCACTGGTATCACTGGTGTCTCACTGGTGTATCACTGGTGTCTCACTGGAGTATCACTGGTATCACTGGTGTCACTGGTGTCTCACTGGTGTCTCACTGGTATCACTGGTGTCTCAATGGTGTCTCACTGGTATCAATGGTGTCTCACTGGTATCACTGGGGTATCACTGGTGTCTCACTGGTGTCTCACTGGTGTATCACTGGTATCCCTGGTGTATCACTGGTGTCTCCCTGGTGTCTCACTGGTGTCTCACTGGTATCACTGGGGTATCACTGGTGTCTCACTGGTGTCTCACTGGTGTATCACTGGTATCCCTGGTGTCTCACTGGTGTCTCACTGGTGTCTCACTGGTGTCACTGGTGTCTCACTGGTGTCTCACTGGTGTCTCACTGGTGTCTCACTGGTATCACTAGTATCACTGGTGTATCACTGGTGTCTCACTGGTGTATTACGGGTGTCTCACTGGTGTCTCACTGGTGTCTCACTGGTGTACCACTGGTGTTTTTCTGGTGTCTCACTGGTGTATCACTGGTATCACTGGTGTCTCACTGGTATCACTGGTGTCTCAATGGTGTCTCACTGGTATCACTGGTATCACTGGTGTCTCAGTGGTATCACTAGGGTATCACTGGTGTCTCACTGGTGTCACCGGTGTAACACTGCTGCATCACTGGTATCACTGGGGTATCAGTGGTGTCTCACCGGTATCACTGGTGTCTCACTGGTGTATCACTGGTGTCTCACTGGTGTATCACTGGTGTCTCACTGGAGTATCACTGGTATCACTGGTGTCACTGGTGTCTCACTGGTGTCTCACTGGTGTCTCACTGGTGTCTCAATGGTGTCTCACTGGTATCACTGGTGTCTCACTGGTATCACTGGGGTATTACTGGTGTCTCACTGGTGTCTCACTGGTGTATCACTGGTATCCCTGGTGTATCCCTAGTGTCTCACTGGTGTCACTGGTGTCTCACTGGTGTCTCACTGGTGTCTCACTGGTGTCTCACTGCTGTCTCAATGGAGTCTCACTGTTATCACTAGTATCACTGGTGTATTACTGGTGTCTCACTGGTGTATTACGGGTGTCTCACTGGTGTGTCACTGGTGCATCACTGATGTACCACTGGTTTCTTTCTGGTATCTCACTGGTATCCCTGGTGTCTCACTGGTGTCTCACTGGTATCACTGGTGTCTCACTGGTGTCTCACTGGTATCACCGGTATATCACTGGTGTATCACTGCTGTAGCACTGGTGTATCACTGTTGTCTCACTGGTGTCACTGGTGTCTCAGTGGTGTCTCACTGGTATCACTGGTGTCTCAATGGTGTCTCACTGGTATCAATGGTGTCTCACTGGTATCACTGGGGAATCACTGGTGTCTCCGTGGTATCACTGGTCTGAATGGTTTCTCACTGGTATCAATGGTGTCTCACTGGTATCACTGGGGAATCACTGGTGTCTCACTGGTACCACTGGTATGAATGGAGTCTCACTGGTGTCACTGGTGTCACTGGTGTCTCACTGGTATCACTGGTGTCTCAATGGTGTCTCACTGGTGTATCGCTGGTATCCCTGGTGTATGACTGGTGTCTCACTGGTGTATCACTGGTATCCCTGTTGTATCACTGGTGTCCCACTGGTGTCTCACTCGTGTCTCACTGGTATCACTGGTGTCTCACTCGTGTCTCACTGGTATCACTCGTGTCTCACTAGTATCACTGGTGTCTCACTGGTGTCTCACTGGAGTATCACTGGTATCACTGGTGTCACTGGTGTCTCACTGGTGTCTCACTGGTATCACTGGTGTCTCAATGGTGTCTCACTGGTATCAATGGTGTCTCACTGGTATCACTGGGGTATCACTGGTGTCTCACTGGTGTCTCACTGGTGTATCACTGGTATCCCTGGTGTATCACTGGTGTCTCACTGGTGTCTCACTGGTGTCACTGGTGTCTCACTGGTGTCTCACTGGTGTCTCACTGGTATCACTAGTATCACTGGTGTATCACTGGTGTCTCACTGGTGTATTACGGGTGTCTCACTGGTGTCTCACTGGTGCATTACTGGTGTACCACTGGTGTTTTTCTGGTGTCTCACTGGTGTATCACTGGTATCACTGGTGTCTCACTGGTGTCTCACTGGTATCACTGGTGTCTCAATGGTGTCTCACTGGTATCACTGGTATCGCTGGTGTCTCAGTGGTATCACTAGGGTATCACTGGTGTCTCACTGGTGTCACCGGTGTAACACTGCTGCATCGCTGGTATCACTGGGGTATCAGTGGTGTCTCACCGGGATCACTGGTGTCTCACTGGTGTATCACTGGTGTCTCACTGGAGTATCACTGGTATCACTGGTGTCACTGGTGTCTCACTGGTGTCTCACTGGTGTACCACTGGTGTCTCAGTGGTTTCTCACTGGTATCAATGATGTCTCACTGGTATCACTGGGGTATCACTGGTGTCTCACTGGTGTATCACTGGTATCCCTGGTGTATTCCTGGTGTCTCACTGGTGTCACTGGTGTCTCACTGTTGTCTCACTGGTGTCTCACTGGTGTCTCACTGGTGTCTCAATGGAGTCTCACTGGTATCACTAGTATCACTGGTGTATTACTGGTGTCTCACTGGTGTATTACGGGTGTCTCACTGGTGTGTCACTGGTGCATCACTGATGTACCACTGGTTTCTTTCTGGTATCTCACTGGTGTCTCACTGGTATCCCTGGTGTCTCACTGGTGTCTCACTGGTATCACTGGTGTCTCACTGGTGTCTCACTGGTATCACCGGTATATCACTGGTGTATCACTGCTGTAGCACTGGTGTATCACTGTTGTCTCACTGGTGTCACTGGTGTCTCAGTGGTGTGTCACTGGTATCACTGGTATGAATGGTTTCTCACTGGTATCAATGGTGTCTCACTGGTATCACTGGGGAATCACTGGTGTCTCCGTGGTATCACTGGTATGAATGGTTTCTCACTGGTATCAATGGTGTCTCACTGGTATCGCTGGGGAATCACTGGTGTCTCACTGGTATCACTGGTATGAATGGAGTCTCACTGGTATCACTGGTGTCACTGGTGTCTCACTGGAGTATCACTGGTATCACTGGTGTCACTGGTGTCTCACTGGTGTCTCACTGGTATCACTGGTGTCTCAATGGTGTCTCACTGGTATCAATGGTGTCTCACTGGTATCACTGGTGTCTCACTGGTGTCTCACTGGTGTCTCACTGGTGTCTCACTGGTGTCACTGGTGTCTCACTGGTGTCTCACTGGTATCACTAGTATCACTGGTGTATCACTGGTCTCTCACTGGTGTATTACGGGTGTCTCACTGGTGTCTCACTGGTGCATCACTGGTGTACCACTGGTGTTTTTCTGGTGTCTCACTGGTGTATCACTGGTATCAATGGTGTCTCACTGGTATCACTGGGGAATCACTGGTGTCTCACTGGTATCACTGGTATGAATGGAGTCTCACTGGTATCACTGGTGTCACTGGTGTCTCACTGGTATCACTGGTGTCTCACTGGTGTCTCACTGGTGTATCGCTGGTATCCCTGGTGTATGACTGGTGTCTCACTGGTGTATCACTGGTATCCCCGTTGTATCACTGGTGTCCCACTGGTGTCTCACTCGTGTCTCACTGGTATCACTGGTGTCTCACTGGTGTCTCACTGGTGTCTCACTGGTATCACTCGTGTCTCACTAGTATCACTGGTGTCTCACTGGTGTCTCACTGGAGTATCACTGGTATCACTGGTGTCACTGGTGTCTCACTGGAGTATCACTGGTATCACTGGTGTCACTGGTGTCTCACTGGTGTCTCACTGGTATCACTGGTGTCTCAATGGTGTCTCACTGGTATCAATGGTGTCTCACTGGTATCACTGGGGTATCACTGGTGTCTCACTGGTGTCTCACTGGTGTATCACTGGTATCCCTGGTGTATCACTGGTGTCTCACTGGTGTCTCACTGGTGTCTCACTGGTGTCTCAGTGGTGTCTCACTGGTATCACTAGTATCACTGGTGTATCACTGGTGTCTCACTGGTGTATTACGGGTGTCTCACTGGTGTCTCACTGGTGCATCCCTGGTGTACCACTGGTGTTTTTCTGGTGTCTCACTGGTGTATCACTGGTATCACTGGTGTCTCACTGGCGTCTCACTGGTATCACTGGTGTCTCAATGGTGTCTCACTGGTATCACTGGTATCACTGGTGTCTCAGTGGTATCACTAGGGTATCACTGGTGTCTCACTGGTGTCACCGGTGTAACACTGCTATATCGCTGGTATCACTGGGGTATCAGTGGTGTCTCACCGGTATCACTGGTGTCTCACTGGTGTATCACTGGTGTCTCACTGGAGTATCACTGGTATCACTGGTGTCACTGGTGTCTCACTGGTATCACTGGTGTACCACTGGTTTCTTTCTGGTATCTCACTGGTGTCACTCGTGTCTCACTGGTGTCTCACTGGTGTACCACTGGTTTCTTTCTGGTGTCTCACTGGTGTCTAACTGGTGTCTCACTGGTATCACCGGTATATCACTGGTGTATCACTGGTGTAACACTGGTGTCTCACTGGTGTCTCACTGGTGTCACTGGTGTCTGACTCGTGTATCACTGGTATCACTAGTGTATCACTGGTGTCTCACTGGTATCACTGGTGTCTCACTGGTATCACTGGTGTATCACTGGTGTCTCACAGGTATCACTGGTGTCTCACTGGTATCACTAGTGTATCACTGGTGTCTCACTGGTGTCTCACTGGTATCACTGGTATCACTGGTGTCTCACTGGTGTCTCACTGCTATCACTGGGGTACAACTGGTGTCTCACTGGTGTCAGTGGTGTCTCACTGGTGTCTCACTGGTGTCTCACTGGTATCACTGGTGTGTCACTGGTGCATCACTGGTGTACCACTGGTGTTTTCCTGGTGTCTCACTGGTGTATCACTGGTATCACTGGTGTCTCAGTGGTGTCTCAGTGGTATCACTGGTATCACTGATGTCTCACTGGTATCACTAGGGTATCACTGGTGTCTCACTGGTGTCACTGGTGTGACACTGCTGTATCGCTGGTATCACTGGGGTATCAGTGGTGTCTCTCCGGTATCACTGGTGTCTCACTGGAGTATCACTGGTATCACTGGTGTCTCACTGGTGTATCACTGGTGTCTCACTGGAGTATCACTGGTA
Source organism: Pezoporus flaviventris (assembly GCF_033815535.1). Taxonomy (NCBI): domain Eukaryota; kingdom Metazoa; phylum Chordata; class Aves; order Psittaciformes; family Psittacidae; genus Pezoporus; species Pezoporus flaviventris. The sequence goes on from NW_026892697.1 coordinate 340,567, forward strand.
TCACTGGTGTCACTGGTGTCTCACTGGTGTCTCACTGGTATCACTGGTGTCTCAATGGTGTCTCACTGGTATCACTGGTGTCTCACTGGTATCACTGGTGTGTCACTCGTGTCTAACTGGTGTCTCACTGGTATCACTGGTATATCACTGGTGTATCACTGGTGTAACACTGGTGTCTCACTGGTGTCACTGGTATGTCACTGGTATCTGACTGGTGTATCACCAGTGTCTCACTGGTGTCTCACTGGTATCACTGGAGTATCACTGGTATCACTGGTGTATCACTGGTGTCTCACAGGTATCACTGGTGTATTGTTGCAGAATGACTCTAAGAGCAGGACCATAGAGTTCTGGAGGACTGTGCAAGCAAGTCAGGGGGTGGCCCCCACAGGTGGCCGGAGACCGGACCTGGGAGGAGAATGTTGAGGAAGCTGTGGGGGCTAACCAATACTGTTATGCCAAGAAGGAGTGGCTGAATACCACTCCTATATATGTGTGAACTGCGTCACAAATAAAGTAGAAGTTGCTTATCACCCATATTGGGTTGGCCTGTCTGCTTCTCCTTGCCGCTTACAAATGGCACCTGAACAGGGACGCGGACTACAGGGCCCTGGTTGCTGGGGACCCGGATTACAGGTTCCCGACTAGCGGGGACCCGGGATACAGGGCCCCGACTAGCGGGGACCCGGGATACAGGGCCCCGACTAGCGGGGACCCTGGATACAGGGTCCCGGTCGACGGGGACCCGGATTACAGGGACCCGACTAGCGGGGACCTGGATTACAGGGCCCCGACTAGCGGGGACCCGGATACAGGGCCCCAGCTAACGGCGACCCGGAACGGCGAGTGAGCGGCGTCTGCGGCAGTGGCCAGGAAGCGCGGGCAATGCTGCTGCGGTGGCGTGACGTACCCGGGTGCTTGGACTAACCAAAAGGAGTCCGCCGCTAGAGCAAACCAGACACTGCTGCTTCGGGAGGCCGATCCGGAGACCGAGGTTACAGGACGACCCAGAAGAAGATGATCCGGAAAAGGCTGGCCATGAAAATGGACCGAGAGGTAGCCCTGGACTTATTACAGTGCTTTTTATAAAAGCGGGGAACTGAGCCCTGAACTTTTTACAGTGCTTTTTATAAAAGCAGGGAATTGAGCCTGAGACTCTAAAGCAGCTAGCAGGTCTAGTGGCTAGGGAAGGCTAAGGGGTTTTTTTTGCAGATCCTAATACAATATTTGAGGAGAGTGAGTGGCGAAAGTTTGGTGATGAACTATTTGACTCAATGCTTAATGATGATAAAACAGCAAAGAAACTCGGTAAACCACGGAGAGAAGTAATGAACTGTATAAAAAGATACAAGGCGGAAAGAGGGTGGTGCCTCGGTGCCGGATCGATTGCGGTGCCATTTTGAAGCACGCAGTAGAAAATAGGGATCATGCGCTAGTGGAAGATTTAAAGGAACCGCGAGCCTCCCCAGCCCACTATGCCCTAGAGTGAAAAAATTTTTAACTCAGTTACGGAGGAGCCAGGTCTGCAGACGGCTACATACCGAACGAGAGACATCTGATAAGAAAGACACAGCTGCGAGCAATGGAGACCCTGAGTTCGGCGCAGGATCAGCCCCCGAATCCCCTGAATCCGAGCCAGATTTATATCCTCTGCTTCCAGACCCTGACTCTTTATCTCCCAGGTCGGTCTGCTCAGACTCACTGGCCCTGGAGACGCTCTGTTGTAACAATGGGTAACCAAAGAGGTGAACATTACTGGGGAATTTTCTGCAATGGGCATCTTTGCATATCCTGTGTTTACTACACAGCAGGGGGCTAAAGAGTGGGAAGCTCTTGATCTCAAAATAGTTAAGGAGGCCTGACAAACAGTGACCACGTATGGGTTAAAATCCTCTTATACTCAAGCTGCATATGTTATGATTTTCCTTGCAATTGACAGGGGGAGCCCATACAGTTTCTCTGTGATACTCATGTACTAGAAGTTGGTAAATATAAGTATGTCCAGGTTTCTATCAACCCTTGGAGACCTTTGTAGATACTGCTGGCCACTTCTTCCAGCGCAGGCTGGCCACCTGTGGTGGAATGAGTGTGCATTTTGGTCAGTATAAAAGCCCAAGCCTGATGCGATGTGGGGGAGGCAGAGCCTCTGCGGGGACGCCTGCTAAGGTTGAGCCTGCCACCTCGCACTGCAATGATGCTTCTCGGAGCCGTTTTTCTGTTAGTCTCCACAGGGTCCTTGTGCCACGTTGTGTACGTGGGACTGTAGTGGGAGTAATGATTGTCTGGATTTTGTGCTTAAAATATTGTAGTTGTGTGGAGCGTGCTTGTGGGATCCCATACGTGTGTGTGTGTTGAGGGCAGATGGTGTTCTGTGTATTTTTTGTTGATGGGTTCATGTAAAAGTTTTTAACCGGTAGCAGTTTAACATTTCGGGCAAGAAAGGGTTAACGCAAAAGTGCGGTTGCCGACAGGTATTTATGGCTGCTGCTGAAGCAGGCAGGCGGCTGTAGCTGCTGCCGAGGAGGCTGGCTTCTGTAGCTGTGCAAAGCAGCGTGAGCGACTTTTGGAAAAAGAAAACAAAAAACCAAAGCTGACCTCCGATTCAGCTCCCGTTGCTCCACCGGCAGAACGGCCAGGATGGACGCCAGACCTGAGGAGTGAGGAGAAAAAAAAAAAAAAAAAGAGGCAAAGATGCAGCAAACTCCTCACTGGTTATCAATGTGCAGTTTAACCTGTCTGCTTCTCAAGAACGGATAACCTGGAGGAGGGGGTATATTTGTGTCCTCCTGCCTACAGGTCCATGGCGACTGCCTGCAAAGTTTGTCAAGCCTTGCCATGAGCTGGACACCTGATGCCTCAGCTACAGGAGCTGACCGTGAATACCCCAAGCAGAATGAGATAGAGGAAGAGAAAAACGAATGACTGCAAAACATCACTTGGGGGCAACTGAAAAGTAACATCCTGACTATGTGTGCTTGTGAAGTAGCTATTATTAGAGGCTGTGATTTTATGTATAAAACTACCTGTAATTACTAGCCAGTTGCTAATGAGGAACTACACCTTGTATTGTATAGATTTGTCACTTGTAAAAGATGTTAGAGTATGGAAATTTGCAGTAGCTGCTAGAAAATGCTAAGGCAAAAGCTAGAAAGATTCTAATACAATGGTAGTGTTATAAAGCGGGTGATGGAACAAATTAAGAGGGTGGGAGAATTCCACTGGTAAGAAATTTCTTTGGCTAGTCCCTCGCTGCCATCAGCATCTTCAACATGCTGCTGCACCCTGTAATAGTTACTCTGCTAATGTAAATTTGTGTGTGCCTTGCTGTAGTAGCGACTTGTTACTGGATGAAGCAGGTGAAACTGTGCATTGACAACAAGGTGCAAGGACTGAGGCTGACCAAATGCCTGCTACCACAATCAAGGGCAAGACCGGGTTGGCCTCTATGTTTGCCACCAAGAAGAACCTTTAGCTCCCCTGTTGGCTGCAACCTGGCAGGCATGGAGTGGTGGGGACACATGCCATGCCAGACCTTGATGTGAAGGATGCCCTCCCCTGTTATCAGAGAGCCATACAGCAGAAAAAAGGGGCACGCCCAGCAGCCTGTAGTCAGCATATATTGGAGATATGATCTAGGCTAAATCCCCTGTTCAAGTAGAGTCATCGAAACCATATATAAAACAAAAAGGGGGAGATGTGGAGACAGTGTTCTGACAGGAGAATGGATAATTGGTACATAAACTCTGAAAATCCTGAAAGATACAGCAAGGCCATGAGAGGCCAGAAGAAGCTTAAGCAAACAAGATAAGAAGAAGCTGGAATTCACTGAGGTAATGAGAACTGTGCACTGTTGGCAAGCTTTCGAGGTCAAGTTCTCACACCTGTGTTTAACCAATTATATGTTAGTCACTAAGGGTCTTCAAGACATGTATCCAATCATAATATGCCAAATCACTGTAAGTGCATGTAAGAAATAGTATATAAGGAGTTAAGGCTTTGTAATAAATTTGGCAATCGCTTGATCGAATTGATCCTCTGTGCATTGTCCGTGACTCCCGCGTCAACAGATCACCAAGATCTTCTGTTGCCTCTTTGCAGCCAAACTTGTGTGCTATGGTTTTAGAGCAATGAATTGAAGATGGGTGGAAAGCTGGATCATTGCCTGTGGTGCTAGGATTGCTGATGGACTCTGGTACCAGCTCTTATCAGTGACTTTGCCCTCAGCTCCCTGCCCTGATAATATCAACCATGGCTTCTATGAAGCTCTCCTTTCTGCCTTGCCTTTCCAGCACAATGGGTGGAAAAAGGCAAATGTCATCATCAAGGAGAGCTCGAAGACTGGGGCTGCCTCCATCTATACTGAGGTTAAGAACCAAATCCCCCAGGAAGCCCTCTCCAGGCAGAGGAAGGACGGGAGGGTGACCATGAGGAGCCAGCATGGATGTACCAAGGATTAGTAATGCCTGACCAACCTGAGTTCCTTGGATGATGCGAACACTGGTGTTTGCATGGACAAGAAGTAGTGGACAGCATTTACCTCACCGTTAGCAAGGTCACCACAATCATCTCTTGGCTCTTTGCAAATCAAAATTGTGAGCTTTGGTTTGAGTATAAGCAACTGAAGATGGGTGGAAAGCTGGTTCATTGCACATGGTGCCTGACATCGCTGATGGACCCTGAAACCAGTTCCCATCGGTGAGGTTCCCCGCAGATCCCTGCCGTGGTTTAGCATGAGGTGTCCCTTGCCCACGGCAGGGGGGTTGGAACTAGATGATCTTAAGGTCCTTTCCAACCCTAACTATTCCATGATTCTATGATAATGTCAACCATGGCCCTTGTGAAGCTGTAACTGCCTCAGAAATGCTCCAGAAGTGGATGTCAAAGGTGGGCTTGTTCTGTGCTTTGCTCTAAGGGAGCCCAAAGCCCTGTTGCTCACTCAGGCTGAGGTCATCTCCTCTGGGTACACTTCTTCTCCTCCAAACTAATCAACACAAAGAGATAATGACCTGCTTTGGGCTTTGTCACCCTCCTGGGGCACAAAGAGATTCACAGTCCCACATCCCCACATCACATGAAATAGGAAGGGGGTTTGCTGATGCTGGCTCATTCCCAGGCTCCCTGCACAGCTCCAGGCACGTTCATCTTCACATCCATCTCCGAGAGCATGAGGAGGGCAGCAGAGACAGAGCTGAGATGTAAGTGAGGGGCAGCATCTTCCAGCCCATCATTCTCCTGTGGTTCTCTCTTGCCAACAAGCAGCAGCTCCTGTCTTCATTTCCTGCCCTGCTGCAGGGTTGTGGGCTTCTTGATGATGCTCTGGGCTTCCCAGGGAGCTGCTTGAGCTGTGTGCTCCCAGTGCAGCTGCTGAGAAGGCAGGTTTGAAGATCACCCTCATGGAGAACACCCTCAGGAGGCTTCCTCTTCTCACTGACCACAGAGGACTCCTGGATGAGCACCAGAAGCTTTCCTGGACATTCAGAGTACTCCCCATTGATGAGGTGAGGCAGGTCTGAAAGATGACTTTCTTGTCATTTTTTTTGTCCTTGCCATGGACAGGGTCACCATTCACTAGAGCAGGCTGCTCCAATTCCCGTTAAACTGCACTTCACGTAGTTCAGAAATTCATTACAGTTTGCAGTTAGGAAAACCGAAGCAGAGAGGGAAGAAGCGGGTGGTTGGGAAATGCCACGAGGGGATGACGGATCAGCTCTGCACTGTGAAAGCACCACGTTTCTTTGTGTTCCAGGTTGAGCCAAATGATCTCCAAGCCACAGGCTCAGCACTAACGCAGGCAATGAAGTGCAGCACTAAGGTAAAGCTACTCGGGTGTGGAACCTTCCCATTGTTTTCCACAGAGGTCATTGCTCAACATAAGGTGAGCCAGAGGAGCACACACCACGTTGTGCCATGGGGTTTAACTGCTTGAGCACCCCTTTGTTCTACCTGTGCTGGCACAGGACTTTCACCAAGCTCTTCCTCATTGAGCTGTGCCTGAACTCTCCCTTTCCATCCTGCAGGACTGTCTCTGAGCAGCTCCCACCACACAGAGCCTTTTCCACCTGGGACATCCCTGCCTCTTGGAGAAGAAACCTCCAGCCAGGAGCTCACACACAAAGCACCATCCAGCCCATGGCACAAAGCAATTGCACCCAAGCGACCGAGTTCAGCCTGGCAGGGTTCACAGAGGACCCGGTGACTCAGGTCTACTTGTTCCTGCTCTTCCTGCTCACCTACCTTGTCACCATTGTGGGCAACCTGGGCATCATCATCTTAATCAGGGCCAGCCCCAACCTCTACTCCCCCATGTATTATTTCCTGGGCAACCTGGCCTTTGTAGACCTCTGTTTCTCCACCATCATCACCCCCAAGATGTTGGTTGACTTGATGTCAGAGAAGAAGAGCATTGCTTATGCTGGGTGTGTGGCTCAGGTCTTCCTCTTTCAGCTTTTTGGGATGACCGAGTACTTCTTGCTGGCTTCAATGGCCTATGACCGTTACATGGCCATTTGTCATCCCCTGCTGTACCCCCTTGTCATGTCCCCAAAGTGCTGTTTCCAGCTGGTGACTGGCTCATGCCTCGTGGGGCTGACCAATGGTGTGGGACAGACCATCAGCATGTCCACTCTGCCCTTTTGCAGCTCCAGCGTCATCGACCTCTTCTTCTGTGACATTTCCCCTCTCATCTCACTCTCCGCCTGTGACACCACCCTCAGCCACATCATCCTGACCACTGCAGCTTCTCTCTTTGGTGTGTCCAGCATCCTGGTTATCCTGCTCTCCTACATGGCCATCATCGCCACAATCCTGAGCATCAATTCAGCCGAGGGCAAACGCAAAGCCTTCTCCAGCTGCACCTCCCACCTCACCACTGTCAGTATCTCCTATGGGGCATCCTTTTTCACATACTTAAATCCCAGCTCAAGGGGAGCAGATAAATGGGCTGTGGTATTCTACGCCATGGTGACTCCCATGCTGAACCCCTTGATCTACAGCCTGAGAAATAAGGAGGTGAAAGAGGCCTTTAGGGGACTCTTGAAAATTAAGTGATCTTGAATGTTTTAAGTTTAGGCTCAGGTAGAACCCAGATGTGGGGGAGATGCTCAGCTCTTTGTAAATTATCTCAAATAGGCAACATGTTGAAGAGGTCCTCTCCACCTTAACTTACATCATGCACTGGCTGCTTTGATTTCACCAGCTGAGAATACAAATCAGAACATTGCAAAAGCTTCTACAATTCCCTGTACTCAAGGTACGCACTGTGTTTTGGGTTGCTCTCCTTTTGCTTGGCAAATCAGAATAAACAGAGTGAATTCTACTGTTGCACTAAATCAGACTCCATTTCTAGAGAGTTATTAAGGGCCATAAGGACACAAACACCTTTCACAAGAAAAATAGAGAGGACAGCAAATTACTAGCACAATATGGAGTAAGTTTTTTACATTTTGATTCTCAAACCTCATTGAATGGTTTCCAGCACCATTCACCTCATTTCATTTCAAACAGCAAATGCCTTAAGTTAAATGTAGTACTTGGGTGACCCGTGTTATGAATGAAGGCAATTTGAAAGCATTTTAAGATATTTTAGTGAAGAATCGCCACCACAGGGCAGATAAAATCAAGGAAACCCTGATCCACACCTTTGCTTTCCATTCCCATGTTGACAGCAATAAAAGGCATGATCTCCTTGGCAGCCTGACCAGAACAGATCCCAGCAGCTGTGGTGATTTTCAACAGCCTTCAGACCTGATAAGTGGCAGCCCATAGCAGCCTGGAGCAATGGCATTGCCTGCCCTAATGTCTATCCTGTTGCTTTCCTGCACAGAGTGCCGACTAGTATCCAAAAAAAAAAACCCCAAATACATGTGCCTCCGCTCATAGAGATGCAGTCTCTGCCAGGACCATGGTCACCCAAGGCTCTGTCCAGCCTGGCCTTGGACACCATCAGGGATGGAGCAGTCACAGCTTCCCTGGGCAACCCATTCCAGTGCCTCACCACGCTCACAGGAAAGAGCTTCTTCCTTAGATCCAATCTAAACTTCCCCCGTTTCAGTTTGAACCCGTTACCCCTTGCCCTGTCACTACAGTCCCTAATGAAGAGTCCCTGCCCAGCATCCTCAAAGCCCCCCTTCAGATACTGGAAGCTGCTCTGGGGTCTCCACGCAGCCTTCTCTTCTCCAGGCTGAACAGCCCCAACTTTCTCAGCCTGCCTTCATACGGGAGGTGCTCCAGTCCCCTGAGCATCCTTGTGGCCTCCTCTGGACTTGTTCCAACAGTTCCATGCCCTTTTTATGTTGAGGACACCAGAACTGCACACAATGCTCCAGGTGAGGTCTCACAAGAGCAGAATAGAGGGACAGGACCAACTCCTTGGACCTGCTGGTCACACTCCTTTTGATTAGGATGAACAGGAGATGGCACTGTGCAGACAGACCTCCTCTCCTTCCCACCTCTCCCCATATAGAATTTATATCTGCTATAAAATGGGATGTTAGCAGTGGCTGGGTTTGTTGCACATCACCTTCACACTGTGATTTATCTGAATTAAACATTCATTATTTATGCCGAAAGCAGTAGGTCAGGTGGTGGCTCCATGTGTCATAGAATCATAGAGTGGTTTGGATTGGAAAGAACCTTCAGATCATCCAGTCCCAAGCCCCTATCACGGGCAGGTACACCTTCCCCTGGAGCAGGTTGCTCCAAGCCACTGTGACCAACCTGGCCTTGAACACTGCCAGGGATGGAGCATTTACCACTTATTTGGGCAATCAGAAGTCATGAAGTAACATGTACTTATTCCTGAGCTGTCCCAGTTATTTCTTCATGATGCTGTACTGAACCACACAGACATAATTCCAGAGTCCTAGATCATTACACCAATGAAACATACACATGAGCACATGCATGAACCAGTGTCAAGAAGCACAAAGGCATCTGGGACTGAGTTCAGTTGCCTGAACATTGACTATTAACACCCTGGAGAGGCCCCTGAGTCTCCCTCTGAGCTTTCAGATGTTGCTCCAGATCGACCCAACCCTTCTGAAGGTTGTATGATGTACATGTCAAGTGCAACGCGATGTACATGTCAAGTGCAAAGCAAAGTCCTTGGCCCTTCAGGATGGAGCAAATGACACCACATTTGTATAGGAGGGTTACCAAAGCTAACCTGGGGCATTTCACTGCATCTGTCTCTTTCCCTGCAACTGAAGTGATAGTTTCCATCACCACTTATAGGAAAACATGCAAAAAAAGTGGTTTCTTGGAACTTAAATTACCTTCTTCCCCCCCTTTATGAAGTTTTAGTCCAACTGAAAGGAAAACTAAAAGCTTTTAAGAGTGTTGGGAGGAGGGATTAGGAGATCTGAGGTAGTTTCATCTTCTTCACATTTAGATAATTCATAGTTGAGTCATTAAATCAGAACTTCGTGTCTCTATCTATGCTCAGTGAAGGTGTGTTTCTGTATCTCTAGTATTTGTTCAGATAAAGAGAGCAGTTTCAAGAGTTCAAGTTTAAAGACACACACACACAGAGTGTCCTACCCTCACTGTGTTTCCATGCCCATCAGAGGCTGGGGTCAGGCTGCATGAACTAGGCTCCTTTTAGACTCATTGAACCAACCAGGTCGGTAAAGCCCTTTAACTTCATCAAGTCCAGCAATTCCCATCACTGCCAAGGCCATCCCTAACCCATGGCACTGAGGCCTTGTCTCCACCATGTGTGAACACTTGTAGAGCCGGCGCCTGCAGCCCTGCCCTGGGCAGCCTGTTCCAATGCCTGAGCACCCTCTGGGGAAGGAATTGTTCCTCAGCTCCATCTAAACCTGCCCTGGTGCATCTTGAGGCCGTTTCCTGTTTTCCTGTCTTTTGGATTAAAACAAACTGAAATTAGGTTTGAGGGGGGCAGCTGATCCAGTTTGACCTCCAGGAGGCCTTCAGATCCTGACTGGAATTAGTTTGATCCAGAGAAAGCTATTCAGAGATGCATATACCATGGAGAGAGGGTGCATGGTAGAAGTGCTTCTGACGTTCAGACCTGCTCTAGACTGCATCCATCCTCACCAGCTGTCCTAGGATGTGATAAAATATTCTCTTATTTCTATCCATTCTAGAAGGGACCTAACTGGCTCATAACTAGGCAATGAATTGTAAAAGTTGAATCAGGTGATCTCATTCCCATGCTTATTCTCCAATCCCAAATTCATAATGGTAGGAAAACCACATTTATGAAGGCCAGTCAGGCATGGAGGATGGATGTAGTGGACTTCAACTTGCCTCACAGCTTAAGAGACACAAGCAAATCTATCCCAAGGCAAATAATGACAAGAAGTTTAAAGTATGAGGTGTCCTTAAGGAGGTCCAAAGGTGAGGAGAAATGCAATGAAGAACCCCAGTTCTCTTAACTCGGGGTGCAAAAGTAGATAGGGACAAAGGAAGATCCACATGATCTGCACATGTCATGAAGACAGGGATGTGTCTTTAAAGAGACAGTAGGACCGGGCATGCATGGCCACAGAAAGCCCTCCAGCAGGCCCGAGATCCAGGCTTTCACAATACAAGCACTCACAGCTATTTCCATCACAAGTGATGCTGCTCACTTTGCCAAAGCAAGAAGTGGTCCCTGGGGACCAAGCACCCTTCCAGGAGTCATCAGCTTTAACAAGACCTTCTGGGGTTTACCAAGGAAGTTTCCTCATCACCACAAAAGCTTCTCTGAAGACTTGGATGTGACTTCCCTCATTCTTCATAACAAGCCATCAGAGATTAATTAGCTGGGGATAACAAGACAGAAACTTTCTACTTGGTTAGCAAAGTTCACTTCTACAGCTGCCTTGCTTGACAGAGATGGCTCATGTCCAAAGCCAGTGAGATGGAGGGTCAGCGTGTTGGCATGTTTGTGTATTAAGGACAATTTCATGGACCTGGATCATGGAAACCCAGAGTGGTTTGTGTTGGAAGGGACCTTAAAGCTCCTCCAGCTCCAACCCCTGCATCCAAAAAAAGCCATTCCCCTTGTCCTGACCCTACAGGCCCTTGTCCAAAACCGCTCTCCAGCTTTCGTTCAGCCTCTTCAGGCACAGCCAGGTTTATGGAGAATAGCTTCTGTCTCATTGCTCTGAAAAGAGCAAACCAACACTAGTATTTTCTAGAGGAATAATTTCCTATCCATCTATGCAGAATATAAGCCCCTCATCCGGAAGTTAATATCTGGTATTAGCAACCTTTATAAGAGAAAACGCACAGCCAGGACACTGCCTACATTCATTTTGTATTCCTATTCTGTCCAGGACATGTTTTATGGATGCTGAGCATTGAGGCCTTGATGCATTGGAAATTATTGATCAATAGAACTGATAGCAGACAGGTTAAATGGGGATTGCAGCAACCTGCTCTACTGGAAGGTGTCCCTGCCTGTGGCAGGGAGCTGGAATTTCATGAGTTTAAGCTGCCTTCCAAACCAAACCATTCCATGGTTCAATGAAAAGCTGCTTTCACCTCCTCACTTTTGAGTGGGGTTTCTGAAGGACCCCAGCACATCAGCACAGTGAGCTGATGTTTCCCATTAGACTTAAACTTACTCTTCAGGCTATGGCCTCCATCTGCTCTGAACACAACCCACACTGTAGCTGTGTCTGCCCAGCACCCTTCACTGCAAGTGGAGGGAACCATCCACTTTCTCCAGAAGAAACTCCTCATACAGATCTTTAAAATAGATCCAAGCTGAATCAAAGACCCCAGATGCATCCTTGTCTCCATAAGGGGAACCTTCTGTGTCTAATTCAGATGTGGAAACCTACAGTTAGATACTCCTGCTTCTTTGACCAATGTGACTCAACCATCAAACCCTGGAATGAGAAATGATGAGTAGGCTGCAGCTGGGATGGAAAATAAGCTTTGCCTGGATGGACAGACATAAGGAAAGGAAGAAGTGATAGGGCAGTTCCGGACAGCACTGAGAGTCTTTGAGCCATGAAATAGGTTGGACATGTCTGGATACAACATATGGCCAGAAGCATGGATCATCTGTGCTGTCAGCTCCAGATGACATCCAAAGAAAAGCCAACACAGCTTAGACAGTATCTGGAAAGGCTGCTCCTGAACCAAGTTAAGTGACTGCTTATCACACGGCACGAAATTCCACCCTGCTCCTAGGTCAGCATGGTAGTAGCTTTCCATGGAGCAGGCCCATCCAGGAAAGCAACATGCCCAGATACATCCTATGGAGCAAATAAGCAAATTTCCTATGAGGAAAGAAGTAGATGGGCACATAAAGCTGAGAGCTGGCCTTCATAAGGTTTCCCACCACCATGCTGATGGAGATGAGTAAAACAGTTACAAAGAGCAGCTTGTACACGTTGGTGAAGCCCAAGAGGACAAACGTGGTCACACTCAAGTGGTTTCCTCCAGCCACTCTCTGGACAGCAGGAGACAAAAAAACATGGGAAGAGGTTGAAGCACTTCTCCCAGCTCACAGGAACAAACAGTGCATGAGGTTAATGCAGGATTTGGGGTTTCCTCTATGAATGCACCCAATTTCTTGTAGATAAAAACATGATGGTTGAAGGTCCTAAATAATACACTGAAAAGTAATACCTTGATAAAATAATAGGCAATAGTTCCTATATGGAAAAAAGAATCTTAGAGCGTATATCCTAAAGCTCTGGTTGGCCTGTTATGGAAAGAATTGGTCCTGAAAAACATAAGCATCTTCTCATGAGCATCCAAAATCTTTTTAACAAGGAGGCTTGTTTCGGATGATTTCGTGTTTCTGGGGGTTGTTCCTATTTAAGGACAAGTAAACACAATAATAAAATGCCTTAATTTGCCACATAGATTAGTGTTGCATTAAATAGATAAGAGGTCACATTGCAGTGGTTTTTTGACTCTGTAGTGATGTTTGAATTGATTAAAGTGAGACCAGAATCCCTGAATGCAATTCCGTGTACATGTAGCTTCAAGGGAAAAAACAGCCCCTTCTCATCTGAATTATTACATATATCTCTTCCTCTGTTCTTACTTATATTTAAAGAACATGTGTGTGTGTATATATATGTACTCAAGATGACTGCTGTTCATGGTAACCTGAAATATGCAGGCCTTAAAAAATGAAATAACCTTAAAATATGCATATTGCCTGTTGAGAAATGAGCATTCCTCCTCCTTCCCCTACCACTTCCTTCTTTCCATCAGCCCCTTTTCAAGCAAGATGATCATTTCTTCAGCACAATTCATCTTCTCCCTCCACCCTTCCCAAAGCAGCTTTTATTTCCCCATTCCCCAGCCTGTGCTCAGATGTTCATTGCAGAAAGCCCCTTGACCCACCACCAGTACTCTTCTCATGTTGCTGGTGGGTGCCTTTGCTGCAAGGACACATTGATGGCTCATTTCAACACAGTGGACACCACAAGAGCCTTGTCCCTCTCTGATAAGGTGCCCCCCAGCCTGTCTTAGTGCTTAGAGCAAGTCCTCCTCATAGGCAGGACTCAGCTTTTTCTCTTTTTGAAGTCTGTCTGATTCCACCTGCCCATTTTGGACCCAAAACTGGCCTTTGAAACAACATTTTGCATTATATGCCTCCAAATTTAAATAACCTCAGGGTGGCTTTTTAACTGCTTGCAAAAGGAGGAAACGAAACCAAGAGTGGGACTTGTTCCTTGTAGGAAAAAGCAGCTGACAGCAGACAGGGCTTTAACACCTTTAAATGGGTTCAGAAGATCCAGCTGAAGGTGTCTACACCCACCTCAGGCAGGAGGATGAAGATAGTTGCTGTTTCCCATTGCTAATGGCTCACACACTCAATGGCCATCTCCTCATCCTCATTCTCCTCCTTCCCCTTGTGTAGTACTTACATAAGTAAGTTGCAGATACATAAAGAGTAGACATCTCAAACACACACCTTGCATCTAACACCACTGAAACCAGCCATTCTCAATACCACAGCTTGTCTAAACAAGGGCAAAACATCACCCATCCCACATCAAATACCCACATCTTATCACACACAGAAGCATGCTTTTCTCTGTGGTCTCTGCTTTACACACACATGCTGACACTGCAGGTGGCTAAATATTGATGACTTACATTAAAAGCCAAACATGAGAGTCTCTCCTTATCTATTTATGAGCCGAAGTCCAATTACACCAGATGAGACTCAGGCCAATGCAATGAGCAGAGCTCATTCAGATCTCTTCAGCTGGAGCAATGCTGGTGTCTGCCTTGCAGTGAGAGGCATGAACCCCACCAAATCTCCCTCAGCAATAAAGGGAGTTGGTGGACCCAGTAAACACATAGAGTTGACATGGTGCATTCAAATGTAAGGAGATAAGTGCTTGCCCAAGGATATAGGAGATGATTCCTAAATCCAATCACTAAGTACCCAAAGAAAAGGATGTAGCTCCTACCCAGCATTTGCTCAGCTGCCTTTAAACCAGATTTAACCACAATGAAAGCAGCTCCACCTGAGAGTGGGGAGCTAAAGCCATTAGGAGCTCATCATCAGGAATGCCAGAAACCAGGCACCTCATTGCCTGCTCATCATGACCCAGCAGGAAGATGCATTGCAATGCTGGCTGCTGCTTCTGCTTCCTAGAACCTCATGTGGTGTTTCTTCTGCTCTCCTGGTCAGATGATTACCCCATTGAAGGCAGTGGCAGCCCTTAGACACAGCAAACTACTGATTTGCTTAAACAAACACAACAAGGAGCAAAAAGCTTTTGGATTTGAGAGCACCAGCTCCAATGTGAAGCCACAATGAGCAGAGCAATAGGGTTGTAGCCACAGACTTGTGTTTTAAGACACTAAGAGCTCATGTTCGTGTTTAAACACTTGGTGATGGTGAAGGAGAGAGCAGCTGGACATAAAGTCATTGAACATTGTTGTAGAAGGCACCACAGAGACCTTAATGTGGCTGCCACGTATCAGGTCTGAAGGCTGCTGGACAGCACCACAGCTCCTGTGCTCTGTTGTGATCAGGCTGCCATGGAGACCATGGCTTCTGCTGATGGTGAGGAGAAGCAAGACACGACAACCCAATATGAGTGATAAGCAAGCTTCTACTTTATTCGTGTTGCAAGTCGCTTATATCCTCATAGTGTTAATTATGCCTACTAGTCACAACAACATTGGTTAGTTCTAAACGGTTTCATTTACATTCTCCTCCCACATCCGGTTTCTGTTTTCAAGGATCTTCCTCATTACATCAGCTGCAATTCAGTTCTCGGTACTTTCCCCAGAGCTCAAGGACAGTGAGTCCTTCAGCTTAAGTCACGTACATGTGAGGCCTACACTTTGCTTTGCTCGCACAAGGCCTCCAAGGATTCATGGCCTTGCTCTCCGAGCCATTCTGCAACAGCTTCTATTGCTGCCAACAGGGGAATGGAAAGCAAAGGTGTGGAGCAGTGGATGGGGATTCCTTGATAGTTTCTGCCCTTTGGTGTGGATTCATCACTATCACTTCTTAAAACGCTTTCAAAACGCATTCGGTCATAACAGAGGTCACACAAGTACCTTATTTCACTTAAATTCTTTGCTGTCTAAAATGAAATGAGGTCAATGGTGCTGGAAATCATTTTGTCCATCAAAACCTAATAATACTGACTGCATGGCATCACACTTATTTGCTATCATTTCTGTTTTTCTTGCTGAAGGTGGTTTTGTCCTTTTCTTAAGGCCCTTAATGATTTAACAACACCGTTATGAAATGAAGTTTGATCCAGTGGAACGGTAGAATTCACAGTTTATTCTCATCTGCCAAGCAAAAGGGAGAGCAAAAAAGAAAAGAGCTTTAAGTTCATGCACTCCAAGTGTTCCCTTGCTCTGTCAAGGCCACCCCTAACCCATGGCACTGAGGGCCTTGTCTATAGGGTTTGTGAACACTTGCAGGGCTGGTGACTGCAGCCCTGCCCTGGGCAGCCTGTTCCAATGCCTGAGCACCCTCTGGGGCAGGAATTATTCCTCAGCTCCATCTAAACATGACCTGGTGCAGCTTGAGGCCGTTTCCTCTTGTCCCATCCCTTGTTCCCTGGGAGCAGAGCCTAGCCCCCTCCTGGATCCATCCTCCTTTCAGGCAGGTGTAGGCAGCGATCAGGTCCCCCCTTTTCCTGAGATGAAGAGGAGAGCATGCTTGTAGTTGTCTACCTGTGTCTTCGTTAGGTGAAATAAAGTACAAATTAACTAATTAGGTGAAATTCACTACTAAATATAATTACCAAAATTCAGAGAGTGAAATTATTTGTATTCTCAATCATATCAATCAGTGCATTCTGTGTGCAGAAGACCCCCAACATGTTGTCCATACTTAACCAATACCTGAGCATCTACCCCACATCTCCATTCTGTCTGGCCTTAAGCTTGCACCATTCAAGATCATCTTATTTTTGTGAGCCTCCTCAAAGCCTCCTTCACCTCATTATTCCTCAGGCTGTAGATCAAGGAGTTCAGCATGGGAGTCACCACGGTGTAGAGCACCACAGCCCATTTATCTGCTGCCCTTGAGCTGTCTGAGCTGGGGAATAAATACATAAAAAAGCATGCCCCATAGAAGATGCTGACAGTGGTGAGGTGGGAGGTGCAGGTGGAGAAGGCTTTGCGCTTGCCCTCGGCTGAATTGATGCTCAGGATGGTGGGGATGATGGCCACGCAGGAGAGCAGGATAACCAGGCTGCTGGACACACCAAAGAGAGATGCTGCAGTGATCAGGATGGTGTGGCTGAGGGTGGTGTCAGAGGTGGAGAGCGAGATGAGAGGGGAAATGTCACAGAAGAAGAGGTTGATGACGCTGGAGCTGCAGAAGGACAGGGTGGACATGCTGATGGTCTGTCCCATACCATTGGTCAGCCCCACGAGGTACGAGGCAGTCACCAGCTGGAAACAGCACTTTGGGGACATGACAAGGGGGTACAGCAGGGGATGGCAAATGGCCACGTAACGGTCATAGGCCATTGCAGCCAGCAGGAAGCATTCAGTTATCCCAAAAAACTGAAAGAGGAAGACCTGAGCCACACACCCAGCATAAGCAATACTCTTCTTCTCTGACATCAAGTCAACCAACATCTTGGGGGTGATGACAGTGGAAGAACAGAGGTCTACAAAGGCCAGGCTGCCCAGGAAATGATACATGGGGGAGTGGAGGTGGGGGCTGGCCCTGATTAAGATGATGATGCCCAGGTTGCCCACAATGGTGACAAGGTAGGTGAGCAGGAAGAGCAGGAACAAGTAGACCTGAGACACCGAGTCTTCTGTGAACCCCACCAGGCTGAACTTGGTTACTTGGGTGCAATTGCTTTGTGCCATGGGCTGGATGGTGCTTTGTGTGTGAGCTCCTGGCTGGGGCTTTCTTCTCCAAGAGGCAGGGATGTCCCAGGTGGAAAAGCCTCTGTGTGGTGGGAGCTGCTCAGAGACAGTCCTGCAGGATGGAAAGGGAGAGTTCAGGCACAGCTCAATGAGGAACAGGTTGGTGAAAGTCCTGTGCCAGCACAGGTAGAACAAAGGGGTGCTCAAGCAGTTGAACACCATGGCACAACATGGTGTTTGCTCCTCTGGCTCACCTTGAGATGTTGAGCAATGACCACTTTGGAAATCAGTGGGGAGGTTCCACTCACCCGAGTAGATTTACCTTAGTGCTGCACCTCATCGCCTTCGTTAGTGCTGAGCCTGGGGCTTGGAGACCATCCAGCTCAACCTGGAACATAGAGAAACATGGTGCTTTCACAGTGCAGAGTTGATCCTTCATCCTCTCATGGGCATTCGCCAACCACCCCCTTCTTCCCTCTCTGCTTTGGCTTCTTCCTAACTTGAATGAATTCCTGACCTATGGAAAGTGCACGTTGGACAGGGCAACCTGCTCTAGTGGAAGGTGTCCCTGGCCATCACAGGCGGTTGGAATTGAGTGAGATTTAAGATCTCTTTCAACACAAACCATACTATGATCCTATGCAACCTTACACAGTGGTTAATATCAGTTTCCCCTCCCTTCTGGCACACTCTGTCAGATCTAAAACCTTTTCATGGTTCTTTAACCTGTTCCTTGAGTCTCCAATAGAAGTGGGCAATCCCCAGAGCTCAGCAATCTCTTCTCAAACACGTTTTTGGGGAAAAAAGTCATCTTTTGGAGCTGCCTCATCTCAGCAATGGGGAGCACCCTGAATGTCCTGTACAGGAAAGCTTCTGGTGCTCATCCAGGAAACATCTGTGGTCAGAGGAGAGGAAGTCTCCTGAGTGTGTTCTCCACCAGGGTGATCTCCAAACCTGCCTTCTCAGCAGCAGCATGGGGATCACACAGCACAAGCAGCTCCCTGGGAAGCCCAGAGCATCATCAAGAAGACCACGACCCTGCAGTAGGGCAGGAGATGAAGACAGGAGCTGCTGCTTGTTGGCAAGAGAGAACCACAGGAGAATGATGGGCTGAAAGATGCTGCCCCTCACTTACATCTCAGCTCTGTTTCTGCTGCCCTCCTGATGCTCTCGGAGATGGATGTGAAGATGAACGTGCCTGGAGCTGTGCAGGGAGCCTGGGAATGACCCAGCATCAGCAAACCCCCTTCCTATTTCAAGTGACGTGGGGATGTGGGGACTGTGAATCTCTTTGTGCCCCAGGAGGTGACAAAGCCCAAAGCAGGTCATTATCTCTTCTCTGTGTTGATTAGTTTGGAGAAGAAATATACCCAGAGGAGATGACCTCAGCTTGAGCAAGCAACAGGGCTTTGGGCTCCCTTAGAGCAAACCACAGAACAACCCAACCTTTCAAATCCACTTTTGGAGCATTTCTGAGGCAGTTACATGTTCACAAGGGCCATAGTTGACATTATCATGGCAGGGAGATGAGGGGGATCTCGCTAATGGGAGCTGGTACCAGGGTCCATCAGCAATGTCAGGCGCCACAGGCAATGAACCAGCTTTCCACCCATTTTCAATTCCTTGTACTCAAACCATAGCTCACAAGTTTGGCTGCAAAGGAGCCAACAGAAGATCGTGGTGACCTTGCTAACGACGAGGTAAATGCTGTCCTCTACTTCTTGTCCATGCAAACATCAATGCTCACATCACCCAAGGCACTCAGGTTGGTCAGGAATGACTTGGCCTTGGTCCCTCTGTGCTGGCTGCTCATGGTCACCCTCCTGTCCTTCCTCTGCCTGGACAGGGCTTCCTGGGGAACTTGGTTCTTAATCCCATGGGGGACACAGGCACCCCCAGTCCTTGTGCTCTCCTTGATGATGACGTTCACCTTCTTCCACCCATCATGCTGGAAGCACAAGAGACAAAGGAGAGCCTGAGGGAGCGGTGCCCAAAAGTGGAATGAAGGAGATGGGGAGGAACAGTGAGGAGTGTGCTAAAGGACTGAAATGGGCAGCAACAGGGAAAAAGGCCCTTCTGAAGGGTGCTTTAGGGTTGCCCTTGTCACTGGTGGCTCTGATGAATGCTCCCAAGCCCATCACAGAATCCCAGAGAGGTTTGTGTTGGAATGGACCTTAAAGCTCATCCAGTTCCAACCCCTGCCATAGGCAGGGACCCCTTCCACTGGAGCAGCTTTCTCCAAGCCCCTGTGTCCAACCTGGCCTTGAACACTGCCAGGGATGGGGCAGCCACAGCTTCTCTGGGCACCCTGTGCCAGAGCCTCAGCACCATCACAGAGAAGAGCTTTTACCTAAGAGCTCATCTCAATCTCCCCTCTGGCAGGTTCAAGCCATTCCCCTTGGCCTGTCCCTACAGGCCCTGATGAAGAGTCCCTCTCTTATTCTATCTGAGTAAGTTGCTTCACATGTTGTCTTCTCTTTTCTTGAGGGAATTGTCCAAATGTCTCTATTTTTCATGAAAACTCCATCGGAAACTTTGATTAAAAGCTTATAAAGTGAGCATTTCACTTCACACCAACCTATATTCGATTTTGACTGGTTGCCATTGCATTCATTCATTATTCATCACAGTTCTTTGCAGAAGACCACGGTTTCCAAAGGTGCTTATTTTAAACCACAAATTTATTCAGTTTGTCATTATACAAGTACTTGTTCTTCCAGCAGTTGTACAGTTCATTAAACAGAAATGGTGTGTTTGGATTAAATGTTAAAACCCCTCCATCTACTGTTTCATTTAGAGCATCTTCCCCCTCAATGATGTGATGACATACAGAAGGGGATGTGACATGGTCAAATCCACAAAGCACAGACCTGGTACTGAACATCCAGAAAGGAAAAGATGTGAGGACCACACATCCCAGGAAGATTTTAGTTGGGACATACTTCTGGCCACATGCTAACCTATGTGTGCCTATCACAGGTCCTTAGCACTGCTCCAGCTCACTTACGTGGGATAAATGTATTGGATGCTCATATCAGGTATCACAGAATCCCAGACTGGTTTATGTTGGAAGGGACCTAAAAGCTCTCAACTTCCAACCCCTGCCATGGGCAGGGACAATTTCCACTAGAGCAGTTTGCTCCAAGCCCCTGTGTCCAACCTGGCCTTGAACACTGCCAGGGATGGGGCAGCCACAGCTTCTGTGGGCACCCTGTGCCAGCACCTTGGCACCCTCATAGTGAAGAATTCCTTCCTCAAATCCAATCTGGATCCCCCTGCTTCAGTTTGAACCCATCACCCCTTGTCCTATCCCTACACTCCCTGATGAAGAGTCCTTCTCCTGCATCCCTGTAGCCCCCTTCAGACACTGGAAGCTGCTCTGAGGTCTCCAAGCAGCTTCTCTTCTCCAGTCTGATCAGCCCGAGTGTTCTCAGCCTGGCGCAATACGGGAGCTGCTCCAGCCCCTGAGCATCCTCGTGGCCTCCTCTGGACTTACTCCAGCAGCTCCATGGCCTTCTTATGTTCCCTGCAGAGAAGGACCTGGGGGTGCTGGTCAATGAGAAAAGGACCATGAGCCAGCAGTGTGTGCTTGAAGCCAAGAAACGAACCGTATCTTGGGCAGCATCCAAAGGAGAGTGGCCAGCAGGTAAAAGGAGTTGATCCTGCCCCTCTGCTCTGCTCTTGTGAGACCTCACCTGGAGCACTGTGTGCAGTTCTTGTGTAGTCAACATAAAAAGGACATGGAACTGTTGGAACAAGTCCAGAGGAGGCCACGAGAATGCTCAGGGACTGGAGCACCTCCCGTATGAAGACAGGCAGAGGAAGTTGGAGCTGTTCAGCCTGGAGAAGAGAAGCTGCGTGGAGACCTCATAGCAGCCTTCCGGTATCTGAAGGGGGTCTATAGGGATGCTGGCGAGGGACTCATCATTAGGGATTGTAATGACAGGACAAGGGGTAACGAGTTAAAACTGAAACAGGGGAAGTTTAGGTTGGATATAAGGAAGAAATTCCTTCCTGTGAGGGTGGTGAGGCACTGGAATGGGTTGCCCAGGGAGGTTGTGAATGTTGTATCCCTGGCAGTGTTCAAGACCAGGTTGGACAGAGACTTGGGTGGCATGGTTTAGTGTGAGGTGTCCCTGCCCATGGCAGGGGGGGTGGAACTAGGTGATGTTAAGGTACTTTCCAACCCTAACTATTCTATGATTCTAGTATTCTATAGACACCAAAACTGTATCAGAACTGCAGGGGATACCAGAGCTGTATTGAAACTTTGGTCCTTCCCTCAGATCTTCAAGCTTGCTTGGGATGAACAGTTATGAACCAGGCAACGGAGACAGTGGTCACTGCCTTACCTCAAGGCTGAGCCACCTTTTTGTGGGAACTACTTTCATTTAGCACAATTTAGACACAAAACACCATGGTGCTGTCTCAGTCCTGCTATTAAATAACTGATACTTATTTGGATGAATTATCCAAGACTCAGTCCACGCTTAAAATCACCAGAACCTGTTTGAAGGAACCATTCATTCCCCAGACTCCTTCTGGCTGCATCAACACCTCCAAGACCAGTTCTCCTGCAGAGACCTACCCAGGAAGAAAGGCCCAGGACAGTTTGCTTTGTATTTCCCCATCTATCACACACCTCTTGCTTTCAGTGTTTCCCTGAGGAAGCCCTTTACATCCACAGAGATCATCTAATATTGCATTGAAGGGAGCTGAAAACAAACACAACAAAGCATCCTCTGTGTGGATGGTTCGCGCTGGTCATGGGGAGTCCTTTTCATCAGATGCATTTATTTCCATACACTTGACTAGTGATTGTACAGCACTTTGGTCAAAACCATTGGCTCAAAATGTGGCTGCTTTGATGATATATCAGGATGAAGTCATATTTCCCAGTCTTCATCTGAAGAATCCTGAGTGCTGGTGTGTCCTGAATGCTTCTCCTAGATGAAGAGACATGATAAAACCCTTAGGAGAAATACTAAATGATAACCTTGTCCCAGACATTTAGAAATGACAAAGGATGGGGCAGATAGAAGAGAAAACCAAGCTATGAAAATGTGGGGAAGCAAGAAAGAGAAGAATGTAGATGGCTTTAGATGTTTTCAATGTCAACCTGTTTTTCTGCTGGAAGGCACCAGACTGACAGTCCAGGAGATGCACTGAAGGAGGGAAGTAAAGGATTTCTGAGTGGTTTTGAATGTCTTTCTTCCCCACTGAGTACTGGGCTAAACCGAAGGCTTGTGAAGTGGGAAAATCAATATAACAGAGGGAGAAATAACCCTCAACCTAACTTAGAAAAGAAGAATAATATAATTCAAAGATTATTGAAAAGAGCTACATGAATCCAGAAAGAGGCACTGAGAATACCTGGGTGTGCTTCTGCAGGGTGAATAATGCAGCTTGAAGTCCCAGATGCAGACAGCTGAGTACAGCACTTGCTCCATCAGCTTCATCAAGATAGCCAGGCAAGCAGCACCTTGGCTGTTCAGGGGAGAGGAATACCCCTGATCCTCCCTCCCAGCAGCACTCAGGCTCTTTACACCCCTACTTAAATTCACAGCACAGCAGAGGCTCAGATATGACTTGTCCCCATTTAGCACAAAGGCTTTGTTGACAAACAGACTGTCACAGCTTTATTTCACAGAATCCCAGAGAGATTTGTGTTGGAAGGGACCTTAAAGCTCCTCCAGCTCCAACCCCTCCAACGGGCAGGGACACCTTCCACTGGAGCAGCTTGCTCCAAGCCCCTGTGTCCAACCTGCCCTTGAACACTGCCAGGGATGGGGTATCCACAGCTCCTCTGGGCACTCTTTGCCAGCGCCTCAGCACCCTCACAGGGAAGAGCTTCTGCCTAAGAGCTCATCTCAGGCTCCCCTCTGGCAGCTTCAAGACATTCCCCTTGGCCTGTCCCTGCAGGCCCTTGGCAAAAGCCCTCCTGCAGGTTTCTTGTAGTCCCCTTCAGACACTGGAAGCTGCTCTGTGGACTCTAAGCAGCTTCTCTTCTCCAGGCTGCACAGCCCCAATGTTCTCAGCTTGGCCCCATATGGGAAGTGCTCCAGCTCCTGAGCATCCTTGTTGCATCTCTGGACTTGCTCTAGCAGCTCCATGTCCTCCTTTTGTTGGGGACACCACAGCTGTATCAAATCCTCTTGACCTTCCACCAGTTCATCACTGAGGAAACGCTTATAAAGTAGGCAATGGAGACAGTGGTCAGTGGCTTACCTCAAGCTTTAGCCTCCTTTTTGTGGGCTCTACTTTCATTTAGCACAATTTAGACACAAAACACATGGTGCTGTCTCAGGCCTGCTATTAAATACCTAATAATTATTTGGATGAATTAGAATTACTGAAGGCTCAGGCCTCACTGAAAACAACCTGAAGCTGTTTGAAGAGAACCATTCGTTGTGCTGGTTCTCCATACCCTGCACTTGCTGTAATAATGACCAGTAGTGAGCTATAATGACCAATAATGGCTAGTAATGCTCAATTCCATAATCACAGATTCCACATATTCCTTCCTTACCTCCACAGTACTGAAGAGCTCCAAATGTGCTTTCAAACCCTGCATAGATGTGGCAGCAGCTTTCGCTCCCACAGCCTCCTCAGAGCCGCCTTCACCTCCTTGTTCCTCAGGCTGTAGATGAGGGGGTTGAGGGTTGGGGTGAGGATGGAGTAACACAGCGACACCAGCTTTGCCTGATCCCATGAGGATGCCTCATGAGGCTGGACATAGGTGAGGATCGCGGGTGCGTAGAAGATGGTGATGGCAACCAAGTGGGAAGCACAGGTAGAGAAGACCTTCAGCCTCCTCGTGGCCAAAGGGATCTGCAGGACGGTGTGGAGGATGTAGATGTAGGACACCAGGATCATCAGGAGAGGGCCCACGGTGTTTAACACAGTGTGGTAAACCTGCAAGACCTCATTTGTGCTTGTGTCTGAGCAGGAGAGCTGCAGGAGGCTGGGCAGCTCACAGAAGAAGTGGTTGATGCTCCTGGCCTGACAGAAGGACAACCTCCCCGCCAGCGTGATGTGCACCAGGGAGGTGAGGAACCCGATGTTGTACACCAGCACCATCATGCCATAGCAACGCGCCCTGGTCATGGTAGTGGTGTAGAGCAGGGGCTTGCACACAGCCGTGTATCGGTCGTAAGCCATTACCCCAAGCAGGAAGCACTCACAGATAGCCAGAGCCAGGAAAATATACATCTGAGCAAAGCAACCCCAAAAGGAGATGTGGCTTCTCCCCAGCAGGAAGGTCTCCAGAGCTTTTGGGATGATAGCAGAGGAAAGGCAAACATCCATGCAAGATAAGTGGGTCAGGAAGAAGTACATGCGGATGTGGAGGTGGGGGTCAGTGTTGATCAGCAGGATCATCGTCAGGTTCCCCAGCACCATGAAAACATAGAGGGATAAGAAGACTGTGAAGATGGTGGTTTGTAGCTCTGGAGCATCAGAGAAACCCAAGAGGATGAAGCCGGAGAGAACCGTGAGGTTTCCTGTATCCGTCATTTCAACAAGTTGATGGATTTGGATTGAAAAGAATCAGTGAAATACACCCCTAGAAGAGAAATAATGTGGAAGTTTAGTTGGAATATAATCCATAAAGTAAATGCAATGGAAAATGGTGTATTTGTAATGCTGTATTTCTGTGTGCAGCCCAAGATCTGAAGTCAGAGAAGTGAAATTCAGTCAGAGCCTGAAATTCAAAGAGAATAATTCTACCATGATTGATATACCCTTCACTAATGATACACAGGGAAACATCATGTCTATCAAAGTGTAATACAATAAAATCTAATAAATACATCTCAGAATGTGGAAAACAGAAAAGATTTTGTATTTTCTTCTCTGATTTCTGGGAATTTTAAGGAATTTTTTTCTCCTTTTTGTATTTTTCAGAGTGGATCAGTGCTCTTCTGTAGCTTCCTTACTTGTGCTGCATTGTTTTCATCACAACACAAAGCCATGTACTTGAAATTTGCTTTTGGTTCTAAGTTTATCTACTTTTGAGGGACCCTCACCCTGAATAAGGTCAAGGGAAAGCAGTGGTCTTGGCTCCAGCAGAGCTCTGCTGTGATTGCAGAGAGCTTCCTACGACCAACCCAAATATCCACCTAGAGGGTTTAAAATACAAAATACACCAAATATAAAGGAAAATTTTAAGGCTTTAGCTTGGATATTCTCATGCTAAAATATCGCTAAATCTGTTGTAGATGGGGTCAGGAGTGCTGGTGTTTTTGAAGCAAACCTACTAGGCATACTAGGACACTTTTATTCACACCATGGGTTATCATGGGATGGTTTGGGTTGATGGGACCTTAAAGCTCACCCAGATCCAAACCCTCCCACGGGCAGGGACCCCTTCCACTAGAGCAGCTTGATCCAAGCCCCCGTGTCCAACCTGGCCTTGAACACTGCCAGGGATGGGGCAGCCTCAGCTTCTCTGGGCACCCTGTGCCAGCACCTCAGCACCCTCACAGGGAAGAGCTTCTGCCTAAGAGCTCAGCTCAGTCTCCCCTCTGGCAGGTTCAAGCCATTCCCCTAAGCCTTTGGGCTGCAGGGACCCTGCTGCAAGGGCAGCGCTGGGCACCCCTGGCTGCACACCCACATTCACACCCTGCAGCCAGCCCTGGCACAAGGGACCTGCCTTGTCCTGTCCCTGCATGGTGCAGGGGAAGCCCTGCTCTGCAGCACATCCTCCTCCTTATCTACAGAGAGAAACTGCAGCTGCATTGCCCTGCACCCAGTGCCTTACCACAAACAGGGCTGGGAAGGTTTCTCCTTCAGAAGGTTCCTCCTCCTCCTCCTCAGCATCCTCCACTGCCAAGTGCCTTTAAGCTCCCTGTGTCTCGCAGGTCTCCCCTCGGTCCCAGCTCAGCAGCAGAGGCCCAGCCCAAGGTGGCTCTGCCTCTGCCCCCCCGGGCTCCTTCCAGGGCTCCCTGGGGCTCCAGGGAAACACCATGGGAAACAGCCTGAAGCAAGCACTGATCTTCCCTCCCTCAGCTGGGAGGCACACTGCCTTCCTGCAGTGCCATTTCTCTGATGATACAAAGATTTAAGGATAAAAATCTTCATTTCTTACAATCAATCAGTTAATTTAAAAATGGCCCTTTGAGAACATGGAGTCCAACCATTAACCTATCTCTGGGAAGTCCACACACTGAGCATGAGAACATCTCTGGTGGGATACCCTGGTTGGATGTTCACCAACAGCAAATGGGGCTTTAAAGTTGAATTTTACATCCTACCTTAATTTCACTAATTTATATCCTATTCTGTTTGTTGTTAAACATTCTGCTATACATTAGAGCATAGAAATCAGCTGGACAAGTTATGTTGATGCAGAAACCTGTCCATGTATATAATTGTACTTAAACCCATTTAGGAAATTCTTAACAACTGAGTAAAGCAACCAAACATCACCCTCAATTTGTACCTGGAATTCAGTACTACTCTGTTGGCACAGCAGCAAGAGGTGAGCACAGCACTCTGAGAAAGATGGACTGACTTTATTTACGGGGTGGAATGCATCTCGATCTGTGCACAGCCATCTAGCTCCATCTCAGTGTGTTGTGTTAGGTTGGATATTTAATTGCAGGTGCGTGTATATTAGCTTCAGTGATCAAGTGCCGTTAGAAATCCTGTGATTGAGTTTACAAATGCAAACTGCTGCTAGCTGGCATTTGTGATCCTTTAGATGAATACCAGGCCTGAGACTAAGATGGAATCCAGCTGCATGCAGACTGCTCTCGGAGAGGGAACTTAGAAAGCAAAGAGATCCAATCTGAACCTCGTAACTCAACAAGAGGGTCTCCCTTATTCCTTTCTGTTTGCAGTTTCTATACACATGATTTCAGTTCAATGCTGTATAAATCACTTGAATCCAGTCCTGGATAAATCCTTGCCAAGTCTGACACAATCTCTTTTTGTAGATGGTGGAGTGGGGCCTCGCCACCAAATCCTGAGGAATCCTGCTTTTAGAAATTCACATTAAAATCACTTTTGCTGGTATGTGTGGAAGTGATTCTTTCAGCAATCCTAAACAGTTTCACAAGAGGCATGCGGGACTTCTCTGGGAAACCCATTCCAGTGTCTCACCACCCTCACAGGAAAGAATTTCTTCAGAGAACATGGTTTCTGTTTCACTGCAGACAAAGGAGGCAGGAGAGAAGGGGTGGGGAGCACGCACCCCAGCCCCGACTCCACACAGGGCAGCGAGGGGTGCTGCTCTTCACTACAGCACAGCTGGGCTGAACTGAGTCAGTGCTTACACAGAAACCTGTCCTTGTCCCTGATGAAGCTCTACAGCCCACAGGCTTCTCCACAAGTACCAGCCCATCTGTTTTTCTTGTCACGTCTTGCTCAGTGTCACAAGCTGTGGCACAAGGGGAGGCCCTTGTTGCTCTTTCTCCTGGAACACAGGAAAGTAGAAAATGAAATACTGTTTTTAATAATGAACCCATTCTTGTGACCATGGAAAATATGGAACAAGATGCTAGAGCCCTACAGGATTTACCAGGAAGAGCAACAACTAACTAAAAATTCCCTCCTGTGCTGTTTCCTTTCCCAGCCCATGGATACTTTCCTCAGTAACTGGCAAGTGCACATGACACAGCAAGAGATCTGTGTCAAGCAAGGCCAGGCAAGGCAAGGCAATGCAAGACAAAGGAAGGCAAAGCAAGGGAAGGCAATGCAAGGCTAGGGAAGGCAAGGCAAGGCAAGGCAAGAAATGGCAAGGTAAGACAAGGCAAGGCAACTCAAGGTAAGACAAGGCAATGCAACTCAAGGTAAGGCAAGGCAATGCCAGGCAAGGCAAGGCATGTCCAGGCCAGGCAAGGAAAGGAAATGCAAGGAAAGGAAAGGCAATGCAAGGCCAGGCAAGGCATGTCCAGGCCAGGCTAGGCCAGGAAAGGCCAGGCAAGGCAAGGCAAGGCAAGGGAAGGACAAGCCAGGCCAGGCCAGGCCTTGCCAGGCAAGGCAAGGCATGGCAAGGGAAGGGAAGGAAAGGCATGGCAAGACATGGCAAGGCAAGGGAAGACACGGCAAGACAAGGCAAGGCAAAGGAAGGAATGGCATGGCGAGGCAAGGCGATGCGAGGCAATGGAGGGCAACGGCAAGGCAAAACATGGCAAGGGAAGGAAAGTTTTGGCGAGGCGAGGTGAGGCGAGGCGAGGCAGGGCAACAGAAATAAAGACATAGTGAGGCGAGGAGAGGCAAGGTAAGGGAAGGGAAGGAAAGGAAAGGCAAGGAAAGGGAAGGCAAGGCATGGTGATGCGAGTGGAGGGAAGGCAAGGAAAGACGAGGTGAGGCAAGGCGAGGCAAGGCAATGCAAAGCAAGGCAAGGTAAGGCAAGGCAATGCAAAGCAAGGCAAGGTAAGGCAAGGCAAGGCCATTAAAGTCCAGGAAAGGTGAGGAGAGGTAAGGTGAGGCAAGGCAAGGGAAGGAAAGAAAAGGCAAGGCAAGGCATGGCAATGGAAGGCAAGTCAAGGGAAGGGAAGGCAAGGCAAGGCAAGGCAAGGCAAGGCAAGGAAAGGCAAGGTAAGGCGAGGCTAGGCAAGTCAAGACAAGGCAAGGCAGTGCAAGGCAAAGAAGGGAAAGTAATGGTGAGGTGAGGCAAGGCAAGGCAAGGCAAGGCCAGGCAAGGCAAGGAGAGGCAAGGAGAGGCAAGGCAAGGCAAGGAATGGCAATGGAAGGAAAGTAATGGCGAGGCAAGGCAAGGCGAGGCAAGGCAAGGCAAGGCCATTAAAGGCCAGGCAAGGCTAGGAGAGGCGAGTTGAGCTGAGGCAAGGCAAGGCAAATCCTCGCGAGGTGAAACGACGTGAGGAGAGGCGAGGCGATGAGAGGTGAGGCGAGGCAAGGCAAATCAATGCAAGGCAAATCAAGGCAAGGCATGGCAAGGAATGGCAAGGCAAGGAAAGGCAAGGCAAAGCAAGGGAATGCAAGGCAAGGCAAGGGAAGGCAAGGGAAGATAAGGCAAGGCATGGCAAGGGAAAGAAAGACTTGGCAATGTGAGGCGAGGCAAGGCAAGGCAAGGCAATGCAAGGCAAGGGGAGGCAAGGCGAGGCGAGGCAAGGAAAGGCCATTCCAGGCCAGGCAGGGCGAGGCTAGTCGAGGCAAGGTGAGGCGATGTGAGGCAATTCCAGGCAAAGCAAGGCAAGGCAAGGGAAAGCAAGGCAAGGCAAGGCAAGTGAAGGAAAGGCATGGCAACGCAAGGGAAAGTAAGGCAAGGCAAGGGAAGGGAAAGCAAGGCAAGGCAAGTGAAGGAAAGGCGTGGCAACGCAAGGGAAAGCAAGGCAAGGCAAGGGAAGGGAAAGCAAGGCAAGGCAATGGAAGGAAAGAAATGGCGAGGCGAGGCAACGCAAGGCAAAGTCAGCCAAGGAAAAGCAAGGCAAGGCCATTTAAGGCCAGGCAAGGCGAGGTGAGATGAGGCAAGGCAAGGCAAGGCAAGGCAAGGCGAGGCAAGAAAAAGCAAGGGAAGGAAAGGCATGGCTAGGCTAGGAGAGGCAAGGCAATGTGAAGGCAAGGCAAGGCAAGGCATGGCAATGGAAGGAAAGTCCTGGTGAAGCCAGGCGAGGCGAGGTGAGGCAAGGCAAGGGAAGGCAAGGCATGGCATGGCAAGGGAAGGAAAGTCATTGCAAGACATGGCAAGGCAAGGGAAGGCAAGGCAAGGGAAGGCGAGGCAAGGCAAGGGAATCAAAGGCACAGCAAAGCATGGCAAGGCAAGGGAAGGCAAGGCAAGGGAAGGCCAGGCAAGGCAAAACAAGGCAAGGTAAGGCAAGGCAAAGCAAGACAAGGAATGGCAAGGGAAGGAAAATCATATCAAGGCATGGCAAGACAAGGGAAGGGAAGGCAAGGGAAGTCAATTCAAGGGAAGGCAAGGGAAGGCAAGAAAAGTCAAGGCAAGGCAAGGCATGGCAAGGGAAGGAAAGGCATGGTGAGGAGACGCAAGGCAAGGCAAGGTGAGGGAAGACAAGGCAAGGCAAGGCAAGGCATGGCAAGGGAAAGAAAGGCATGGCAAGGCAGGGCAAGGCAGGGCCAGGCAGGGGAATGCAAGGAAAGGCAAGGCAAGGTGAGGCAGGGCAAGGAAAGGCAAGGCCATTCCAGGCTGGGCAAGTCAATGAGAGGCGATGCAAGGCGATGCGAGGCAAGGCAAGGGAAGGCAAGAAAATGCAAGGCAAGGACAGGCAAGGCAAGGCAAGGACAGGCAAGGCCAGACCAGGACAGGCAACGCCAGGCCAGGCATGGCAAGGCAAGGCAAGGCAAGGCCAGGCAAGGTAAGGCAAAGAAAGGGCAGGCAAGGCAAAGCAAGGCAAGACAAGGCAAGGCAAGGCAAGGCAATGCAAGGCAAAGCAAGGCAAGGCAAGGCAAAGCAAGGCAAGGCAAGCCAATGCAAGGCAAAGCAAGGCAAGGCAAGGCAAGGCAAGGCAAGGCTATGCAAGGCAGGGCAAGGCAAGGCAATGCAAGGCAGGGCAAGGCAAAGCAATGCAAGGCAGGGCAAGGCAAGGCAAGGCCAGGCAAGGCAAGGCCAGGCCAGCCCAGGAAGGGCAAGGCAAGTCAAGGCAAGCCCTGCAAGGCCAGGACAGGCCACGTCAAGCAGGGGAAAGGCCAGGCTAGGCCAGGACAGTCAAGCAATGGAAGGTACGGAAAGGCAATTCAGTGCAAGACAAGGCAATGCAAGGCAAGGAGAGACAAGGCAAGGCCAGGCAAGGCCAGGCAAGGCCAGGCTACGCCAGTCCAGGCCAGGCCAGGCAAGGAAATGCAAGGCAAGGCAAGGCAAGGCAAGGCAAGGCAATGCCAGGCAATGCCAGGCAAGGCAAGGCGATTCCAGGCAATGCAAGGCAAGGACAGGCAAGGCAAGGCAATTCCAGGCAAGGCAAGGCAAGGCAAGGCAATGCCAGGCAATGCCAGGCAAGGCAAGGCGATTCCAGGCAATGCAAGGCAAGGACAGGCAAGGCAAGGCAATTCCAGGCAAGGCAAGGCAAGGCAAGGCAAGGACAGGCAAGGCAAGACAAGGCCAGGCAACGAAATGCCAGGCAAGGCCAAGCCAGGCAAGGCCAGGCAAGTCCAGGCAAGGCATTACAAGGCAAGGCAATGGAAGGACGGCACGTCAAGGCAAGGGCAGGCCAGGCCAAGTCAGGCAAGGCTAGGCAAGGCAAGTGTCGTGGTTTAAAACTAGTCAGGCAGCTCGTTCACTCACTCCCCCCCTTCCTGCCCTCCCCCTACTTCCAGAGGGAAGGAGAGGAGAATCGAAAAGAATGCAAGTCCCACTGGTTGCGATAAGAACAGTTTACTAACTCAGGAATAACACAAATCACTACTGCTACCACCAATAATAATAATGATAAAGGAAGTAACGAGGGAAGAGAATACAACACCTCAGCACCGACCGACTGATAACTCGCCCCGCAGCCTGACCAAGCACCGACCAATACCTCCTCTAACCTGGAGTCCTAGCCCTTCCAGGTAACTCTCAGTTACATCCTGGGAATGACGTGTGGTGGTATGGAACACCTCTTTGGTCAGTTTGGGTCAGGTGTCCTGTCTCTGCTTCCTCCCGGCTTCCCCTCCTCCCTCGCAGAGCATGAGGCTCACAAAGTTTTTGGTCAGAGTAAACATGACTTTGCAAAAACTAAAAACATTGGTGTTATCAGCTCTGTTCCCAGGCCGAAAGTCAAAACACAACGCTGAACCAGCTACTAAGAAGGAGAAATATGACTGCTACTGCTAAACCAGTATCCAGCCGTTATTGCATACCATTCACGTCATGCTCACATCCTACATTTTCAATGTGCCATTGCTCTTACATATATACATTCATGTATACACACAGACAGTGAGAAAGAGATCATTTCTTAGCGCATGGACCAATCCCTATAGAGCTGCTGAGTCCGTTCTGTCCATGATATCAGGTTTCACC
Organism: Pezoporus flaviventris; assembly: GCF_033815535.1. Taxonomy (NCBI): domain Eukaryota; kingdom Metazoa; phylum Chordata; class Aves; order Psittaciformes; family Psittacidae; genus Pezoporus; species Pezoporus flaviventris. Next base: position 372,776 of record NW_026892697.1, read on the forward strand.
TCTTATAACAGTCTTTCAGAACAGGAGAGGCTGTGTGCAGTGTTCACACACATGAATCACCTGGGCAATAGCGTCCACTGCTAAGTCCACCCCTCCATCATGAGTCCATCTCTATGTTGCATCTCTGCCCTGATGGCCTGAAGTGCCATGGGCCCACCAGGCTCAAAATAATTCACTGTCCCCTTCAGCAATTTCTGCAGCTTGTTGCTGGTGCCTCCATGCAGCTGCCTTCCATCTCGGATGCTTCCAAAGCACTGGAGGGGCCCAGTGGACTAGATACTTGCCCATACTGTCCCACACACCCTGCCACTCATGACTGTACAGCCTTGGGGAAAATCTCTCGGTGCTCCTATTTCGTCGTCTAACCCTAGACAAGAACCAAACCCGACTCTGCTTAACTTTTGAGATCAGACAAAATGGTGGTGGGTAAAACACAGTCTGTGTGTGTGCCAACATGCTGATCCCCACCACAATCAGCAGGCAGGTCCCAAGGGTACCCAAAGGCCATTCAAAACCTTCAGACCTCTCAAACGATGCTGCTGTACTTGTCACTGGGACTGGGGTAGCTGCTGTGCTTGCCGGCACTCCCACCACCAGCTTCCCTTTTCCTGAGTCCAGCTCTTCCTCCTCTGCCTTGCTGGGAAATGTTGCATGGTCTCCCGCATCCTCCTGGGGCTTGGCTGGCAGCTTCCAGGGAATGCTCTCGGCCGTCGTGGGGCTGGGCTCGGTCATGGGTCTCGGCTCCTCCAACGTCTTCTCCCGCTGCTCTGCAGCCACGTCCTTCTGCCCCTCGACAGCCCTGACATCCCCCACCAGCAGCTGCTGCCTGCTGACCTCCAGCCCCACTCCCGCCGCTGCTTGGTCCCCGGGGCCGCTCTCCCGGGCCAGTTGGGCACCTGCCGGCTAACTGGGCCACTCCCCCTCGGCTCCCCGCAGCTTCTCACAGATGGAGGTGAGGACGAGGGCCAGGACGGAGAAGAGCAGTGTACAGGTACAGGTACAAGTCCACGGCCACGTCCGTCCCGCCCTGCTGCTGGAGCCCACCTATATTACAAGTCATTGCCATAAAGCACAGTGAGACAAGAACCTTAGCCCAAACTTCACACTTGATAAACACTGAGACAGCAAATACCGGCTCTAAGTAAGTTACAACATTCTGAAAATTTGAGATGAAGAGGAACAATTCTGAGAGCCAATAAATCGGCATTGTGATGAGTGACTAGTAACCTGGTCAGACCTGTCGTTATCTCAAATCCTTGTGCTCCACCTTAGGTGCCAAAAAGAACTGTTGTGGTTTAAAACCAGTCAGGCAGCTCCTTCACTCACTCCCCTCTTTCTTTCCCGCCCCCTACTCCCAGAGGAAGGGAGAGGAGAATCGAAAAGAATGAAACTCCCACAGGTTGAGATAAGAACAGTTTAGTAACTAAGGTCTAACACACATCACTACTGCTACCACCAATAATAATAATGATAAAGGAAATAACAAGGGAAGAGAATACAGCATCTCACCACCAGCCAACAGATAACTCACCCTCCCCTCCCAGCCCAACCAAGCACTGGCCCATACCTAGTCCAAACCGGCAGTCCTCTAGCCCTTCCGGGTAACTCCCTGTTACATCCTGGGCATGACGTGATGTGGCTTGGAATACTTCTTTGGCCACTTTGGGTCAGGTGTCCTGGCTCAGATTCCTCCCGGATTGCCCTCCTCCCTGGCAGAGCATGTGGCTCAGAAAATCCTTCGTCAGACCAAAACATTCGAGCAGAAACTAAAAACATTGGTGTTATCAGCTCTGTTCCCAGGCCGAAAGTCAAAACCACCGCGCTGCACCAGCTTCTAAGAAGGAGAAAAATGACTGCTACTGCTAAACCCAGGACACTCGCCAATGATCTTTCTAAGAGTCCCCTAAGACCCCTCTATGGCCCCTCAAGGAGTCCTCTATGACTCCTCTAAGACTCCTCAACGACGCCCCTATGACTCCTCTATGATGCGCCTATGACACCTCTATAATTCCTCGATGACTCCACTATGACTCTAAGACACCTCTATGACTGTAAGTCTCTTCTATGTCTGTCCTGGGTTCAGCGGTAGCAGTCATGTTTGTTTTTTTCCTTTGTGTTAGCTGGTGCAGTGCTGTGTTTTGACTTCCAGCCTGAGAACAGTGTTGGTGAAGCCGATGTTTTCGGTTGTTGCTAAGTGATGTTTACCCTGACCAAGGACTTTGTGAGGCTCATGCTCTGCCAGGGAGGAGGGGAAGCCGGGAGGAAGCAGAGACCGGGGGCGCCTGACCCGGGCTAGCCAGGGAGGTATTCCATACCACAGCACGTCATGGCCGGGGTGGGGGGTGTCTGGGAGTTACCCGGAAGGACAGGGGCTTCCGGTGGAACTCGCTTTCTTGGCCGGTGGTATCGTATTCTCTTCCCTTGTTATTTTCCCTTATCATTGTTGTCGTTGATAGTAGAGGTGGTGATTTGTGTTGTACATTGGTTGCTGGACTGTTCTTGTCTCAACCCGTGGGAGTTGCACTTTTTTTCGATCCTCCTCCCTGTTCCTCCGGGAGTGGGGAAGGGGAGAACCCCGGTGTGGGTGGGGGGGGGAGACAGACACGGACCTCGATTGTTGTCAGCTCGGCACCACTCACTGGGAGTGAGTGAACAAGTTACCTGACTGGGTTTAAACCACGACAGTTCTTTTTGGCGCCCAACATGGGGTACGAGGGGTTGAGATAAGAACAGATCTGACTGGATTGATAGTCACTCGTCACAGTGCTGATTTATTGGCTCTCAAGGTTGTTCCTCTTGATCTCACAGTTTCAGTATATCGTATCTTACGTCCATCTGGTATTTGCTGTATTAGTGTTTTTCAAGTGTGGGGCTTGGGCTAAGGTTTTTGTCCCATTGTACTTATGGTAATGACTTGTAATACAATAGAATCATTGATCATGAAACTGATCTGGCTTATGTTCCCAGTGTGGTCACCACCTTTATACTTTGGGAGGTATATGATGGAGGTGCTTAGCAATTACACATCTTTTTTCTCCTTCTCAGGTGCTCAACCTGTGAAGGAGACATCCTTTTACCCTCCCAGTCGTCCCCTCAGACCATTTACATTTGAGAGTTTTGAATTTTTTGAATGGCCTTTTAATGCTGTTGAGACTTGTTTGCTGATGGTGATGGGAATCACCATGCTAACACGCATACAGAGTGTGTTTTGCCCACTACTGATTTCAAGAGTTAAGCAGATTCAGGTTTGGGTCTTGTCTGGGGTCAAACGACGATGTAGGAGGACCGAGAGATTTTCCCTGAGGCTGGACAGCCATGAGTGGCAGGGTGTGTGGGATAGTATGGGCAAGTATCTAGGTCAGTGGGCCCCTCCAGTACTTTGGAATTTCACTACCGAACAACTGCAAAATCCAGAAGAATTAGTAAAACACTTAAATGAGGTGTGTGGTCATTCTGGCCATACCAGAGATGGACAAATCACGGCAACGTGCTGGGCCTTGGCCTATGCTTACAGGGCCTTGTTCAACACTATCCAGCACCTTCAAAAGGAAAAGAATGTCGGCGGATTTGAGGGCAAAGCGACAGTCGCTACTCAAACTTTGGCTGCAATGGACTGCGCAGCTACCCCAGTGGCAAGTACAGCAGCTGCTCAAACTTCAACTGCAACAGACAGCGCGGTTACCCCAGCTCCAAGCACAGTAGCTACACCACCCCCAGCAACAAGTACAGTCGCTACTCAAACCACAGTGATAATCACTGCAGCCAAACCAGAGGACCAATTCGTACCAATATCGGTTGCCCCTGTACGCAAGAGAACAAGCAAAAAGGAGGCAAAAAGGGTGAAGCGAGATGAAGAAACACGGAATTCACCACCCGGTCCAGAATCTGATCAGGAGTCGTCATCATCTCATGACGAAGAAGAAGAAGAAGAGGTAACTTCTCGACCTCGGACCTCAACCGAGCTGCAGAATATGCAAAAAGATTTTACCCGTCAACCAGGGGAGCACATCATCACCTGGTTACTCCGATGCTGGGACAATGGGGCCGATGGTCACGAACTAGAAGGTACAGAAGCCAAGCAGCTGGGATCACTTGCTAGAGAAGGGGGAATTGACAAAGCAATTGCAAGAGAGAAAAAGTCCCTCAGCCTTTGGAGGCGGCTCTTGGCAGCTGTGAAAGAAAGGTTTTTGTACAAGGACGATGTTACGAGTCGTTCGGCCAAGTGGACTACTATAGACAAAGGCATCCAGTCTCTGAGGGAATCGGCCATCGTAGAGATGATCTATCACATCAAGCCGAATAACGGGGATACACCTATAGATCCAGATGAAGTTGAATGTACACGACCCATGTGGCGAAAACTTACACGGAATGCACCGTCATCATATGCCCATTCATTGGCAACAGTGACCTGGAATGACATAGTACCACTAACAGTGGATGAAATGGTTCATAAACTCTGAGAGTTCGAAGACAATCTCACCCCTTCCATCATCTCAGCTGTGAAAAAACTGTCCCAGGACCTCGAACAATTGAGGGACGATCTATCTGATTTATCCATCTCCTCACGTGTAGCAACACACGTCTCAGCTATTAACAAAAGGCGTCCTATTGTTCAAGAGAGGAGATACAGGAGGTATACGCCACGGGGTACCCTATGGTTTTACCTGCTGGATCACGGAGAAGACATGACAAAGTGGGATGGAAAACCTACTTCAGCTTTGGAGGAACGGGTGAGTGAACTGAAGAGGGGAGCAAGGGCCAAGACTGATCGTCCCATGAGATCTACGGCTTCAGTCTCTGGTGAGCAGTTTCCCAGATGGAATGGAAGAGCTGATTTTACTCCAGCTCTTGTGATAACGAAGAATAATCCCTTTCACCACGACTTAAGTGTCCAACACTGTGACGACCATTAGAGGGGCCCTGCCTCCAGCCAGGTGGAGGTAGGGGACAATTGGATTTACTGGACTGTGTGGATCAGATGGCCTGGCACATCAGTCCCACACAAGTATAAGGCTCTAGTAGATACCGGTGCACAGTGTACCCTGATGCCATCAAGCTGTCAAGGGGTGGAATCCATCTATATTTCTGGAGTCACAGGAGGATCCCAAGAGTTGACTGTGCTGGAGGCTGAAATCAGCCTGACTGGGAGGGAGTGGCAAAAGCACCCTATTGTGACTGGTCCAGAGGCTCCATGCATCCTCGGCATAGACTACCTCAAGAGAGGGTACTTCAAAGACCCAAAAGGGTACCGGTGGGCTTTTGGTATTGCTGCGTTGGAGACTGAGGAAATTGAGCAGCTGTCCACCTTGCCTGGTCTCTCAGAAGATCCCTCTGCTGTGGGGTTGCTGAAAGTTGAAGAGCAACAAGTGCCAATTGCGACCACAACAGTGCACTGGCGGCAATATCGCACCAACCGAGACTCCCTGATTCCCATCCATCAGCTGATCCGTAGACTGGAGAGTCAGGGGGTGATCAGCAGGACCCGCTCACCCTTTAATAGCCCCATATGACCAGTGCGAAAGTCTAATGGAGAATGGAGACTAACAGTAGACTATCGTGGCCTGAATGAAGTCACACCACCATTGAGTGCTGCCGTACCGGACATGCTAGAACTTCAGTATGAACTCGAGTCAAAGGCAGCCAAGTGGTATGCCACAATTGATATTGCCAATGCATTTTTCTCCATTCCTTTGGCAGCAGAGTGGAGGCCACAGTTTGCTTTTACTTGGAGGGGTGTCCAGTTCACTTGGAACCGACTGCCCCAGGGGTGGAAATACAGCCCTACCATTTGCCACGGACTGATCCAGACTGCACTGGAACAGGGGCAAGCTCCAGAACACCTGCAATACATTGATGACATTATTGTGTGGGGTGATACAGCGGAAGAAGTCTTTGAGAAAGGGAGGAAAATAATCCAAATCCTGCTGAAAGCTGGTTTTGCCATAAAACGGAGTAAGGTCAAGGGACCTGCACAGGAGATTCAATTTTGGGGAATAAAATGGCAAGATGGACGTAGACAGATCCCCACAGATGTGATCAACAAGATAACAGCAATGTCTGCACCAACTAATAAGGAAGAAACGCAAGCCTTCTTGGGTGCAGTGGGGTTCTGGAGAACGCACATCCCAAATTACAGTTTGATTGTAAGCCCTCTCTATCACGTGACCCGAAAGAAGAATGATTTTAAATGGGGCCCTGAGCAGCAACAAGCCTTTGAGCAAATTAAACGCGAGATAGTTCATGCAGTGGCCCTTGGACCAGTCCGGACCGGACCAGATGTAAAAAATGTGCCGTACACTGCAGCTGGGGAGAGCGGTCCTACCTGGAGCCTCTGGCAGAAAGCTCCAGGGGAGACTCGAGGTCGACCCCTCGGCTTTTGGAGTCGGGGATACAAAGGATCTGAGGCCAGCTATACCCCAACTGAGAAAGAGATACTGGCAGCCTATGAAGGGGTTCGAGCTGCTTCGGAAGTGATTGGCACTGAAGCACAGCTCCTCCTGGCACCCCGGTTGCCCGTGCTGGGCTGGATGTTCAAAGGCAGGGTCTCCTCTACACATCATGCAACTGATGCTACATGGAGTAAATGGGCTGCACTAATTACACAACGAACTCGAATAGGAAATCCCAGTCGTCCAGGCATTCTAGAAGTCATCATGCACTGGCCAGAGGGCAAAGATTTTGGAATGTCACCAAAGGAGGAGGTGGTGCGCGCTGAAGAGGCCCCACCATATAATAAACTGTCAGAAAGTGAAAAGCAGTATGCCTTGTTTACTGGTGGCTCTTGCCATATTGTGGGCAAGCATCGGAGATGGAAGGCAGCTGTATGGAGTCCTGGACGACAAGTTGCAGAAACTGCTGATGGAGAGGGTGAATCGAGTCAGTTTGCCGAGGTGAAAGCCATCCAGCTGGCCCTGGACATTGCTGAACAAGAAAAGTGGCCAGTACTTTATCTCTATACTGACTCATGGACCGTGGCAAATGCCTTGTGGGGGTGGTTGAAGCAATGGAAGCAGAGCAACTGGCAACGCAGAGGTAAACCCATCTGGGCTGCTGCACTGTGGAAAGATATTGCTGCCTGGGTGCAGATCCTGGTGGTGAAGGTACGTCATGTGGATGCCCATGTACCCAAGAGTCGGGCCACTGAGGAAAACCAGAACAACCAACAAGTGGATAAAGCGGCTAAGATTGAAGTGGCTCAGATGGACTTAGATTGGCAACATAAAGGTGAATTATTTTTGGCCCGATGGGCCCATGACACTTCAGGCCATCAGGGCAGAGATGCAACATGTAGATGGGCCCATGATCGAGGGGTGGACTTAACAATGGACACTATTGCCCAGGTTATTCATGAGTGTGAAACACGTGCTGCAATTAAACAAGCCAAGCAGTTAAAGCCTCTTTGGTATGGAGGATGATGGTTGAAGTATAAATATGGGGAGGCCTGGCAGATTGACTATATCACACTGCCGACAACCCGCCAAGGCAAGCGCCATGTGCTTACCATGGTGGAAGCAACCACCGGGTGGCTGGAAACATACACTGTGTCCCATGCCACTGCCCGGAACACTATCCTGGGCCTTGAGAAACAGATTTTGTGGTGACACGGCACCCCAGAGAGAATTGAGTCAGACAATGGGACTCATTTCCGGAATAACCTTATAGATATTTGGGCCAAAGAGCATGGCATTGAGTGGGTATATCACATCCCCTACCACGCACCAGCTTTTGGGAAAATCGAACTGTACAATGGGCTGTTAAAAACTACACTGAGAGCAATGGGTGGGGGAACTTTCAAGCATTGGGATACACATTTACCAAAGGCCACCTGGTTGGTCAACACCAGAGGATCTGCCAACAGGGCTTGCCCAGCCCAGTCAGAACTTTTACATATTGTAGAGGGGGACAAAGTTCCCGTGGTGCATATGAAGAATTTGCTGGGGAAGACAGTCTGGGTTATTCCTGCTTCAGGTAAAGGCAAACCCACTCGTGGGATTGCTTTTGCTCAGGGACCTGGAAATACTTGATGGGTAATGCGGGAAGATGGGGAAGTCCGATGTATACCTCAAGGGGATTTGATTTTAGGGGAAAAGAGCCAGTGAACTCAATTGTATGCTGTTGCCTGCTGTGTAATACTTTTATAGCCCATCAACTAGATATCTCCAGGTCACCAGCGACTAGCCCTGACTTCCCTCCAACCATCATCCCAACAGAGAATAAACTTTGATAGAACCGGATGAGTTCCACAGTAAAGGAACGACCAGCATCAGCAGGCAATGATCCAATACTGCACACAGCCTTTCCTGCCCTGAAAGATTGTTACAAGAGATGGAACCTGACATCATGGATCAAATGGACTCGGCAGCATTATAGGGATTGGTCCATGCACTAAGAAAATGATCCCTTTCTCTTGCTCTGTGTGTATATGGATGTGTATATATATGTGGGATTTGAGCATGACGTGAATGGTATGGAGTAAGGGGTGGATAACGTCCTGGATTCAGCAGTAGCAGTCATGTTTCTCCTTTGTGTTAGCTGGTGTAGTGCTGTGTTTGACTTCCAGCCTGGGAACAGTGCTGTTAATACCGATGTTTTCGGTTGTTGCTAAGTGATGTTTACCCTGACCAAGGACTTTGTGAGGCTCATGCTCTACCAGGGAGGAGGGGAAGCTGTGAGGAAGCAGAGACAGGGCGCCTGACCCAGGCTAGCCAAGGAGGTATTCCATACCACAGCACGTCATGCCTGGGGTGGGGGGTAACTGGGAGTTACCCGGAAGGACACGGGCTTCCGGGTGGGACTCGTTTCTTGGCCAGTGGTGTTGTATTCTCTTCCCTTGTTATTTTCTCTTATCATAGTTGTCGTTGGTAGTAGTGGGGGTGATTTGTGTTGTACATTGGTTGCTGGACTGTTCTTGTCTCAACCCGTGGGAGTTGCACTCATTCGATCCTCCTCCCCATCCCTCAGAAGAGCGCTGAAGGGGAGAGCCCGGTGGGGGGGGGGGCCTCGATTGCTCTTAGCCCGGCACCACTCACTGGGAGTGAGCGAACAAGCTCTCTGGCTAGGGTTTAAACCACATTATCTGCACATGTCATGAAGACAGGGATGTGTCTTTAAGGGGAGAGTAGGACCAAGCTTGTATGGGCACAGAAAGCCCTCCAGCAGGCCCGAGATCCAGGCTTTCACAATACAAGCACTCACAGCTATTTCCATCACAAGTGATGCTGCTCACTTTGCCAAAGCAAGAAGTGGTCCTTGGGGAACAACCACCCTTCCAGGAGTCATCAGCTTTAACAAGACCTTCTGGGGTTTACCAAGGAAGTTTCCTCATCACCACAAAAGCTTCTCAGAACACTTGGATGCGACTTCCCTCACTCTTCATAACAAGCCATCAGAGATTAATTAGCTGGGGATAACAAGAAAGAAACTTTCTTCTTTGTTAACGACAAAGTTCACTTCTACAGCTGCCTTGCTTGACAGAGATGGCTCATGTCCAAAGCCAGTGAGCAGTCCCAAAGAGCAGCTTCTACACGTTGGGGAAGCCCAAAAGGAGAAACGTGGTCACACTCATGTGGTTTCCTCCAGCCACTCTCTTGGCAGCAGGAGACAAAGAAACATGGGAAGAGGTTGAATCACTTCTCCCAGCTCATAGGAACACACAGTGCATGAGGTTAATGCAGGATTTGGGGTTTCCTTTAGGAGTGCACCCAATTCCTGGGAGAGAAAACCATGATGGTTGAAGGTCCTAAATAATATACTGAAAAATAATACCTTGATAAAAGAATAGTCAATAGTTCCTATATGGAAACAAATAACCTTAAAGCTTAAATCCTAAAGCTGTGGCTGCTCTGTTATGGAAAGAATTGGTCCTGCAAAACATAAGCATCTTCCCATAAGCATCCAAACTCTTTTTAACAAGGAGGCTTGTTTCGGATGATTTCTTTGCTGTCTGTGGGAGTTGTTCTTATTTAAGGACAAGTAAATACAATAATATCATGCCTTAATCTGCCACAAGAATTAGTGTTGCATTAAATAGATAAGAAATCAAATTGGAGTGATTTTCTGACTCTGTAGTGATGTTTGAGTCGATTAAAGTGAGACCAGAATCCCTGAATGCAATTCCATGTACTTGTAGCTTCAAGGGAAAAACCATCCCCTTCTCATCTGAATTATTCTTGCATATATTTCTTCCTCTGTTCTTCCTTCTATTTAAAGAACATGTGTGTATATATAGATGTACGCAAGATGACTGCTGTTCATGTTAACCTGAAATATGCAGGCCTTAAAAAGATGGGGAGATGACCCTCAAATAAATATGTTGCCTGTTGAGAAATGAGCATTCCTCCTCCTTCCCCTACCACTTCACTCTTTCCATCAGCCCCTTTTCAAGCAAGATGACCATTTCTTCAGCACAATTCATCTTCTCCCTCCACCCTTCCCAAAGTAGCTTTTACTTCCCCATTCCCCAGCCTGTGCTCAGATGTTCATTGCACAAAGTCCCTTGACTCACCACCAGTACTCTTCTCATGTTGCTGGTGGGTGCCTTTGCTGCAAGGACACATTGATGGCTCATTTCAACTCAGTGGACACCACAAGAGCCTTGTCCCTCTCTGATAAGGTGCCCCCCAGCCTGTCTTAGTGCTTAGAGCAAGTCCTCCTCATAGGCAGGACTCAGCATTTTCTCTTTTTGAAGTCTGTCTGATTCCACCTGCCCATTTTGGACCCAAAACTGGCCTTTGAAACAACATTTTGCATTATATGCCGCCAAATTTAAATAACCTCAGGGTGGCTTTTTACTGCTTGCAAAAGGAGGAAACGAAACCAAGACTGGGACTTGTTCCTTGTAGAAAAAAGCAGCTGACAGCAGACAGGGCTTTAACACCTTTAAATGGGTTCAGAAGATCCAGCTGAAGTTGTCTACACCCACCTCAGGCAGGAGGATGAAGATAGTTGCTGTTTCCCATTGCTAATGGCTCACACACTCAATGGCCATCTCCTCATCCTCATTCTCCTCCTTCCCCTTGTGTAGTACTTACATAAGTAAGTTGCAGATACATAAAGAGTAGACATCTCAAACACACACCTTGCATCTAACACCACTGAAACCAGCCATTCTCAATACCACAGCTTGTCTAAACAAGGGCAAAACATCACCCATCCCACATCAAATACCCACATCTTATCACACACAGAAGCATGCTTTTCTCTGTGGTCTCTGCTTTACACACACATGCTGACACTGCAGGTGGCTAAATATTGATGACTTACATTAAAAGCCAAACATGAGAGTCTCTCCTTATCTATTTATGAGCCGAAGTCCAATTACACCAGATGAGACTCAGGCCAATGCAATCAGCAGAGCTCATTCAGATCTCTTCAGCTGGAGCAATGCTGGTGTCTGCCTTGCAGTGAGAGGCATGAACCCCACCAAATCTCCCTCAGCAATAAAGGGAGTTGATGGACACAGTAAACACATAGAGTTGACATGGTGCATTCAAACGTAAGGAGATAAGTGCTTGCCCAAGGATATAGGAGATGATTCCTAAATCCAATCACTAAGTACCCAAAGAAAAGGATGTAGCTCCTACCCAGCATTTGCTCAGCTGCCTTTAAACCAGATTTAACCACAATGAAAGCAGCTCCACCTGAGAGTGGGGAGCTAAAGCCATTAGGAGCTCATCATCAGGAATGCCAGAAACCAGGCACCTCATTGCCTGCTCATCATGACCCAGCAGGAAGATGCATTGCAATGCTGGCTGCTGCTTCTGCTTCCTAGAACCTCATGTGGTGTTTCTTCTGCTCTCCTGGTCAGATGATTACCCCATTGAAGGCAGTGGCAGCCCTTAGACACAGCAAACTACTGATTTGCTTAAACAAACACAACAAGGAGCAAAAAGCCTTTGGGTTTGAGAGCACCAGCTCCAATGTGAAGCCACAATGAGCAGAGCAATAGGGTTGTAGCCACAGACTTGTGTTTTAAGACACTAAGAGCTCATGTTCGTGTTTAAACACTTGGTGATGGTGAAGGAGAGAGCAGCTGGACATAAAGTCATTGAACATTGTTGTAGAAGGCACCACAGAGACCTTAATGTGGCTGCCACGTATCTGGTCTGAAGGCTGCTGGACAGCACCACAGCTCCTGTGCTCTGTTGTGATCAGGCTGCCATGGAGACCATGGCTTCTGCTGACGGCGAGGAGAAGCAAGACGCGACAACCCAATATGAGTGATAAGCAAGCTTCTATTTTATTCGTGTCGCACATCGCTTATATCCTCATAGTGTTAATTATGCCTACTAGTCACAACAGCATTGGTTAGTTCTAAACGGTTTCATTTACATTCTCCTCCCACATCCGGTTTCTGTTTTCAAGGATCTTCCTCATTACATCAGCTGCAATTCAGTTCTCGGTACTTTCCCCAGAGCTCAAGGACAGTGTGTCCTTCAGCTTAAGTCACGTACATGTGAGGCCTACACTTTGCTTTGCTCGCACAAGGCCTCCAAGGATTCATGGCCTTGCTCTCGGAACCATTCTGCAACAGCTTCTATTGCTGCCAACAGGGGAATGGAAAGTAAAGGTGTGGTGCAGTGGATGGGGATTCCTTGATAGTTTCTGCCCTTTGGTGTGGATTCATCACTATCACTTCTTAAAACGCTTTCAAAACGCATTCGGTCATAACAGAGGTCACACAAGTACCTTATTTCACTTAAATTCTTTGCTGTCTAAAATGAAATGAGGTCAATGGTGCTGGAAATCATTTTGTCCATCAAAACCTAATAATACTGACTGCATGGCATCACACTTATTTGCTATCATTTCTGTTTTTCTTGCTAAAGGTGTTTTTATCCTTTTCTTAAGGCCCTTAATGATTTAACAACACCGTTATGAAATGAAGTTTGATCCAGTGGAACGGTAGAATTCACAGTTTATTCTCATTTGCCAAGCAAAAGGGAGAGCAAAAAAGAAAAGATCTTTAAGTTCATGCACTCCAAGTGCTCCCTTGCCCTGTCGAGGCCACCCCTAACCCATGGCACTGAGGGGTTTGTGAGCACTTGCAGGGCCGGTGCCTGCAGCCCTGCCCTGGGCAGCCTGTTCCAATGCCTGAGCACCCTCTGGGGCAGGAATTGTTCCTCAGCTCCATCTAAACCTGCCCTGGTGCAGCCTGAGGCCATTTCCTGTTGTCCCATCCCTTGTTCCCTGGGAGCAGAGCCTAGCCCCCTCCTGGCTCCATCCTCCTTTCAGGCAGGTGTAGGCAGCGATCAGGTCCCCCCTTTTCCTGAGATGAAGAGGAGAGCATGCTTGTAGTTGTCTACCTGTGTCTTCGTTAGGTGAAATAAAGTACAAATTAACTAATTAGGTGAAATTCACTACTAAATATAATTACCAAAATTCAGAGAGTGAAATTATTTGTATTCTCAATCATATCAATCAGTGCATTCTGTGTGCAGAAGACCCCCAACATGTTGTCCATACTTAACCAATACCTGAGCATCTACCCCACATCTCCATTCTGTCTGGCCTTAAGCTTGCACCATTCAAGATCATCTTATTTTTGTGAGCCTCCTCAAAGCCTCCTTCACCTCATTATTCCTCAGGCTGTAGATCAAGGAGTTCAGCATGGGAGTCACCACGGTGTAGAGCACCACAGCCCATTTATCTGCTGCCCTTGAGCTGTCTGAGCTGGGGAATAAATACATAAAAAAGCATGCCCCATAGAAGATGCTGACAGTGGTGAGGTGGGAGGTGCAGGTGGAGAAGGCTTTGCGCTTAACCTCGGCTGAATTGATGCTCAGGATGGTGGGGATGATGGCCACCTAGGAGAGCAGGATAACCAGGATTCTGGACACACCAAAGAGAGATGCTGCAGTGGTCAGGATGATGTGGCTGAGGGTGGTGTCAGAGGTGGAGAGCGAGATGAGAGGGGAAATGTCACAGAAGAAGAGGTTGATGACGCTGGAGCTGCAGAAGGACAGGGTGGACATGCTGATGGTCTGTCCCACACCATTGGTCAGCCCCACGAGGTACGAGGCAGTCACCAGCTGGAAACAGCACTTTGGGGACATGACAAGGGGGTACAGCAGGGGATGGCAAATGGCCACGTAACGGTCATAGGCCATTGCAGCCAGCAGGAAGCATTCAGTTATCCCAAAAAAAATCAAAGAGGAAGACCTGAGCCACACACCCAGCATAAGCAATGCTCTTCTTCTCTGACATCAAGTCAACCAACATCTTGGGGGTGATGACAGTGGAAGAACAGAGGTCTACAAAGGCCAGGCTCCCCAGGAAATGATACATGGGGGAGTGGAGGTGGGGGCTGGCCCTGATTAAGATGATGATGCCCAGGTTGCCCACAATGGTGACAACGTAGGTGAGCAGGAAGAGCAGGAACAAGTAGACCTGAGACACCGAGTCCTCTGTGAACCCCACCAGGCTGAACTCAGTTGCTTGGGTGCAATTGCTTTGTGCCATGGGCTGGATGGTGCTTTGTGTGTGAGCTCCTGGCTGGGGCTTTCTTCTCCAAGAGGCAGGGATGTCCCAGGTGGAAAAGCCTCTGTGTGGTGGGAGCTGCTCAGAGACAGTCCTGCAGGATGGAAAGGGAGAGTTCAGGCACAGCTCAATGAGGAACAGGTTGGTGAAAGTCCTGTGCCAGCACAGGTAGAACAAAGGGGTGCTCAAGCAGTTGAACACCATGGCACAACGTGGTGTGTGCTCCTCTGGCTCACCTTGAGATGTTGAGCAATGACCACTTTGGAAATCAGTGGGGAGGTTCCACTCACCCGAGTAGATTTACCTTAGTGCTGCACCTCATCGCCTTCGTTAGTGCTGAGCCTGGGGCTTGGAGACCATCCAGCTCAACCTGGAACATAGAGAAGTGTGGTGCTTTCACAGTGCAGAGTTGATCCTTCATCCTCTCATGGGCATTCGCCAACCACCCGCTTCTTCCCTCTCTGCTTTGGCTTCTTCCTAACTTGAATGAATTCCTGACCTATGGAAAGTGCACGTTGGACAGGGCAACCTGCTCTAGTGGAAGGTGTCCCTGGCCATCACAGGCGGTTGGAATTGAGTGAGATTTAAGATCTCTTTCAACACAAACCATACTATGATCCTATGCAACCTTACACAGTGGTTAATATCAGTTTCCCCTCCCTTCTGGCACACTCTGTCAGATCTAAAACCTTTTCATGGTTCTTTAACCTGTTCCTTGAGTCTCCAATAGAAGTGGGCAATCCCCAGAGCTCAGCAATCTCTTCTCAAACACGTTTTTGGGGAAAAAAGTCATCTTTTGGAGCTGCCTCATCTCAGCAATGGGGAGCACCCTAAATGTCCTGTACAGGAAAGCTTCTGGTGCTCATCCGGGAGTCCTTTGTGCTCAGAGGAGTGGAAGTCTCCTGAGGGTGCTCTCCACCAGGGTGATCTCCAAACCTGCCTTCTCGAAGCAGCATGTGGATCACACAGCACAAGCAGCTCCCTGGGAAGCCCAGAGCATCATCAAGAAGCCCAGGACCCTGCAGTAGGGCAGGACATGAAGACAGGAGCTGCTGCTTGTTGGCAAGAGGGAACCACAGGAGAATGATGGGCTGAAAGATGCTGCCCCTCACTTACATCTCAGCTCTGTCTCTGCTGCAATCCTGATGCTCTCGGAGATGGATGTGAAGATGAATGTGCCTGGAGCTGTGCAGGGAGCCTGGAAATGAACCAGCATCAGCAAACCCCCTTCCTGTTTCAAGTGATGTGGGGATGTGGGACTGTGAATCTCTTTGTGCCCCAGGAGGTGACAAAGCCCAAAGCAGGTCATTATCTCTTCTCTGTGTTGATTAGTTTGGAGAAGAAATGTACCCAGAGGAGATGACCTCAGCTTGAGCGAGCAACAGGGCTTTGGGCTCCCTTAGAGCAAACCACACAACAAGCCCCCCTTTCACATCCACTTTTGGAGCATTTCTGAGGCAGTTACAGCTTCAGAAGGGCCATGGTTGACATTATCATGGCAGGGAGATGAGAGGAACCTTGCCAGTGGGAGCTGGTACCAGGGTCCCTCAGCAATGCCAGGCACCATGTGCAGTGAACCAGGTTTCCACCCATCTTCAATTCCTTGTACTCAAACCATAGTTCACAAGTTTGGCTGCAAAGATCATGGTGACCTTGCTTACGGTGAGATAAATGCTGCCCACTACTTCTTGTCCAAGCAAACATCAATGCCCACGTCACCCAAGGCATTCAGGTTGGTCAGGAATAACTTGGCCTTGGTACCTCTATGCTGGCTGCTCATGGTCACCCTCCTGTTCTTCCTCTGCCTGGAAGGCAGCTTCCTGGGGAATTTGGTTCTTAATCTCACTGGGGACACAGGCAGCCCCAGTCCTTGTGCTCTTTGATGATGACATTCACATTCTTCCAGCCATCGTGCTGGAAGTATAAGAGACAAAGGAGAGAGCCTGAGGGAGCGGTGCCCAAAAGTGGAAGGAAGGAGATGGGGAGGAACAGTGAGGAGTGTGGTAAGGGATTTAAATGGGCAGCAACAGGGGAAAAGGACCCTTCTGAAGGGATTCTTTAGGGTTGCCCCTGTTGCTGTTGGCTCTGATGGATGCTCCCAAGCCCATCACAGAATCCCAGGCTGGTTTGTATTGGAAAGGAACTTAAAGCTCCTCCAGCTCCAACCCCTGCCATGAGCATGGACACCTTCCACTAGAGCAGCTTGCTCCAAGCCCCTGTGTCCAACCTGGCCTTGAACACTGCCAGGGATGGGGCAGCCACAGCTTCTCTGGGCACCCTGTGCCAGGGCCTCAGCACCCTCCCAGGGAAGAGCTTCTGCCTAAGAGCTCATCCCAATCTCTCCTCTGACAGGTTAAAACCTTCATGGTGGGGAATCTCCTTCTACAGCCAAACATGAAAGAAAAGTACACGTCACACCACCGGAGATCAGTCTGATCCCCAAGCAATGCACACTGCCACAATCTGGGCATCATTTGGGGTTCCAATTTCTTCCAGAGCCATGTCAAGTGTACGTCTGAAAAGACCAAGACACAGGGGGAAAAAAAACACTAAAGGCAATAAAAGAGTGCAGATAAATCAGATTGTTTGTGGTCTTGTTGCACAAACCAGTTGTAGGAAGAAAGCAAAACTTAGAAATGGCTCCAAACAGAGACTGGAAGCCTGAGGAAGAGGCTGGGGAAACCAAAGTCCTTGGTGTCAGTGAAGCTCTGGCATCCTCTCTCACAAAACCAGCAGATAAACATCGTGCCAAAGCTACTTCAAAACCGAAGTGTTGTCAATCTAATGAAGAATAAAAGTCTAATGTCATACTTGGTAAAGGAGAAGGCACTAAGGAAAAGATAATAACACTTGAATGTAAGGTGTCATGAGGTGTTCAAGAGAAGGGCCACAAGGATGATCAGGGTACTGGAGCACCTCCCGTATGAAGATAGGCTGAGAAAGTTGGGGCTGTTCAGCCTGGAGAAGAGAAGGCTGCGTGGAGACCTCAGAGCAGCTTTCCAGTATCTGAAGGGGGCCTCTAGGGATGCTGGGGAGGGACTCTTCATTAGGGACTGTAGTGACAGGACAAGGGGTAATGGGTTCAAACTTAAACAGGGGAAGTTTAGATTGGATCTAAGGAGGGAATTCTTTCCTGTTAGGGTGGTGAGGCACTGGAATGGGTTGCCCAGGGAAACTCTGAATGCTCCATCCCTGGCAGTGTTCAAGACCAGGTTGGACAAAGCCTTGGGTGGCATGGCTTAGTGTGAGGTGTCCCTGCCCATGGCAGGGTGGTTGGAACTAGATGATCTTAAGGTCCTTTTCAACCCTGACTATTCTATGATTCTATGATTCTATGATTCTATGAAGTGTAGACAATATAATTCATAATACAGATTGATGAACTGTGCTGAGATTACCCAGTGTTAAGGACAAGCTGGGCATATCAAGAGGTCCTCCTGTTCCATTTAAGTGGTGTTTTACACTTTTAAAGTGTCATTTACTCAAATGGTGAGATAAATGGAATTCCAGCTGGAGAAAAGAACCCACATCTCATGCCCATGCCCAGCTCACACTAAAGCACACCAGGAAACATCGGCCTGGGTTCAGCAGTAGCAGTCATTTTTCTCCGCCTTAGTCCCTGGTGCAGGGTTGTGGTTTTGACTTTCAGCCTGGGAACAGCGCTGATAACACCGGTATTCCTAGTTACTGCTCAAATGTTTAGATTGACCAAGGACCTTGTGAGTCTCATGCTCTGCCAGGGAGGAGGGAAAGCCAGGCGGAAGCAGAGACAGGTCACATGACCCAAACTGTCTAAAGAAGTATTCCATACCACAGCACATCATGTCCAGGATGTAATGGAGAGTTACCCAGAAGGGCTAGGGCACTGTGGGGTTGGACTAGGTACAGTTGGTGCTCGGTCGGGCTGGGGCAGGAGGTGAGTTATCAGTCAGCGGGAGGTGAGGCGTTGTATTCCCTTCCTTTGTTATTTCCTTTATCATTATTATTACTGGTGGTAGCAGTAGTGATTTGTGTTATACCTAAGCTACTAAACTGTTCTTATCTCAACCCGTTGGAGTTACACTCTTGATTTTCCTCCCCATCCCTCTGAGAGGAGAGGGAGGGCAAGAAGGGGGGTGGGAGGGTGGGGGGTGGAAAGAGAGAGACTGTGTGGCTTGGTTTAGACCACGACAGATGTTTTCAATGTCAACCTGTTTATCTACTGGAAGGCACCAGACTGACAGTCCAGGAGATGCACCAGAGGAGTGTAGAAAAGGATTTCTGTGTGGTTTTGAATGTCTTTCTTCCCCATTGTGTACTTGGCTAAAACCAAGGCTTGTGAAGCGGGAAAATCAGTATAACAGAGGGAGGAATAACACTCAATCAAATTTAGAAAAGAAGAAAAATGTGTAACTCAAAGATTATTGAAAATAACTACATGAAGGCAAAAAGAGGCACTGAGAACACCTGGGTGCGCTTGCGCAGGGGGGAATAATGCAGCTTGAAGTCCCAGATGCAGACAGCTGGGTACTGCACTTGCTCCATCAGCTTTGTTAGGGGACCAAGGCCAGCAGCACTTTGGCTGTTCAGGGGCGAGGAGGGCCCCAAATCCTTCTTCCCACCAGCATTCATGCTCTTTACACCCTTACTTAAATTCGCAGCAGAGCAGAGGCTCAGATATGACTTGTCCCCATTGTAGCACAAGGGCTTTGAGACCATCAGACTGTCAGAGCTTTATTTCTTAGAATCCCAGCCTGGTTTGTGTTGGAAGGGACCTTAAAGCTCATCCAGTTCCAACCCCTGCCACGGGCAGGGACACCTTCCACTAGAGCAGGGTGCTCCAAGCCACTGGGTCCAACCTGACCTTGAACACTGCCAGGGATGGGGCAGCCACAGCTTCTCTGGGCATCCTGTGCCAGGGCCTCAGCACCCTCACAGGGAAGAGCTTCTGCCTAAGAGCTCATCTCAGTCTCCCTTCTGGCAGGTTCAAGCCATTCCCCTTGGCCTGTCCCTAGAGGCACTTTTCCAAAGCACCTCTCCATGCTTCTTGTAACCCCTTTATGTACTGGAAGCTTCTCTGAGGTCTCCACACAGCTTCTCTTCTCCACGCTGAACAGCCCCGATGTTCCCAGCCTGGCTTCATATGGGAGGTGCTCCAGCCACTGATCATCCTCGTTGCCTCCTCTGGACTTGCTCCAGCAGCTCCATATCCTCCTTGTGTTGCAGACACCAGAGCTGTATCAAATCCTCTTGACCTTCCGCCAGTTCATCATTGAGGAAATGATTATAAAGCAGGCAATGGAGACAGTGGTCAGTGCCTTACATGAAGTCTGAGCCTCCTTTCTGTGGGCTCTACTTTCATTTAGCACAATATAGACACAAAACACCATGGTGCTGTCTCAGGCCTGTTATTAAATACCTGATACTTATTTGGACGAATTACTGAAGGCTCAGGCCACACTTAAAACCACCTGAACCTGTTTGAAGAGAACCATTCGTTGTGCTGGTTCTCCATACACTGCACTTGCTGTGTCATCTCCTTATCTGTAATAATGACCAGTGGTGAGCAATAATGACCAATAATGGCCAGTCATGCTCAATTCCATAATCACATATTCCACATATTCCTTCCTTACCTCCACAGTACTGAAGGGCTCCAAATGTGCTTTCAAACCCTGCATAGGTGTGGCAGCAGCTTTCGCTCCCACAGCCTCCTCAGAGCCCCCTTCACCTCCTTGTTCCTCAGGCTGTAGATGAGGGGGTTGAGGGTTGGGGTGAGGATGCAGTAACACACCGACACCAGCTTTGCCTGATCCCATGAGGATGCCTCATGAGGCTGGACGTAGGTGAGGATCCCGGGTGCGTAGAAGATGGTGATGGCAGTCAAGTGGGAGGCGCAGGTAGAGAAGACCTTCAGCCTCCTCGTGGCCAAAGGGATCTGCAGGACGGTGTGGAGGATGTAGGTGTAGGACACCAGGATCATCAGGAGAGAGACCATGGAGTTAAAAGTAGAAATGGACACCAACACAAACTTGTTTCTGTGGGTGTCTGAGCAGGAGAGCTGCAGGAGGGTGGGCAGCTCACAGAAGAAGTGGTTGATGCTCCTGGCCTGACAGAAGGACAACCTCCCCGCCAGTGTGATGTGCACCAGGGAGGTGAGGAACCCGATGCTGTACACCAGCACCATCATGCCATAGCAATGCGCCCTGGTCATGGCAATGGTGTAGAGCAGGGGCTTGCACACAGCCATGTATCGGTCGTAAGCCATTACCCCAAGCAGGAAGCACTCACAGATAGCCAGAGCCAGGAAAATATACATCTGGGCAAAGCAACCCCAAAAGGAGATGTGGCTTCTCCCCAGCAGGAAGGTCTCCAGAGCTTTTGGGATGATAGCAGAGGAAAGGCAAACATCCATGCAAGATAAGTGGCTCAGGAAGAAGTACATGGGGATGTGGAGGTGGGGGTCAGTGTTGATCAGCAGGATCATCGTCAGGTTCCCCAGCACCATTAAAACATAGAGGGAGAAGAAGACCGTGAAGATGGTGTTTTGTAGCTCTGGGGCATCAGAGAAACCCAAGAGGATGAAGCTGGAGAGAACCGTGAGGTTTCCTGTATCTGTCATTTCAACAAGTTGATGGATTTGGATTGAAAGAAATCAGTGAAATACACCCCTAGAAAAGAAATAATGTGGAAGTTTAGTTGGAGTTTAATCCATAAAGTAAATGCAATGGAAAATGGTGCATTTGTAATGCTGTATTTCTGTCTGTAGCTCAAGATCTGAAGTCAAAGAGGTGAAGGAGCTCATTACACAACCTGAAATTAAAAGAGAATAATTCTACCATGATTGATATACACTGCACTAATGAAACACTGAAAAACATCACGTCTATCAAAGTATAATACAATAAAATCAAATAAATACATCTCAAAATGTGGAAATCAGAAAACATTTTGTCTTTTCTTCCCTGATTTCTGGGAATTTTAAGGATTTTTTTCTCTCTTTTTTGTATTTTTCAGAGTGGATCAGTGCTCTTCCATAGATTCATTACTTCTGCTCCATCCTTTTCATCACAACACAAAGCCATGTACTTGAATTTTTTTTACGTTCTAAGTTTATCTGCTTTTGAAGAACCCCCACCCTGCATAATGTTAAGGGAAAGCAGTGGTCTTGGCTCCAGCAGAGCTTTGCTGTGAATGCAGTGAGCTGCCTATGACCAACCCAAATATGCACCTAAGGGTGTAAAATATATCATATATAAACCAAAATGTTAAGGCTTTATCTTGGATATTCTCATCTCCGCCATTCAATTCCTCGGCAGATGAATTATTTAATGGAATATCAATCTATGAACGGCTACATCACTGCAAATATACCCCTAACTCTGTTGTAGTTGGGGTTAGGAACATGGGTTTTTGAACCAAACCCACCCTTTATTAGGGCACTTTTATTCACACTGCAGACTATCATAGAATGCTTTGGGTCAAAGGGACCTTAAAACTCATCCAGTCCCAGCCTCCTGCCAAGAACCCCCATGCTGCATAAAGTTAAGGGAATACAGTGGTCTTAGCTCTAGCAGAGCTTTGCTGGGATTGCAGTGAGCTTCCTATGACCAACCCAAATATCCATCTAAGAGTGTAAAATACAAAATACACCATATATAAATCAAATTTTTAAGGCTTTAGCTTGGATATTCTCATGCTAAAATATCGCTAAATCAGTTGTAGATGGGGTCAGGAAGGTTGGTGTTTTTGAAGCAAACCTAGCCCATACTAGGGCACTTTTATTTACATCCTCGGATATAAGACAATGTTTTGGGTTGAAGGGAGGTTAAAGCTCACCCAGCTCCAAGCCCTGCCATGGGCAGGGACGCCTTCCACTGGAGCAACTTGCTCCAAGCCGCTGTGTCCAACCTGGCCATGAACACTGACAAGGATGGGGCAGCTACAGCTTCTCTGGGCACCCTGTGCCAGTGCCTCAGCACCCTCACAGGGAAGAACTTCCTTAACTCAAACCTGAATTTCTCTGTTTTAGTTTAAACCCATCACCCCTTGCCCTATCGCTACAGTCCCTGAAGAAGAGTGAAATTCAACATGCCATCAAAGCATGGGAGAGGCAGCATGACCAGGGTCAAACTGGACCCACCACCCATCAAACCCTTTTGTACCTGCTTGGTTAAAGAGGAAGGTGGTGGTGGATGCAGTGCCTGCAGCTCGTCCTGGAGACCATGTGATGGGTTGAAGGAGAGATGCCTGCGAGCAGGATGCTCCAGGCTGGCTGGTGGAGGGGTTTTATCTCACAGGAGGCATTACCTCAGAGGCTTGTGTTGTGCAAACTGTTCTCCTAAAGGACACTCCTCCCTCAGATAATTAGTTTGACTTGATCAGCAAAACAACCTCTCAATTCCTCTCTCCCCAAACTCCTTCTGGCTGCATCAGAACCTCCAAGACCAGTTCTCCTGCAGAGACCTACCCAGGAAGACAGGCCCAGGACAGTTTGCTTTGTATTTCCCCATCTATCACATACCTCTTCCTTTCAGTGTTTCCCTGAGGAAGCCCTTTACATCCACAGGGTTCATCTAATATTGCATTGGAGGGAGCTGAAAACAAGCACAACAAAGTATCATCTGTGTGGATGGTTTGTGCTGGTCATGGGGAGTCCTTTCCATCACATACATTTATTTCCATACAGTTGACTAGTGAATGTACACCACTTTGGTCAAAAGCATTGGCTCAAAATGTGGCTGCTTTGAGGATATATCAGGATGAAGTCAGATTTCCCAGTCTTCATCTGAAGAATTCTGAGTGTTGGTGGGTCCCGAATATTTCTCCTAGATGAAGAGACATGATAAAACCCTTAGTAGAAATATTAAATGATAACCTTGTCCCAGACATTTAGAAATGACAAAGGATGGAGCAGATAGAAGAGAAAACCAAGCTATGAAAGTGTGGGAAGCAAGAAAGGGTAGAATGTAGATGGCTTTAGATGTTTTCAATGTCAACCTGTTTTTCTGCTGGAAGGCACCAGACTGACAGTCCAGGAGATGCACTGGAGGAGGGTAGAAAATGATTTCTGAGTGGATTTGAATGTCTTTCTTCCCCATTGGGTACTGGGCTAAAACCAAGGCTTGTGAAGTGGGAAAATCAGTATAACAGAGGGAGAAATAACCCTCAATCAAATTCTGGAAAGAAGAAAAATATATAATTCAAAGATTATTGAAAAGAACTACATGAAGGCAAAAAGAGGCACTGAGAATACCTGGGTGCGATTGTGCAGGGTGAATAATGCAGCTTGAAGTCCCAGATGCAGACAGCTGGGTATTGTACTTGCTCCATCGGGCTCATCAGGATACCCATGCCAGCAGCACCTTGGGTGTTCAGGGGAGAGGAAGACCCCAAATCCTTCCTCTTTACTAGCATTCTTGCTCTTTCCACCCCTACTTAAATTCACAGCAGAGCAGAGGCTCAGATATGACTTGTCCCCATTTAACACAAGGGCTTTGTTGACCAATAGACTGCTGCAGCTTTATTTCTTAGAATTGCAGCCTGGTTTGTGTTGGAAGGGACCTTAAAGCTCATCCAGCTCCAACCCCTGCCACAGGCAGGGACACCTTCCACTAGATCAGCTTGCTCCAAGACCCTGTGTCCAACCTGGCCTTGAACACTGCCAGGGATGGGGCAGCCACAGCTTTTCTGGGCACCCTGTGCCAGCACCTCAGCACCCTCCCAGGGAAGAGCTTCTGCCTAAGAGCTCACCTCAATATCCCCTCTGTCATTTCACGTGACCAAACCTTGTGGTCTGGAGTTGAAACACCTGGAAATATCAGTTAATATTTCCTTAAAACCAGAAATAACACCATAAACATTTGCTAATATAAGACGTGAGCTCAGGTACCAGTTGGTTTGATGCCAGCAGGGCAAAGCCACCACCTTCTCCCTTTTGCTCTCTGAAGTTGGAAGTAAAGTTTATTGTTATGTTTAATAGCATATAAATAATAAGATACATGAATTTCAAGTAATATTTAAGTAACAATCACTTTGGACAACAACTGTCTTTCCAATACACAGTCACTCTCAGGTCTCAGACTGCAGCCAGAGAAAGTCCTGTCCATCAGAGTATAGCATGTAGTTCTGGTTTAAGGAGAAGCGTGTTTTCCAGCTGTCATGCTTCCAAGTATGTTTAGTCCCTTCTTTGTGAAGGTGCCTTATCCACCCATCCTCATCAAGGTGCTATATCCAACCATCCTCTTCGACGTGCATTATCCAGCCATCCTTGAAGGTGCAATATCCAGCCTGCTGCTTCTCACCGTGGCAGGGTAGCCCTCTCAGCTGACTAGGAACCATGAATGGACAAAGAGCAGAGGACTCTACTTTCTGCTTTCCTCATGGCATTCTTCATATCCGCATTTCTTAGGCTGTGGATGAGAAGGTTCAGCATGGGGACAGCCACAGAGTACAGCATGGAGACCACCTCGTCATGCTTCCAGGACTGGCTGGAGCTGGGCCGGAGGTACATGAAGAGGGAGCTGCCATAGTACAAAGCAGTGGAGATGAAGTGAGAGGCACAGGTGGAGAAAGCTTTTCATTGACCAACCACAGACCGCATCTGCATGACAGTGAAAAGGAGCAACAAGCAGGAGATGAGGATGAAGACCGTGGTGCTCAGTACCTTGAACCCCACCACGGCAGCAACCATCACCTCAATGGCAGGGGTGTTAGAGCAGGAGAGGGCTAGCAGTGGTGGTCCATCACAGAAGAAGTGATTGATTGTCTTGGACTGACAGAACGGGAGACGAAATATGGGAACAGTGTGTATGGTAGAGCTGATCACGCCAGCTAAGTAGGCACCAGCCAACATCCCAACGCAAAGCCTTTGGGATATGACTGTGGAGTAGAGAAGGGGGTTAAAAATGGCCATGTAGTGATCATAAGCCATAGCAGCCAGCACGTAGCACTCGGTGGTGGCACAGGTTGCAAACGAGAAGAGCTGAGTGGCACATCTAATAAGGAAATCACTTTCTGCTCCACTAGAATATTGAGCAAGGCTTGAGAGATGATGGTAGAGGAGTAGCAGACATCCAGGAGAGGCAACTGAAAATTCTGAATAGGCCCAAATCCCTCAATAATATTAAGAAAGTCACGTTTTGTCTATCAATCAGCTACACCACTTTAAGTCAATGTAAAGGGTGTATATATACATATATATACACACACATACATATATATAAGTCAATAGGAGGTAAATTCTTTTTGAGAGAGGAAAACATCAAGTTCCCAAGGCCAGTCTTGGCTGAACACCACAACCACCACCAACACACTTGGAAGCAAGTAGGTATTTTAAGGCAAGGAGGAAGGGCAACACCAGAATGAATAAACTGCAGGGTTCCTCATAGTTCCTCTCAAGCCATTCACACATGGAAGTCCTTGAATTCCTGAGTAACTGCTGGGAAAAGGGAATTACTTCTCATCTTTTGGGTGCTGCCAGTCTAGTGTGATACATGAGGAATAAATAGCTGTTCTCTGTGACCCAGGAGGAGCTCTTTGAGAGCAAATGTGGCTTTCCTTAGGGTAGGATGGTGCAGAGCCAGGATTACTCATCCCACTTTGCTTTAGACATGATGCCTAACTTGGAGACAAAAGATACATTCAGGCTTGATCAAACATAAATTCTGCCTGGGAGAAATCAGCAGCTCCTAAAATCACAGCTTACGACAGGCAGAATAAATCTTCATTGATTTTTCCTGCCTAACATTAATCATCACTTGAGAGAGTTACAGCAGAGAGCAAAGCAGGAGTGCGCGTGGCTGGTATCTGACAAGCAGAGCCATGCTAAAGAGTCATCATTATTTGATGACCTTTTGCTGAAGGGGTGAGCTCCCCCTCCAGAGCCAGACTCATTTCAGATGTCCTGTGAGCAACGTGTGTGGTCTCCTGGTGTTATTAATGGGGATTTAGAGCTGCTTTTCACTGCTCACATAGACATGCTGGAGGCAAAGCAGCTCCTGAGCCATCACCACGGAGCTGGAAGATGTGACCCAACTAATGAAAATCCAACTGTTTGGGTCTGGGGCTCAATCCTCCCCCTGAGGCAGCATCCACCTGCCCAGACACACACATCTCCTGCCAGGGGACAATTGACCTGAAGCTCACAATTAACAAAGACTCACCCTCGCTTTTTCTTGCTTGACAAAGCAAGTGCTTGGTCTGAAGTGATCCAAGGCGCAGATATGAAACCTGGAATGTTTCTAAGGCTGCAGCTTGTGCTATACACGACAGCTTCCCCCCAGCAATCACATCTCCCTGCAGCTTGCGCACACTCACTGGAATGGAGATAAATTAAACTGAAAACCCATAACTTGCTGCCTTCGTTTAGATATTATCCATGCAGGTTGTGGGTCCACACTCTGCTGAAGAGTTAACTGAATATTTATCTCTGTATTCCTGGGGAAAGGACCTCCATTTGTGGCTTTCCTACTCCGATTTGGCAACGTCTTGCTTTTTGGCCAAGCTTTCAACAAGCTGCAATAGGACTCACCAAGCAGACTGTTGCTAGTGTTATCCAAGATGTAACTCTTGACATGGATAAGGGAACAACCGACTGCTGTTGAGATCCTACAGCAGAGAAAAACCTTGCAGCACAACCTCCTGGTTAGGTAGCAGTGAGCTTGTTCTCATAGAACCATAGAATCCCAGAGAGGTTTGTTTTGGAAAGGAACATAAGGCTCATCCAGCACCAACCCCTGCCACGGGCAGGGACCCCTTCCACTAAAGCAGCTTGCTCCAAGCCCCTGGGTCCAACCTTGAGCACTGCCAGGAATGGGGCAGCCACAGCTTCTGTGGCCACCCTGTGCCAGCGCCTCAGCGCCCTCCCAGGGAAGAGCTTCTGCCTAAGAGCTCATCTCAGTCTCCCCTCTGGCAGTCCAAAGCCATCATGGTGGATGTCATCCTCAAGATTTCAGTACAGGCACAAGGGGAAGGTGCCAGATATATAAAGTTATAACGCACTGGTTAGCTGCTCTTTCGAGAGTCATACAGCACAAAATATCAAATGAGTAAAGAAAAGGATCGTTTAAAATAGGAAGCAAAAGAGCCCCATGCTCACAGCACCAGCATCCCTCTGATTCCTCAAGGGGATTGTTTCTGCTGCCCTGAAATAAAGCAGAGGAGGTAAGGTTTGCTACAAGGCCTGTGGATCCTGTGGAGGCCACAGGACAAAGCAGGGTTTTCATATCAGGGATTTCTTCCTCTTTGCTCTCAGATCCACTTGAAATGGGTTTTAATACTCCCAGCTTCTCCAGGCTCCAGCTAGAAGGGTAATGCTGCTCTGTCTTCCCCCATGCAGCATCTACCCGTCCTTCCAGAGCCTTGTCCTTTGTGGTATTCATAGAGCCAGGGGTAAAACAAGTCAGGGGATTACACATTAAGCGCCAGGGAGCTGTCAGACCAGGCAAGGGTCAGCCCAAAGGGCTCCCAAGAGCCAGGTCAGGATACACCCAACAGGTTTTAAAATTAATGGCACCAGAAGGTCTTATTTGAAAAATACCAGCCCAAAATCGTTGCCTTTAAGAGTTTTATCCAGCCTTCAAACATCCCCAAAGGTAGTTTTTTTAGTACATAGCAGTATGTACTGTGTCATATACGTATTCAAAAACAAGATTACCTCTTGGGAAGCACTCTTAGATGTGTTCAACCCTCAGTGTAGGGAAAATACAGCTCTCCTTTATCTCAGTTTATGCTGCTACTTAGAATGAAAATATAAAAGCACAACTTCCTTTTCATTTTGATGCAGCTGCCTTTACTTTTCAATCAGAAATGCTTCCATTACTGTGCTCCCAAAGATGAGAGGGGGCTGCAGGGCCTTCCAGGAAAGGACAGAAATCACCTCTTTACTCCCAGAAAGCCCTAGTAGGGAATGACCCTGGTTATTCCTGCCTAGCACTTAATGTTCTGTAACAAAAGGTGGGTTTCCTACCCCATGCAGGTTACCAGGATGGATCCACCAGTAACCCAGGAACCTGGTTACTGTATAGGCATCCTCACCCATTTAATTCAGCATCAGAGAGCACCTAAATAGGCCCAGCTCCTCCCCTGGGATGATTTAGGTGGTGATGGGTGTGATTTACATACATCAACAACAAGGAATTAAATCCTTCACCTCCATGGGATAAAGCTTGAGACCTTACCAGGTTTGAGATCTGATGTGTTTTCATTTGCTTCCATTATGAAATCTGGGATGGCTTTGTCAGGAGTAAAGATGTGCAATGGGGATACTTTCTGAGAGGGATCTGTGGATCTAGAGGAAACAACTGATGGAGAAGGGAATCATTTAAAACACCACAAAGAAGCACTTCAAATTGTGTATGGATAGCACAGGCTATTTAATGAAAAAAACATTTAAAAGGCAGAGTGAATTTGATATCCTCAACAACAGAAGGACATGGATCAAGTCCAGACGAGGCCACGAGGATGATCAGGGGCTGGAGCACCTCCCATACGGAGCCAGGCTGAGAACATTGGGGCTGTTCAGCCTGGAGAAAAGAAGCTGTGTGGAGACCTCAGAGCAGCTTCCAGTGTCTGAAGGGGGCTACAAGGATGCTGGAGAGGGACTCTTCGTTAGGGACTGGATTGACAGGACAAGGGGTGATGAGTTCAAATGAAACACAGGGAGTTCAGGTTACATATAACAAAGAAGCTGTTCCCTGTGAGGGTGCTGAGGCACTGGCACAGGGTGCTCAGAGAAGCTTTGGCTGCCCCATCCCTGGCAGTGTTCAAGGCCAGTCTGGACAGAGTGTTGGGTGACATGGTCTAGTGTGTAGTGTCCCTGACCATGGCAGGGGGTTGGAACCAAGCTCCTTTCCAACCCAAACCACTCTATGATTCTACAATAATCTACATTTCATATAACCTGAAGCCTCAGCCAAGAACTGCATTAGGAAAAGTGGGTTTTAAAGCATCATTTCTAAATGCGAGGGGACTTTCTTTGAAGCTTTTAAACTATCTGACATTGCTTTAACAGGGTCAGAAAATAAACTGTCTACATAGGATCAGCCAACTGTAGAGGCAACATGATGGCCTTAGTTTACTTATCTATTATTTCTCAGTTTCTTGGGTAAGAACAAGCCACTTGGCTACCCAAAGCTCCCCAGCACATAAGAGAAAGTTTTATCTTAAAGGAGTGGCTATTCCCAGCAGCGTCCACTAGGTGGTGGTGTTGTATAACAAATCCTGATCCATGAGTTTCTAGCCACTTATTTCAAAACTTCTGCCTTTTGATACCTAGAGGGATTCCTGTGACCATTTTGCACCTCTTGAAGGTGACCGCAGAGAGCAATGGTACCAAGAAGGAACAAAAATCACATAGGAAAAGGAACGGATTTGGTTCAGAAGTAGATGAATACAGCTTTGACGGGGAAATGGACATCTAAAGAGCAGGCATACGTGGATACTGTCACGTCCTGCTGGCAACAGTAAGAGTCAGCTTCAGGCTGGTAACTTTAGTAAAGAGTAAGAACAAAGAATAAGAGTAAAGAATAAGAATATATATAATATATATATAAAATAAAAAATATATATAATAAAAAATACAACGTAAATGATAGAGAATAAAGTACAAATAAAGAATAAAGTATAAAAAAAGAATATTTATTTCTTAGTGCTGGCCAGGGTCACATCCCTGTTTAGGTTATTTTCCCCTGGATTAGGGAGTGTTTTTCCCACTGGAGATGCCACAGCTCAAGTGACCACAGGTGGAAAATCTCCATCCAGGACTCAGCCAAGCCTTCTCCTTCCTAAAAGCCCATCAGCTCCAAATCCATTCCCAGTGGAGCTTGTTAACACAGTTGGATCAGGGACATCTCTCACCTTTGAGTGATGAGCTGCTAAAGAAATAGGGAAGTTTTGGGTGTGTGGGGAAACCCTGTGGTGACTGTTTTCCCTGGTGGCATTGTGATTTTATAGCAACCAAGATATGGGGGAGCTGCAATTTGTGCCAGGAATGACTTCTTGCATAGGAAATAAGGACTTTTGGTTGGGTTTTTTCATTACCTTCGATTTTCCTGCTGTTTCAGGGTCCTGGTTTGTTTGCATGTTTGTTTTGGGTTTCTTTAATCCCCATTGCCTCAAACCAAAGTGCAACTCTCCTGCAGCAAACTCTACTGATAACATTCTTGCCTTTGTTTTTAACAAACCACTCTGGGTATAAATCAGAAAACTCCTTAGAGCTTCTCTTAAAGGCTTTGAGAAAGGCAGAACTTGAGGAGGAAAACTGAAAGGGTGAAGTTCCACAGCTGCCTGAAAAGAAGTGGCAAAGCCCAATTTGACTGTGATTTAACTCAGCAGCCTGGTTCCAAACACAGACCTGTTGAAGAATTTGCATTTCACTCACTTGGCTCACGCACGATATCCCATTGCTCCATAACTGCATTAAAACATCAGTTCATCCATTTAGATCTTGGGTTTCCATCCTTCCTGGGAAAAGCCCATAGCAGCTGGGCCCGCCCCACCCTACAAATCACTGAGACCCCAACTAAACTGAGGCAAGGAAAACTAGTATTGTGTGTGTTGGTGTTGACATTTAACACAAGAATATACTGTGCTATATATATATAGTTTAGAATGCGTTTAATATTGTGTTTTGATATATATACACACATATATATGTGTTTATGTGTATAGCTTGCCCATCATAGGAATAGAGACCTCCTAGATGTCCTTTCTGAGCAATAACTACGTCCTGCTGGTCATAGTCACATCAGTGACTAGTCATGGTCATGCTAGTCATGGCCGCATCAGGTTGCTCCTGGCCTCATTCAGGCAGCTTCTGAACATGTCCATGGGTGGAGGTTCCACAGCCTCTGGAACAAATCCTCATAGAATCATAGAATAGTTATGGTTGGAAAGAACCTTATGATCATCAAGTTCCAACCCCCCTGCCATGGACAGGGACACCTCACACAAAATCATATCACCCAAGGCCTCGTCCAACCTGGCCTTGAATGCTGCCAGGAATGGAGCATTCACAACCTCCCTGGGCAACCCATTCCAGTGCCTCACCACCCTAACAGGAAAGAATTTCCTTCTTATATCCAATCTAAACTTTCCCTGTTTAAGTTTTAACCCATTACCCCTTGTCCTGTCAATACAGTCTCTAACGAAGAGTCCCTCTCCAGCATCCCTATAGACCCCCTTCAGATACTGGAAGCTGCTCTGAGGTCTCCCCGCAGCCTTCTCTTCTCCAGGTTTACAGCCCCAACTTCCTCAGCCTGTCTTCACGCGGGAGGTGCGAACTGCCACGCAAACTGCCTCGACCCGCTCTGTTCGCCGGGCTCCTGGTCGCTCGCGCTTCCTGGGGCAGGTCATTAACCAGTCAGGGTTAGTGCCACTGCTTCAGGCTCCACCCCGTGTGAGTCAGCTGCTCGTGTAAGCTGAGCTGACAGCTCCTGGGCAGGTCCTCTCGAGGACTTGAGGCTCCCTCAGTGGCTCTTGTCGCTCTGAGTTGAGGCTCCTGGACCCTGATCTCCCCCCGCTCCGGTGTTGAAGGCGTCCTCTCTCGAGCTACTCACCTCAGCAATTCAATGGTAACGAAGAATAATCCCTTTCAACACGATTTAAGTGTCCAATGCTGTGACGACCATTAGAGGGGCCCTGCCTCCAGCCAGGTGGAGGTAGCGGACAATTGGATTTACTGGACTGTGTGGATCAGATGGCCTGGCACATCAGTCCCACACAAGTATAAGACTCTAGTAGATGCCAGCGCACAGTGTACCCTGATGCCATCAAGTTGGCAAGGGGGGGAACCCATCTATATTTCTGGAGTAACAGGAGGATCCCAAGAGTTGACTGCTCTGGAGGCTGAAATCAGCCTGACTGGGAGGGACTGGCAAAAGCACCCTATTGAGACTGGTCCAGAGGCTCCATGCATCCTCGGCATAGACTACCTCAAGAGAGGGTACTTCAAAGACCCAAAAGGGTAGCAATGGGTTTTTGGCATTGCTGCTTTGGAGACTGAGGAAATTGAGCAGCTGTCCACCTTGCCTGGTCTCTCAGAAGATCCCTCTGCTGTGGGGTTGCTGAAAGTCGAAGAACAACAAGTGCCAATTGCGACCACAACAGTGCACCGGCGGCAATATCGCACCAACCGAGACTCAGTGATTCCCATCCATCGACTGATCCGTAGACTGGAGAGTCAGGGGGTGATCAGCAGGACCCGCTCACCCTTTAATAGCCCCATATGGCCACTGCAAAAGTCTAATGGAGAATGGAGACTAACAGTAGACTATCGTGGCCTGAATGAAGTCACACCACCATTGAGTGCTGCCGTACCGGACATGCTAGAACTTCAGTATGAACTAGAGTCAAAGGCAGCCAAGTGGTATGCCACAATTGATATTGCCAATGCATTTGTCTCAATTCCTTTGGCAGCAGAGTGCAGGCCACAGTTTGCTTTTACTTGGAGGGGTGTCCAGTTCACTTGGAACCGACTGCCCCAGGGGTGGAAACACAGCCCTACCATTTGCCACGGATTGATCCAGACTGCACTGGAACAGGGGCAAGCTCCAGAACACCTGCAATACATTGATGACATTATTGTGTGGGGCGATACAGCGGAAGAAGTCTTTGAGAAAGGGAGGAAAATAATCCAAATCCTGCTGAAAGCCGGTTTTGCCATAAAACGGAGTAAGGTCAAGGGACCTGCACAGGAGATTCAATTTTTGGGAATAAAATGGCAAGATGGACGTAGACAGATCCCCACAGATGTGATCAACAAGATAACAGCAATGTCTCCATCAACTAATAAGAAAGAAACGCAAGCCTTCTTGGGTGCTGTGGGGTTCTGGAGAATGCACATCCCAAATTACAGTTCGATTGTAAGCCCTCTCTATCATGTGACCCGGAAGAAGAATGATTTTAAATGGGGCCCTGAGCAGCAACAAGCCTTTGAGCAAATTAAACGCAAGATAGTTCATGCAGTAGCCCTTGGACCAGTCCGGACCGGGCCAGATGTAAAAAATGTACTGTACACTGCAGCTGGGGAGAACGGTCCTACCTGGAGCCTCTGGCAGAAAGCTCCAGGGGAGACTCGAGGTCGACCCCTCGGCTTTTGGAGTCGGGGATACAAAGGATCTGAGGCCAGCTATACCCCAACTGAGAAAGAGATACTGGCAGCCTATGAAGGGGTTCGAGCTGCTTCGGAAGTGATTGGCACTGAAGCACAGCTCCTCCTGGCACCCCGGTTGCCCGTGCTGGGCTGGATGTTCAAAGGCAGGGTCTCCTCTACACATCATGCAACTGATGCTACATGGAGTAAATGGGCTGCACTAATTACACAAGGAACTCCAATAGGAAATCTCAGTTGTCCAGGCATTCTAGAAGTCATCATGGACTGGCCAGAGGGCAAAGATTTTGGAATGTCACCAAAGGAGGAGGTGGTGCGCGCTGAAGAGGCCCCACCATATAATAAAC
This sequence comes from Pezoporus flaviventris, assembly GCF_033815535.1. Classification (NCBI taxonomy): domain Eukaryota; kingdom Metazoa; phylum Chordata; class Aves; order Psittaciformes; family Psittacidae; genus Pezoporus; species Pezoporus flaviventris. Next base: position 406,694 of record NW_026892697.1, read on the forward strand.
TGTCAGAAAGTGAAAAGCAGTATGCCTTGTTTACTGATGGCTCTTGCCGTATTGTGGGAAAGCATCGGAGATGGAAGGCAGCTGTATGGAGTCCTGGACGACAAGTTGCAGAAACTGCTGAAGGAGAGGGTGAATCGAGTCAGTTTGCCGAGGTGAAAGCCATCCAGCTGGCCCTGGACATTGCTGAACGAGAAAAGTGGCCAGTACTTTATCTCAATACTGACTCACGGATGGTGGCAAATGCCCTGTGGGGGTGGTTGAAGCAATGGAAGCAGAGCAACTGGCAACGCAGAGGTAAACCCATCTGGGCTGCTGCACTGTGGCAAGATATTGCTGCCCGGGTGCAGAACCTGGTGGTGAAGGTACGTCATGTAGATGCCCATGTACCCAAGAGTCGGGCCACTGAGGAACACCAGAACAACCAACAAGTGGATAAAGCGGCTAAGATTGAAGTGGCTCAGATGGACTTAGATTGGCAACATAAAGGTGAATTATTTTTGGCCCGGTCGGCCCATGACACTTCAGGCCATCAGGGCAGAGATGCGACATATAGATGGGCCCGTGATCGAGGGGTGGACTTAACAATGGACACTATTGCCCAGGTTATTCATGAGTGTGAAACGTGTGCTGCAATTAAACAAGCCAAGCGGTTAAAGCCTCTTTGGTATGGAGGACGATGGTTGAAGTATAAATATGGGGAGGCCTGGCAGATTGACTATATCACACTGCCACCAACCCGCCAAGGCAAGCGCCATGTGCTTACCATGGTGGAAGCAACCACCGGGTGGCTGGAAACATACGCTGTGCCCCATGCCACTGCCCGGAACACTATCCTGGGCCTTGAGAAACAGATTTTGTGGCGACACGGCACCCCAGAGAGAACTGAGTCAGACAATGGGACTCATTTCCGGAATAACCTTATAGATATTTGGGCCAAAGAGCATGGCATTGAGTGGGTATATCACATCCCCTACCACGCACCAGCCTCTGGGAAAATCGAACGGTACAATGGGCTGTTAAAAACTACACTGAGAGCGATGGGTGGGGGAACTTTCAAGCATTGGGATACACATTTACCAAAGGCCACCTGGTTGGTCAACACCAGAGGATCTGCCAACAGGGCTGGCCCAGCCCTGTCAGAACTTTTACATCTTGTAGAGGGGCACAAAGTTCCCGTGGTGCATATGAAGAATTTGCTGGGGAAGACAGTCTGGGTAATTCCTGCTTCAGGTAAAGGCAAACCCACTCGTGGGATTGCTTTTGCTCAGGGAGCTGGATATACTTGGTGGGTAATGCGGGAAGATGGGGAAGTCCGATGTATACCTCAAGGGGATTTGATTTTAGGGGAAAACAGCCAGTGAACTCAATTGTATGCTGTTGCCTGCTGTGTAATGCTTTTATAGCCCGCTGTGTAATGCTTTTATAGCCCATCAACTAGATGTCTCCAGGTCACCAGCGACTGGCTCTGACTTCCCTCCAGCCATCATCCCAACAGAGAATGAACTTTGAACATCATGGACTGAATATAGGGATTGGTCCATGCACTAAGAAAATTATCTTTTCCTCTTGGTCTGTATGTATATGGATGTATATATATGGGAGAGCGATGGTGTATTGAAAATGTGGGAACTGAGCACGACATGAATGGTATGGAATAAGGGGTGGATAATGTCCTGGGTTCAGCAGTAGCAGTCATGTTTGGTTTTTTTCTCCTTTGTGGTAGCTGGTACAGTGCTGTGTTTTGACTTCCAGCCTGAGAACAGTGTTGGTGAAGTCGATGTTTTCAGTTGTTGCTAAGTGATGTTTACCCTGACCAAGGACTTTGTGAGGCTCATGCTCTGCCAGGGAGGAGGGGAAGCCGGGAGGAAGCAGACACGGGGCGCCTGACCCGGGCTAGCCAGGGAGGTATTCCATACCACAGCACGTCATGGCCGGGGTGGGGGGTGACTGGGAGTTACCTGGAAGGACACGGGCTTCTGGGTGGAACTCGTTTTCTTGGCCGGTGGTATCGTATTCTCTTCCCTTGTTATTTTCCCTTATCATTGTTGTAGTTGATAGTAGCGGTGGTGATTTGTGTACATTGGTTGCTGGACTGTTCTTGTCTCAACCCGTAGGAGTTGCATTTTTTCGATCCTCCTCCCCGTTCCTCCGGGAGTGGGGGAGAACCCTGGTGGGGGGGGTGACACGGACCTTGATTGTTGTCAGCTCGGCACCACTCACTGGGAGTGAGTGAACAAGTTACCTGACTGGCTTTAAACCACGACACCATTGCAGGGGGGGTTGGAACTTGATGATCCTTTCCAACTCGAACTATTCTATGATTCTATGACTCCTCTATGACTCCTCTATAAAACCTCTATGACTCCTCTATGCTTCTTCATTGACTGCTCTGACATCTTATTGACTTCTCTACGACTGCTCTATGCCTTCTCTAAGACTCCTCTATGACTCTATGACACTATGACTCCTCTAAGACTTCTCTATGACTCTATGATACTATGACATCTCTATGACTCCTGTATGAGTCCTATATTCCTCCTCTATGACTCCTCTATGACTCCTTCATGACTCCTCTGACTCCTCTATGACTCTGCTATTACTCATCTATGAACACTCTACAACTCCTCTATGACTCCTCTATTACTGCTCTATGACTCTTCTTTGACTCCTCTATGACTCCTCTATGACTCTTCTATGACTCCTCTTGAACCAACCTACGACACCCCTACGATGCCTCTATGACTCCACTGTGACTCCACTGACTCCTCTATGACTCCTCTATGACTCCTTTATTACTCCTCTATGACTCCTCTATGACTCCACTATGACTCTACTATGACTACCCTGTGACTCCTTTATGAATCCTCTATAACACTATGACTCCTCTATGACTTTGCTATAACTCTGTGACTACTCTATGACTCCTCTACCACTCCTCTATATCTCTATGACTATAATTTGTCTATGACAGATATTTGAATGCTCTATGACTCCTCTATGACTTGTCTATGACTCGTCTATGACTCGTCTATAACTCCTCTATAACTCTATGACTATGATTCCTCTATGACAGATATTTGAATGTTCTATGACTCCTCTATGACTCGTCTATAACTCCTCTATAACTCTATGACTGATTCCTCTATGAAAGATATTTGAATGCTCTATGACTCCTCTATGACTTGTCTATGACTCTTCTATAACTCCTCTATAACTCTATGACTATGATTCCTCTATGACAGATATTTGAATGCTCTATGACTCCTCTATGACTTGTCTAGGACTCGTCTATAACTCCTCTATAACTATGACTACTCTATGATTCCTCTATGACAGATATTTGAATGCTCTATGACTCCTCTATGACTCGTCTATAACTACTCTTGGACACCTCTATGACAACTCTATGACGCTTCTATGACACCTGTATGATGCCTCTATGAAGCTTTTATGACTCCTCTGTGACTCCACTGTGACTAGATTGTGACCGTCGTATGACTCCTCTGTGACTCCACTGTGACTAGATTGTGACCATTGCATGACTCCTCTATGACTCCTCTGTGACTCCTCTATGACTTCTCTATGACCCCTGCATGACTCCTCCATTACAAATCTATGAATCCTCTATGACTCCTCTATGACTACTCTATGACTCTTCTTTGACTCCTCTATGACTGCTCTATGACTCCTCTATGACTCCTCTTGAACGCCTCTATGATGCCTCTATGACACCTTTATGACGCCTCTATGACTCCACTGTGTCTGTATTGTGACTCCACTGAGACTCCACTGGGACTCCTCTATGACTCCTCAATGACTCTTATATGACTCCCCTATGACTCTTCTATGAATCCTCTATAAATCTATGACTCCTCTCTGACTCCTCTATGTCTCCTCTATGACCTCTCTATGACTCCACTATGACTCCTCTATGACCCTTGTATGACTCCTCTATGGCTCCTCTATGACTCTGTATGACACTATGACTCCTTTATGACACCTCTACGACTCTTCTATGACTCCTCTTGGACGTCTCTATGATGCTGCTATAATGCCTCTATGAAGCCTCTATGACTCCACTGTGACTCCTCTGTGTCTCCTCTATGACCTCTCTATGACTCCACTATGACTCCTCTATGACCCTTGTATGACTCCTCTATGGCTCCTCTATGACTCTGTATGACACTATGACTCCTTTATGACACCTCTACGACTCTTCTATGACTCCTCTTGGATGTCTCTATGACGCTGCTATAAGGCCTCTATGAAGCCTCTATGACTCCACTGTGACCCCTCTGTGTCTCCACTGTGACCCCTGCATGACTCCTCTATGACTCCTCTATGACTCCTCTTGGATGCCTCTATGATGCCTCTATGACGCCTGGATTACTCCTCTATGACTCCTCTATGACAATATGATTCCTCTATGATGCTACGACTTCTCTATGACTCTAAGACACCTCTATGACTCCTCTATGACTCTAAGACACCTCTATGATTCGTCTATGACTCTTCTATGACTCCACCTTGACTCCAGCAGGACTCCACTGTGAGCCCTGTATGACTCCTCTGACTCCTCTATGATTCCTCTATGACTTCTCTATGACTCCTCTATGACTCTATGAACACTCTATTGATTTATGAGCCCTCTATGACTCTCTGATTCCTCCTTGACTCCATGACTCCTCTATGACAGCTAAATGACACTATGTCATTATGACTCCTCTCCGAATCCTTTATGACTCCACTATGACTCATCTAAGACTCCGCCATGACTCCTCCATGACTCCTCTACAAGTCTTCTATGAGTTCTCTGAGTCCTCTATGACTTCACTATGACTTTTCTGTGACTCCTCTATGACTTTTCTATGAATCTATGACTCCTCTATGACACTATGACTACTGTATGACTCTCTGACTCCTCTCTAACTCGACTCCGACTCCTCTATGACACCTCTATGACTCCTCTATGACCGCTCATTGACGCCTCTATGTCTGATCTATTATTCCTCTAAGGCGTCTCTATGACGCCTCTGTGACGCCCCTATGACTCCACTATGATTCCTTTATGACTCCTCTATGACTCCTCTATAACAATATGACTCCTCAATGACTCATCTACTCCTCTCTGACTCCTCTCTGACGCCTATATTATGCCTCTTTGATGACTCTATGACTTCACTATGATTCATTCATGTCTCTCCTATGACTCCTCTATGACTCCTCTATGACTCTATGACTCCTCTGTGACTCCTCTTTGATTCCTCTATGATTACACTATGTCTCCTCTTTGACTCCACTATGACACTTCTTTGACTCCTCTAGGACTCCTGTAGGACTTCTCTATAACTCTATGACTCCCCTGTGACTCCTCTGTGACTCCTCTGTGACTCCTGTTTGACTCCACTATGACTCCTCTTTGACTCCTCTAAGACTCCTCTATGACTCCTTCTAAGACTGTTCTGTAACTCTATGATTCCTCTGTGACACCTCTATGACTCCTCTATGACTGAACTGTGATTCTTGTTTGACTCCACTATGACTACACTTTGACTCCAATATGACTCCACTAGGACTCCTCTAGGACTCCTCTTGGACTCCTCTAGGACATCTGTATGACATATCCATGACACTGTGACTCCTCCATGACATCTCTGTGACTACTCTTGGACGCCTCTATGACACCTCTATAACTATAATGTGATTGCACTGTGACTCCACTGTGACCCCTGTATGACAACTCTATGAATCCTCTATGACTCTTCTCTGACTCCTCTCTGATCCCTCATTGACTCCTCTTTCACTCCTCTATGACTTCGCTATGACACTATGACTCCTCAAGGACTCCTCCGTGACTCCTCTGTGACTCCTCTGTGACACTTCTCTGACTCCTTAATGACTCCTCTATGATTCCACTATGACTCATCTTTGACTCTATGACTCCTCTGTGACTCGTCTATGACTCCCCTAGAACTCCTCTAACACTCCTCTATGAGTCATCTATGATTCCGTTAGGACTATTCTAGGATTCCTCTAGGACTCCCCTATGACACCTCTATGACTCCACTAAAACTCCACTATGACTCTTCTGTGACTCCTCTAGGACTTCGCTATGACTCCTCTATGACACTTCTATGACTCCACTATGACTCCAGTCTGACTCCACTATGACTACTCTATGACTCCTCTGTGGCACCTATATGACTGCCCTTAGACTCTTCTATGACTCCTCTAGGACTCCTCTATGACTCCGCTAGGACTCCTCTACGACATCTCTATGACTCCACTATGACTCCTCTATGATTCGGCTATGACTTTGCTATGACTCCCCTATGACTCCTCTGTGACTACTCAATGACTCCTCTGTGACTCCTATACGACACTATGACTCCTCTATGAATCCTCTTTGAGTCCTCTGTCTCCTCTATGATACCCCTATGACTCTATGATACTATGACTACTCTCTGACTCCCCTATGACACCTCCATTACTCCTCTATGACTCCTCTATGACTCCTCCATGACTCCTCCATGACTCCCCTATGACTCCTGTAGGACTCCTTATTGACTGCTCTGACACCTTATTGACTCCTCTGCGACTCCTCTATGACTCCTCTATGACTCCTGTATGAATCCTCTATGACTTCATGGAACAATGACTACTCTATGACTCCTCTATGACATCGCTATGAATGCTCTGTGACACATCTATGAATCTATGACTCCCCTATGACTCCTCTATGACACATCTATGAATGCTCTATGACACATCTATGAATCCATGACTCCCCTATGACTCCTCTATGACTCTTCTACGAGTTCTCTACGATTCCTCTATGACTCTATGACACTATGACTCCTCTATGAATCCTCTATGACTACTCTATGACTCCTCTATGACTCCTCTATGACCCCCCTATGACTCCTCTTTGACTCTATTACTCCTCTATGACTCCACTATGATTGCTCTATGACCATCCTAAGATGCCCCTATGACTCCTCCATGACCCCTCTAAGACTCCTCTATGAATCCTCCATGACTCGTCTGACTCCTCTATGAACACCCAATAACCCCTCCATGACTCCTCTAGGACTCCTCTAAGACTCCACTAGGACTTTTCTAGGATTCCTCTAGCACTCCTCTAGGACACCTCTCTGATGCCTCTCTGACTCCTCTCTGACTCCTCTAAGACACTATGACTCCTCTAAGACACTATGACTCCTCTATGAATCCTCTTTGAGTCCTCTGTCTCCTCTATGACACCCCTGTAACTCTGTGATACTATGTCTACTCTCCAACTCCTCTCCAACTCCTCTATGACTCCTCTATGACTCCTCTATGACTCCTCCACGACTCCTCTATGACTCCTGTAGGACTCCTTATTGACTGCTCTGACACCTTATTGACTCTCTGACTCCTCTATGACTTCTCTATGATTCCTCTATGACTTCTCTATGACTCCTCTATGACTCCTCTATCACTCCTGTATGAATCCTCTATGACTTTAGGCAATGACTCCTCTATGACACTTCTATGAATGCTCTACAACACATCTATGAATCTATGACTCTCTTATGACTTCTCTATGAATCCTCTGACACCTCTATGACTAATCTACTATTCCTCTTCCACTCCTCTACTTCTCTGTGAGTAATCTGCGACTCCTCTACGACTCCTCTATGACTCCTCTCTGACTCCAATATGACTCCTCTAAGACTCCTCTAAGAATCCTCTATGACTCCTCTAAGACACCCCTATGACTTCTCTACGACCTATCTATGACTCCTCTATGACCACAGAATGACCATTCTATGACTCTGCTACGACCCCTCAATGACTCCTGCATGAAACCTCCATGACTTTATGACACAATGACTCCTCTATGACACATCTATGAATATGATGCCTCCAACTCCTCCATGACTCCTCTATGACTCCTCCATGACTCCTCTATGACTCCTCCATGACCCCTCTATGACTCCTCCATGACCCCTCTATGACTCCTCCATGAAAGCTATACGACTCCTCTATTACTCCACTATGACTCCTTCCTGATTCCTCCAAGGCTCCTCTATGACACATCTATGACTCTATGACTCTTCTGTGAATCTCTGACTCTTTTCTGACTCCTCTCTTACTCCTCTCTGACTCCTCTATGATTCCTCTTTGACTATTCTATGACTCCTGTATGAATCCAATATGACTCCTCTATGATTTCATTATGACTCCACCACGACTCATCTATGAATCCTCCTTAACTCCTCCTTAACTCCTCCATAACGCCTCTATGACACATCTGTGACTCTGTGACACCTCTATGACTCTCTGACTCCTCTCTGACTCCTCTCTGAATCCTCTATGATTCCTCTATGACTCCACTTTGACCATTCTATGACTCCTCTATGACTCCACTATGACTCCACTATAACTCCACTGTAAATCCTCTATGACTCATCTGTGACTATTCAATGAACCCTCTAATAATCCTATATGACTCCTCTAAGATGCCTCTAAGAATCTTCTTTGACTCCTCTAGGACTCCTCTATGAGTCCTCTAGGACTCTTCTATGACTCCAGTATGACTCCTCTACGACTCATCTACAACTCCTCCATGACTCCCCTATGACTCCTCTATGAGTCCCCTATGACACGCCTATGACTCCGCTATGACTCCTCTATGACTCTTCCATGACTCCTCCATGACTATTCCATGACTTCTCTATGACTCCATTATGACTCCAATATAACTCCTCTATGACTCCTCTATGACTCTTCCATGACTCTTATATGACTCCTCTATGACACCTCTATGACTACTCTATGACTCCTCTATGTCTCCACTATGACTTCTCCGACTACTCTATGACTCCTGTGACTCCTCTCTGATTCCTCTATGACACATGTATGAATTTATGACTTCTCTATGACTCCTCCATGACCCCTCTATGACTCCTCTAGGACCACTAAATGAAACTTCTATGACTTCTCTACGACCTGTCTATGACTCCGCTATGCCCTTATGACACAATGGCTCCTCTGTAACTCCTCTATGACACCTCCATGATTCCTCCATGACTCTTCTATGACTTCTCTATGACTCTCTATGACTCCCCTGTGAATGCTGTATGACTCCTCTATGACTCCTTTATGACTCCTCTATGACTGATATTTGACTGCTCTATGACTCCTCTATGACACCCCTATGACTCTATGACACTATGACTCTTCTATGACCCCTCTTTGACTCTAGGACAGTATGACTCCTCTATGACTCCTCTATGACTCCTCTATGACTTCTCTATGACCCCTCTTTGACTCTAGGACAGTATGACTCCTCTATGACTCCTCTATGACTCCTCTATGACCCCTCTATGAGTCCTCTATGACTCCTCTGACTCCTCTGACTCCTCTATGACTCCTCTATGACTCTTCTATGACTCTTTTATGACTCCCCTATGATTCCTGAATGTCTCCTCTATAACTCTATGAAACCTTTATGACTCCTCTATGACACATCTATGATGCTTCTATGACGCATCTATGACCCCTCTGACTCCACTATGACTATTATGACTCCTCTGAGTCGTCAATGAGCCCCCGACTCTTCTATGACTCCTCTATGACTCCTCTATAGCACTATGACTCCTCTATGACTCCTCTATGACTCCTCTATGAGTCCTCTATGACACCTCCATGACTCTATGACTCTATGACTCCTCTCCGAATCCTCTATGAGTCTTGGACAGGATGACTTTTCTATGACACCTCTATGATGCCTCTGTGACGCCTCTATGACCCATCTATGACTCCTCTATGACTCCTCTATGACTCCTCTATGAAACCTCTATGAAACCTCTGTGACTCCTCTATGACTCTATGACTTCTCTATGACTGCCCTATGACTCTCTGATTCCTCTGTGACTCCTCTCTGACTTTTCTAGGACACCTCTATGACACCTCTGTGACTCCTCTATGTCACTATGACTCCTCTATGACTCGTCCATGACTCCTCTATGACTACATTGTTACTGCTGTATGACTGCTCTATGACTTCTCGATGACACCTCTGTGACTTTTGACATCAAGACTCCTCTCAGACTCCTGTATGACTCCTTCGTGACTCCTCCATGAATCCTCCATGACACCTCTATGACTCCTCTATGACTCCTCCATGACCCCTCTGTGACTCCTCTATGACTTCTCCATGACCCCTCTGTGACTCCTCTATGACCACTCAATGACCCATCTATGAGTCCTCTATGACCCCTCCATGACTCCTCTACAACTGCTCTATGACCTCTCTATGACTCATCCAGGACTCCTGGATGACTTCTCTAGGACTCCTCTATGACACCTCTATGACACCTCTATGACTCCTCTATGACTTCTCTATGACTCCCCTAAGACTCCTCTATGACTCCTCTATGACACCTCTATGATGCCACTATGATGCCTCTATGACCCCTCTATGACCCCCATTGTGACTCTACTATGACTCCTAAGATTGCTCTATGAGCCGTCTGTTAGCCATCTGACTCCTCTATGCCTCCTCTACCACACTATGACTCTTCTACGACTCCCCTACAATATTACTGACCACCTTTACAGCAGTGAAGATAAAGGAACAACCTGCTTGGATACATCATTCAAGAATTAAGAAAGCACCAGAGCCAGAGAAGACATGGCAGATCGAACCTTCAGGACCCTTACGTATGAAATTGCGTCGGTCATAATTTGGACTCATATGATAACTGGAGCACAAGCTTGGGACCAGAACTTACACCTGAAGTTAGTGCAGAATATTACTAATGTTTTTAATCGTACTGACTCTTGGGTGTGTGCACAGTTGCCTAAATCAGGAGAAAGCCTGGATCTCCCATTAATTGGAGTTCCAATTCCAAACACTGCCTCATGGACAAATTTGTGGGTGAACACTAGCAATCTGTATTCGAAGGAAAGGTTAAACTTTGGAATAGTTAATCCTAATCCAGGTAATAAACATTACACCTGTGCACAAAGATGTATTACACCAGGAACCAGGGTAGGAGATCATGCTTGTTTCAATGCCACAGATGTAGGTCACCATTCAAATTGCAATCGTGCTATTAATATAGATGGTATTGTAGTTCAGTGATGGCCTGTTCCTAAAGGTACTGGTTATGTGGAGAAAATGCTTATAGGACTCTGCCCCCCAGCTGGAAGGAGGCATGCACCTTAGGTGCTGTAATACCCAATTTTACTATTATCAACAGGTATCCTTCTGGGACCTGGATTAGAAGTTTTGCTAAACGGATTAAGAGAGGGTTTAACCCTATTATTGAATGGCACACTGCATTTCATAGTTTTGTAAGAGGGCTAATTCCATCTTTGGGAGTAAGTGAATTAGAGAAGGCAATTGTAAATATCTCAGCAACCATAGAGGAAATGGAAAGTAAAAACATTGATATAATTCAGGCAGAACAACAAGAGATAACCAGCCTGTCTAAAGTGGTATTACAAAACTGAATAGCTCTAGACATGTTATTGGCATGACAAGGAGGGTTTTCTTCCATAATCAATGAAAGTTGTTGTTCCTATACAGACTGAAGTGGCAGAATCGAAACAGATCTGGAGGAAATTTGGAAACAAACTAAGATATTTCATGAAATGGCCATGGATGACACCTCCTGGGGTTTTGAAGAAATATGGAAAAAAATAACTTCATGGTTACCTGAACCTCTCCTGGTTGAGGCAACCGGTTGCAGGAATATTGATGTTATTTGTTTTAATATTGATTACTTGTGGTATGATACAATGTTCCCTCTGCTGTTGTAAATGGTCTATGATCAATTATGACGATTGGCAAAGGAACGAAATTAAGCACCAAGTAGAAACGGGAAATTATTTCAAAAAGTCTTTAGATGGTAATGGTAATATAAAAAATGTTGCAAAAGAATTTGCAAAAGGACATAAAAAGGGGGAATTTGAGACAAGGGGGGAGGCAAAACATTACAAAATGAAATATATATACCTTTAGAATCAGTTTTAAGTAATGTTGTTTGATGGCTTTGTAACAGTAGCAATGGAAAATTACGGAGGTGCATGATACACAGAAAAAAAAGCAGCACGGCTAGAGAACAGGCTGAGAATTCTTTCTCATGTAAGATAAACCATTATAGCTGACATAGTTTTAGGCCCTTATGACCTTAGTACAAAATGAGTGTAAGAAAAACAGGCTAGAAGAACAGCACACAGAGATAAGGGGGATCTGGGAATGGCAGGTGTCCAGGATGGGCTGCAGTTAAACTAATTGATAAGTAGGACAGCAGGATTGTTATGTCTGTGGTGTACCCCTTGGGTACAGCAGCCTTGAGGGAGACCGTGCCAAGAGCTGTGCTGAAGCTGAGGGAAACCACATCCACTCTTTGCCTCCTCACGCACAACTGCAGGCTCTCAGCTTGGCCAGGCAGCAGTTACCCTTCGGACGGCTTTTAGGTGCCCAGAGATGTCACCCAAGAGGACTGTGATGCTGGCACACGCCTCACCAAAGGCAGCTTGTACAGCCTGGGCTCCCCTGGGTTGCCCTTGGCACCTTTATCATAGGTAACTGCAACATGGCCTTGTCCTCCCTCCCAAGAGACCTCTGCCAATCCAATGGCCTTTCACAAGGGGGATCCCAAAGGAATGCCGATCTTCCCCTGCAACTGCACTGCCACTGTCCTGCCTGTTACACCACGTCCTTCATTCCTCTCATCTTTCATAGATTTTCGTTTCAAATAACCCTTTCAAATAACTTCTATCAGATGCCCTTTGTAATCTTCCTGCACTTGGAAACCTCCCCAGTTCCCTGGAAGACAATCTGGAAGACTTGACAAAAACTACACATTGAGACATGGCTCATCAGGGTTTAATGAGCCCCACGGTGTATTTGGGGTGAGTCCGTGAACCTCAGGGGCTGAGAGGAGACTGAGGAAACCTCTCAAGAAGTCCAAGTCAGAAACAAAGCCCCAAGACCCTTCAGCATTAATGGGCCCCACTGAGGGCTGTTGCTGACAAAGTCTCCCCAGGGACTCGTTAAAGCAAGTAACTGGAAGCTGTGATTACAGGGAGACAAAGGCAAAGTGCAGGTGTCTGATGGTGAGAAAACCCTTGGTTTGTTTGATGATGCAGAAAGGCCAAGCCCTGACCACAGCCCTTGGAGAAGCAGAGCCTGAAATCCTGAGGATGAAAGTTCTCCTCATAGGTCTTGATGAAAGAGGCAACTGCCATAGCCCAGGGCACAGAGGCCTTTTGTTCTTTTGGGCCTTTCAGCCGTGCCAGAACCCTGTCATCTCTGCTGCAGGCTGTCCTACACTGGCCCATGCCTTCACCTCTTTCCCTTCAGGCTGTTGACCCCCATCTTGCTTTCCCACCTAGCTCTCACCTGGCATTTCTGTACCTTCAGTCCCATCTCTGCACCCATCGCTGTCTATTCCTTGAAACACAAAGCCATGGGCTGAGCCAGACTCCCTCTGGGTGAACTCTTTCACTACAACTCCACCTTTTGAGAGACATTTCTCTTTCCTAACTTTGAATCTGAACCTTCTAGGCTGCTTTTTGTAGAGGTTTCCTTTTTTTCCTCCTAGCAAGAAAAACTACATCATCTCTGAAGCCACATTTCACCTAGTTGTAGGCTGCTACTACAGTGTCAATTCAGCAGGTGGAGTGAATATCCCTTAGCAAGCTGACCTAAAGGAGGCTTCTAGAGGAATGGGTGATGCCATCAGTATAGAGAACTAAGCACCATGGGAGAGCAGTGGGAAAAGGCAATGGTCTGGATTGAGAACTTCTTGGCAAGAGCCAAAAGGAAAGGTGATGTCCTTGGGTGCAAGGTACCCCATGCTCTGGTGACAGGGCACCTCACCTGGGACAGCTTCCTGCCTGTAGCACCCTCTCTGCTGCACACACCCCGCTCTCTGCCCGCACTCACAAGTGTCTCACAGAAGCTTTGCACCTCCCCTGCAGCAGCGACTCCTCACTGCAGGAGGTTCCTGCATTCCCCAGGCTCAGGGATGGATCCTGCATTCCAGGCAAGTTTGGGTAGTGCAGGAGAGGGAGACAGGAAGGTGGGCTCATGGGGCATGATGAGCAGCGTTCAGGCACCCCCAGCAGTGGGCATTCCCCATGTGCCACGCTGAGGCATGTTCCCATGAGCAAAAGTTCTCAGATAGCCTCTGGTCTGTCCAGGGCCTGCAGCCACACTCCAGGAACACCTACTCCTCCTCCACCTACAGACACCAACTGCTCTCCATTGCTGGGCTCCGTCATGCTTGTAAGGATTTGTTAAAGCCCTGAACCATCACCTTGCTTCTTGCTGACTTCCCTCCACCCTCTCTCACCTCCCTACACACTGCTCATTGCCACCAGTAACTAACTGAAGAGTTAAGAAGCTCTCAAGGCTTTCCTCAGGGGGTGACCATGTTTCTCCATTCACCATTGATGGATCCATTGAGTGCCAGGTGTGAGGTTCCTGCAGAGGCAGAGATGGCCCTGGGCAGAGCCCTGCTGCTAGGAGGGGTGTGCAGGGCAGAGCTGAGCACACAGCCCATGGCATGGGCTCTGGGAGCACTGAGAGGGAGCAGAGCTGGGCACAGAGCAGCAGCTCCTGGCAGGGACAGCTCCAGGCAGCAGAGATATGGATGGGCAGGGAGTGGGGGCAAAGTGCAGCCCAGCCCTGGGGAGGGTGTGTTCAGGCAGCTCTCTTGGGGTCTGGCACTGGAGGTGGCTGCTGGCCGTGCTCTGCTGCCCACAGCCCTTTGCTTCTCTCCATGAGAGCTCCGTGATCTTCTCTTTGAAACCGTGCTGCCCTGCTTTCAGCACAGGACAGGTGTTTGTGGGGGTTCTTAAGATCAATTTGTGTGTGAAGGCATCATATACAAGTGCTGTAAGCACAGGGCAAATGGGAAAGGACTGATGGACACTGCAGCCCTCCTTGCTCTGCACTAAGCTATAAGGAGCTGAGAACTTCTCCCTGTTTCAATATTGTTCTGATTTTATGTCATACAAAGAATGTTTTATAGCCCTGTCCCCCACCGAAAAGTGTTATGCCAGTAAATACATAGCACAGTCCAAATGACTCTAAGGCCATGCTGAGCCTCTCTTGTGCAGCCCGAGACTCACTTGAGTCATGAGTACAAGTAGTGAACTTTACAATGAAGTTGGATTTCATCTGTCATCCCTTGTGAACATCAGAGGTGGACAAAGCACTGCTTCAGAGCAAAGCTGACTCCCATCCAACCTGGCCTTGAGCACTGCCAGGGATGGGGCAGACACAGCTTCTCTGGGCACCCTGTGCCAGTGTCGCACCACTCTCAAAGGGAACAACTTCATCTGAATGTCCAAGCTGAATCTTCCTTTTTTCAGCATGTCGTGGTTTAAACCCAGTCAGGTAATTCGTTCGCTCACTTCCCCCCCCTTTCTTGCCCTCCCCCTGCTCTCAGAGGGACGGAGAGGAGAATCGAAAAGAATGCAACTCCCACGGGTTGAGATAAGAACAGTTTAGTAACTAAGGTATAACACAAATCACTACTGCTACCACCAATGATAATAATGATAAAGGAAATAACAAGGGAAGAGAATACAACACCTCAGCACCAGCTGACCGATAACTCGCCCCCCAAGCCCAGCCAAGCTCCGACCGATACCTCCTCCAACCCTGCAGTCTCCCAGCCCTTCCGGCTCACTCCCAGTTACATCCTGGCCATGACATGCTGTGGTATGGAATACCTCTTTGGTCAGTTTGGGTCAGGTGTCCTGTCTCTGCTTCCTCCCGGCTTCCCCTCCTCCCTGGCAGAGCATGAGGCTCACAAAGTCCTTGGCCAAACCAAAACATCACTATCAGTTCTGTTCCCAGGCCGAAAGTCAAAACACTGCACTGCACCAGCTACCAAGGAGGAGAAACATGACTGCTACTGCTGAACCCAGGACATTATCCACCCCTTATTCCATACCATTCACGTCATGCTCAGATCCCCCATTTTCAATATACTCTTATCTTAGTGCATGGACCAGTCCCTATAAAGCTGCTGAGTCCATCTGGTCCATGATGTCAGGCTCCATCTCTTGTAACAGTCAGAGCAGGAGAGGCTGTGTGCAGTGTTCACACTCGTGAATAACCTGGGCAATAGTGTCCATTGTTAAGTCCACCCCTCGATCATGAGTCCATCTCTGTGTTGCATCTCTGCTCTGATGGCCTGAAGTGCCATGGGCCCACCAGGCTCAAAATAATTCACTGTCCCCTTCAGCAGTTTCTGCAGCTTGTTGCCAGGGACTCCATACAGCTGTCTTCCATCTCCGATGCTTCCAAAGCACTGGAGGGGCCCAGTGGACTAGATACTTGCCCATACTGTCACACACACCCTGCCACTCATGACTGTCCAGCCTTGGGGAAAACCTCTTGGTCCCCCTATATTGTCGTCTAACCCCAGACAAGACCCAAACCTGACTCTGCTTAACTTCTGAGATCAGACAAAATGGTTGTGGGTAGAAGACAGTCTGTGTGTGTGCCAACATGCTGATCCCCATCACAATCAGCAGGCAGGTCCCAACGACACCCAAAGGCCATTCAAAACCTTCAGAACTCTCACACGATGCTGCTGTACTTGTCACTGGGGCTGGTGTAGCTGCTGTGCTTGCCGGCTCTCCCACCACCAGCTTCTCTTTTCCTGAGTCCAGCTCTTCCTCCTTTGCCTCGCTGGGAAATGCTGCGTGGTCTCCTGCATCCTCCTTGGGCTCGGCGGGCGGCTTCCGGGGGATGCTCTCGGCCGTCGTGGGGCTTGGCTCCCCGCGGCCTCACGAAGATAGAGAGTAGGGTGAGGGCCAGGCCGGTGAAGAGCAGCCAGACGGCCAGGTACAAGTCCACGGCCACGTCCGTCCCGCCCTGCTGCTGGAGCCCGCCCGTATTACAAGCCATTGCCATAAAGCACAGTGAGACAAGAACCTTAGCCCAGGCCCCACACTTGATAAACACTAACACAGCAAATACCGGCTCTACGTAAGTTACAACATTCTGAATCTGTGAGATCAACAAGAGCAACTCTGAGAGCCAATAAATCAGCATTGTGATGAGTGACTATTAATCCGGTCAGATCTGTCGTTATCTCAACCCTTCGTGCCCCACGTTGGGCGCCAAAAAAGAACTGTCGTGGTTTAAACCCAGTCAGGTAACTCGTTCACTCACTCCCCCCCCTTCTTTCCCTCCCCCTGCTCCCGGAGGGACGGAGAGGAGAATCGAAAAGAATGCAACTCCCACAGGTTGAGATAAGAACAGTTTAGTAACTAAGGTATAACACAAATCACTACTGCTACCACCAATAATGATAAAGGAAATAACAAGGGAAGAGAATACAACACCTCACCACCAGCCAACCGATAACTCGCCCACCAAGCCCGACCAAGCACCGACCCTCTTCCAACCCTGCAGCCTCCCGGCCCTTCCGGCTAACTCCCAGTTACATCCTGGGCATGATGTGCTGTGGTATGGAATACCTCTTTGGTCAGTTTGGGTCAGGTGTCCTGTGTCTGCTTCCTCCTGGCTTCCCCTCCTCCCTGGCAGAGCATGAGGCTCACAAAGTCCTTGGCCAAACCAAAACATCACTATCAGCTCTGTTCCCAGGCTGACAGTCAAAACACTGCACTGCACCAGCTACCAAGAAGGAGAAAAATGACTGCTACTGCTGAACCCAGGACAAACGATTACTTGATGAATCCAGCAGTAGAGAAAGAAAATGAATCCTAAGGAATTTGATTTTTGCCTTTTGCTTTTAGCTTTATGTTTAATGACCAATGCAAATGATGGAAAGTGGGGTTATTATTGTTGAGCATAAAGCATACAATCCTTAAGGCAGTTGCATTATTACATTTTATTGCTATGAATATTTCTCAATTCTAAGGTTTACTTTAATAAGGTTTTTTGGTAAAGGGTTTACCATCCTTATTACAGTGAAGGAGTCAAATTATGACCTCAGTTTTACACTGATATTGATACTGTGAACTTCCTTTGAATCAGCCCAACCGTTTCTACAATTAACACTGTGTTTGCAACTCATGAATGATCAAATTCTCTGTCACTAAAAGCATTAGACTTTTCATACCGACTGAGATGAGAATTAGGTTTTGTGCATGTGTGAAAAGCTATAAATAGCTCGTCTGTTCATCTTGGGTTAGGAAATATTTGGGGAATTGCTGCTGTCTCAGAATAACAAGTTTGTCCAGTTTACAGTGTAAGTCTGTCTCCAACAACAATCTCTTGCACGAAAAAGGCTTCAGCTAACAGCTAGAAACTGCTAAATATTTAGGGCAAGTTCTTTGAATGTGATACTGTTTTTTTTTTCCTGTTTGTTTTCTGGCAAACCCTTCATAGAAAGTTGATATAACAAACCTGAGACAGAAGGAAACTCCATAACGTGAAGAAAATTCAGGAGTAAAAAGGTGTCTTCAATTTGTCATCAGAATAGATTGAACACACAGGAAGGAGGAAGGGAAGGGGGCAGGATGTCAGTCTTCCAGAATCATTATCAGCTAGTATTCCACATTCAGATTAGGTTCTTTTTTCTGCTACATATTAGTCCTGCATAAAGTGACCTCAAAACTAAGGAAGTGATGGGGTAGTTGATGACATCTTTATTAAATCTTGCTTTCCACTTCAGTTTTAGTATATGAAGAATCTGCAAAAGCTTGTGAAGGCCAAATTAGATTTAGAATAAGAGTAATTTTGCATCAAAATCATGTTTATTCTTCATGTGTGAAATGTTTTACAAACAACTGTTGGAAATACTAAGATGTATGATTGTTAAAGTGAACACTTTAAAAAAATCATAGCTAAAAAAAATCATATGAAACCTCAAACATTTGGCCATGGTTTCCCTTTGTAGTATGCCTGATACAGATATTGATTGCTCTGCTTGTGACTGAAGTGGTAGCTCTAAGATCTGTAAATGTCCGTATATATCTCAGTAGAGACTCAGCTTGTATCAGAGTCATGTAATTTGTGGATTTGACATACAACATGCATCAAACGGTAGGTTGAATTTGTCTGATAAAACCTCACATTTTGACAATAATAGACTTGCACAATGAAAACAAATGAAAAATCTCAAGAACTCAGGTATGGTTAAGTATCCTTCCTCATGCTATTATTGAGGAGAAAATCAACCATCAACTCCAGCAAGCCTGAGTGCAAGATTCCAGCATCAAAATACAGACTTTCAAACTGTTGATATCACATCTGCTATGAGCACTAATTCCACTTGGGGAAAAAAAAAAAAAAAAAGGTATCAATATTTTCTTGCCAAGAACTGGAAACTTTATTATATAGAAATGTCCAGTTAGATCTCCAATGTTTAATAATTAAGTGGAATTGTGCTAACTTGGAATGTAAGTGAAAGAACGCATTTCTTGGAACCTGAGCCAAAGCCTGTTAAAATAAATGGAAATGCTCCTATTCATGTAAGTGGACTTTGGAGCAAAGCCTGCATAATCACCTGAGAAGCAATTTGCTACCTGACTTTGTATTCTGAGAAGACTTTTAACAATGCAGTGTGTGGTGTGCTCAGCTGACCACCTGACTTCACAGAAGGGATGCTTACCAGCATTAAAGCTTTCTGTTCAGGGCCCATTATTTTAAGTCATATTTTAATTAAAAAGCAATGTGAAATAACTCTGGGGAGAAATTGACATTACTTTCAGTGTTTAAAATACCATCTGATGGGATTAGAGCTCTATGAAGTGTGCTACCATAAAAGTGATCATTATTTTCTGAGCTGATTCTTGATTACTGAGGCATTAAAGTGCACATTCTTAAATCACTTTTTAAAATTGCACTTTATACATTAGAGTATCTTGATAAAAATTACTCTAGCTAGCACTTCAGAGGAGCACCAATTAGCTCATTTTCTGTGACACCTTTACATCTTCATACACTCATGAAGTAGCACATATTTCACAAACAATGTGTATGTTCACATAACATGCAGAATTTTACTATACTCTAAGAAAGCTGTGGTTCTAAGGTCCCTTTAAGAATAGAAATTAAAAGTGGACCTGAAAATGCACATGTAGAATCTCAAGACTAAAAATTAATTTTATTAACAACTGGTTTGAAATCAAAGCAGTACCATCTAGATGAGTGGGGGAGTCTACTATGGGAAAGGTATTTCACCATTTCACTTTCAAAGTTCAACTCATTTATCCAGATCAAAAACGCACAGATAAAGCTTGTGACGTAGGCAGTTTGAAAATGTTTCACATATCACTGTGTTTTCTGCCTTTCTAGTCGTTCTGTAAAGCTTATTGTGACAAATTATGCTGGGATTCTCAGTATGTTCTATCCTAGAGAGCAGGAGTCCCCTCAAACCCTCTGATGTTTTCCAGGTGAAGATACTGGTGAAGATACTTCCCTCGAAGCTTTTATCATTGCTCAGTTTAGTTATTATACTACTTCCATCAAAATATAATCATACATGTAATCAGAGGATTCTCATGACAGATGAAAAGGCCAAATGAATTCTTAATTAATCCAAAGAATCTGCAAGGACAAACAATGTATTTTAACCCCGGATAGTTTCTTCTTTCTTGATACTATATTTAGTCTGTTGTTAGGCAGAGTCCTTGCTTGGGCAACTGGCCAGGTCAGAGTTTTGAAGTACAGTCTTTTTTCATTAAAATTTGCTTTTACTGGGGAACTTATTTTATGGGAGTGAGAGAGTAGGGGGAGTGTGAGAGGGGTGTTAATAACTTTTTTTGTACTAGCATACTAGATATTGAAATAACTATTAAGCCAGATCCTACAAAATGAGAAGACTTCTAAGATTTAAGAACTTTGCCTAAGCAATATTAAAATCTAAAAAATTAATCTCATTTTGGGCTGGTAGCAATGGGGAAGGCTGTGCCAGCCATAGAAGAGTGAAGACCAAATTGTTTTGTTGTTTGTTTTTTTTTAACCTGACCCCAGTATTGCAATTTAAGCTCTTCAGGTCATGGCATAGATTTCTGATAGCTTTAATAGTGCGGGGTTTAGTTGTTTTACTATAGAAATTCAATTGTGTTAGTCTATTACCTTTGGTCACCTCAAGAGGTAATATTCCTGAGCACATAACTGATTCTTACCAGTTACCACTTCACAGAATTAATGATCTATAAGCATATTCAAAGATCAACAATCATGTAGTCTAATTGTGATCCAGAAAAAGCATGTTAAAATTTCCTTGCAAATCTAGATTCTGCCCTCTCTCTTCCACTCTTGCTATTGATCTAATGTAGTATTGTTGTACTCTGAGTAATACCAAGACACAAATTTGCTGAGAAAAGTAGGTATAATTGGTGAATTACTGTGTTCTTGTGAAATCTCTGGCTACTGACAATAACCTAATGCATGTCATCTAAGACTCAAATTAAAATACAATTGCAACCATGTAATATGCAAAATCACCCTTTGGTTTAGTATACTGTTTAAAAGGTTGACTCTTAAGAACTCAGATTAACTATTCTAAATTATGTTGAGGGGAAATTTCTCACTGACTTCACTGAAACCCCCAAAAACTACCAGTGTACACTTTGGAAAACTCTGTATGAAACAACAGTGTCAAACTGTTATTTCTAAGATCTGAAGTTTTTAAATTGAATTATAATATTTGCATTGAAAAAAGAATGTGATGACATTTTTTGGAAAGTAAAGGAGAGTAAGGAATGCAATGGCTTAGGAAATATATAATGACAACTCAGTGCAAGTATAATATGTTTGAAAATATTTGGTGTTTGCAGAGTAATTATTTAATATTTAGGGTCATGTAAAGAAAGAAACTAGCTTTTTCCTTGAAATCATCTGACTGATTTGCATTGATGTCATGATAACATACTTCAAAGGTTGATGCCTGTGAACAGTCCAAGGACACGAGCCTTGTGACTCTACTACATATTGCTGGAGGCCATTCCAATTGTTCCCATTGTAATGTAGGGAGTCTTCTATTTAATTTATTTTTCAACTGTTGATCTCCAAAGACTGTTGTTTGCATCTGTTCATTAAATTGCAAACTCAGCTGTGAAAATGGGTTTTATGGTGTCCTTTTGTTATGGTCCCATTTAGAATTGGAGCTGAGCACAAACATGATAAATATTTTTCTTTGTGGAGGCACACACTGTTGGAGAGCCATTGAAATAACATGAAACTAGGATTCTTTGTTTATGAGAACAGATTCATTCATTACTTTGGTAAGGAGCTGTGAAATGTAAATCTCGCATTCCACTGGACAATACCACCACCAGCTTGAACTCATTTAGAGGTGTGATATTCCATTCAAAGGTTGGCTGTTAATTTTATTGACCAAATTTTGGAATTGCGGTAGCATTGATATTCAGGAATGCTTCCGAATTGCTTTACTTCTAAAAGTTTTGCTTATCTTTGGGAGGGAAAAGGGTTCAAGCTTTATATTACAGTATTGCTATTTTGAAAAATACGTAGTTTTATTGTTGTTATTCCTTAGCTTTCGTCTGTATCACATTTTCCCATCTTTCTCAGAGAGTGTGTGTGTGTGTAGGGATATAAAGAATGGATGTAATCATATTCCTTAGAACCAATGTTCATTTTCTTACACATGTTTGCACTTTTGTACATTTTACACTGGTGGAATTTAATTTTTTTATCAAGATTTTGATCAGTTAGAGAGAAAATATTTAGTACTCATGTATAGACATTATAAAATAACTATTAAAGCTATCTGAAATAACATTTTAGAAAGTGTTTTTTTTTTCATTTAGTAACTGAAACTTCAGTGGTTGAAGGAATATTATGGAATTGAGTAAATTCTTTAGACAAGACTATTTAAAGCCCAGCCTGGCTTATAATATGCATGAATAAGAATAAAAGCAGCCAAAAACTGGAGTCTGATCTGATTAAAAATTATAACTGGTTTCATATAAGATTACTGTCCTGGGTTCAGCAGTAGCAGTCATGTTTTTTCCTTTGTGTTAACTGGTGCAGTGCTGTGTTTTGACTTCTAGCTTGAGAACAGTGTTGGTGAAGTCGATGTTTTCGGTTGTTGCTAAGTGATGTTTACCCTGGCCAAGGACTCTGTGAGGCTCATGCTCTGCCAGGGAGGAGGGGAAGCTGTGAGGAAGCAGAGACGGGGCGCCTGACCCGGGCTAGCCAGGGAGGTATTCCATACCACAGCACGTCATGGCCGGGGTGGGGGGTAACTGGGAGTTACCCAGAAGGACAGGAGCTTCCGGGTGGAACTCGTTTTCTTGGCCGGTGGTATCGTATTCTCTTCCCTTGTTATTTTCCCTTATCATTGTTTTAGCTGATAGTAGCGGTGTTGATTTGTTGCTGGACTGTTCTTGTCTCAACCCGTAGGAGTTGCACTCTCTCGATCCTCCTCCCCGTTCCTCCGGGAGCGGGGAAGGGGAGAGCCCGGTGCCGGGGGGGGGGGGGGGGGAGACGGACACGGACCTTGATTGTTGTCAGCTCGGCACCACTCACTGGGAGTGAGTGAACAAGTTACCTGACTGGGTTTAAACCACGACAATACGTAAGGGTCCTGAAGGTTCGATCCGCCATGTCTTCTGTAGCTCTGGTGCTTTCTTAATTCTTGAATGATGTATCCAAGCAGGTTGTTCCTTTATCTTCACTGCTGTAAAGGTGGTCAGTAATATTGTAGGGGAGTCATAGAAGAGTCATAGTGTGGTAGAGGAGGCATAGAGGAGTCAGATGGCTAACAGACGGCTCTTAGAGCAATCTTAGGAGTCATAGCAGAGTCACAATGGGGGTCATAGAGGGGTCATAGAGGCATCATAGTGGCATCATAGAGGTGTCATAGAGGAGTCATAGAGGAGTCGTAGGGGAGTCATAGAGGAGTCATAGAGGTGTCATAGAGGAGTCCTAGAGAAGTCATACAGGAGTCCTGGATGAGTCATAGAGAGGTCATAGAGCAGTCGTAGAGGAGTCATGGAGGGGTCATAGAGGACTCATAGATGGGTCATTGAGTGGTCATAGAGGAGTCACAGAGGGGTCATGGAGAAGTCATAGAGGAGTCATAGAGGTGTCATGGAGGATTCATGGAGGAGTCATAGAGGAGTCATGAAGGAGTCATACAGGAGTCTGAGAGGAGTCTTGATGTCAAAAGTCACAGAGATGTCATCGAGAAGTCATAGAGCAGTCATACAGCAGTAACAATGTAGTCATAGAGGAGTCATAGTGACATAGAGGAGTCACAGAGGTGTCATAGAGGTTTCCTAGAAAAGTCAGAGAGGAGTCACAGAGGAATCAGAGAGTCATAGGGCAGTCATAGAGAAGTCATAGAGTCATAGAGGAGTCACAGAGGTTTCATAGAGGTTACATAGAGGAGTCATAGAGGAGTCATAGACGGGTCATAGATGGGTCATAGAGGCGTCACAGAGGCATCATAGAGGTGTCATAGAAAAGTCATCCTGTCCAAGACTCATAGAGGATTCGGAGAGGAGTCATAGTCATGGAGGTGTCATAGAGGACTCATAGAGGAGTCGTAGAGGAGTCATAGAGGAGTCATAGTGCTATAGAGGAGTCATAGAGGAGTCATAGAAGAGTCGGGGGCTCATTGACGACTCAGAGGAGTTGTCCACTATTATGACATAATAGTCATAATGGAGTCAGAGGGGTCATAGATGCATCATAGAAGCATCATAGATGTGTCATAGAGGAGTCATAAAGGTTTCATAGAGTTATAGAGGAGACATTCAGGAATCATAGGGGAGTCATAAAAGAGTCATAGAAGAGTCATAGAGGAGTCATAGAGGAGTCAGAGGAGTCATAGAGGACTCATAGAGGACTCATAGAGGGGTCATAGAGAAGTCATAGAGGAGTCATAGAGGAGTCATAGAGGAGTCATACTGTCCTAGAGTCAAAGAGGGGTCATAGAAGAGTCATAGAGTCATAGGGGTGTCATAGAGGAGTCATAGAGCAGTCAAATATCAGTCATAGAGGAGTCATAAAGGAGTCATAGAGGAGTCATAGAGCAGTCAAATATCAGTCATAGAGGAGTCATAAAGGAGTCATAGAGGAGTCATACAGCATTCACAGGGGAGTCATAGAGAGTCATAGAGAAGTCATAGAAGAGTCATGGAGGAATCATAGAGGAGTTATAGAGGAGCCATTGTGTCATAAGGGCATAGCGGAGTCATAGACAGGTTGTAGAGAAGTCATAGAAGTTTCATTTAGTGGTCCTAGAGGAGTCATAGAGGGGTCATGGAGGAGTCATAGAGAAGTCATAAATTCATACATGTGTCATAGAGGAATCAGAGAGGAGTCACAGGAGTCATAGAGTAGTCGGAGAAGTCATAGTGGAGACATAGAGGAGTCATAGAGTAGTCATAGAGGTGTCATAGAGGAGTCATATAAGAGTCATGGAAGAGTCATAGAGGAGTCATAGAGGAGTTATATTGGAATCATAATGGAGTCATAGAGAAGTCATGGAATAGTCATGGAGGAGTCATGGAAGAGTCATAGAGGAGTCATAGCGGAGTCATAGGCGTGTCATAGGGGACTCATAGAGGAGTCATAGGGGAGTCATGGAGGAGTTGTAGATGAGTCATAGAGGAGTCATACTGGAGTCATAGAAGAGTCCTAGAGGACTCATAGAGGAGTCCTAGAGGAGTCAAAGAAGATTCTTAGAGGCATCTTAGAGGAGTCATATAGGATTATTAGAGGGTTCATTGAATAGTCACAGATGAGTCATAGAGGATTTATAGTGGAGTTATAGTGGAGTCATAGTGGAGTCATAGAGGAGTCATAGAATGGTCAAAGTGGAGTCATAGAGGAATCATAGAGGATTCAGAGAGGAGTCAGAGAGGAGTCAGAGAGTCATAGAGGTGTCACAGAGTCACAGATGTGTCATAGAGGCGTTATGGAGGAGTTAAGGAGGATTCATAGATGAGTCGTGGTGGAGTCATAATGAAATCATAGAGGAGTCATATTGGATTCATACAGGAGTCATAGAATAGTCAAAGAGGAATCATAGAGGAGTCAGAGAGGAGTAAGAGAGGAGTCAGAAAAGAGTCAGAGATTCACAGAGTAGTCATAGAGTCATAGATGTGTCATAGAGGAGCCTTGGAGGAATCAGGAAGGAGTCATAGTGGAGTAATAGAGGAGTCGTATAGCTTTCATGGAGGAGTCATAGAGGGGTCATGGAGGAGTCATAGAAGGGTCATGGAGGAGTCATAGAGGAGTCATGGAGGAGTCATGGAGGAGTCATAGAGGAGTTGGAGGCATCATAGATTCATAGATGTGTCATAGAGGAGTCATTGTGTCATAAAGTCATAGAGGTTTCATGCAGGAGTCATTGAGGGGTCGTAGCAGAGTCATAGAATGGTCATTCTGTGGTCATAGAGGAGTCATAGATAGGTCGTAGAGAAGTCATAGGGGTGTCTTAGAGGAGTCATAGAGGATTCTTAGAGGAGTCTTAGAGGAGTCATATTGGAGTCAGAGAGGAGTCATAGAGGAGTCGTAGAGGAGTCGCAGATTACTCACAGAGAAGTAGAGGAGTGGAAGAGGAATTGTAGATTAGTCATAGAGGTGTCAGAGGATTCATAGAGAAGTCATAAGGGAGTCATAGATTCATAGATGTGTTGTAGAGCATTCATCGAAGTGTCATAGAGGAGTCATTGCCTAAAGTCATAGAGGATTCATACAGGAGTGATAGAGGAGTCATAGAGAAGTCATAGAGGAATCATAGAGAAGTCATAGAGGAGTCAGAGAGTCAATAAGGTGTCAGAGCAGTCAATAAGGAGTCCTACAGGAGTCATAGAGGAGTTGTGGAGGAGTCATAGAGGAGTCATAGAGGAGCTGGAGAGTAGACATAGTATCACAGAGTTATAGGGGTGTCATAGAGGAGACAGAGGACTCCAAGAGGATTCATAGAGGAGTCATAGTGTCTTAGAGGAGTCATAGTGTCTTAGAGGAGTCAGAGAGGAGTCAGAGAGGCATCAGAGAGGTGTCCTAGAGGAGTGCTAGAGGAATCCTAGAAAAGTCCTAGTGGAGTCTTAGAGGAGTCCTAGAGGAGTCATGGAGGGGTTATTGGGTGTTCATAGAGGAGTCTTAGACGAGTCATGGAGGATTCATAGAGGAGTCTTAGAGGGGTCATGGAGGAGTCATAGGGGCATCTTAGGATGGTCATAGAGCAATCATAGTGGAGTCATAGAGGAGTAATAGAGTCAAAGAGGAGTCATAGGGGGGTCATAGAGGAGTCATAGAGGAGTCATAGAGTAGTCATAGAGGATTCATAGAGGAGTCATAGTGTCATACAGTCATAGAGGAATCGTAGAGAACTCGTAGAAGAGTCATAGAGGAGTCATAGGGGAGTCATAGATTCATAGATGTGTCACAGAGCATTCATAGCGATGTCATAGAGGAGTCATAGAGTAGTCATTGTTCCATGAAGTCATAGAGGATTCATACAGGAGTCATAGAGGAGTCATAGAGGAGTCGCAGAGGAGTCAATAAGGTGTCAGAGCAGTCAATAAGGAGTCCTACAGGAGTCATAGGGGAGTCATGGAGGAGTCATGGAGGAGTCATAGAGGAGTAATGGAGGTGTCATAGGGGAGTCAGAGAGTAGTCATAGTATCATAGAGTCATAGGGGTATCATAGAGGAGACAGAGGACTCAAAGAGGATTCATAGAGGAGTCATAGTGCCGTATAGGAGTCACAGAGGAGTCATTGAGTAGTCACAGAGGAGTCATAGTGGAGTCATAGAGATGTCGTAGAGGAGTCCTAGCGGAGTCATAGAGGAGTCCTAGAGGAGTCATAGAAGAGTCTAAGGGCAGTCATATAGGTGCCACAGAGGAATCATAGAGTAGTCATAGTGGAGTCAGACTGGAGTCATAGTGGAGTCCTAGAAGTGTCATAGAGGAGTCATAGCGGAGTCCTAGAGGAGTCATAGAAGAGTCATAGTGGAGTTTTAGTGGAGTCATAGAGGTGTCATAGGGGAGTTTTAGTGGAGTCATAGAGGTGTCATAGGGGAGTCCTAGAGGAATCCTAGAATAGTCCTAACAGAATCATAGATGACTCATAGAGGAGTGTTAGAGGAGTTCTAGGGGAGTCATAGACGAGTCACAGAGGAGTCATAGAGTCAAAGATGAGTCATAGTGGAATCATAGAGGAGTCATTAAGGAGTCAGAGAAGTGTCACAGAGGAGTCACAGAGGAGTCACGGAGGAGTCCTTGAGGAGTCATAGTGTCATAGAGAAGTCATAGAGGAGTGAAAGAGGAGTCAATGAGGGATCAGAGAGGAGTCAGAGAAGAGTCATAGAGGATTCATAGAGTTGTCATACAGGGGTCACAGTGGAGTCACAGTGCAATCACATTATAGTTATAGAGGTGTCATAGAGGCGTCCAAGAGTAGTCACAGAGATGTCATGGAGGAGTCACAGTGTCATGGATATGTCATACAGATGTCCTAGAGGAGTCCAAGAGGAGTCCTAGAGGAGTCCTAGTGGAGTCATATTGGAGTCAAAGTGTAGTCATAGTGGAGTCAAACAAGAATCACAGTTCAGTCATAGAGGAGTCATAGAGGTGTCACAGAGGAATCATAGAGTTACAGAACAGTCTTAGAAGGAGTCATAGAGGAGTCTTAGAGGAGTCAAAGAGGAGTCATAGTGGAGTCAAATAGGAGTCACAGAGGAGTCCCAGAGGAGTCACAGGGGAGTCATAGAGTTATAGAGAAGTCCTACAGGAGTCCTAGAGGAGTCAAAGAAGAGTCATAGTGGAGTCAAAGAGGAGACATAGTGTAATCATAGAGGAATCAAAGAGGAGTCACAGAGGAGTCATAGAGTCATAGAGGAGTCATAGAGGAGTCATAGGAGAGACATGAATGAATCATAGTGAAGTCATAGAGTCATCAAAGAGGCATAATATAGGCGTCAGAGAGGAGTCAGAGAGGAGTAGATGAGTCATTGAGGAGTCATTGTTATAGAGGAGTCATAGAGGAGTCGTAAAGGAATCATAGTGGAGTCATAGGGGCGTCACAGAGGTGTCATAGAGACGCCTTAGAGGAATAATAGATCAGACATAGAGGCGTCAATGAGCGGTCATAGAGGAGTCATAGAGGTGTCATAGAGGAGTCGGAGTCGAGTTAGAGAGGAGTCAGAGAGTCATAGAGTAGTCATAGTGTCATAGAGGAGTCATAGATTCATAGAAAAGTCATAGAGGAGTCACAGAAAAGTCATAGTGAAGTCATAGAGGACTCAGAGAACTCATAGAAGACTTGTAGAGGAGTCATGGAGGAGTCATGGCGGAGTCTTAGATGAGTCATAGTGGAGTCATAAAGGATTCAGAGAGGAGTCATAATGACATAGTGTCATTTAGCTGTCATAGAGGAGTCATGGAGTCAAGGAGGAATCAGAGAGTCATAGAAGGCTCATAAATCAATAGAGTGTTCATAGAGTCATAGAGGAGTCATAGAGAAGTCATATTGTCATAGAGGATTCATAGTGTCATAGAGGAGTCATAGAGGAGTCAGAGAGAAGTCATAGAGGAATCATAGAGGAGTCAGAGGAGTCATACAGGGCTCACAGTGGAGTCCCGGTGGAGTCAAGGTGGAGTCATAGAAGAGTCATAGACGAATCATAGAGGTGTCTTAGAGTCATAGAGGAGTCATAGAGGTGTCTTAGAGTCATAGAGGAGTCGTAGCATCATAGAGGAATCATACTGTCATAGAGGAGTCATAGAGGAGTAATCCAGGCATCATAGAGGCATCATAGAGGCATCCAAGAGGAGTCATAGACGCGTCATAAAGGAGTCATAGAGGAGTCATAGAGGAGTCATAGAGCAGTCCTAGAGGAGTCCTAGAGAAGTCATAGTGGACTCAAAGAGGAGTCATAGTGGAATCATAGAGAAGTCACAGAGGAGTCACAGAGAAGTCATAGAGGAGTCATAGTATCATAGAATAGTCAGAGAGGTCAATGAGGGGTCAGAGAGGAGTCATAGAGGCTTCATAGATGCATCAGAGGCATCCAAAAGGAATCATAGACGAGTCATTCACGAGTCATAGAGGAGTCATAGAATCATGGATGTATTATAGAGAAGTCCTAGAGGAGTCCTAGAGGAGTCCTAGATGAGTCTTAGAAGAGTCATAATGGAGTCATAGGGGAGTCTTAGATGGGTCATAGAGGAGTCAAAGAGGAGTTAGAGAGGAGTCACAGAGGAGCCACAGAGGAGTCATAGAGTTACAGAGGAGTCATAAAGGAGTACTGGGGAGTCATACAAGAATCATAGTGGAGTCATAGAGGCGTCATAGTGATGTCATAGAGGCATCTTTGAGGCGACATTGAGGCGTCATAGATTAGTCATAGATGTGTCATAGAGGGGTCACAGAGAGCTCAACGAGGGGTCAGAGAGGAGTCAGAGAGGAGTCCTAGAGGAGTCTTAGAAGAGTCATAGAGGAGTCATAGAGGAGTCATGGTGGAATCATAGAGGTGTTGTTCAAGTGTCAGAGAGGATTCATGGAGAAATCACAGCGGCGTCACAGGGGAGTCATAGAAGAGTCATAGAGGAGTCATAGAGGAGTCATAGAGGAGTCATAGAGGAGTCATAGAGAAGTCATAGTGTCAGAGAAGTCATAGAGGAGTCAAAGGGGTCAATGAGGAATTGTCAGAGAGGAGTCATAGAATAGTCTTAGAAGAGTCATAGAGGAGTCATAGAGGAGTCATGCAGGGGTCACAGTGGAGACACAGAGGAGTCACAGTGGAGACACAGAGGAGTCACAGTGGAGTCATAGAGGCTTCACGGAGGCATTATAGCAACGTCATAGAGACGTCCAAGAGGAGTCATAGAAGAGTCGTAGAGGTGTCATAAAGGAGTCATAGTGTCATACAGAGTCATAGAGGAGCCATAGAGGAGTCATACAAGGGTCATAGAGGAGTCATAGTGGAGTCATAGAGAGGTCATAGAGGAGACATAGAGGAGTCAGAGAGGAGTCATAGATTTATAGAGGATTCATAGAAGAGTCATAGGGGAGTCATATAAGAGTCATTGAGGAGTCATAGAGGAGTCCCAGTGGAGTCTCAGTGGAGTCACAATACAGACACAGTGGAGTCATAGAGGCGTCATAAAGGTATCATAGAGGCATCATAGAGGCGTTCAAGAGGAGTCATAGAGGAGTCATAGAACAGTCATAGAGGAGTCAAAGAAGAGTCATAGAGTAGTCATAGAGGAGTCATAGAGGATTCATAGATTTGTAATGGAGGAGTCATGTAGGAGTCATAGAGAAGTCATAGAGGAGTCACAGAGGAGTCATAGAGGAGTCATACAATGGTCACAATCTAGTCACAGTGGAGTCACAGAGGAGTCATAAAAGCTTCATAGAGGCATCATACAGGCGTCATAGAAGCGTCACAGAGTTGTCATAGAGGTGTCCAAGAGGAGTTATAGATGAGTCATAGACAAGTCATAGAGGAGTCATAGAGCATTCAAATATCTGTCATAGAGGAATCATAGAGTAGTCATAGTTATAGAGGAGTTATAGACGAGTCATAGACAAGTCATAGAGGAGTCATAGAGCATTCAAATATCTGTCATAGAGGAATCATAGTCATAGAGTTATAGAGGAGTTATAGAAGAGTCATAGACAAGTCATAGAGGAGTCATAGAGCATTCAAATATCTGTCATAGAGGAATCAGTCATAGAGTTATAGAGGAGTTATAGACGAGTCATAGAGGAGTCAGAACATTCAAATATCTGTCATAGACAAATCATAGTCATAGAGTTATAGAGGAGTTATAGACGAGTCATAGACGAGTCATAGACAAGTCATAGAGGAGTCATAGAGCATTCAAATATCTGTCATAGACAAATCATAGTCATAGAGATATAGAGGAGTGGTAGAGGAGTCATAGAGTAGTCATAGAGTTATAGCAAAGTCATAGAGGAGTCATAGTGTTATAGAGGATTCATAGAGGAGTCACAGGGTAGTCATAGTAGAGTCATAG
The DNA here is from genome assembly GCF_033815535.1 of Pezoporus flaviventris. Lineage (NCBI taxonomy): Eukaryota > Metazoa > Chordata > Aves > Psittaciformes > Psittacidae > Pezoporus > Pezoporus flaviventris. The sequence goes on from NW_026892697.1 coordinate 438,660, forward strand.
TGGAGTCATAGAGGAGTCATAGAGGAGTAATAAAGGAGTCATAGAGGAGTCATAGAGGAGTCAGTGGAGTCACAGTGGAGTCATAGAGGCATCGTAGGGGTGTCGTAGGTTGGTTCAAGAGGAGTCATAGAAGAGTCATAGAGGAGTCATAGAGGAGTTAAAGAAGAGTCATAGAGCAGTAATAGAGGAGTCATAGAGGAGTTGTAGAGTGTTCATAGATGAGTAATAGCAGAGTCATAGAGGAGTCAGAGGAGTCATGAAGGAGTCATAGAGGAGTCATAGAGGAGGAATATAGGACTCATACAGGAGTCATAGAGATGTCATAGTATCATAGAGTCATAGAGAAGTCTTAGAGGAGTCATAGTGTCATAGAGTCATAGAGGAGTCTTAGAGAAGGCATAGAGCAGTCGTAGAGAAGTCAATAAGATGTCAGAGCAGTCAATAAAGAAGCATAGAGGAGTCATAGAGGTTTTATAGAGGAGTCATAGAGGAGTCATAGAATCATAGAATCATAGAATAGTTCGAGTTGGAAAGGACCTTAAGATCATCAAGTTCCAACCCCCCCTGCAATGGTGTCGTGGTTTAAACCCAGTCAGGTAACTTGTTCACTCACTCCCAGTGAGTGGTGCCGAGCTGACAACAATCGAGGGCCGTGTCCCCCCCCACCGGGGTTCTCCCCCACTCCCGGAGGAACGGGGAGGAGGATCGAAAAAATGCAACTCCCACGGGTTGAGACAAGAACAGTCCAGCAACCAATGTACACAAATCACCACCGCTACTTTCAACTACAACAATGATAAGGGAAAATAACAAGGGAAGAGAATACAATACCACCGGCCAAGAAAACGAGTTCCACCCGGAAGCCCGTGTCCTTCTGGGTAACTCCCAGTCACCCCCCACCCCGGCCATGACGTGCTGTGGTATGGAATACCTCCCTGGCTAGCCCGGGTCAGGCGCCCCGTCTCTGCTTCCTCACGGCTTCCCCTCCTCCCTGGCAGAGCATGAGCCTCACAAAGTCCTTGGTCAGGGTAAACATCACTTAGCAACAACTGAAAACATCGACTTCACCAACACTGTTCCCAGGCTGGAAGTCAAAACACAGCACTGCACAAGCTAACACAAAGGAGAAAAAAAAAAACATGACTGCTACTGCTGAACCCAGGAGATTATCCACCCCTTATTCCATACCATTCACGTCGTGCTCAGATCCCACATTTTCAATACACCATCGCTCTCCCACATATATACATCCATATACATACAGACCAAGAGGAAAAGATCATTTTCTTAGTGCATGGACCAATCCCTATAATGCTGCCGAGTCCATTCGGTCCATGATGTTCAAAGTTCATTCTCTGTTGGGATGATGGCTGGAGGGAAGTCAGGGCCAGTCGCTGGTGACCTGGAGACATCTAGTTGATGGGCTATAAAAGCATTACACAGCAGGCAACAGCATACAATTGAGTTCCCCTAAAATCAAATCCCCTTGAGGTATACATCGGACTTCCCCATCTTCCTGCATTACCCACCAAGTATATCCAGGTCCCTGAGCAAAAGCAATCCCACGAGTGGGTTTGCCTTTACCTGAAGCAGGAATAACCCAGACTGTCTTCCCCAGCAAATTCTTCATATGCACCACGGGAACTTTGTCCCCCTCTACAATATGTAAAAGTTCTGACTGGGCTGGGCCGGCCCTATTGGCAGATCCTCTGGTGTTGACCAACCAGGTGGCCTTTGGTAAATGTGTATCCCAATGCTTGAAAGTTCCCCCACCCATCGCTCTCAGTGTAGTTTTTAACAGCCCATTGTACCGTTCGATTTTCCCAGAGGCTGGTGCATGGTAGGGGATGTGATATACCCACTCAATGCCATGCTCTTTGGCCCAAATATCTATAAGGTTATTCCGGAAATGAGTCCCATTGTCTGACTCAATTCTCTCTGGGGTGCCGTGTCGCCACAAAATCTGTTTGTCAAGGCCCAGGATGGTGTTCCGGGCAGTGGCATGGGGCACAGCGTATGTTTCCAGCCACCCGGTGGTTGCTTCCACCATGGTAAGCACATGGCGCTTGCCTTGGCGGGTTGGTGGCAGTGTGATATAGTCAATCTGCCAGGCCTCCCCATATTTATACTTCAACCATCGTCCTCCATACCAAAGAGGCTTTAACCGATTGGCTTGTTTAATTGCAGCACATGTTTCACACTCATGAATAACCTGGGCAATAGTGTCCATTGTTAAGTCCACCCCTCGATCACGGGCCCATCTATATGTTGCATCTCTGCCCTGATGGCCTGAAGTGTCATGGGCCCACCGGGCCAAAAATAATTCACCTTTATGTTGCCAATCTAAGTCTATCTGAGCCACTTCAATCTTAGCCGCTTTATCCACTTGTTGGTTGTTCTGGTGTTCCTCAGTGGCCCGACTCTTGGCTACATGGGCATCTACATGACGTACCTTCACCACCAGGTTCTGCACCCTGGCAGCAATATCTTTCCACAGTGCAGCAGCCCAGATGGGTTTACCTCTGCGTTGCCAGTTGCTCTGCTTCCATTGCTACAACCACCCCCACAGGGCATTTGCCACCCTCCATGAGTCAGTATAGAGATAAAGTACTGGCCACTTTTCTCGTTCAGCAATGTCCAGGGCCAGCTGGATGGCTTTCACCTCAGCAAATTGACTCGATTCACCCTCTCCTTCAGCAGTTTCTGCAACTTGTCGTCCAGGACTCCATACAGCTGCCTTCCATCTCCGATGCTTTCCCACAATACGGCAAGAGCCATCAGTAAACAAGGCATACTGCTTTGCACTTTCTGACAGTTTATTATATGGTGGGGCCTCTTCAGCACGCAAAACCTCCTCCTCTGGTGACATTCCAAAATCTTTGCCCTCTGGCCAGTCCATGATGACTTCTAGAATGCCTGGACGACTGGGATTTCCTATTCGAGTTCGTTGTGTAATTAGTGCAGCCCATTTACTCCATGTAGCATCAGTTGCATGATGTGTAGAGGAGACCCTGCCTTTGAACATCCAGCCCAGCACGGGCAGCCGGGGTGCCAGGAGGAGCTGTGCTTCAGTGCCAATCACTTCCGAAGCAGCTCGAACCCCTTCATAGGCTGCCAGTATCTCTTTCTCAGTTGGGGTATAGCTGGCCTCAGATCCTTTGTATCCCCGACTCCAAAAGCCGAGGGGTCGACCTCGAGTCTCCCCTGGAGCTTTCTGCCAGAGGCTCCAGGTAGGACCGTTCTCCCCAGCTGCAGTGTACAGCACATTTTTTACATCTGGCCCGGTCCGGACTGGTCCAAGGGCTACTGCATGAACTATCTCGCGTTTAATTTGCTCAAAGGCTTGTTGCTGCTCAGGGCCCCATTTAAAATCATTCTTCTTCCGGGTCACATGATAGAGAGGGCTTACAATCGAACTGTAATTTGGGATGTGCGTTCTCCAGAACCCCACTGCACCCAAGAAAGCTTGCGTTTCTTTCTTATTAGTTGGTGGAGACATTGCTGTTATCTTGTTGATCACATCTGTGGGGATCTGTCTACGTCCATCTTGCCATTTTATTCCCAAAAATTGAATCTCCTGTGCAGGTCCCTTGACCTTACTCCGTTTGATGGCAAAACCGGCTTTCAGCAGGATTTGGATTATTTTCCTCCCTTTCTCAAAGACTTCTTCCGCTGTATCGCCCCACACAATAATGTCATCAATGTATTGCAGGTGTTCTGGAGCTTGCCCCTGTTCCAGTGCAGTCTGGATCAGTCCGTGGCAAATGGTAGGGCTGTGTTTCCACCCCTGGGGCAGTCGGTTCCAAGTGAACTGGACACCCCTCCAAGTAAAAGCAAACTGTGGCCTGCACTCTGCTGCCAAAGGAATGGAGAAAAATGCATTGGCAATATCAATCGTGGCATACCACTTGGCTGCCTTTGACTCTAGTTCATACTGAAGTTCTAGCATGTCCGGTACGGCAGCACTCAATGGTGGTGTGACTTCATTCAGGCCACGATAGTCTACTGTTAGTCTCCATTCTCCATTAGACTTTTGCAGTGGCCATATGGGGCTATTAAAGGGTGAGCGGGTCCTGCTGATCACCCCCTGACTCTCCAGTCTACAGATCAGCTGATGGATGGGAATCAGGGAGTCTCGGTTGGTGCGATATTGCCGCCGGTGCACTGTTGTGGTCGCAATTGGCACTTGTTGTTCTTCAACTTTCAGCAACCCCACAGCAGAGGGATCTTCTGAGAGACCAGGCAAGGTGGACAGCTGCTCAATTTCCTCAGTCTCCAAAGCAGCAATACCAAAAGCCCATTGCTACCCTTTTGGGTCTTTGAAGTACCCTCTCTTGAGGTAGTCTATGCTGAGGATGCATGGAGCCTCTGGACCAGTCACAATAGGGTGCTTTTGCCACTCCCTCCCAGTCAGGCTGATTTCAGCCTCCAGCACAGTCAACTCTTGGGATCCTCCTGTTACTCCAAAAATATAGATGGGTTCCACCCCTTGACAGCTTGATGGCATCAGGGTACACTGTGCACCGGTATCTACTAGAGCCTTATACTTGTGTGGGACTGATGTGCCAGGCCATCTGATCCACACAGTCCAGTAAATCCGATTGTCCCCTACCTCCACCTGGCTGGAGGCAGGGCCCCTCTAATGGTCGTCACAGCATTGGACACTTAAGTCGTGTTGAAAGGGATTATTCTTCATTATCACAGGAGCTGGAGTAAAATCAGCTCTTCCACTCCATCTGGGAAACTGCTCACCAGAGACTGAAGCTGTAGCTCTCATGGGACGATCAGTCTTGGCCCTTGCTCCCCTCTTCAGTTCACTCACCCGTTCCTCCAAAGCTGAAGTAGGTTTTCCATCCCACTTTGTCATGTCTTCTTCGTGATCCAGCAGGTAAAACCATAGGGTACCCCGTGGCGTATACCTTCTATATCTCCTCTCTCTAACAATAGGACGTCTTTTGTTAATAGCTGAGACGTGTGTTGGTACACGTGAGGAGCTGGATAAATCAGATACATCGTCCCTCAATTTGTCGAGGTCCTGGGACAGTTTTTTCACAGCTGAGATGATGGAAGGAGTGAGATTGTCTTCGAACTCTCGGAGTTTATGAACCATTTCATCCACTGTTAGTGGTACTATGTCATTCCAGGTCACTGTTGCCAATGAATGGGCATATGATGACGGTGCATTCCGTGTAAGTTTTCGCCACATGGGTCGTGTACATTCAACTTCATCTGGATCTATAGGTGTATCCCCGTTATTCGGCTTGATGTGATAGATCATCTCTACGATGGCCGATTCCCTCAGAGGCTGGATGCCTTTGTCTATAGTAGTCCACTTGGCCGAACGACTCGTAACATCGTCCTTGTACGGAAACCTTTCTTTCACAGCTGCCAAGAGCCTCCTCCAAAGGCTGAGGGACTTTTTCTCTCTTGCAATTGCTTTGTCAATTCCCCCTTCTCTAGCAAGTGATCCCAGCTGCTTGGCTTCTGTACCTTCTAGTTCGTGACCATCGGCCCCATTGTCCCAGCATCGGAGTAACCAGGTGATGATGTGCTCCCCTGGTTGACGGGTAAAATCTTTTCGCATATTCCGCAGCTCGGTTGAGGTCCGAGGTCGAGAAGTTACCTCTTCTTCTTCTTCTTCGTCATGTGATGATGACTCCTGATCAGATTCTGGACCGGGTGGTGAATTCATTGGTTCTTCATCTCGCTTCACCCTTTTTGCCTCCTTTTTGCTTGTTCTCTTGTGTACAGGGGCAACTGATATTGGTACGAATTGGTCCTCTGGTTTGGCTGCAGTGATTATCACTGTGGTTTGAGTAGCGACTGTACTTGTTGCTGGGGGTGGTGTAGCTGCTGTGCTTGGAGCTGGGGTAACCGTGCTGTCTGTTGCAGTTGAAGTTTGAGCAGCTGCTGTACTTGCCACTGGGGTAGCTGCGCAGTTCCTTGCAGCCAAAGTTTGAGTAGCGACTGTCACTTTGCCCTCAAATCCGCCGACATTCTTTTCCTTTTGAAGGTGCTGGATAGTGTTGAACAAGGCCATGTAAGCATAGGCCAAGCCCCAGCACGTTGCCGTGATTTGTCCATCTCTGGTATGGCCAGAATGACCACACACCTCATGCAAGTGTTTTACTAATTCTTCTGGATTTTGCAGTTGTTCGGTAGTGAAATTCCAAAATACTGGAGGGGCCCACTGACCTAGATACTTGCCCATACTATCCCACACACCCTGCCACTCATGGCTGTCCAGCCTCTGGGAAAATCTCTCGGTCCTCCTACATCGTCTTTTGACCCCAGACAAGACCCAAACCTGAATCTGCTTAACTCTTGAAATCAGTAGTGGGCAAAACACACTCTGTATGCGTGTTAGCATGGTGATTCCCATCACCATCAGTAAACAAGTCTCAACAGCATTAAAAGGCCATTTAAAAACTTCAAAACTCTCAAATGTAAATGGTCTGGGGGGAGGACTGGGAGGGTAAAAGGATGTCTCCTTCACAGGTTGAGCACCTGAGAAGGAGAAAAAAGATGTGTAATTGCTAAGCACCTCCATCATATACCTCCCAAAGTATAAAGGTGGTGACCACACTGGGAACATAAACCAGATCAGTTTCATGATCAATGATTCTATTGCATTACAAGTCATTACCATAAAGTACAATGGGATAAAAACCTTAGCCCAAGCCCCACACTTGAAAAACACTAATACAGCCAATACCGGATGGACGTAAGATATGGTATACTGAAACTGTGAGATCAAGAGGAAAAACCTTGAGAGCCAATAAATCAGCATTGTGACGAGTGACTATCAATCCAGTCAGATCTGTTCTTATCTCAACCCCTCGTGCCCCACGTTGGGCGCCAAAAAGAACTGTCGTGGTTTAAACCCAGTCAGGTAACTTGTTCACTCACTCCCAGTGAGTGGTGCCGAGCTGACAACAATCAAGGTCCGTGTCCGTCTCCCCCCCCCCCCCTGCACCGGGGCTCTCCCCTTCCCCGCTCCCGGAGGAACGGGGAGGAGGATCGAGAGAGTGCAACTCCTACGGGTTGAGACAAGAACAGTACAGCAACAAATCACCACCGCTACTATCAGCTAAAACAATGATAAGGGAAAATAACAAGGGAAGAGAATACGATACCACCGGCCAAGAAAACGAGTTCCACCCGGAAGCTCCTGTCCTTCCGGGTAACTCCCAGTTACCCCCCACCCCGGCCATGACGTGCTGTGGTATGGAATACCTCCCCGGCTAGCCCGGGTCAGGCGCCCCGTCTCTGCCTCCTCACAGCTTCCCCTCCTCCCTGGCAGAGCATGAGCCTCACAGAGTCCTTGGTCAGGGTAAACATCACTTAGCAACAACCGAAAACATCGGCTTCACCAACGCTGCTCTCAAACTAGAAGTCAAAACACAGCACTGCACCAGTTAACACAAAGGAAAAAACATGACTGCTACTGCTGAACCCAGGACACCAAGCCATGCCAGGAAAGGCCAGGCAAGATAAGTCACTGCAAGGCAAGACCAGGCAATGCAAGGCAAGGAAAGACAAGGCAAGGAGAGGTAAGGCCAGGCAAGGCCAAGATAGGCCACTCCAGGCCAGGCAAGGCAAGGAAATGCTAGGCAAGGAAAAGCAAGGCAAGGCCAGACAAGGCAAGGCAAGGCAATGCCAGGCAAGGACAGGCAATGCCAGGCAAGGACAGGCAAGGCAAGACAAGGCCATGCAAGGAAATGCAAGGCAAGGCCAAGCCAGGCAAGGACAGGCAAGGCAAGACAAGGCCATGCAAGGAAATGCCAGGCAAGGCCAAGACAAGCAAGTCCAGGCAAGGCCAGGCAATGCAAGGTAAGGCAATACAAGCAAGGCATTACAAGGCAAGGCAATGAAAGGAAGGTGCGTCAAGGCAAGGCCAGGCCAGGCCAAGTCAGGCAAGGCTAGGCAAGACAAGTGTCGTGGTTTAAAACTAGTCAGGCAGCTCGTTCACTCACTTCCCCCCTTCTTGCCCTCCCCCTACTCCCAGAGGGACGGAGAGGAGAATCGAAAAGAATACAACTCCCACAGGTTGCGATAAGAACAGTTTAGTAACTCAGGTATAACACAGATCACTACTGCTACCACCAATAATAATAATGATAAAGGAAGTAACAAGGGAAGAGAATACAACACCTCAGCACCAGCCGGCCAATAACTCGCCCCGCAGCCTGACCAAGCACCGACCGATACCTCCTCTAACCTGGAGTCCTAGCCCTTCCAGGTAACTCTCAGTTACATCCTGGGAATGACGTGTGGTGGTATGGAATACCTCTTTGATCAGTTTGGGTCAGGTGTCCTGTCTCAGATTCCTCCCAGCTTCCCCTCCTCCCTCGCAGAGCATGAGGCTCACAAATATCCTTGGTCAGAATAAACATGACTTTGCAAAAACTAAAAACATTGGTGTTATCAGCTCTGCTCCCAGGGCGAAACTCAAAACACAACGCTGAACCAGCTACTAAGGTGAAATATGACTGCTACTGCTAAACCAGTATCCAGCCCTGATTGCATACCATTCACGTCATGCTCACATCCTACATTTTCAATATGCCATTGCTCTTACATATATACATCCATATATACACACAGACAGTGAGAAAGAGATCATTTCTTAGCGCATGGACCAATCCCTATAAAGCTGCTGAGTCCATTCGGTCCATGATACCGGGTTTCATCTCTTATAACAGTCCTTCAGAACAGGAGAGGCTGTGTGCAGTGTTCACACACGTGAATCTCCTGGGCAATAGCGTCCATTGCTAAGTCCACCCCTTCATCATGAGTTCACCTGTATGTTGCATCTCTGCCCTGATGGCCTGAAGTGCCATGGGCCCACCAGGCTCAAAATAATTCACTGTCCCCTTCAGCAGTTTCTGCAGCTTGTTGCTGGGGATTCCATACAGCTGCCTTCCATCTCTGATGCTTCCAAAACACTGGAGGGGCCTAGTTTACTAGATACTTGCCCATACTGTCCCACACATCCTGCCACTCATGACTGTACAGCCTTGAGGAAAATCTCTTGGTCCTCCAATATCAACCATAGACAAGACCCAAACTAGACTCTGCTTAACTTTTGAGATCAGACAAAATGGTGGTGGGTAAAACACAGTCTCTGTGTGTGCCAACATGCTGATCCCCACCACAATCAGCAGGCAGGTCCCAAGGGTACCCAAAGGCCATTCAAAACCTTCAGACCTCTCAAAGGATGCTGCTGTACTTGTCACTGGGACTGGGGTAGCTGCTGTGCTTGCTGGCACTCCCACCACCAGCTTCCCTTTTCGTGAGTCCAGCTCTTCCTCCTCTGCCTTGCTGGGAAATGCTGCGTGGTCTCCTGCATCCTCCTGGGGCTCGCCTGGCAGCTTCCAGGGAATGCTCTTGGCCGTCGTGGGGCTGAGCTCGGTCACGGGTCTCCACCGCCTTCTCCCGCTGCTCTGCAGCCACCTCCTTCTACCCCTCGACAGCCCTGACATCCCCCACCAGCAGCTGCTGCCTGCCGGCCTCCAGCCCCGCTCCCCCCACCTCTTGGTCCCGGGGCTGCTCTCCCGGGCCAGTTCAGCAGCTGCTGGCTCCCGGGGCCGCTCCCCCTCGGCTCCCCGCAGCCTCTTGAAGATGGAGGTGAGGACTAGGGCCAGGACGGGGAAGGGCAGCGTACAGGTACAGGTACAAGTCCACGGCCACATCCGTCCTGCGCTGCTGCTGGAGCCTCCCCATATTACAAGTTATTGCCATGACAGCACAAGGGGGAATGGCTTTAACCTGAAAAAAAGGGAGATTTAGCTTGACTTTAGGAGGAAGTTGTTCCCTTTGAGGGTGGTGGGACACTGGCACAGGGTGCCCAGAGAAGCTGTGGCTGCCCCATCCCTGGCAATGTTCAAGGCTGGATTGGATGGGAGTCACCTTTGCTCTGAAGCAGTGAAGTCCAGCTCTGCTTTGCACAACGCATGTCAGATGAAATACAACTTGGCTGTAAAGTTTTCTACACGTACTCATGATTTGGATGCGTGTGGGCTGTACAACTGAAGCTCAGCATGGCCTTAGAATCATTTTGTCTGTGTTATTTATTTACTGGCTTAACATTGCTGAGGTTGTTTTGGGGGGTATAAAACATTATTTCTTTGAAAGAAAATCAGAAGAGTATTGAAACAGGGAGAAGTTCTCAGCTCTTTGAAGCTTAGCACAGAGCCAGGGGAGCTGCAGCATCCATCAGTCCTTTCCCATTTCCCCTGTGCTCAAACTAGCACTGCCTGTAAGATGCCTTCACACACAAACTGATCTTAAGAACCCCCAGAAACATCTGTCCTGTGCGGAGAGCAGGGCAGCACAGTTTCAAAGGGCAGGTCACAGAGCTCTCATGGGCAGAAGCAGAGGACTGCGTGCAGCAGAGCATGGCCAGCAGCCACCTCCAGTGCCAGACCCCAAGAGAGCTGCCTGAATGCGCCCTCCCCTTTAGATCCGCTTGCTGAGGGATGTTCAATGCATCTCTTGAATTGACACTATAGTAGCAGCCTACAACAGTTTGAAATGTGGCTTCAGAGATGATGTAGTTTTTCTTGCTAGCAGGAAGAGAAGAAAACCTCTACAAAGTGCAGCTTGGAAGGTTCAGACTCAAAGTTAGGAAAGAGAAATGTCTCTCAAAAGGTGGACTTGTGGTGCAAGAGGTCACCCAGAGGAAGTCTGACTCAGCCCATGGCTTTGTGTTTCAAGGAACAGACAGGGATGGGTGCAGAGATGGGACTGAAGGTACAGAAATGCCAGGTGAGAGCTAGGTGGGAAAGCAAGATGGGGGTCAACAGCCTGAAGGGAAAGAGGTGCAGGCATGGGCCAGTGTAGGACAGCCTGCAGCAGAGGTCAGGGTTCTGGCATGGCTGAAAGGCCCAAAAGAACAAAAGGCCTCTGTGCCCTGGGCTATGGCAGTTGCCTCTTTCATCAAGGCCTATGAGGAGAACTTTCATTCTCAGGATTTCAGGCTCTGCTTCTCCAAGGGCTGTGGTCAGGGCTTGGCCTTTCTGCATCATCAAACAAACCAAGGGTTTTCTCACCATCAGACACCTGCACTTTGCCTTTGTCTCCCTGTAATCACAGCTTCCAGTTACTTGCTTTAACGAGTCCCTGGGGAGACTTTGTCAGCAACAGCCCTCAGTGGGGCCCATTAATGCTGAAGGCACTTGGGGCTTTGTTTCTGAGTTGGACTTCTTGAGAGGTTTCCTCAGTCTCCTCTCAGCACCTGAGGTTCACGGACTCAGCCCAAATACACCATGGGACTCATTAAACCCTGATGAGCCATGTCTCACCGTGTAGTTTTTGTCAAGTCTTCCAGATTGTCTTCCAGGGAACTGGGGAGGTTTCCGAGTGCAGGAAGATTACAAAGGGCATCTGATAGAAGTTATTTGAAAGGAAAATCTATGAAAGATGAGAGGAATGAAGGACGCGGTGTAACAGGCAGAACAGTGGCAGTGCAGTTACAGGGGAAGATCAGCATTCCTTTGGGATCCCCCTTGTGAAAGGTCATTGGATTGGCAGAGGTCTCTTGGGAGAGGACAAGGACATGCTGTGCTTACCTTTGATAAAGGTGCCAAGGGCAACCCCGGGGGAACCCAGGCTGTACAAGCTGCCTTTGGTGAGGCATGTGCCAGCATCAGTGTCCTCTTGGGTGACACCTCTGGGCACCCAAACGCAATCTGAAGGGTAACTGCTGCCTGGCCAAGCTGAGAGCGTGCAGTTGTGTGTGAGGAGGCAAAGAGGGGATGTGGTTTCCCTCAGCTTCAGCACAGCTCTTGGCACGGTCTCCCTCAAGGCTGCTGTCCCCAAGGGAAGCCATTGCAGCCTGGGTGGGTGGACAAAGAAAAGGGTGAAGCACTTGTGTCAGCAGAACCAGCTCCAATAGTTGAGGAGCCACCAGGGACATCCCAGGCACCAGGAGATGCAGGTGCCTGCTCCCAGGCTGTCACCTCTGCAGCCACCACGACTCCACAAGGAGCAGCATCAGTCAGGGCCCTTCTCCTGCCCCAGTACCCGCAGAGCCAGCAGTGCCACCATGAGTCAGGAATGTTGGGCGCTGGGCCCCCAGGTGAGGGCAGACCAGGTCGACAACAGCGCAGCGGCAGCAGGAGGCCAGAGAGATGCGGCTGCTGCAGTGCACGGATCTGTGTGTGCAAGGTGATCTCGGAGAAAACTCCAGGCAGAAACTTGCTAACAAAGTTTTCAAGCTGACAAGCAGGTATTCTTTATTGCGCCCCGGGAGACACGGGGATAGCTCCTCCTAATGTGTGTCCCCCAGTTGCCACACAAGCCGTCCTTTTATAGCCACTGGAGGAGTCATAGAAGAGTCAAAAACAGTCATACAGGAGTCATAAAGGAGTCATAGAAGAGTCATAGAGGGGTCATAGAGGAGTCATAGTGAAGTCATAGACGAGTAATAGAGAAGTCATAATAGTCATAGTGGAGTCATATAGGAGACCTAGTGTCATAGATTCACAGAAGAGTCATAGAGGAGTCAGTGGAATCATAGAGGAGTCACACAGGAGTCATAGAGGAGCCATAGAGGAGTCATATAGAAGTCATAGTGGAGTCATAGAGGAGTCATAGAGGAGTAATAGTATCATAGAGCCAAAGAGGAGTCATAGTGGAGTTGTAGTGGAGTCATAGAAGAGTCATAGAGGAGTCATAGAGGGGTCATAGAAGAGCCATAGAGGAGTCATAGTGGAGTCATAGAGGAGTAATAGAGAAGTCATAAAAGAGTCATAGTGGAGTCATATAGGAGACATAGTGTCATATATTCTTAGAAGTGTCATAGAGGAGTCATAGTGGAATCATAGATCAGTCATAGAGGAGTCATAAAGGAGTCACACAGGAGTGATAGAGGAGTCATAGTGGAGTTATGCAGGAGTTATAGAGGAGTCATAGTGTCATAGAGGATTCATAGAAGAGACACAGAGTAGTCATGTTGGAGTCACAGAAGAGTCATAGTGGAGTCCTTGAGGAGTCATAGAGTCATAGAGGAGTCATACAGGAGTCATAGTGGAGTCAGAGGAGTGATAGAGGTGTCTTAGGGGAGTCATAGTGTCATAGATTGATAGAGGAGCCATAGAGGAGTCATCAAGGACTCATACAGAAGTCATAAGTTTATAGTGGAATCATAGTGGTATCAAAGAGGAGTCATAATGTCATAGAGAAGTCATAGAAGAATTGTAAAGGAGTTGTAGAGGAGTCATAGAGGAATCATAGAGGATTCGTAGAGGTGTCATAGAGGAGACATGGAAGAGTTGTAGAGGAGTAATAGATGAGTCATAGTAGAGTCATCGAGGAGTCATAGGGGAGTCTTAGAGGAATTGTAGGGGAGTGAGTCATGGAGAAGTTAGACATAGAAGAGTCTTACAGTCATAGAGGTGTCTTAGAGTCATAGTGGAGTCATAGAGGAATCATGGAGGTGTCATAGGGGCATCATAGAGGAGTCATAGGGGCGTCATTGAGGAGTCTTAGAGGAGTCATAGAGGACTCCTTGAGGGGTCATAGAGGAGTCTTAGGGGACTCTTAGAAAGGTCACTGGTGAATGTCCTGGGTTTAGCAGTAGCAGTCATTTTTCTCCTTCTTTGTAGCTGGTGCAGCGCGGTGATTTTGACTTTCGGCCTGGGAACAGAGCTGATAACACCAATGTTTTTAGTTTCTGCTCGAATGTTTTGGTCTGATGAAGGACTTTCTGAGCCTCATGCTCTGTGAGGGAGGAGGGCAATCTGGGAGGAATCTGAGCCAGGACACCTGACCCAAACTGACAAAAGAAGTATTCCAAGCCACATCATGTCATGCCCAGGATGTAACAGGGAGTTACCTGGAAGGGCTAGAGGACTGCCGGTTTGGAGGAGGTATCGGTTGGTGCTTGGTCGGGTGGGGGGAGGGGGTGAGTTATCAGTCAGCTGGTGGTGAGATGTTGTATTCTCTTCCCTTGTTATTTCCTTTGTCATTATGATTACTGGTGGTAGCAGTAGTGATTTGTGTTATACCTTAGTTACTAAACTGTTCTTATCTCAGCCCGTAGGAGTTGCATTCTTTTTGATTCTCCTCTCTGTCCCTCTGGGAGTAGGGGGAGGGAAGAACGGTGGGGGGGGAGAGTGAGTGAACGAGCTGCCGGACTGGTTTTAAACCACAACAGTTCTTTTTGGTGCCTAACGTGGGGCACAAGGGTTTGAGATAACAACAGATCTGACAGAATTAATAGTCACTCATCACAATGCCGATTTATTGGCTCTCAGAATTGTTCCTCTTCATCTCACAGTTTCAGACTGTTGTAACTTACTTAGAGCTGGTATTTGCTTAGTGTTTATCAAGTGTGGGGTTTGGGTTAAGGTTCTTGTCTGACTGTGCTTTATGGCAATGACTTGTAATACGGGTGGGCTCCAGCAGCAGGGTGGGAGGGACGTGGCCGTGGACTTGTACCTGTACCTGTACGCTGCTCTTCTCCGTCCTGGCCCTTGTCCTCGCTTCCATCTTTGTGAGGCTGCGGGGAGCCGAGGGGGAATGGCCCAGTTAGCCAGCAGCTGCCGAACTGGACCCGAGAGAGCGGCCCCGGGGATCAAGCCGTGGCGGGAGTGGGGGTGGAGGCCGGCAGGCAGCGGCTGCTGGTGGGGGATGTCAGGGCTGTCGAGGGGCAGAAGGAGGTGGCTGCAGAGCAGCGGGAGAAGGTGGTGGAGGAGCCGAGACCCGTGACCGAGCCCAGCCCCACGATGGCTGAAAGCATTCCCTGGAAGCTGCCAGACGAGCCCCAGGAGGATGCAGGAGACCACGCAGAATTTCCCAGCAAGGCAGAGGAGGAAGAGCTGGACTCAGGAAAAGAGAAGCTGGCGGTGGGAGAGCCGGCAAGCACAGCAGCTACACCAGCCCCAGTGACAAGTACAGCAGCATCAACTGAGAGTTCTGAAGGTTTTGAATGGCCTTTGGGTATCCTTGGGACCTGCCTGCTGATTGTGGTGGGGATCAGCATGTTGGCACACACACAGGCTGTGTTCTACCCACAACCATTTTGTCTGATCTCAAAAGTTAAGCAGAGTCAGGTTTGGGTCTTGTCTGAGGTTAGATGACGATGCAAGGGGACCAAGAGATTTTTCCCAAGGCTGGACAGTCATGAGTGGCAGGGTGTGTGGGACAGTATGGGCAAGTATCTAGTCCACTGGGCCCCTCCAGTGCTTTGGAAGCATCGGAGATGGAAGGCAGCTGTATGGAGTCCCCAGCAACAAGCTGCAGAAACTGCTGAAGGGGACAGTGAATTATTTTAAGCCTGGTGGGCCCATGGCACTTCAGGCCATCAGAGCAGAGATGCAACATAGAGATGGACTCATGATCGAGGGGTGGACTTAGCAATGGACACTATTGCCCAGGTTATTCACGAGTGTGAACACTTCACGCAGTCTCTCCTGCTCTGAAAGACTGTTAAAAGAGATGGAGCCTGGCATCATGGACCAGATGGATTCAGCAGCTTTATAGCTACTGGTCCATGCACTTAGATAAGAGTGGTGGTATATTG
Organism: Pezoporus flaviventris; assembly: GCF_033815535.1. Classification (NCBI taxonomy): domain Eukaryota; kingdom Metazoa; phylum Chordata; class Aves; order Psittaciformes; family Psittacidae; genus Pezoporus; species Pezoporus flaviventris. Next base: position 454,189 of record NW_026892697.1, read on the forward strand.
AAAATGTGGGATCTGAGCAAGACGTGAATGGTATGGAATAAGGGGTGGATAATGTCCTGGGTTCAGCAGTAGCAGTCATGTATCTCCTTTTTGGTATCTGGTGCAGTGCAGTGTTTTCGGCCTGGGAACAGAGCTGATAGCGATGTTTTGGTTTGGCTAAGGACTTTGTGAGCCTCATGCTCTGCCAGGGAGGAGGGGAAGCCAGGAGGAAGCAGAGGCAGGGCACCTGACCGAAACTGATCAAAGAGGTATTCCATACCACAGCACGTCATGCCCAGGATGTAACTGGGAGTTACCTGGAAGGGCTGGGAGTCTGCAGGGTTGGAGGAGGTATGGGTCGGTGCTTGGTCGGGCCTGGGGGGTAAGTTATCGGTTGGCTGGTGGTGAGGTGTTGTATTCTCTTCCCTTGTTATTTCCTTTATCATTATTATCATTGGTGGCAGCAGTAGTGATCTGTGTTATACCTTAGTTACTAAACTGTTCTTATCTCAACCCGTGGGAGTTGCAATCTTTTCGATTCTCCTCTCTGTCCCTCCGGGAGCAGGGGGAGGAAAAGAAGTGGGGGGAAGTGAGTGAACAAATTACCTGACTGGGTTTAAACCACGACACTCAGCTCAGCTCCTCCTTGTCCATGGTGCTGAAGAAGAAAGATGTGAGATCCTCAGTGTCCCTTATGGAACCACAGCGTCTCCCTATGGAATCCCAGCATTCCCTATGGAATAGCAGTGTTCCCTATGGAATGCCCGTGGTCCTTATGGAATGCCATTGTCCTGGGGGGCGGTCACAGCTCTTCCTGTGCTGGTACTGGAGAAGATGCGGGGGAAGCGGCAGAGCTGGCATGAGGCCGATGGCGATTCCTGCTCCAGGCGCTGGTTGTTGTGGCGCAGCTTGGCCACTTCCACCAGGAGAACCACCTTGTCCTGCTTCTCCTGTAGGATACTGGGTCAGAGCCCTAAAACAAACCCAAAACAGCCACCAAAATCACCCACAATCCAGAACAAAAGCAACTTGTCCTGCTTCTCCTACGGGATACATGGTCAGAGCCCCAAAACAGGAAAAAACAGGCCAAAACCAGGGAAAACCAACACAAAACGCCCAAAACAAACCAAAACAAACCCAAACACACCAAAACCACGTTGTCCTGCTTCTCCTGTGGGATACAGGCTCAGAGCCATAAAACAGACCCAAAACAGGACAAACACAGCCCAAAACCACCTTGAACTGCTTCTCCTGTGGGAAACAGGGTAAGAGCCTCAAAACGGACGCAAAACAGGACAAAAACAACTCAAAAGCAACCCAAAACACACAAAACAGGCCAAAAACAACCCAAAACCAACCAAAACCACCTTGAACTGCTTCTCCTATGGGATACAGGGACAGAGCCCCAAAACAGCCACAAAACACCCTAAAAAGCAGATAAAACCACCGAAAACAGGACCAAAATCACCCCCAAACACACCAAAACCGCCTTGTGCTGCTTCTCCTATGGGATACAGGGTCAGAGCCCGAAAACACAACAAAAACAGAACAAAACCAGGCCAAAACTACCTTGTCCTGCGTCTCCTGTGGGATACAGGGTCAGAGCCTCAAAACAGCCCTAAAACAGGACAAAAACAACCAAAAACGAGTCAAAACCACTGCCAAAACACCCTAAAAACACACTAAAACCATTTTGTCCTGCTTCTCCTGTGGGATACAGGGTCAGAGCCACAAAACAGACCCAAAACACACCAAAAACCACCCCAAGGCCCACTTCTCTGGCTTCTCCTACAGGATACAGGGTCAGAACACCAAAACAGCCCTAAAACAGGACAAAACCAACCCAAAACCAGTCAAAACCACGCCGAAACCACCCTAAAACCACCCCAAAACCATCTTGTACTGCTTGTGAGGTGTGATACAGGTTCAGAGCCCCAAAACGGATCCAAAACAGGACAAAAACAAAACAAAACCAACCCAAAACACACAAAACACTCCCCAAAAAAAACAAAACCACAGAAAACCACCTTCTCCTGCTTCTCTTATTGGATACAAGGTCGGAGCCCCAAAACAGCCACAAACACCCCGAAAAACGGACACAACCACCCAAAACCAGCACCAAAACACTCCAAAAACACATCAAAACCAGCTTGTCCTGCTTCCCCTGTGGGATACAGGGTCAGAGCCCCAAAACAGACCCAACAGGACAAAACCACTCCAAAACACCCCAAAACCATCCCAAAAACACATTGTTCTCCTCCTCCTATAAGATTCAGAGTCAGAGTCCCAAAAATAGAACAAAAACACCCCAAACCCACACCAAAACCAACTTGTCTTGCTTCTCCTATGGCATATAGGGTCAGAGAGGCAAAACAAAAAAACAGGCTAAAACCAGGCCAAATGCAACCCAAAAGACCCAAAACACCCTCAAAACAACCAAAAACCACACCAAAACCACCTTGTCCTGCTTCACCTGTGGTATACAGGGTCAGAGCCCCGAAACAGACCCAAAGCAGGCCAAAAACAACCGAAAACACTCCCAAAACAGCCCCAAAACAACCACAAACCACACCAAAACCACCTTGTCCTGCTTCTCCTGTGAGATACAGGGTCAGAGCCCCAAAACAGGCCAAAACCAGCCCAAAACACCACCAAAACAGCCACCAAAACAGCTTCTCCCGCTTCTCCTATTGGATACAGGGTCAGAGCCCCAAAACACGACAAAAACAGGACAAAAATCACCCCAAAACCACCAAAAAGCAGACCCCAAAAAAACTCCAACTACCCCAAAACCACCTTGTACTGCTTCTGCTGTGGTATACAGGGTCAGAGGCCCGAAACAGACCCAAAACAGAACAAAAACAATCTAAAAAACCCAAAACAGCCCAAAAACTCCCCAAAACCAACTTGTCCTCCTCCTCCTGTGGGATACAGGATCAGAGGCCCAAACCACCCCAAAAACAGGATAAAATCACCCCAAGGGCACCTTGTCCAGCTTCTGATGTGGGATACAGTGTCAGAGCTCCAAAACAGACCCAAACCAGCCACAAAACACCTCAAAAACCACCCCAAGGCCACCTTGTCGTGCTTCTCCTATAAGACACAGGGTCAGAACCCCAAACCAGCCCTAAAACAGGATAAAACCAACCCAAAACCATTCAAAACGACCTAGAAAGCACCCCAAAATCACTTTCTCCTGCTTCTCCTGTGGGGTACATGGTCAGAGACGCAAAAAAGACACAAAACAGGCCAAAACCAACCCAAAAGACGCCAAAAAACAGCCCAAAACCACCTTAACCTTCTTCTGCTATGGGATAGAGGGTCAGAGCACCAAAACAGACCCAAATCAAGACAAAAACAACACAAAACACCCCAAAAAGAGCCCCAAATCACCTTCTCCTGCTTCTGCTATGAGATACAGGGTCAGAGCCCTAAAACAGACCTGAAACAGGCCAAACACAACTCAAAACACCCTAAAAACAGCCCAAAAATACCTTCTCCTGCTTCTGCTATGAGATACAGGGTCAGAGCCCCAAAACAGCCCCAAAACAGGACAAAAACACTGCAAAACACACAAAACAGCCCCAAAACACCTCAAAACCACCTTGACCTGCTTCTCCTATAGGATGCAGGGTAAGAGCCCCCAAACAACCCAAAACCATTCCAAACAACCCCCCAACCGCCCTAAAATCACCCCAAAACCACCTTGTCCTGCTTCTCTTGTGGGATACAGGGTCAGAGCTCCAAAACAGCCAAAAAACTGTCAAAAACACCCCAAAACCCAGCCCAAAACCACCTTGTCCTCCTTCGGCTATGGGATACAGGGTCAGAGCCCCCAAACAGAACGAAAACAGGACAAAAGCTATCAAAAACACCCAAAACAGCCCCAAAACACGCCAAAACCACCTTGTCCTGCTTTCTTATGGGTCACAGGGTCAGAACCCCAAAACAACACAGAAAAAAAACCAAAACCATTCAAAACCACCCCCAACCCACTCTAAAACTACCCCAAAATCACCCTATCCTGCTTCTCTTGAGGGATACAGGGTCAGAGCCCCAAAACAGACCTAAAACAACCCAAAACAGCCCCAAAACAGCCCAAAAACACCTTGTACAGGTTCTGCCTTGGGTACAGGGTCAAAGCCTCCAAAGAGCTTCAAAACAGGACAAAAAAACGCCAAAACCACCAAATAGCCCCAAAACACCTCTAAACCACCTTATTCTACTTCTCCTGTGGGATACAGGGTCAGTGTCCAAAAAGAGACCCCCCAAAAAACCCCAAAAAGGACAAAACCACCTCAAAACCACCTTCTCCTGCTTTTCCTGTGCGATACAGGGTCAGAGCCCCCAAACAGCCCCAAAACAGGCAAAAAAGAGTCAGAAACCCCCAAAATAACCCCAAAACACCCCAGAACCACCTTGTCCTCCTTCTCCTGTGGGATACAGGCTCAGAGCCCCAAAACAGCCAGAAAACAGGACAAAACCAAGCCAAAACCAGGCCAAAACACCCAAAGAAAACCCCAAAACAAGCCAAAACCACCCCAAAAACACCTTGTCCAGCTTCTCCTGTGGGATACAGGGTCAGAGCCCCAAAACAGCCACAAAACCAGACAAAAACAGGCCAAAACACCAAAAGCAACCCCCAAAATAGGCCAAAACCACCATAAAATCACCTCCTGCTTCTCCTGTTTGATACAGGGTCAGACCCACAAAACAGACCCAAAACAGACCCAAAACACCCCAAAAACAACCCCAAGGACACCTTTTCCTGCTTTCCTATGGGACACAGGGCCAGAACCCCGAAACAGCCTTAAAACCGGACAAGAAACACCCAAAACCATTCAAAACCACCATCAAACCAACCTAAAACCACCCCAAAATCACCTTCTCCTGCTTGTCCTGTGCAATAAAGGGTCAGAGCCCCAAAACAACCCAAAACACCACAAAAAACAGCCCAAACCTACCTTGTCCTGCTTCTACTGTGGGATACAGTGTCAGGGACCCAAAAACAGATTCAAAAAAGGACAAAAACACTCCAAGACCCCCAAAATCGACCCAAAATACCTCAAAACCACCTTGTCCTGCTTCTTCTATGGGATACCAGGTCAGAGCCCCAAAACAGAAAAAAAAAAAAAAAAGCATAAAACGACCCCAAAACCACCTTGTCCTGCTTCTCCTATAGGATACAGGGTCAGAGCCCCCAAACAGACCCAAAACAAGCCAAAAACAGTCAAAAAAAACCCAAAAGCACTTTGTCCTGCTTCTCCTCTGGGATACAGGGTCAGAGCCCAAAACAAACCCAAAAAAAACCCCAAAACACCCCCAAAACCACCCCAAGGGCACCTTGTCCTGCTTCTCCTATAGCACACAAGGTCAGAACCCCAAAACAGCCTTAAAACAGGACAAAAACAACCCAAAACCATTCAAAACTACCCCCAAACCGCCCTAAAATCACCCCAAAACCACCTTGGCCTGCTTCTCCTGTGGGATACAGGGTCAGAGCCCCAAAACAGACCCAAAACAAGCCAAAAACAGTCAAAACCCACCAAAAAAGCTCCAAAACACCCTAAAACAACTTTGTCCTGCTTCAGATATTGGATACAGGGTCAGATCCCCAAAACAGCCAGAAAACAGGTCAAAAACTGGCCAAAACACCAAAAAAAAAAATCCGAAAGAAAGCCAAAGCCACCCCAAAATCACCTTCTCCTGCTTCTCCTGTGGGATACAGGGTCAGACCTGCAAAACAGACCCAAAACAGGACAAAAACAACTGAAAACACCCCCCAAAAAAGCCAAAATCACCGTCTCCAGCTTCTGCTATGGGATACAGGGTCAGAGCCCCAAAACAGCCACAAAACAGACTAAAAACAAGCCAAAAGACAGAAACCAACCCCCAAAACCACCCCAAAACCACCTTCTCCTGCTTCACCAGTGGGATGCAGCGTAAGAACCCCAAAATACCCCCAAAACAGGATAAAACCACCCCAGAATCACCTCGCCCTGCTTCTCCTGTGAGATAAAGTGTCAGACCCCCAAAAAACCCTAAAAAATGGACAAAACGAACCAAAAACCATTCAAAACCAGCCACAAACCATCCTAAAACCACCCCAAAATCACCTCGTCCTGCTTCTGCTGTGGGATACAGGGTCAGAGCCCCCAGGCAGACCCAAAACAAGCCAAAAACAGTTAAAACCCACCAAACCAGCTCCAAAACACCCTAAAAACACTTTGTCCTGCTTCTGCTATGGGATAATGGGTCAGAGCCCCAAAACAGACCCAAAACAGGACAAAACCAACCCAAAACCACCTTCTCCAGCTTCTCCTGTGAGATACAGAATCAGAACCCCAAAACAGCCCTAAAACAGGACAAAACCAACACAAAACCATTAAAAAAACACCTGCAAAAAACCCTAAAACCACCCCAAAACCACCCCAAAATCACCATCTCCTGCTTCTCCTCTGAAATACAGGGTCAGAGCCCCAAAACAGACCCAAAACAGGCCGAAAACAACCCAAAACACATCAAAAACCAGCCCAAAACCACCTGGTCCTGCTTCTGCTATGGGACACAGAGTCAGAGATCGCAAACAGACCTAAAAAAGGACAAAAAAAGCTGAAAACCCCCAAAAAAGCTCCAAAACACCCCAAAGCCACCTTGTCCTGTTTCTGCTATGGGATACAGGGTCAGAGCCCCCAAACAGACCCAAAACAGGAAAAAAAAACAGGCCAAAACACCCATAGCAAACCCCAAAACCAGCCCAAAACCAACTTTGTCCTGCTTCTCCTGTGGGATACAGGGTCAAAGCCCCCAAAAAGCACCAAGACAGAACAAAACCACCCCAAAACACAAAAAAACACCCCCAAACCACACCCCAAACCCACCTTGTCCTGCTTCTCCTGTGGGATACAGGATCAGAGCCCGAAAACATCCCAAAAACCATGCCAAGGCCATCTTGTCCTGCTTCTCCTATAAGACACAGGGTCAGAACCCCAAAACAGCCTTAAAACAGGACAAAAACAACCCAAAACCATTCAAAACTACCCCCAAACCACCCTAAAACCACACCAAAATCACCTTCTCCTGCTTCTCCTCTGGGGTACAGGCTCAGAGCCCCAAAACAGGACAAAACCAGGCCAAAACACCCAAAGCAAACCCCAAAACAGGCCAAAACCACCCCAAGATCACCTTCTCCTGCTTCTCTTGTGAGATACAGGGTCAGAGCCCCCAAAACAGCCCCGAAACACCCCAAAAACACCTTGTACTGCTTCTCCTCTGGGTTAAAGGGTCAGAGCCCCAAAACACACCCAAAACAGGACAAAAACATCCCAAAACAACCAAAACAGCCCCAAAACGCCCCAAAACCACCTTGCACTCCCTCTCCTGTGGGATACAGGGTCAGAGCTCCAAAACAGGACAAAACACTCCAAAACCCCCAAAACTACCCCAAAACACCACAAAACCACCTTGGCCTGCTTCTCCTCTGAGATACAGGGTCAGAGCCCAAAACCAGGCCAAAAACCAGCCAAAAGAAACAAACCAACCCCCAAAACGGGCCAAAATCACCCAAAAATCACCTTCTCCTGCTTCTCCTACACAATAGAGTCACAGCCCCAAAAGAGACCTAAAACAGGACAAAAACACCCCTAAACCACCCAAAACCAGCCCCCCAAAACCACAAAACACCCCAAAACCACCTTGTCCTGCTTCTCCTATGGCAAACAGGGTCAGAGACTCAAAACAGACCCAAAACAAGCCAAAAACAACCCAAAACACCTCCAAAACCAGCCCAAAACCCCCTTGTCCTCCTTCTGCTACGGGATAGAGTCAGAGCCCCCAAACAGCCCCAAAACAGGCCAAAAACAACCCAAAAGACCAGAAAACCCAGCCAAAAACCACCTTGTCCTCCTACTGCTATGGGATACAGGGTCAGAGCCACCAAACAGCCCCAAAACAGGACAAAACCAATCAAAAAACCCCAAAACAGCCCCAAAACACACCAAAACAAACTTGTCCTGCTTCTGCTATGGGATACAGGTTCAGAGCCCCAAAACAGCCACAAAACAGGACAAAAACAGGCCAAAACCAGGCCAAAACACCAAAAGCAAACCCCAAAACAAGCCAAACCTAACCCTAAAATACCTTGCCCTGCTTCTCCTGTGGGATACAGGGTCAGAGCCCAAAAACAGACCCAAAACAACCCCAATGCAACCTTGTCCTGCTTTCCTATGAGACACAGGTTCAGAAACCCAAAACAGCCCTAAAAAAGGACAGAAACAAACCAAAACCATTCAAAACCACCCCCAAACCACCCTAAAACCACCCCCAAATCACCTTGTCCTGCTTCTCCTATAGGATACAGGATCAGAGCCCAAAAAATAGCCCGAAAACAGGCTAAAAACAGGCCAAACGACAGAAACCAACCCCCAAAATCACCTTCTCCTGTTCCACCAGTGGGATACAGGGTCAGAACCTTAAAATACCCCCAAAACCGGGAAAAAACACACCAGAACCACCTCGTCCTGCTTCTCCTGTGAGATACAGCGTCAGAACCCCGAAACAGCCTTAAAAAAGGACAAAACCAACACAAAACCACTCAAAACCAGCCGCAAACCACCCTAAAACCACCCCAAAAACACCTTCTCGAGCTTCTGCTATAGAATACAGGGTCAGAACCCCCAAACAGCCCCAAAACAGGCCAGAACCAGTCAGAAACCCCCAAAACAGCCCCAAAACACCCCAAACCCCACCTTGTCCTGCTTTGCCTGTGGGATACAGGGTCAGAAGACCCAAAAATCCCCAAAACAGGACAAAACCACCCCAAAACACACAAAACCACCCACAAACCACACCCCAAAACCACCTTGTGCTGCTTGTCCTGTGGGATACAGGGTCAGAGCCCACAAACAGACCAAAAAAAGAAAAAAAACAAAGCAGGACAAAACCACCCCAAAACCACCTTCTCCTGCTTCTCCTGTGGGATACAGTGTCAGAGCCTCAAAACATACCCAAAACAGCCCGAAAACATCCCAAAAACTACCCAAAGGCCACCTTGCCCTGTTTCTCCTATGGGACACAGGATCAGAACACCAAAACAGCCGTAAAACAGGACAAAACCAACCCAAGACCATTCAAAACCACCCCCAAACCACCCTGAAACCACCCCGAAATCACCATCTCCTGCTTCTCCTCTGGGATACAGGGTCAGAGTCCCAAAACAGCCAAAAAGCAGCCACAAAAAAGGCCAAAACCAGGTGAAAACCAGGCAAAAACACGCAAAGCCAATCCCAAAGGAGGCGAAACCATTCCAAAATCACCTTGTCCTGCTTCTCCTGTGGGATACAGGGTCAGAGCCGCAAAACAGACCCAAAACAGGCCAAAGACAACCCAAAACACCCCAAAAACATCCCAAAGCCACCTTGTCCTGCTTCTGCTATGGGATACAGGGTCAGAGCCCCCAAACAGAACCCACAACAGACCAAAACAACCCAAAACACCCCCAAAACCACCTTCTCCTGCTTCTCCTGTGGGATACAGGGTCAGAGCCCCCAAACAGACCTAAAAGAGGCCAAAAACAACCCAAAACACCCCCAAAACCAGCCCAAAACCACCTTGTCCTGCTTCTCTTATGGGACACAGGGTCAGAGCCCCAAAACAGACCAAAAAAAAAAAAAAACTAAACAGGACAAACCACCCCAAAACCACCTTCTCCTGCTTCTCCTGTGGGATACAGTGTCAGAGCCTCACAACATACAGAAAACAGCCCCAAAAGACCCCAAAAATCACCCCAAGGCCACCTTGTCCAGCTTTTCCTATGGGACACACGGTCAGAACCCCAAAACAGCCTTAAAACAGGACAAAAACACCCAAAACCATTCAAAACCACCCCCAAACTGCCCTAAAACCACCCCAAAATCACCTTCTCCTGCTTCTCCTGTGGGATACAGGGTCAGAGCCCCAAAACAGATGCAAAACAGGACAAAAACTGTCAAAAAACACCAAAACAGCCCCAAAACTACCTTCTCCTACTTCTCCTATGGGATACAGGGTCAGAGCCCCAAAACAGCTACAAAAAGGAGAGAAACATTCCAAAACCCCCTAAACAGCCCCAAAACACCACAAAACCACCTCTTCCTGCTTCTCCTAGGGGATACACGGTCAGAGCCAAAAAACAGACCCAAACCAGCCCCAAAACAGGCCAAAAAACCAGCCAAAAGAAACAAACCAACCCCCAAAACAGGCCCAAACCACCCCAAAATCACCTTGTCCTGCTTCTCCTACACAATACAGGGTCACAGCCCCAAAATAGACCCAAAACACCACAAAAAAAGGACAAAACCACCCCAAAACCACCTTGTCCTGCTTCTCCTGTGGGATACAGGTTCAGAGTCACAAAACAGACTCAACACAGGACAAAAACATGTCTAAACCACCCAAAACCAGCCCCCCCAAAAAAACAAGTATCCCAAAACCACCTTGTCCTGCTTCTCCTGTGGGATACAGGGTCACAGCCTCAAAACATACCCAAAACAGCCCAAAAACATCCCCAAAACTACCCTAAGGCCTCCTTGTCCTGTTTCTCCTATGGGATACAGGGTCAGAGCCCCCAAACAGACCTAAAACAGGACAAAACTAGTCAAAAACCACCAAAACAGCTCCAAAACCCCAAAACCACCTTGTCCTGCTTCTGCTATGGGATACAGGCTCAGAGCCCCCAAACAGCCACAAAACAGGACAAAACCATTCAAAAACCCCCAAAACAGCCCCCAAACCAACTTGTCCTTCTTCTCCTGTGGGATACAGGGCCAGAGCCCTGAAACAGACCAAAACAGACCCAAAACAGGCCAAAACCAGGTGAAGATCAGGTCAAAACACACAAAGCAAACCCCAAAACAGGCCAAAACACACCCAAATCACCTTGTCCAGCTTATCCTGTGAGACACAGGGTCAGAGCCCCAAAACAGACCCAAGACAGGCCAAAACCAACCCAAAACAGCCCCAAAACAGCCCAAACCAACCTTCTCCTCTTTCTCATATGGGATACAGGGTCACAGCTTCCAAACAGCCCTAAAACAGGCCAAAAAGAGTCAAAAACATACCCAAAACAGTCCCAAAAGAACCCAAAACCACCTTGTCCTGCTTTTCCTGTGGGATACAGGGTCAGAGCCCCAAAACATACCCAAAACAGGCCAAAACCAACCCAAAAGACCCCCAAAACCACCTTCTCCAGCTTCTGCTCGGGGATACAGGGTTACAGCCCCCAAACAGGCCAAAAACATTCAGAAACCCCCCAAAAAGCCCAAAACACCCCAAAACTACCTGGTCCTGCTTCTCCTGTGGGATACAGGGTCAGAGCCCCCCAAAAGGCCAAAAACAACCCAAAACACCCCAAAAACACCTTCTCCAGCTTCTGCTATGGGATACAGGGTCAGAGCCCCAAAGCAGACCCAAAACTACCCCAAAACCACCTTGTCCTGCTTCTCCTGTGGGATACAGGGTCAGAGCCCCAAAACAGACCCAAAACCACCCCAAAACCACCTTGTCCTGCTTCTCCTGTTGGTCAGAACCCCAAAACAGCCTTAAAACACGACAAAAGCAACCCAAAACCATTCAAAACCACACCCAAACCACTCTAAAGCCACCCCAAAATCACCTTGTCCTGCTTCTGCTGTGGGATACAGGGTCAGAGCTGCAAAACAGCCCCAAAACAGGCCAAAAACAGTCAAAACCCCCAAAACAGCCCTGAAACCACCCCCAAATCACCTTGTCCTTCTTGTCTGTGGGATACAGAGTCAGAGCCCCAAAAGAGGACAAAACCAGGCCAGAACACCCAAAGGAAACCCCAAAACACAGCAAAACCACCCCAAGATCACCTTGTCCTGTTTCCCCTGAGGGATACAGGGTCAGAGCCCCAAAACAGCACCAAAACAGAACAAAAAAAAACCTCAAAACACTTAAATCAAAGCACCCCAAATTCCCCTTGTCTTGCTTCTCCTATGGGACACAGGGTCAGATCTGCAAAACAGCCTTAAAAGAGGCGAAAACTGCCCCAAAACACTGAAAACCATCCCCAAAACAGCCCCAAATCACCCCAACCCCCCAGAATGGTACCTTCTGGAGGTCGCTGTGGAGCTGCTTTAGCCTGGCCTCGAGCTGCGACACCTCCTGGGGTAGGTCCAAGGCTGGGGGGGGGCCTGGGGTGTCCCCATATTGCGGGGGGATCCCAGACCCACATGTGGGGGTCCCAGACCCACATACAAGGGGGACATGGGGGGGGGGTCTCCATATGGGAGGGGAGGGGTCCCTGTACCTGATGGGGAGGCACCCGCTCGCGGCCTCTCCAGGGGTTGGGGGGGGGGGGCGGGGCTCAGCCCTGGCTCCGTGAGGGAGTGTAACTCCCACAGGGTGAGATAAGAACACTCCAGTAACTAAGGTGTAACAAAAATCACTGCTGCTACCACCAGCAATAATAATGATAAAGGAAATAACAAGGGAAGAGAATACAACCGCTTACCACCTGCCGATTGATACCCAGCCTGACCAAGCAGTGTCTGTGTAACTGTCCCCAGTTTATATAGTGGGTGTGTCGTGCTGTGCTATGGAATACCTCTTTGGCTAGTTTGGGTCAGGTGTCCTGTCTCTGCTTCCTCCTGGCTTCCCCTCCTCCCTGCCAAGAGTGAGACTCACAAAGTCCTTACTGAGCAACAACTGAAAACAGCGGTGTTATCAGCGCTGTTCCCGGGCTGAACGTCAAAAAGCACAGCACTGCACCAGCTACTAAGGAGAAAAATGCCGGCTACTGCTGAACCCAGGAGAGTGACAAAGCCCCAGGCCCTGCCCACAGGGTTCCTGGTGGGAGAAACTCAGGTCCCAGCAGGACCATGCCACCTCAGCCAGCACAGAGCCTCTTCCCACATCCCTCCTTGCATGCAGCACCCACTGCAGAGTCCAAAAAGCCAGGGCAAGAGCCAGGCCTGGCAGTCAACTGCCAGCAAGCCAACGGCAGTACTTGCCAGCATCATGGTCTGCCACCCGGCAGAACTGGGGACTTGAGGATATCACGGAAGCACACAATGGTTTGGATTGGGAGGGACCTTAAAGCACATCCAGCTCCAATCCCTGCCACTGGCAGAGGCAACTTCCACTAGAGCAGCTTGCTCCAAGCTCCATTCAACCTGGCCTTGAGCACTGCCAGCCATGGGGCAGCCACAGCTTCTCTGGGCACAGGGAACAACTTCTAAGATCTCTCAATCTCCCCTCTATGTCACGTTAAAGCCCTTCGCCCTTTCCCCACAGGCCCTTGTTCTCCCCGTAAGAAATGAGGGCAGATCCCAGGATCATCCCTCGGAAGCTGCAGCGCTCCGCTGCCAGCTCAGCCAGCCCAACTCACGCACCGAGTCCAAAGCAGCCACTCTGGGGAAGTCACAGTATCATACAGTATCACAGTATGCTAGAGATTGGAAGGGACCTCGAAAGATCATCTAGTCCAATCCCCCTGCCGGAGCAGGAACACCTAGATAATGTTACACAGGAATGCGTCCAGGCGGGTTTTGAATGTCTCCAGGGAAGGAGACTCCACAACCTCCCTGGGCAGCCTGTTCCAGTGTTCCGTCACCCTCACTGAGAAGAAGTTTCTTCTCAAGTTTAAGTGGAACCTCTTGTGTTCCAGTTTGTACCCATTACCCCTTGTCCTATCATTGTTTGCCACTGAGTAGAGCCTGGCTCCATCCTCGTGACACTCCCCCTTTATATATTTATAGACACTTATAAGGTCACCCCTCAGTCTCCTCTTCTCCAAACTATAGAGACCCAGCTCCCTCAGTCTTTCCTCATAAGGGAGATGCTCCATTCCCTTAATCATCTTTGTTGCCCTGCGCTGGACTCTCTCCAGCAGCTCCCTGTCCTTCTTGAACTGAGGGGCCCAGAACTGGACACAATATTCCAGATGGGGTCTCACCAGGGCAGAGTAGAGGGGAAGGAGGACCTCTCTCGACCTACTAACCACCGCCCTTCTAATACACCCCAGGATGCCATTGGCCTTCTTAGCCACAAGGGCACAGTGTTGGCTCATGGTCATCCTGTCATCCACTAGGACCCCCAGGTCCCTCTCCCCTACACTGCTCTCTAACAGGTCGTTCCCCAACCTATACTGGAACCTGGGGTTGTTCCTGCCCAGATGCAGGACTCTACACTTTCCCTTATTATATTTCATCAAGTTACTCCCTGCCCAACTCTCCAGCCTATCCAGGTCTCGCTGGATGGCAGCACAGCCTTCTGGCGTGTCAGCCACTCCTCCCAGCTTAGTGTCATCAGCAAACTTGCTGATAGTACACTCAATTCCCTCATCTAAATTGTTGATGAATATATGAAATAATACTGGTCCCAGTACTGACCCTATTGCCTCATAAAGCCCCATTATAACCCCATAGAACCCTATTATTGCCTCATAGACCCCATTATAGCCTCATAGAGCCCCATTATTGCCTCATAGAGCCCATTATAGCCCCATAGAGCCCCTTTATTGCCTCATAGAGCCCATTATAGCCCCATAGAGCCCCATTAAAGCTCCATAGAAGCCCATTACTGCATCATAGAGCGCCATTATTGCCTCATAGACCCCATTATAGCCTCATAGAGCCCCATTATAACCCATAGAACCCCATTATTGCCTCATAGACCCCATTATAACATCACAGGGCCCCATTATTGCCTCATAGAGCCCATTATAGGCCCATAGAGCCCCATTATAGCCCCATGGAAGCCTATTAGTCCATCATAGAGCCCCATTATTGCCTCATAGAACCCCATTATTGCCTCATAGACCCCATTATAGCCTCATAGAGCCCCATTATTGCCTCATAGAGCCCATTATAGCCCCATAGAGCCCCATTATAGCTCCATAGAAGCCCAGTGCTTCATCATATAGCCCCATTATTGCCTCACAGAGCCCATTATTGCCTCATAGAGCCCCATTATAACCCCATAGAACCCTATTATTGCCTCATAGACCCCATTATAGCCGCATAGAGCCCCATTATTGCCTCATAGAACCCTATTATTGCCTCATAGACCCCATTATAGCCCCATAGAAGCCCAGTAGTCCATCATAGAGCTCCATTATTGCCTCATTGAGCTCATTATCCTTAAAGAGCCCCATTATAACCACATAGAACCCTATTACTGAATCATAGATCCCGTTTATAACTCCATAGAACCACATTACTGCCTCAGAGACGCCATTATAGCCTCATACAGACCCATTATTGCCTCATAGACCCTATTATAACCCCATAGAACCCCATTGTTGCCTCATAGACCCCATTATAGCCTCATAGAGCCCCATTATTGCCTCAGAGACCCCACTATGACCCCATAGAACCCCATTATTGCCTCATAGACCGCATTATAGCCTCATAGAGCCCCGTTATTGCCTCATAAAGCCCCATTGTAGACCCATAGAACCCCATTATAGCCTCATAGAGCCCCATTATTGCCTCATTGAGCTCCATTATTGCCTCATTAAGCCCCATTATTGCCTCAGAAGCCCAATTGTAGCCTCATAGAGCCCCATTATTGCCTCATAGACCTCATTATTGCATCATACAGCCCCATTATTGCCTCATAGGCCCCATTTTTGCCTCATAAAGCACCATTATAGCCACATAAAGCCCGATTATTGCCTCATAGACCCGATTATAACCCCATAGAGCCCCATTATTGCTACATAGACCTCATTATAGCCTCATAGAGCCCCATTATTGCGTCATAAAGCCCCATTATAGCCCAATAGAAGCCCATTATTGCATCATAAAGCCCAATTGTAGCCTCATAGAGCCCCATTATTGCCCATTGAACCCCATTATTGTCTCATAGACCCCATTATAGCATCATAGGGCCCCATTATTGCATCATACAGCCCATTTTAGCCTCATTGAGCCCCATTAATGCCTCATAGAGCCATATTTTTGCCTCATAGACCCCATTATAACCCCATAAAACCCCATTATTACCTCATAGACCCCATTTTTGCCTCATAAAGCCCCATTATAGCCACATAGAGCCCCATTATTGCCTCATAGACCCGATTATAACCCCATAGAGCCCCATTATTGCTACATAGACCTCATTATAGCCTCATAGAGCCCCACTATAGCCCCTTAGAGCCCATTATAGCCCAATAGAACCCCATTATTGCATCATAGATCTCCATTATAGCCTCATAGAGCCCCATTATAGCCTCATAGCACCCCATTATTGCCTCATAGAGCCCCATTATAGTTGCATTATAGCCTCATAGAGCCCCATTTTTGCATCATAGACCCCATTGTAGCCTCATAGAGGCCTATTATAGCCCCATAG
This sequence comes from Pezoporus flaviventris, assembly GCF_033815535.1. Lineage (NCBI taxonomy): Eukaryota > Metazoa > Chordata > Aves > Psittaciformes > Psittacidae > Pezoporus > Pezoporus flaviventris. The sequence continues at coordinate 470,524 of NW_026892697.1, forward strand.
AACCCCATTATTGCCTCATAGAGCCCTAGTATAACCCCATAGAACTCATTATTGCCTCATAGACCCCATTATAGCCTCACAGAGCCCCATTATTGCCTCATAGTGTCCCATTATGGCCTCATATTGCCCCATTATAGCCCCATAGAACACCATTATTGCATCATGCAGCCCATTATAGCCCAATAGAACTCCATTATTGCCTCATAGAGCCGCATTATTGCCCCATTATAGCCTCATAGAGCCCCATTATTGCCTCATTATGGCCTCATAGAGCCCCATTATTGCCTCATAGACCCCATTATAGCCTCATAGAGCCTCATTATTGCCTCATAGAGCCCCAGTAGAGCCCTATAGAGTCCCATTATAACCCCAGAGGTCCTCATTATTGCTTCATAGAACTCCATTATTGCCTCATAGAGACCCATTAAACCCCATATAACCCCATTATAGACCCATAGAACCCCATTATTGCCTCATAGAGCCCCATTATAGCCTCATAGAGCCCCATTATAACCCCATAGAGCCCCATTATTGCCTCATAGACCGCATTATAGCCTCATAGAGCCCCATTATTATTATTTGATGAGAAAATGAACATGAGCCAGCAGTGTGCGCTCGCAGCCCAGAAAGCCAACTGTATGCTGGGCTGCATCCAAAGGAGCGTGACCAGCAGGTCGAAGGAGGTGGTCCTGCCCCTCTACTCTGCTCTTGTGAGACCTCACCTGCAGCATTGTGTGCAGTTCTGGTGTCCTCAGCATAAAAAGGACATAGAACTGTGGGAACAAGTCCAGAGAAGGGCCACGAGGATGATCAGGGACTGGAGCACCTCCTGTATGAAGACAGGGTGAGAAGAGAAGGCTGCGTGGAGACCTCATAGCAGCCTTCCAGTATCTTAAGAGGGCCTATAGGGATGCTGGGGGAGGGACTCTTCATTAGAGACTGTAGTGATAGGACAAGGGGTAACGGGTTGAAAGTTAAACAGGGGAAGTTTATATTGGATATTGGGAGGAAATTCTTTCCTGTTAGGGTGGTGAGGCACTGGAATGGGTTGCCCAGGGAGGTTGTGAATGCTCCATCCCTGGCAGTGTTCAAGGCCAGGCTGGACGAGGCCTTGGGTGATATGATTTAGCGTAAGGTGTCCCTGCCCATGGCAGGGGGTTGGAACTAGGTGATCTTAAGGTCCTTTCCAACCCTAACGATTCTATGATTCTATGATTCTATGATTCCTCTATGTCTCCTGTATGAATTCTCTATGACTTTATGGCACAATGACTCCTCTATGGATCCTGTATGACACCTCTATGAATCGTCTATGACTTTATGGCACAATGACTCCTCTATGAATCCTGTATGACACCTCTATGAATCGTCTATGACTTTATGGCACAATGACTCCTCTTTGACTCCTGTATGACACCTCTATGAATGCTCTGTGACACATCTATGAATCTATGACTCCCTTATGACCCCTCTATGACTCCTCTGACTCCTCTATGAATCATCTACGACTCCACAATGACTCCTCTACATCTCCTCTATGAGTCTATGACACTACGACTCCTCTATGACACCTCTATGAATCGTCTATGACTTTATGGAACAATGACCCCTCTATGACTCCTGTATGACACCTCTATGACTGCTCTATGACACATCTATGAATTTATGCCTCCGTTATGACTACTCTATGAGTCCTCTGATTCCTCTATGACTAATCTATGACTCCTTTACGACTCCTCTACGACTTCTCTATGACTCCTTTATGACTCCACAATGATTCCTCTGTGAATCCTCTATGACTCCTCTAAGACGCCCCTATTACTCCTCCATGACCCCTCTATGACTACTCTATAATCACAGAATGACCATGCTATGACTCCTCTACTACCCATCTGTGACTCCTCTATGATCACAGAATGACCATTCTATGACTCCGCATCCACCCCTCTATGACTCCTGTATGAAGCCTCTATGACTTTATGACACAATGGCTCCTCCATGACTTCTCTATGACTCCTCTATGACTACTCTATCACTCTTCATTGAGTCCTCTATGACCGCTCTATGACTCCTCTATGACTCCTCTTTAACGCCTCTATGATGCCTCTATGATGGCTCAGTGATGCCCCTATGATTCCACTGTGACTCCACTGTGACTCCTCTATGACGTCTCTATGACTCCACTATGACACCACTATGACACATTGATAACGCTTATATGACCCCTCTATGACGGCACTATGACTCTTCTATGACTTCTCTGTGACCCTTCTATGACCCATCTATGACTCCACTATGACTCACCTATGACTTCTCTATGACTCAATGACTCCTCTAAGACTCCGCTATGACACTTTATTGACTACTCTGACAAAATATCGTCTCCTCTATGACTCCACAATGACTGCTATTTCACTCCACTTTGACTCCTCTATGGCATCTCTATGACTCCTCTATGACACCTCTATGACTCTTCTTTGACTCCTTTATTACTGCTCTATGAATCCCCTTTAACATCTCTATGATGCCTCTATGATGCCTCTGTGATGCCTCTATGACTCCAGTGTGACTCCACTGTGACACCTCTATGACATTTCTATGACTCTTCTATGACTCCTCTATAAATCGATGACTCCTCTATGACACCTCTATGACGCTGTTATTAAACTTCTGTGACTCCTCTATGATGCCTCTATAACCCATCTATGACCCCTCTATGACTCCAATATGACTACTCTATGACTCCTCTGTAACACCTCTATGACTCCTTTATGACTCCTCTGTGACTCCTCCATGATTCTTCTATGACATCTCTCTGACTCCTCTAAGATTCCTCTATGACTTTATGACATAATTACTCCTCTATGACTCTTCTATGACACATCTAAGAATCTATGACTCCCCTATGACTCCTCTGTGACTCCTTTGTCTCGTCTATGTCTCCTCTAAGACTCCTCTAAGACTCCTCTAAGACTCCTCTAAAATTCTCTAAGAATCCTCTATGACTCCTCTGTGACTCCTCTATGACACATCTATGACTCTATGACACTATGACTCCTCACAGACTCCTCTATGACACTATGAATCCTCTTCCACTTTTCTGTGACTCTATGACACTATGACTTTTCTATGAATCCTCTATATCTCCTCTATGACTCCTGTATGACTGATATTTGACTACTCTATGACTCCTCTATGACACCACTATGAGTCTATGACAATATGACTCCTCTATGAATCCTCTCTGACTCCTCCGTGACTTTTCTATGACTCCTCTATGACTCCTCTATGGCACATCTATGATGCTATGACTCCTGTATGACTCCTGTATGACTGCTCTGACTGCTCTATGACTCCCCTATGACTCCTCTATGACTCTTCTATGACTCCACTATGTCTTCTCTATGACACGTCTATGACTCCTCTATAACTCGACCATGACTGCTCTATGACTCCTCCATGACTCCTCTATGACTTCTGTAGGTCTCCTATATGACTGCACTATGAGACCTCTATGACTCTTCTACGACTCTTCTATGATTCCAGTACGACTCCCCTATGATTCCTATATGACTCCTCTATAATTCTATCACTCTTCTATGACTCTCTATGACTTCTCTATGACTCCTCTATGACACCTCTATGACTCCCCTGTGACTCCTATGACCCCTCTATGACCCCTTTATGACCCCTCTATGACTTCTCTATGACTCCTCTATAACTCCAACATGATTCCTCTATGACTCCCCTATGAACCCTCTAAGACGCCCTTATGACTCCTCCATGACCCCTCTATGACTGCTCTGACTCCTCTATGACCATTCAATGACCATTCTATGACTCCTCTATGACCCCTCTATGACTCCTCTATGACGCCTCAATGAGTCCTCTATGACTACTCTATGACTCTTCTTTGACTCCTCTGACTGCTCTCTGACTCCTATTCAACGCCTCTATGAGGCCTCTATGATGCCTCTATGACGCCTCTATGATTTCACTGTGACTCCACTGTGTCTCTTCTATGACTCCTCTATGACTCCTTTATGACAAATATGACGCATCTATGATGCTTATATGACCCCTCTATGACTCCTCTACGACACATTTATGACTCCTCTATGACTCCCCTATGACCCCTCTATGAATCATTATTGACTAATCCGACGCCTTACTGTCTCCTCTATGACTCTTCAATGACTGCTATTTCACTCCTGTTTGACTCCTCTATGACTGCTCTATGACTCCTCTATAACACCTCTATGACTCCTCCATGACTCCTCAAAGACTCTTCCATGAATCTTCTATGACTTCTCTATGACTCCTCTATGACTCCCATGACCGCTTTAGGACACCTATGTTAGTCGTCTATGACTTCCTTATGACTTCCCTATGACTACTCTATGACTCCTCTAACTCCTCTATGACTACTCTATGACTCTTCTTTGACTCCTCTATGAAGCCTCTATGATGCCTCAGTGATGCCTCTAAGACTCCACTGTGACTCCATTGTGACTCCTCTGTGACTCATCTATGACTCCTGTATGACTCTTCTATGACTCTTCTTTGACTCCTCTATGAAGCCTCTGTGATGCCTCTAAGACTCCACTGTGACTCCATTGACTCCACTGTGACTTGTCTGTGACTCCTGTATGACTCTTCTATGACTCTTCTATGACTCCTCTATGACTCCTTTATGACACCTCTATGCACCTCTATGAAACCTCTATGACGCCTCTATTAAACCACTTTGAAGCCTCTGTGATGCCTCTCTGACCCCTCTATGATGCCTCTATGACTCCACTATGACTACTCTATGACTCCTCCATGAGTCCTCCATGAATCTTCTGTAACATCTCTATGACTCCTCTATGACTCCTCTATGACTTCTCAATGACTCCACTATGACTCCACTATGACTCCTCTAAGAATCCTCTAAGACTCCTCCATGACTCCTCTAAGAATCCTCTATGACACATCTATGACTCTATGACACTATGACTCCTCACAGACTCCTCTATGACTGACTCCATGACACTATGAATCCTCTTAAACTTTTCTGTGACTCTATGACACTACGGCTCCTCTATGAATCCTCTATGACTGATATTTGACTGCTCTATGACTCCTCTATGACACCTCTATGACTCCATGACACTATGACTCCTCTCTGACTCCTCTATTAATCTATGACACTATGACTCCTCAATGAATCCTCTATGACTTTTCCGTGACTCCTCTATGACTCCTCTGTGACTGCTTTGACAGCTGTATGACCTATCTATGACTTCTCTATGACTCCTCTACGACTGCTCTGTTCTATGACTCCTCTGACTGATCTATGACTGATCTATGACTGCTCTGACTCCTGTATGACTCCTTTGTGACTCCACTATGTCTTCTCTATGACATGTCTATGACTCCTCTATGTCTCCTCTGACTCCACCATGACTCCTCTCTGACACTTCTATGACTCGTCTATGACTCCAATATGACTCCCCTATGTCTCCTCTATGACTCCTTTATAACTCTATGACTCCTGTGTGACCCTCTCTGACTCCTCTATGACACCTCTATGATGCTTCTACAATAACTCTATGACCCCTCTACTAAACCTCTATGACTCCACTATGACACCGAGGAGACCCTTCTATGACCCCTCTATGACTCCTCTATGACTCCTATGTAACTCGTATAGGACTCCTCTATGACTGATATTTGACTGCTCTATGACTCCTCTAGGACACCTCTATGACTCTATGACACTATAACTCCTCTATGAATCTTCTATGACTCCTCTATGACTCCTCCATGACTTTTCTATGACCGCTCTATGACTCCTGTATGGGTCCCCTAAGAGTCCCCTATGACTCCTCTATTACTCTATGTCTCCTTGATGACCCTATGACTCCTCTATAACTCTATGACTTCTGTACGACTCCTCTAGGACTCCTCCATAACTTTTTCATGACTCCTCCATGACTCCACCATGATAGCCATATGAATCCTCAATGACCCCACTATAACTCCTCAATGACACCTCCATGACTCCTCTATGACACATCTATGACTGTATGACTCCTCTCTGACACATCTATGACTTTATGACACCTCTCTGACACATCTATGACTTTATGACACCTCTCTGACTCTTTTGACTCCTCTCTGACTCCTCTCTGACTACTCTATGATTTCTCTATGACTCCTCTTTGAATATTCTATGACTCCTCTATAACTCTACTATGATTCCTCTATATCTCCACTATGGCACCACTAGAACTCCACTATTAATACTCTATTACTCCTCTATGACTCCTCTTTGAATATTCTATGACTCCTCTATGTCTCCACTATGACTCCACTAGAACTCCACTATTAATACTCAATTATTCCCCTGACTCCTCCATGACTCCACCATGACAGCTATACGATTCCTCTATGACTCCACTACGACTCCTCCATGAATCCTCCAGGACTCTTCCATGTCTCCTGTATGACTACTCTATGACACATCCATGACTATATGACTACCCTATGACTCTGACTCCTCTCTGACTCCTGTCTGACTCCACTCTGTCTCCTGTCTGAATCCACATTGACTCCCCTTTGAGTCATCTCTGTCTCCTCTCTGATTCCTCTCTGACTGTTCTCTGACAGAATGGCTCCTCTATGACTCCTCTATGACACATCTATGACTCCTCTATGACTCCTTTATAACTCTATGACTGCCCTATGACTCTATGGCTCCTCTATAACTCTATGACTCCTATATGACTCCTCCATGAAAGCTATACGACTTCTCTAATACTCCACTATGACTCCTCTATGAGTCCTCCATGACTCCTCTAGAACTTATCTATAACTCCAATATGACTCCTCTATGATTCATGTATAACTCCTCCATGACTCCTCTATGACTCCATATTGACTCCTCTGATACCTTATTGCCTCACTATGACTCCTCTATGACTCCACTATGACTCTTTTATGACTCCCCTAGGAATCCCCTATGACACCTCTATAACTCTATGATTCCTCTATGAATCCTCTATGACCCCTCTATGGTGCCTCTATGGCGCCTCTATGACCCCTCTATGACCCCTCTATGACTCCTATGACTCCTCTATGAGACCTGTATGACCCCTCTATGACTCCTGTATGAATCCTCTGTAACCCTATGAATCCTCTATGACTCCTCTACGACTCCACTATGACTCCTCTATGACTCCCCTATGACTCCTCTATGATTTCTCTATGACTCTTCTATGACTCCTCTATGACTGCTCCATAACTCCTCCTTGACTCCTCTATGACTTCTCTATGACTCCTCTATGTCTGCACTATGACTCCTCTGACTAGTCTGATTCCTCTGACGCTTCTATCTACTCTGTAACTCCTCTATGACACATCTATGAATCTATGACTCCTCTATGACTCCTTTAAGACTCCTCTAAGACTCCTCTATGACTCCTCTGTGACTCTTCTATGACTCCTCCATGACTCTATGACTCCTCTATGCCTCTCTGACTCGTCTCTGACTCCTGACTCCTCTGTGACTCCTCTAACTCCTCTATGACACATCTATGAATCTATGACTCCTCTGTGACTCCTCTATGAATCTTCTATGACTCTTTAATGAGTCCCCTATGACTCCTCCATGACTCCTCTATGACCGCTCTATTACTCCTCTATGACTTCTCTGTGGCTCCTCTATGTCTCCACTATGTCTGCACTATGACTCCTCCGATTACTTTATGACTCCTCTATGTCTCCACTATGGCTCCTCCAACTACTCTATGACACCTCTGACTCCTCTATGACTCCTCTATGTCTCCTCAATGACTCCTCTACGACTCCTCCATGACCGCTCTACGACGACTCTATGACCACTTAATGAAACTTATATGACTCCTCCACTACCCCTCTATGACTCCTGTATGACTCCTCTGTGACTTTATGACACAATGGCTCCTCTATAGCTCCTCTATGACTCCTCTATGACTCCTCTATAACTCCTTATTGACTCCTCTGAAAACTTATTGACTCCTCTATGAATCCCCAATGACTCCTGCATGACTCCCCAATGACTCTCCTATGACTCCTCCATGACTCCTCTATGACTCCTCAATGACTCCCCTATGACTCCTCTATGACTCCTCTATGACTCCTGCATGACTCCTCCATGGCTCCTCCATGATTCCCCCATGACTCTTCTATGACTACTCTATGACACCTCTATGACGCCTCTATGACTTTGTGACACTATGGCTCCTCTCTGACTTTTATATGACTCCTCTATGACTCATCTATGACACACCTATGATTCTCTGACTCCTCTGTAACTCCTCTATGACACCTCTATGACTTTTCTATGAGTCCTCTAAGACTCCACCATGACTGCTCTATGACTCCTCTATGACTTCTCTATGACTCCTCTATGGCTCCGCTATGATTCCTCTATGGCTCCACTACGACTCCTCTATGACTCTTTTATGACTCCCATATGACTCCTCTATAACTCTATGACTGCTCCAGGACAGCTATATGACCCCTCTATAACTCCACTATGACTCCTCTATGAGTCCTCTATGACACCTCTATGATGCCTCTATGACGCCCCTATGACCCCTTTCTGACTCCACTGTGACTCCTATGATTCCACTATGAGCTGTCTATGAGCCCTCTGACTCCTCTATGACTCCTCTATAACACTTTGACTCCTCTATGACTCCCATACAACTCTTCTATGACTCCTCTATGACTCCTCCATGATTCCTCCATGACTCTTCTATGACTTCTCTGTGACTCTTCTATGACTTCTCTATCCATCCTCTATGACGCCTCTATGACTCCTCTATGACTTTATGACACTATGGCTCCTCTGTGATGCCATTTTGACTCCTCTATGAGTCCTCTGTGACACATCTATGACTCTCTGAATACTCTATGACTCCTCTATGACACCTCTATTACATTTATAAGACTCATCTATGACTCCAACATGACTGCTCTATGACTACTTTATGACTACTGTACGACTTCTCTATGACTCCCCTATGACTCCCCTATGTCTCCTCTATGACTCCTCTGTGACTCTGCTATGACTCCTCTATGAATTTGTGACACTATGGCTCCTTTGTGACTTTTATATGACTCCACTATGACTCCTCCATGATTCCTCCATGACTCCTCTATGACTTCTCTATGATGCCTCTATGACTCCTCTATGACTTTGTGACACTACGGCTTCTCTGTGATTTTTATATGACTCCTCTATGACTCCTCTGTGACACTTCTATGACTCTCTGACTCCTCTATGACTTTTCTATGAAACCTCTATGACTTTTCTATGACTCCTCTACAACTCCCCCATGACTCCTCTATGATTCCACTAAGATTCCTCTATGACTCCTCTATAACTCCTCTATGACTCCTCTATGACTCGACTATGACTCCTATGATTCCTCTAAGAGCTGTCTATGAGACCTCTGACTCCTCTATGACTCCTCTATAACACTATGACTCCTCTATGACTCTTCTATGACTCCTCTAAGACTCCTCTATGACTCCTCTATGACTGCTCCATGAGTCCTCCATGACTCCTCTATGACTCCTCCATGAGTCCTCCATGACTCCTCTATGACTGTTCTATGACTCCTCTAAGACTCCTCTATGACTCCTCTATGACTGCTCCATGAGTCCTCCATGACTCCTCTATGACTCCTCCATGAGTCCTCCATGACTCCTCTATGACTGGCGTATGACTCCTCCAAGACTTTTTTATGACTCCTGTATGACTCCTCTATGACTCTCCTATGACTCTTTTAAGACTCCCCTATTACTCCTCCATGACTCTTTTATGACTCAACTATGACGCCACTATGACTCCACTATGTCTCCTATGACTCCTCTATGAGCTGTCTATGAGCCCTCTGACTCCTCTATGACCCCTCTATAACACTATGACTTCTCTATGACTCCTCTGCGACTCCTCTATGACTCTTCTATGACTGCTCCATCACTCCTCCATGACTCCTCAATGACCACTCTATGGCTCCTCTAAGACTTCTCTATGACTCCTCTGTCTCCACTATGACACCTCTGACTACTCTATGACTCCTCTATGTCTCCACTATGACTCCAACTACCCTATGAATCCTCTATGACTCCTCTATGACTCCTCTATGACTCTTCTATGACTACTCTGACTCTTCTACGCCTCTGTTAAGACTCCCCTATGACTCCTCTATGACTCCTCTATGACTCCTCTATAACTCTATGACTCCTCTATGATTCCTCTATGACTCATGTATGATACATCTATGATGTCTCTATGACCTCACTATGACACCTCTATGACTCCACTATGTCTCCTGTGACTCATCTATGAGCCGTCTATGAGCACTCTGACTCCTCTGAGACCCCTCTGTAACACTATGACTTCTCTATGACTCCTCTACGACTCCTTTATGAGTCTTCTATGACGACTCTATGACTCCTCAGTTATTCCTCTATGACTCTTCCAAGACTCCTCTATGACTCCCCTATGACTCCTCTTTGACTCCTCTATGCCACGTTCTGTCTGTGGGGCTGTAGTGGGAGTAATGACTGTCTGGATTTTGTGCTTCAAATATTGTGGTTGTGTGGAGCGTGCTTGTGGGATCCCATACGTGTGTGTGTGTGCGTGTGTTGAGGGCAGACCGTGTTCTGTGTGTTTTTTTTGGTGTTGGGTTCATGTAAAAGTTTTTTAACCGGTAGCAGTTTGTAGGCATTTGTAGGGGGAGCGACATTGGATAAAAAAAAAACAAAAACAAAGGCAATGATGCAGCAAACTCCTCGCCGGTTAACAATGTGCAGTTTAACCTGTCTGCTTCTCAAGAACAGATAACCTGGGGGAGGGGGTATATTTGTGTCCTCCTGCCTGCAAAGTTTGTGAACCCTTGCCATGAGCTGGACAGACGAATGGAAAAACCTGATGCCTCAGCTACAGGAGCTGACCATGATTACCCCAAGCAGAATGAGATAGAGGAAGAGAAAAACGAATGACTGCAAAACATCACTTGGGGGCAAATGAAAAGTAACATCCTGACTATGTGTGCGTGTAAAGTAGCTATTATTAGAGGTTGTGATTTTGTGTATAAAACCACCTGTATTTACTAGCTAGTTGCTAATAAGGAACTGCACCTTGTATAGATTTGTCACTTGTAAAAGAGATGTTAGAGTATGGAAATTTGCAGTAGCTGCTAGAAAAATGCTAAGGCAAAAGCTAGAAAAAAATTAATACAATGGTAGTGTTATAAAGCAGGTGATGGAACAAATTTAAGAGGGGGGGAGAATTCCACTGGTAAGAAATTTCTTTGGCTAGTCCCTCACTGCCATCAGCATCTTCAACATGCTGCTGCACCCTGTAATAGTTACTCTGCTAATGTAAATTTGTGTGTGCCTTGCTGTAGTAGCGACTTGTTACTGGATGAAGCAGGTGAAACTGTGCATTGACAACAAGGTGCAAGGACTGAGGCTGACCAAATGCCTGCTACCACAATCAAGGGGAAGACTGGGTTGGCTTCTGTGTTTGCCACCAAGAAGAACCTTTAGCTCCGCTGTTGGCTGCAACCCAGCAGGCATGGAGCGGTGGGGACACATGCCATGCCAGACCTTGATGTGAAGGATCAGAGAGCTATACAGCCTGTTATCAGAGAGCCATACAGCAGAAAAGAGGGGCAGGCCCAGGCAGCCTCTAGTTGGCATATGTTGGGGATATAATCTAGCCCAGATCCCCTGCTCAAGTAGGGTCACCCAAACCATATATAAGACATAAAGGGGGGAGATGTGGAGACAGTGTTCTCACGGGAGAATGCATAAGTGGTACATAAACTTTGAATAGTCCTGAAAGATACAGCAAGGTCATGAGAGGCCCAAAGAAGCTTAAGCAAGCAAGATAAGAATCTGGAATTCACCAAGTTAATGAGAACTGTGGACTGTTGGCAAGCTTTCAAGGTTGAGTTCTCACACCTGTGTTTAACCAATTATATGTTAGTCACTAAGGGTCTTCAAAACATGTATCCAATCATAATATGCCAAATCACTGTAAGTGCTTCAGCCGGGGCCTTGGCTCAACTAAGCAGACTGGGTTGCTGAGTTGCTAAGCAGACAATTCTACATCGAAGGCAATTCCTGATTTGTTTTAATGTTGACTCTGTAAGACATGCAACACTGCAGAACCTTTTGTTGTTGGAACAGGGACATGGATGTGAAGAGTTTGATGGAATGCGTTGCATGAGTCTCTCTGATTATGCTAATTCGATGCACACACAGCTGAGAACCCTGGCTCAGCTTACCCAGCAATAGTAACTGAGCAATATCCTAAGAATAACTAGATGGTTGTCTTCACAGGACATTACAGTCAAACACTGCTGTTTAAAGTATTGCACTTATGTATGATTGTTAGGTTAATCATCGTAGCTATTAGACTTGCTTATAGTTGTGTGATAAAACAGGTGAACAGAATAACCCACAATGCCTTGCTCGCACAAAGAAAAAGGGGGGAATTGTTGCAGAATGACTCTAAGAGCAGGACCATAGAGCCCTGGAGGACTGTGCAAGCAAGGCAGGGGGTGGCCCCCACAGGTAACCGGAAACCAGACATGGGAGGAGAATGTGGAGGAAGCTGTGTGGGGCTAACCAATACTGTTGTGCCAAGGAGGAGTGGCTGGATATCACTCCTATATATATGTGAACTTCATCACAAATAAAGTAGAAGCTTGCTTATCACCCATATTGGGTTGGCCTGTCTGCTTCTCCTCGCCGCTTACAAACAAGTGTACCCAGAGGAGATGACCTCAGCTTGAGCGAGCAGCAGGACTTTGGGCTCCCTTAGAGCAAACCACAGAACAAGCCCACCTTTCACATCCACTTTTGGAGCATTTCTGAGACAGTTACAGCTTCAGAAGGGCCATGGTTGACATTATCATGGCAGGTAGATGAGGGGAACCTTGCTGATGGGAGCTGGTACCAGCGTCCATCAGCAATGTCAGGCGCCACAGGCAATGAAGCAGCTTTCCACCCATCTTCAATTCCTTTTGCTCAAATCATAGCTCACAAGTTTGGCTGCAAAGAAGCCCACAGGAGATCGTGGTGACCTTGCTAACGACGAGGTAAATGCTGTCCTCTACTTCTTGTCCATGCAAACACCAATGCTCACATCACCCAAGGCACTCAGATTGGTCAGGTGTGACTTGGCCTTGGTACCTATGTGCTGGCTGCTCATGGTCACCCTCCTGTCCTTCTTCTGCGTGGTGACGGCTTCCTGGGGAATTTGGTTATTCACCTCAGTGGGGACGGAGGCAGCCCCAGTCCTTGTGCTCTCCTTGATGATGACATTCACCTTCTTCCACCCATCGTGCTGGAAGCACAAGAGACAAAGGAGAGCCTGAGGGAGCGGTGCCCAAAAGTGAAAGGAAGGAGATGGGGAGGAACAGTGAGGAGTGTGGTGAAGGACAGAAATGGGCAGCAACAGGGGGAAAGGGCCCTTCTGAATGGGGGTGCTTTAAGGTTGCCCCTGTCGCTGGTGGCTCTGATGGATGCTCCCAAGCCCATCACAGAATCCCAGCCTGGTTTGTGTTGGAAGGGAACTTAAAGCCCCTCCAGCTCCAACCCCTGCCACGGGCAGGGACGCCTTCCACTGGAGCAGCTTGCTCCAAGCCCCTGTGTCCAACCTGGCCTTGAACACTGCCAGGGATGGAACAGCCACAGCTTCTCTGGGCACCCTGTGCCAGCGCCTCAGCACCCTCACAGGGAAGAGCTTCTGCCTAAGAGCTCATCTCAGTCTCCCCTCTGGCAGGTTAAAGCCTTCATGGGTGCTGTGGGGAACCTCCTTCTACAGCGAAACATGAAAGGAAAGTGCATGTCACACGGATTCCCACCAGAGATCAGCCAGATCCCCTGGCAGTGCACACTGGGAGCAAACCCCAACTATCTGGGCACCATTTTGGGTTCCAGCCCCTTCCAGAGCCACATCCTCCCCTTTCCTTCTCTCTCCAGCAGTAAAACCATTCACAGGACCTGCAGGACATGGTGAGATGCTGAGGATGCGCCCCCTCCATCCTGCTCCTGCTGTCAGCTCTGCCTCTCACACCTCCTCATCTCCCTGCTCAATACCAGCCCCAGAGGCACAGCTGGAGATGGATGGGGGAGAGCCTTCTCCGCAGGGCATGAGATATGTGTATGGATGTGATGGACATAGTAGGTGTACACGGGTATGGTCCCTCCTTGCTTTGCATCAGTCCTGGTCCCAAATGCTCACACTGCTCACAAAGCCCCCATGGCCACCTTGCAGGACATGGGAGGCAGAGGGTGTCCTCTCCATTATGATGGCCATAGGAAGGATTTAAGCACTGATCCCTAAGAAGTGAAAGGTGAGTCCCAGTTTGGATCCAGCTCCATGCAGAGCAGGGAGGTATATCAGCCCTTGCCTCCATCACCAGGGTACCATCAGGGGCAGAAGCCATCAGCGTCCATATGAGAATGTTTCCTGTAGAGCCTCAGCATCCTTCACCCTGTCCCATGGTGTGCAGTGAGGTGCTGGAGTTTGCAGTTTGAATGAAGTCATAATGCAGGTTTTAAGCTATCACCTGGAGATGCTGACAGCTTTGGAAGATATTTTTGACAGGCTAGCAAGGATCCTGGTGCTAATATCCAGTGTGGATCAGAAAAGACCAAGACACAGGGAAAAAACCCCAGATACTAAGGGCAATAAAAGAGTGTAGATAAATCAGATTGTCTGTGGTCTTTCTACACAAACCAGTCATAGGAAAAAAGCAAGACTTAGAAATGGTTCCAAACCAAGCCTGGAAACCCAAGGAAGCGGCTGGGGAAACCAAAGTCCCTGGTGTCCATGAAGCTCTGGTGTCCTCTGTCACAAAACCAGCACAGAAACGTTGTTCTAAAGCTACATTCAAACAAAAGTGTTGATAAACTACTGAAGAATGAAAGTCTAATTTTATACTTGGTAAACGAGAAGGCACTAAGGAAAAGATAACAACGCTTGAATGTAAGGATTAATTTATTGCTATCGTCTCCTAATTTGCTCATGCAGGGACATGTTCTGGGTGGAGAGGGACTGCCAGAGCAGTGAGCACTGGCTGGGCTGTTGGGGTGCAGAGGGTGATGGGTTCTACTCTGCAGAAGCCTGGAAAGTACCACAGGGGTTTGTCTCCTTTATCTGTCTAAACAGAACCAAAGGAGAACACCCTGGTGTGCAGGGACCATCCCACAGCACCTGAGCAAGAGAAGTAGGGCAGGAACAGAGACATGGGCCAAGTTTAACCAAGGCTCCAGAGCATCAGGAAATTCAAGACCAAGCCAAGTCAGGTCGAGTCAGTCTCTTTTTCAGGATCAGGTGAAAAAATTGCAAGGAAGATAGATGAGAAAACCTAGGTGACCACCAAAAGATTGCATAGGTGTGCTAAACTCCTACTAAACTGGAAACCAGAACTCCTCTAGTAAAGACTAATCCTACCTGTTCTGAGCTGAAATAGAGATGGGGGAACAATAGGAGGAGGGTGGGGATGGAGCCCCAGCTGAGGCTGCTCAGGGGGATAAAGGCCTATTAGTTCAGCCTGGGACAAATCCTCTCTGCCTCAAAATGCCTGTTTTTCATCCTTGAATACAGTGGAAGTCCAGATGCACCAGCTCAGCCTCTGGACATCCAGACACTACATGTGGATAACCCCATTGGGGCTGGAAAACTGGGTTCACCCTCCACAGAGGGACATCAGCAGCTCCAGAGATGGAGTCACTTGTTCTTCATGTTCCTTTTGAGGACTGTGTGCAAGATCTGGAATGTCTCTAAACCCATTTTCATTGTGTCTGTATGTTCAGACCAAAACGTTTGCATGGTCCACAAGTATGTCAGAAGCATCCTATGAGCCACCCATAACTGTGTAGCTGTTCTCAGGGATGGTTCACCCACACCATGTCTCTCAGATTCCCAAGCACCACAGTGCCTTTCAGAGTTGATTTCACACCCTTTGCTTTTCCTTCTCTTTGTTTTCCTCTGCTAAAGCATGAGCAGCCCTGGAGGCTTCCTCCCAGGAGAGCACATGCAACTGTATTTACAGCCTAAGCACCACAAGCTGGGCTCTTGGAGTCTGGCAGGAGCTCACCTCTCTTCACATCAGTTGCTTAACAGAAGTGATTCTGACATGTAGATGTTCTCTGCTGCATTGGAGATAAAACCTTGACTCCCATCACTCGATGGCAGAGGGAAGGCACAGGAGGTAATACCAACACAAGGCAGAACCTCACCTGCGTTGAGGTTGTGTGCTTTTGTCTTCATGTTCTTGCGTCCTCTTAGGTAAAGCTGTGTCAGAAAACAGCCTTACCAGTGTGGGTTTTCTTTATAAGAGGGAGTAATGTCTGATGCATGCTGTGTTTCTTTTGCATAGGCAGCTAAAGCAAGATGCACTGATTTATTCAAGAGTTAAAAGTGGATGACTCTTATTCTGTTATACAGAAATGCAACAATTCAGATTGTCATCAGAATATAATCACTAACAAATGAGCCTTTGGAATCAGCCTGTTAGAACATAAATTCCTTTTTAAAGCAAGCAGCTTAATGCCCATATGTTTAAGATGCTATAGCCTGCTGTAACTCAGAAGTGTATAAATCATGAATTTACCAATGTCAATGTTATTTGATGTAAATGATCTCAAATAGTTTTGTAAATGTGATTTGGTGACTGGAATGATAACTAAAAGCTGAGGGAAAATGTCTGGAGGTCATTCATGTGTAAGCGGGGCTTTCACTGCGACTGACCATTTCTCTTGATCCATGATTAAATGCAATCCTATGAGGTTCATCTGAGGTGTCTTCTGATACAAATTGCCTTCAAATTGAAAGTGAATATAGATCTGAATCTTTGCTCAAACCTGAAAACACGTGTGCCTGAGTAACTCCGGTGTTTTAACTATTCCACCAAAGAAAAACAAAAATGCCCCTTTTTGCTGCAAGAAACTCCATGTTCTTTTCTAAACACCTCATCTGAAAAACATAAAATAGATATAATTTTGGTTAGAAAATAAAATGGAAAATTCTATTTGCAGTTATTCTGTGGCAGTTAAAATGGTCACTGATTGGAGTTAGATATGGTCCAAATCTGAATGTCCATTTTTGATCAGTTTGATGTTTCTCTTCCTTTTGCCTCAGGAGGTAACACCTGGTCATGAGAGGAAATCACACGCAGACTAAATTTATCCTCTTGGGAATTGCAGACAGCCCATGTGAGCAGACTCCTCTTTTTGTCTTGTTTCTAGTGAGTTACATTGTCACTCTGGTGGGGAACTTTGCCATTTTCACATTGGTTCGGGTGTCTCCCAGCCTCCACACCCCCATGTACTTCTTCCTCACCCATTTTGCCTTCACTGACATCTGCTATTCCACAGTCATCTCCCCCAGGATGCTGGCAGACCTGTTATCAGAGGACAAAACCATTTCTTTCACTGGCTGCATGACGCAGTTCCTCACTTTTGCTTTCTTTGCTACTATTGAGTGTCATCTCCTGGCCATGATGGCCTATGATCGCCATGTTGCTATCTGCCAGCCCCTGCTTTATGTGACCATCATCTCCAGCCGTGTCTGCTGGCAGCTGATAGCATCATCCTACCTATTCGCCTTCCTCAGTGCCATCGTCTACACATGGTGCCTGTTTGGAGGTTCCTTCTGTGGTCCCAACCGCATCGACCACTTCTTCTGTGATGTTGTCCCTGTTCTAAAGCTCGTGTGCTCTGACACCCACAGCAGTGAGATGGTCATCTTTGCCTTTGTCACCATCAACGTGGTGGGCACGAGCCTGGTCATTTTACTCTCCTACATCTCTATTCTCTGTACTGTGCTAAGGGTGTGCTCAGCACAGAGCAGGGCCAGAGCCTTCCACACCTGCGCCTCCCATTTGATGTCTGTTTCCTTGTTCTTCGGGACATCATTCTTCATGTACCTACAACCTCCCTCTAGTCACAGGAGCCTGGATAAGGTGGCCTCCATCATCTACACAATGGTCACCCCCATGCTCAACCCATTCATCTACAGCCTGAGGAACAAGGAGGTGAAGGGGGCTCTGCTGAAGTGCAGGAGAACATTCTTCAGCCACTGGCAACATAGAAGAGTTCTGTCATCTGGGACATGAACAGTCCATGGGCAGTGTGAAAGCCAATGGGGCACTGAAATACTGAGATTTTCCACTGATACTCATGACTTTATGGAAGTTCTTCCAGAGTTTCTGCACAAAAGTCTATGATAATACTGAATGAGAAACAGACCCCCCAAATCACACCATTCTTGGAAGAAAACCAAGAGGAGATTGAGCCTCAAAGTTCATTTCACTTCGCAGGCCCGCTCCTAGAAGAAGAAATTACCCTCAATAATCCCAGGCCTCTTTTCCTCACAGGAAACACCAATCAGCTTTATTCATATTTAACATTTGTCATTCATAAATGAGTATTTTCATTGCAAGATTCTTGACCTTGTTCCTCAGCTCCAGTAGAGTTCCTCACTCTTACCTGTGAGTTCTTTGTTAAAGCTGCTAGGGTGGGAGGAAAGAGGCAGTGTAGTTTTACATTTGCTTGCTGAAAAAGAGTCAGAGAAAAGGCTTCAAAAGATTGATTGCATTTGTTTGTGCCTTCCAAAGAGAAGAAGTTGGTGGGAATCAAGATCTCAAGCTGCACCTTTGAATATCATGAGGAATCCCACCCCAGTCTGCAGCTTCACAATAAATTTCACTTCAAAGAAGAAATTGTAGACAATATAATTCATAATACAGGATGATGAACTGTGTTGATACTTCTCAGTGTGAAGGACAATTTGGGCACATCAGGGGGTCTCCCATTCATTTTAAGTGGAGTTTTACATTCATTTGCAGTGCTGTTTACTTCAATAGTGAGAGAAATGGAATTCCAGCTGGACATCAGCACACACATCCCATGTCCATGCCCAGCTCATGCTAAAGCCCACCAGGAAACCAAATTGTCTATTTCATATAAGAATTAATTCTGTAGAAAGCTTCCATAGATGAAACACAATGCTGAACAGAATCAATGGTAATTGAGAGCTTTCTGGGTCTGAAAGAAGCCAAAGCACACTGATGGGGGAAAATATCTTTCCTTTAGCTGTTGTGACTGAGAATTAACTTATATTTGGAAAGTATGTGGATGGTGAAGAGACTGTTTATGTGCTCTGAAAAACAATGATATGAAAGGAGACTGTCTTAGGTATAAGGGGAACGTGGCTTCTACCTGCAGTCAATGAAGGAGCCAGACCCTACATCATTAAACTCTATAGAATTTGCAGGACAGAAACCTTTGATATCAGAGAACTTCCTTTAAAAACTTCACCAAACCTTGTTTTCTTCCAATCTATTTTATTGGATATTTCTGCTTAGACTATAGGTATGGAATCATGCAGCTTCAAAAAGCCCAAGTTTGACCTCAAAATAGAGGTACTGGAGAAACACAACTGTGAAGTCCAGCAATACATGAAACAGGCTTGAGATTTTGGAAATACGTTTTATACTGAGATCATCATTGCATGATTCTGCTTCAATCTTTGCAGAGAAAGGGTCTACATAATGCAGAAACTCCTGACTGTAGACACAAAATTCCCACACCAAATACATACCAGATTTCCTCTCAATCCAAGTCTAATATTTTACCTGGTAAAGGAGAAGTCACTATGAACCAGAGAATGACACTTGTATATAGGGTTCAATTCATTATTCTATTTCCCTCACTGAGAACACTACCTCCTATTTTGCCCATGCAGGGACATGGTCCAGATGGAAAGCAATAGCCAAAGCAGTGAGCACTGCTGGGTGCAGAGCATGATGGGTTCTCCTCTGCAGGAGCCTGGAGACTGCCACAGGGTTGGTCTCATTCATCTCTTTAAAGAGAGGCAAAGGGGAACACTCTGGTGTGCAGGGACCATCCCACAGAATCTGAGCAAGAGAAGTTAGGCAGAACAGAGACCTGGGCCAAGTTCAGACAAGACTCCAGAGCATCAGGCAAGTTGGTGATGAGGAGGCAGGTCCAAGAACAAAACGGGTCAATACAGAAGAAGTCAACAACCTGCTCAGGATCAGGTTCAGCAATGGCTAGGGAGATCCATTAGCAAGCCTAGGTCACCATGAAAGGATTCCATAGGTGTGCACAACGCCTGCTAAACTGGAAACCACAATGCCTTTAATAAAACTCAAACTCCCTGGGCTGAGGTTAAATAGAGATGGAGGTCAAATATGCAGAGGGTAGGGATGGAGCTGCAACTGAGGCTGCTCATGTGGATGAAGGCCTCTTAGTTCACCCTGGGATAATTCATCATTGCCTGGAAGTGTCCATTTCTCGACCTTGAGTACAGTGGAAGCCCAGAGTCAGCAGCTCAACTGTTGGACATCCAGGTACTTCATAGAATCATAGAACAGTTAGGGCTGAAAAAGACCTTAAGATCATCAAGTTCCAAACCCCCTGCATTGGGCAGGGACACCTCACACTAAACCATGTCAACCAAGGCTCTGTCCTTGAACACCACCAGGGATGGAGCTTCCACAAGTTCCTTGGGCAATCCACTCCAGTGCCTCACCACCCTCACAGTAATGAACTCCCTCCTTAGAGCCAATCTAAACTTACCCTGTTTAAATGTTAACCCATTAGCCCTTGTCCTATCACTACAGTTAATAATGAAGAGTCCCTCCCCAGCATCCTTATAGGCCCCCTTCAGATACTGGAAGGCTGCTATGAGGTCCCCATGCAGTCTCCTCCAGGATGAAGAGCCCCAACTTCCTCAGCCTATCTTCAAACAGGAGGTGCTCCAGCCCCTGGTCATCCTCATGGCCTCCTCTGGATTTACCATGTAGATAGCCACACTGGGGATGGAAAACTGGGCTCTCAAGTGTCCACGGAGGAACAGCAGCAAATCCAGAGGGGGAGTCCCTTGTGCATCATGTTCCATTTTGGGACCCTCTGTAAGATCTGAAATGGCTCTAAACTCATTCTGTGGCCAAGAACAGACAAAAAACTTTGCATTCCCCACAGGTGTGTCAGAAACACCACGAAAGCTGCTCATCAGTGCTGCTGTGTAGCTGTGATAAGGGATGGCTCAGCAACTCCATGACTCTCAGATGCCCAAGCACCACAATGCCTTTCAGAGCTGATTTCACACCCTTTGCTTTTCCTTTTCTTTGTTTTCCTCTGGGAAAGCATGAGCAGCCCTGGAGGCTTCCTCCCATGAGAGCACATGCAACTGTATTTACAGCCCCAGCACCACAGGCTGGGCTCTTGGAGTCTGGCAGGAGCTCACCTCTCTTCACATCAGGTACTTAACAGAGCTGATGCCGGCACGTAGATGTAGATGTTCTCTGCTGCACTGGGGATAAATCCTTGGCTCCCATCACTGAGTGGCAGAGGGAAGGCACAGGAGGTAACACCAACACAAAGCAGAGCTTCACCTGCACTGAGGTAGTGGGCTTGTGTCTGCATGTTCTAGTTGCCTCTTTAGCAAAGCTGTGTCAGAAAACAGCCTTACCAATGTGGGTTTTCCTTATGATAAGATGGAGCAATGTCTGATGCAGGTTGTTTTTCTGTTACATAGGCAGCTAAAGCAAGATACACTGATTTATTCAAGAGTTAAATGAGGATGAATCTTATTCTGTTATAAAGAAATGCAACAGTTCAGACTGTCAGCAGAATATAGTCACTAAGAAATCAGCCTTTGGAATCGGCACATTTTAACATCAACTCAGCTTTCAAGCAAGCAGCTTAATGCCCATGCTTTTAGGATGCTTCAGCATGCTGGAGCTCACAAAGGTATAAATCATGATTTTACCAATGTGTATTTCATCCTTTGAGAATGATCTCAAATAGTTTGATAAATGTGATTTGAAGACCAGAATGATGATCAAAAACCAAGGGAAAATATCCCTTGCATGTGAAGTCATGCACGTGTAATCTGGGGTTTCCCTGGGACTGGGACTTTCTCTTGCTCCAAGCTTGCGTGCACTCATCATGAGTTTCCTCTTAGCTGTCTTCTGAAACGAATTGCTTCCAAATTGAAAGCTAATAAAGATTTAATTCTTTTTTTCAATCTCAAAAAATATTTGTTGCAGAATGGCTCCAAGAGCAAGGCCATGGATCCTTAGAGGCCTTGTGTGAGCAAAGCCTCACAGGTAACCGGAAACCAGATGTGGGAGGAGAATGTGAAGGAAGCTGTGTAGAACTAACCAATACTGTTGTGACTAGTAGGCGTCGTTAAACACCACGCGGATTTAAGCGAAGTGTGCCACAAATAAAGTAGAAGCTTGCTTATCACCCATATTGGGTTGGCGTGTCTTGCTTCTCCTCGCCACTAACAAATGGCGCCCAAACAGGGACGCAGACTACAGGGCCCCGGTTAGCGGGGACCCGGACTACAGGGCCCCGGTTGATGGGGACCCGGAATACAGGGCCCCAGTTGATGGGGACCCAGAATACAGGGCCCTGAGTAACAGGGACCCGGAACGGCGAGTGAGCGGCACCAGCAGCAGCGGCCGGGGAGGGTGGGCAGTGCTACTGCGGTGGCGTGACGGACCCGGGTGCTTGGACTGACCGAAAGGAGTCCGCCGCTGGGGCGAACCAGACACTGCTGCATCGGGAGGACGATTTGGAGACTGAGGTTACAGGACAATCCAGAAAAGGATGATCTGGAAAAGGCTGGCCATGAAAATGGACTGAGAGGTAGCCCCTGATTTATTACAGCGCTTTTTATAAAAGCGAGGAATTAAGCCTGAGACTCTAAAGCAGCTAGCAGGTCTAGTGGCTGTAGGGAAGGCTAAGGGATTTTTTGTAGATCCTAATACAGTTTTTGAGGAGAGTGAGTGGCAAAAGTCTGGTGATGAGTAATTCGACTCGATGCTTGATGATGATAAAACGGCAAGGAAACTTGGTAAGCCTTGGAGAGAAGTAATAAATTGTATAAAAAAATACAAGGCGTAAAAGAAAATCGCAGCTGTAGCAACAGAGAAACTAGGAACAGAGGTCCCCGGTCTGTTGAGGCCGGGGGAATATTATGACTCGTTTCCCCCAACCCGCGGGGCGCTCCCTGTGCTCGGAGCGCAGGGTTTCCCGCCCCCCTTTCCTTTTCTCCCCCTCCTTCTTCATCAGAAGGTGCAGCGGAGGAGGCGCAACTCCCTGCTCCCCCACCACCCCAGTTGAGTTCCGAAAGGCAGAGGGATTCCGACAGGAGGGACTTTGAAAAGGACAGAAAGAGTGTATTAGAAGGGATACGCATGATAAATGTCGAGGAATCCGAAAGGAAGAGGGTGGTGCCTCGGCGCCCGATCGATTGTGGCGACATTTTGAAACACGCAGTAGAAAATAGAGATTATGCCCTAGCGGGAGATCTGGAGGACCTGCGAGCCTTTCCAGTCCGGTACGAACCAGATGGACTGGGAGGAGCACAGGGAACCCATTATGCCCTAGATTGGAAATTTTTAATTCAGTTACGGGGTATGGTAAACGAATCAGGATTGCACGGTGAGCCCACTAAACAGATGTTAGGTTATATATGGAGTGGTACAGTTTTATGCCCTGAAGATAATAAGGGAATAATTAGGATGATCATGACACAAGCGCAGAAGCTATTGTGGCAGGCGCATTGGCAGCAGCTCTGTGATAGATCATCAAATCTGCCCAGAGGTCAAAATGACCCGCTGTTTGGTGTTACAACAGAACAATTGATGGGAACTGGGTGATTTGCTAGTATAGACATTCAAGTGCAAATGGGGCCAGACGTTTGCCTGAAATCCATGCGTACTGCCCAGGAAGCCATGCAGAGGGCGTGCACGGCGCCCCCCACCCCCTGGTACATGTCCATTAAACAGGGAAAAGATGAACTAGTTGCTGATTTTGTGGATAGACTAACCACAGCCATAGCGGGTACTCCAGATTATATGAGGGGTCCGTTGTTGCACCAGTGTGTCATGGAAAATAGCAACACCTACACAAAAAATATTTTAGTTACCGTACCTGCAGATGCCACCATAGAACTTATGTTAGAACGCATGAGCAGGGTGCCCGTAGGAGCTCAGGCACTACTTGTAGAAACTGTTAAAGAGATGGGAAAAGAGATAGCTCAGGCACAGAGGGAGGCAGCTCAGGCTCAGGTACAGGCTTTTGCAGCGCTCGGTCCTCTCCGGTCCAACAACATAGTGCCGGC
Organism: Pezoporus flaviventris; assembly: GCF_033815535.1. NCBI lineage: Eukaryota > Metazoa > Chordata > Aves > Psittaciformes > Psittacidae > Pezoporus > Pezoporus flaviventris. The sequence continues at coordinate 494,753 of NW_026892697.1, forward strand.
CCAACCAAGACGTGAATGCAAGCCGCTGCTTCGTTGCTTCCGATGTGGTGGAAGACATTTGAAACGAAACTGCAGAAGGACTGTCTGGTGCTCTAATTGTCACCGAAACAGCCACAGCACAGAAGCCTGCAGCTCTTCGGGAAACAGACAGGCTAGCGCGAACGGCCGCCGCGCGCAGATAACAATTGCGGCCCCTGTTCAGGCTGCCGCCCAGTGGCCAGCGCCAAGGGCGACACCATCTGCCGGGAGCTGCGGCCCGCAGCCGGCCTACAGCCCGCCACAAGAGGGAGCCTTGGCTTGGACCTGGCAACCGCAGTAGATGTGACCCTCATTGATCAACGGCCGTGTAAGATCCCCACCGCAGTCCGGGGAACACTAATGATCAATGGACAGGCCCATGGAGCATTGCTGCTTGGGCGATCCTCCAGTGGACTGAAGGGTCTGTTTTATATTACCTGGACTGATTGATGCAGACTTTACTGGAGAAATTTGCATGGTAGCTCAAATGTCATTTCCTCCGATTCATATCCCTGAAGGGAGTAAAATTGCCCAGCTAGTCCCCTTGCCACAATTAACTGCTGCAATGCAAGATACTGGCCCACTGGCCAAGCGTGGGTCCCAAGGATTTGGCTCCACGGGAGGCCTTGTTATGTTAACTGTCCCAATGACCACCAGACCCGTTGTTGACTCCACATGGTCTCGAGGGAATCAGCGTCTAAATCTACCAGCATTACTGGACACTGGAGCCGATATCACCATAATAAACACTGACAAGTGGCCACACTGGTGGCCGTGCCACCCTACCTTTGGCGGGGTTGAAGGCGTTGGTGGTACTGCTTCTGTGCAACGCAGCTCTGATTTAATACAGGTGGCCGTCGATGGTCAGGTTGCCTCCATCTATGCAACCATCATTTCGTTGCCGACTGGGGTTAATGCCCTAATCGGCCGAGATGTGCTAGACCAGCTGGGACTGGTGCTGACTAACCAACATTTTTAGGAGCGGTCGCTGCACTATGGACTTTCCCAATCCAGCTCACATGGACTACTAACACTCCGGTGTGGGTCGAGCAGTGGCTGCTGAAAAAGGAAACTCTAGAGCAAGCGCAACTTTTAGTGCCGGAACAATTACAACAGGGACATCTACAACCTTCCATGAGCCCTTGGAATATGCCGATTTTTGTTATAAAAAAGAAAACAGGAAAATATAGACTGCTACAGGATTTGAGAGCTGTCAATGCACAGATACAAGCGATGGGTGCCTTGCAGCCAGGACTGCCCAACCCTGCTATGCTCCCTGAGGGTTGGCACCTGCTGATTATTGATCTCAAAGATTGCTTTTTCACAATTAAGCTGCATCCACTAGACACCGCACGATTTGCCTTTACCTTGCCAATGCCAAATAAAGCAGCACCTTTTCGCCGTTTTGAATGGACTGTATTGCCACAGGGCATGAAAAATAGCCCTGCCCTGTGTCAACTGTTTGTGGCCAATGCGCTTCAGCCCCTTCACCGAATATGGCCAGGAACATTAATTTATCACTCTATGGACAATATTCTATTCGCCCAAAATCAACCCTTCACTACGGACCAAGAGACTCTACTGGAGCAGCAACTGAGCAAGCATGGACTCGTTATCGTGGCTGAAAAAATTCAGCGCGGCCCTGCCTGGAAATATTTAGGCTGGCATATTACGGAGGGCCAAGTACGACCGCAAAACCTGCAACTTCACATTCAAATATCAACCTTACATGAGGCACAGCGCTTACTTGGAGATATACAATGGCTGCGTCCTGTCGTGGGCATCTCCAGCATTCACAGGCGTTACAAGTCAGCCTGCTGTCTCAGGCTGCGGACCTGAAGGTAGAACAACTGCAATCCACCACCTTGCGCTGGATCAGCCAGCAAGAATGGATCAAGATACCAAAAAGGAGTGAGCGCCCGCTGGCCAATGCAGTAACGATTTTTACAGACGCTGGAAAGAAGTCTCGGCGTGCCGCAGCGACCTGGATGCAGAATGAGAAATGGCACCAGCAGATATTGGCCGTGGAAGCAGAGGACTCACTGCAAACCTTAGAACTAGCAGCGGTCGTTTGGACCTTTCTGAACTGGCATCACACAGAAATAAATGTAATCTCTGATTCTATGTACGTCACAGGTGTGGTTCAGCGCATTGAGGATGCTAGACTCAGAGAGTGTCAGAACCAGCAGTTGTTTGACCTGCTGCGTCATCTGCAGGCGGCCAGTCACCGGCGGGAGTGGGCTTACGCCATCATCCACATACGGAGTCATAAATGGTCACAGAGGTTGGGGGAAGGCAATGATAGAGCAGATCAATTAGTTTCCATTGCTGCACCCCTGAGCAACTTCATAAAGGCCAGGGAGGCCCACAACACTTTTCACCAGAATGCCAAGGGACTACAGCCCAGACAGGAGAAAAGGGTTCCCATGTAGTATGGCATCTAACTAGCTGCTTTGCCGTTATGGGAGTACCTCAGCAAATAAAAACGGACAATGGGCCTGCCTATGTAGGTGAGAGAATGCACCAATTTTGTCAACAATGGGGAGTCAAACACGTGACTGGCATTCCCCATTCACCAATGAGACAGGCAAAAGTTGAGCGGGCGAATCAGACCCTGAAACGGTACCTTGAAAAGTTCAGTGACGTTCCTGACGTGCAAGAAAGACTGTCTAAGGCATTGTTTGTTTTGAATTACTTGTGCATTTTTACAGATCAGGACTCTCCCCCTGCTCAAGTTGTCCTGGGTTCAGCAGTAGCAGTCATGTTTCTCCTTCTTGGTAGCTGGTGCGGTGCAGTGTTTTGACTTTCGGCCTGGGAACAGAACTGATAGTGATGTTTTGGTTTGGCCAAGGACTTTGTGAGCCTCATGCTCTGCCAGGGAGGAAGGGAAGCTGGGAGGAAGCAGAGACAGGACACCTGACCCAAACTGACCAAAGAGGTATTCCATACCACAGCATGTCATGCCCAGGAGGTAACTGGGAGTTAGCCGGAAGGGCTGGGAGACTGCAGGGTTGGAGGAGGTATCGGTCGGAGCTTGGTCGGGCTTGGGGGGCAAGTTATCGGTCAGCTGGTGCTGAGGTGTTGTATTCTCTTCCCTTGTTATTTCCTTTATCATTATTATCATTGGTGGTAGCAGTAGTGATTTGTGTTATACCTTAGTTACTAAACTGTTCTTATCTCAACCCGTCGGACTTGCATTCTTTTCGATTCTCCTCTCCGTCCCTCCGGGAGCAGGGGGAGGGCAAGAAAGGGGGGGGAAGTGAGCGAACGAGTTACCTGACTGGGTTTAAACCACGACAGTTCTTTTGGCGCCCAACGTGGGGCTCGAAGGGTTGAGATAACGACAGATTTGACTGGATTAATAGTCACTAGTCACAATGCTGATTTATTGGCTCTCAGAGTTGTTCTTGTTGATCTCACAGCTTCAGAATGTTGTAACTTACGTAGAGCCGGTATTTGCTGTGTTAGTGTTTATCAAGTGTGGGGCTTGGGCTAAGGTTCTCGTCTCACTGTGCTTTATGGCAATGGCTTGTAATACGGGTGGGCTCCAGCAGCAGGGCGGGACGGACGTGGCTGTGGACTTGTACCTGGCCGTCCGGCTGCTCTTCACCGTCCTGGCCCTCACCCTACTCTCCATCTTCGTGAGGCTGCGGGGAGCCGAGGGGGAGCGGCCCCGGGAGCCGGCGTCAGCCAAACCGGCCCAGGAGAGCGGCCCCAGGGACCGAGTGGTGGCGGGAGCAGGGCTGGAGGCCGCAAGGGGACAGCTGCCAGTGGAGGAGGTTGGGGCGATCGAGGAGCGGAAGGAGGCGGCTGCCGAGCAGCGGGAGAAGGTGGCGAAGGAGCCGAGCCCCGCGGAAGAGCCGAGCCCCACGGCGGAGCCCAGCCCCGCGACAGCCAAGAGCATTTCCCAGAAGCCGCCCGCCAAGCCCCAGGAGGACACAGGAGACCACGCAGGGTTTCCCAGCAAGGCAGAGGAGGAAGAGCTGGACTCAGGAAAAGAGAAGCTGGCGGTGAGAGAGCCGGCAAGCACAGCGGCTACACCAGCCCCAGTGACAAGTACAGCAGCATCAACTGAGAGTTCTGAAGGTTTTGAATGGCCTTTGGGTGTCCTTGGGACCTGCCTGCTGATTGTGATGGGGATCAGCATGTTGGCACACACACAGGCTGTGTCCTACCCACAACCATTTTGTCTGATCTCAAAAGTTAAGCAGTCAGGTTTGGGTCTTGTCTGGGGTTAGACGAGGATATAGGGGGACCAAAAGGTTTTCTCCAAGGCTGGACAGTCATGAGTGGCAGGGTGTGTGGGACAGTACAGGCAAGTATCTAGTCCACTGGGCCCCTCCAGTGCTTTGGAAGCATCGGAGATGGAAGGCAGCTGTGTGGAGTCCCCAGCAACAAGGTGCAGAAACTGCTGAAGGGGACAGTGAATTATTTTGAGCCTGGTGGGCCCATGGCACTTCAGGCCATCAGAGCAGAAATGCAACATAGAGATGGACTCATGATGGAGGGGTGGACTTAACAATGGACACTATTGCCCAGGTTATTCATGAGTGTGAACACTGCACACAGTCTCTCCTGCTCTGACTGTTACAAGAGATGGAGCCTGACGTCACGGACCAGATGGACTCAGCAGCTTTATAGGGACTGGTCCATGCACTAAGATAAGAGTATATTGAAAATGGGGGATCTGAGCATGACGTGAATGGTATGGAATAAGGGGTGGATAATGTCCTGGGTTCAGCAGTAGCAGTCATTTTTCTCCTTCTTGGTAGCTGGTGCAGTGCAGTGTTTTGACTTTCGGCCTGGGAACAGAACTGATAGCGATGTTTTGGTTTGGCCAAGGACTTTGTGAGCCTCATGCTCTGCCAGGGAGGAGGGGAAGCCGGGAGGAAGCAGAGACAGGACACCTGACCCAAACTGACCAAAGAGGTATTCCATACCACAGCACGTCTTGCCCAGGAGGTAACTGGGAGTTAGCCAGAAGGGCTGGGAGACTGCAGGGTTGGAGGAGGTATCGGTCGGTGCTTGGTCGGGGCTTGGGGGGCAAGTTATCGGTCAGCTGGTGGTGAGGTGTTGTATTCCCTTGTTATTTCCTTTATCATTATTATCATTGGTGGTAGCAGTAGTGATTTGTGTTATACCTTAGTTACTAAACTGTTCTTATCTCAACCCGTGGGAGTTGCATTCTTTTCGATTCTCCTCTCCGTCCCTCCGAGAGCAGGGGGAGGGCATGAAAGGGGGGGGAAGTGAGCGAACGAGTTACCTGACTGGGTTTAAACCACGACACCAAGTCACACCTGACCAATCTGAGTGCCTTGGGTTGATGTGAGCATTGATGTTTGCATGGACAAGAAGTAGAGGACAGCATTTACCTCACTGTTAGCAAGTTCACCACGATCTCCTGTGGGCTTCTTTGCAGCCAAACTTGTGAGCTATGATTTGAGCAAAAGGAATTGAAGATGGGTGGAAAGCTGCTTCATTGCCTGTGGCGCCTGACATTGCTGATGGACGCTGGTGCCAGCTCCCATCAGCAAGGTTCCCCTCATCTACCTGCCATGATAATGTCAACCATGGCCCTTCTGAAGATGTAACTGTCTCAGAAATGCTCCAAAAGTGGATGTGAAAGGTGGGCTTGTTCTGTGGTTTGCTCTAAGGGAGCCCAAAGTCCTGCTGCTCGCTCAAGTTGAGGTCATCTCCTCTGGGTACACTTGTTTGTAAGCGGCGAGGAGAAGCAGACAGGCCAACCCAATATGGGTGATAAGCAAACTTCTCCTTTATTTGTGACGCAGTTCACATATATATAGGAGTGGTATTCAGCCACTCCTCCTTGGCACAACAGTATTGGTTAGACCCACACAGCTTCCTCCACATTCTCCTCCCATGTCCAGTTTCCCGTTATCTCTGGGGGCCACCCCCTGCCTTGCTTGCACAGTCCTCCAGGGCTCTATGGCCCTGCTCTTAGAGTCATTCTGCAACAGGGCACATCTGCATACAACATATGGCCAGAAGCATGGAGCATCTGTATCATCAGCACCAGATGGCATCCAAGGAAAAGCCAACACTGCTGAAGCAGTGCCTTGAAAGTCTGTTCCCGAACCAAGTTGGGTGACTGCTTATCACATGGGATGAAATTCCACCTTGCTCCTAGGTCAGCATGCTGGCAGCTTTCCATGGTGCAGGCCCATCCAGAAGAGCAAAATGCCCAGCTACATCCTATGGAGGAACTAAATACATTTCCTATGAGGAAAGAAGTAGATGGGCACATGAAGCTGAGAGCTGGTCGTCATAAGGTTCCCCACCACCATGGTGTTGGAGATGAGTAAAACAGTCCCAAAGAGCAGCTTCTACACGTTGGGGAAGCCCAAGAGGACAAACGTGGTCACACTCAAGTGGTTTCCTCCAGCCACTCTCTTGGCAGCAGGAGACAAAGAAACATGGGAAGAGGTTGAATCACTTCTCCCAGCTCATAGGAGCACACAGCGCATGAGGTTAATGCAGGATTTGGGGTTTCCTTTAGGACTGCACTCAATTCCTGGGAGATAAAACCATGATGGTTGAAGGTCCTAAATAATACACTGAAAAATGATACCTTGATAAATAACAGTCTATAGTTCCTATAACCTAAAAACTCATCTTAGAGCTTAAAACCTAAAGGTATGACTGGCCCGTTAGGGAAAGAATTGGTTCTGCAAAAGATGAGCATCTTCTCATGAGCATCCAAAATCTTTTTAACAAGGAGGCAAGTTTGGGATGATTTCCTTCCTGTCTGTGGGGGTTGTTCTTATTTAAGAACAAGTAAATACAATAATATCATGCCTTAATTTGCCACAAGAATTAGTGTTGCATTAAACAGATAAGAGGTCACATTGCAGTGATTTTTTTACTCTGCAGTGATGTTTGACTTGATTAAGGTGAGACCAGAATCCCCGAATGCAATTCCATGTACTTATAGCTTCAAGGGAAAAACCACCCCCTTCTCATCTGAATTATTCTTCCATATATTTCTTCCTCTGTGCTTACTTCTATTTAATGAACATGTGTGTATATATAGATGTACACGAGATGACTGCTGTTCATGTTAACCTGGAATATGCAGACCTTAAAATGATGAGGAGACAACCTTAAAATATGCGTATTGCCTGTTGAGAAATGAGCATTCCTCCTCCTTCCCCTACCACGTCCTTCTTTCCATCAGCCCCTTTTCAAGCAAGATGACCATTTCTTCAGCACAATTCATCTTCTCCCCCCACCTTTCCCAAAGCAGCTTTTACTTCCCCATTCCCCAGCCTGTGCTCAGATGTTCATTGCACAAAGTCCCCTGACCCACCACCAATGCTCTTCTCATGTTGTTGGTGGGTGCCTTTGCTGCAAGGGCACATTGATGGCTCATTTCAACACAGTGGACACCACAACCACCTTGTCCCTCTCTGCTAAGCTGCCCCCTAGCCTGTCATGGTGCTTAGAGCAACTCTTCCCCATGGGCAGGACTCAGCATTTTCCCTTTTTGAAGTCTGTCTGATTCCACCTGCCCATTTTGAACTCAAATTTTGCCTTGGAAATGCTATTTTACATTATATGCCTCAAGATTTAAATACCCTCAGGACGGCTCTTTGATGCTTGCAAAAGGAAGAAACAAAACCAAGAGTGGGACTTGTTCCTTGTAGAGAAAAGCAGCTGACAGCAGACAGGGCTTTGCTAAAGCTTTAACACCTTCTAAGGGGTTCAGAAGATCCAGCTGGAGTTGTGTACAGCCACCTCAGGCAGGGGGATGAAGGCAACTGCTGTTTCCCATTGCTAATGGCTCACACACTCAATGGCCATCTCCTCATCCTCATTCTCCTCCTTCACCTTGTTTAGTACTTATATAATTAAGTTAGAGCTACGTAAACAGTAGACATCTCAAACACACACCTTGCATCTAACAACACCCAAACCAGCCATTCTCAATGCCACAGCTTGTCTAAACAGCACAAAACATCACCCATCCCACATCAAATACCCACATCTTATCACACACAGAAGCACTCTTTTCTCTGTGGTCCCTGCTTTAGACACACAACTGCAAGACCAGTACTGCCAATGGGTCTGCCTGTCCTTGCTCAACCCAACCTTCCCTTTCACTCTTTCACCCTTTCTCAAGATCTGGCATATGCAAATTGCTCTTTCTTGAGTTCAAACTATCATAAATGAAAATCACAGAACAGTTTGGGTTGAAGGGACCTTAAAGCTCCTCCAGCTCCAACACCTTCCGCTAGAGCAGGCTGCTCCAAGCCCCTGTGTCCAACCTGGCCTTGAGCACTGCCAGGGATGGAGCAGCCACAGCTTCTCTGGGCACCCTGTGCCAGCACCTCAGCACCCTTCCAGGGAAGAGCTTCTGCCTAAGAGCTCATCTCAATCCACCCCATGTCTTTTCAAGCCATGAACAGTGATAAAGGCAGACACAGAAATGAACTCACCAGTGTTTGAAGAAGAGATCCTTGCTTCTTCCACCACAACCTCACAAGGTTGCTTCCATTCATGGTAGAAATGGTGACTAAAAGCAACCATTCTAACCTCTCTCGATTCTCATAAAAAAAAAAAAACAAAAAAAACCAACCAAAAATAAGAGAAATATCCTAGCAACCAAATTCAAAAGGAGTAAGACCAAACCAAGACAGCTCTATTTCCAGTTAACCTGGAGACAAGAAAACAGCACTCAATGTTCCTGGTTCTTCCCATACATGAACTTACACAACAGGGGGCATCATAACCTCAGTGCAGGATCTACTCATTTGAAGCCCTAATCTTCAAAACCTTTTCAACCAAAGGGAAAACCCATCATTCGCTTGCTTCTGGGTCTTTTTTAACCTATCAGAATATTTGTTTCACCCAGTTCAAGCTACAGCTAATATTAAGAGCCAAAAATGAGTGTATCTCCTTATTTATTTATGAGCCTAGGTCCCATTACAGCTAAGGAGACTCAGGCCAATGCAATCAGCAGAGCTCATTCAGATCTCTTCAGCTGGAGCAATGGAGGTGTCTGCCTTGCAGTGAGAGGCATGAACCCCACCAAATCTCCCTCAACAATAAAGGGAGCTGATGGACCCAGTAAACACATAGGGGTGACATGGTGCATTCAAATGTAAGGAGATAAGTGCTTGCCTAAGGACATTTGAGGTGATTCCTAAATCCAATCACTAAGTACCCAAAGAAGGGGAGGTAGCTCCTACCCAGCATTTGCTCAGCTGCCTTTAAACCAGATTTAACTACAATGAAAGCAACTCCACCTGAGAATGGGGAGCTGAAGCCATTAGGAGCTCCTCAGCAGGAATGCCAGAAGCCAGGCACTTCATTGCCTGCTCATCATGACCCAGCAGAAAGATGCATTGCAATGCTGGCTGCTGCTTCTGCTTCCTGGAACCTCACCTGGTGTTTGCTCTGCTCTCCTGGTCAGATGATAACCCCATTGAAGGCAGTGGCAGCCCTTAGACACAGCAAACCACTGATTACCTTAAACACACACAACAAGGAGCAAAAAGATTTCCCTTCTGAGAGCAGCAGCTCCAATGTGAAGCCACAATGAGCAGAGCGATAGGGTTGTAGCTCTTCCCTGTGAGGGTGCTGAGGCACTGGCACAGGGTGCCCAGAGAAACTGTGGCTGCCCCATCCCTGGCAGTGTTCAAGGCCAGGTTGGACACAGGGGCTTGGAGCAAGCTGCTCCTGTGGCAGGTGTTGGGGTTGGAACTGGGTGAGCTTTAAGCTCCATTCATGCCAACCTATTCCATGATTCTATGATTTTAGAAACAGAGAAAGGATGCATGAAAGAATTAATGGTGTCACATTCTTTTTGGCTTGATGCCATCTGCAAGTTCTCCATGTGCTTTGTCTTGCAGATGAGGGTAAATCTGAGATCTCCTTTTGTGAATTTGCAGCATGGGAAATTCCAGTTAGAAACAGAGGGAGGGGGAAAACCCCACTGTAAGAGCAGTCAAACACTGACATAGGGGCCAGGGAGGGTGTGAAACCTCTGCCCCTGTTTGTCCCCAAGGCTCAGGAGGAAAACAACCGTCATCTGGGTTAAATAATAACCAGGGAATTATCAGGAAGCTTTGGGAACAAAGCAGGTTTCAGCTGATTGACCCTGGGTGCCTGTTAGCTGTGTGTTGTTAAGAAATGAGAAGACCACTTTGATCCTGACTTAACTGAATCCAGCCATGGACCTTCTCCCTCCAGCCTAGGTTATTATGTGTGTCTAGGACAGCCCTAAGGCTCAGCCGTGGCTCCGGGTTTCACCATGGTCCCGGCAGAGGCTGCAGGTCTATGGGCTGAGGTAATGCACACATTGGAGTATTTTGAAGTGGTTTATGTATGCAATGTTTGGCCATCACCAATCAGCTCTCTGTGCAGGAAAGCAACAGGAGAGACATCAGGGCAGGCAATGCCATCGGTACAGGCATCCATGGGCTGCCACGTAGGAGGTCTGAAGGGTGATGAGCAGCACCACAGCTCCTGTGCTCTGTTGTGATCAGGCTGCCATGGAGATTGTGGCTTCTGTTGCTGCCAACAGGGAGCTCAAAAGCAAAGGCGTGGAGCAGTTGATGGGGATTCCTTTATAGTTTCTGCCCTTGGTGGGGATTCATCACTATCACGTCTTAAAACACTTTCAAAGCACCTTCATTCATAGTAGTGGTCACACAATTTACCATATTCCACTGAAATTCTTTGCTGTCTGAAATGAAATGAGGTGAATGGTGCTAGAAATCATTGAACGAGGTTTGTACATCGAAACCTAAAATTACTGCCTGCATGGCATCACACTTAATTTGCTGTCATCTCTATTTCTCTTGCTAAAGGTGTTTTTGTCCTTCTCTTAAGGCCCTCAATGAATTTAACAACACTGTCTAGAAATGGAGTTTGATCCAGTGGAACGGTAGAATTCACTCTGTTTATTCTCATTTGCCAAGCAAAAGGGAGAGCAAAAAGGAAAATAGCTTTAAGCTCACCAAGTTCAACTGTTCCCCAGCACTGCCAAGGCCACACCTAACCCATGGCTCTGAGGGCCTTGCCTATACAGTTTGTGAACAGTTGCAGGGCCGGTGCCTGCAGCCCTGCCCTTGGCAGCCTGTTCCAATGCCTGAGCACCCTCTGGGGCAGGAATTGTTCTTCAGCTCCATCTAAACCTGCCCTGGTGCAGCTTGAGGCCGTTTCCTCTTGTCCCATCCCTTGTTCCTTGGGAGCAGAGCCCAGCCCCTCCTGGCTCCATCCTCCTTTCAGGCAGGTGTAGGAAGTGATAAGGTCCCCCCCTTATCCTAAGATGAAGAGAACTGCACACTTGTAGTTGTATACTTGTGTCTGGATTAGGTGAAATAAAATGCTAATTAAACAATTAGGTGAAATTAACTACTAAATATAATTATCAAAGTTTGGAGAATGAAATTATTTGTATTCTAAATCACATCAACCTGTGCATCATGTAACTCTGTTTGCAGAAAACCCCAAAATGTTGTTCATATTTAACAAAAACAATCTCCCTCAGTATATCCATTCTATCTGGTCCTAAACTTACAACAATAAAGATCATTTTATTTTTGTGAGCTTCCTCAAAGCCTCCTTCACCTCCTTATTCCTCAGGCTGTAGATCAAGGGGTTCAGCGTGGGAGTCACCACGGTGTAGAGCACCACAGCCCATTTATCTGCTGCTCTTGAGCTGTCTGAGCTGGGGAATAAATACATAAAAAAGCATGCCCCATAGAAGATGCTGACAGTGGTGAGGTGGGAGGTGCAGGTGGAGAAGGCTTTGCGCTTGCCCTCGGCTGAATTGATGCTCAGGATGGTGGCGATGATGGCCACGTAGGAGAGCAGGATAACCAGGCTGCTGGACACACCAAAGAGAGATGCTGCAGTGGTCAGGATGATGTGGCTGAGGGTGGTGTCGGAGGTGGAGAGTGAGATGAGAGGGTAATGTCACAGAAGAAGAGGTTGATGACGCTGGAGCTGCAGAAGGACAGGGTGGACATGCTGATGGTCTGTCCCACACCATTGGTCAGCCCCACGAGGTACAAGGAAGTCACCAGCTGGAAACAGCACTTTGGGGACACGACAAGGGGGTACATCAGGGGAGCTGGTATCATTGTCCATCAGCAATGTCAGGCACCATGTACAATGAACCAGGTTTCCACCCATCTTCAATTCCTTGCACTCAACCATAGCTCACAAGTTTGGCTTCAAAGACCCAACAGAAGATCATGGTGACCTTGTTAACGGTGAGGTAAATTCTGGCCACTGCTTGTCCATCCAAACATCAATGCTCACATTACTCAAAGTACTCAGGTTGGTCAGGCATGACTTGGCCTTGGTACCTCTATACTGGGACAGTTTTTCCACAGCTGAGATGACGGAAGTGGTGAGATTGTCTTCGAACTCTCGGAGTTTATGAACCATTTCATCCACTGTTAGTGGTACTATGTCATTCCAGGTTACTGTTGCCAATGAATGGGCATATGATGACCGTGCATGCCATGTGAGTTTTCGCCACATGGCTCGTGTACATTCAACTTCATCTGGATCTATAGGTGTATCCCCATTATTCGGCTTGATGTGATAGATCATCTCTACGATGGCCGATTCCCTCAGAGACTGGATGCCTTTGTCTATAGTAGTCCACTTGGCCGAACGACTCGTAACATCGTCCTTGTACGGAAACCTTTCTTTCACAGCTGCCAAGAGCCGCCTCCAAAGGCTGAGGGACTTTTTCTCTCTTGCAATTGCTTTGTCAATTCCCCCTTCCCTAGCAAGTGATCCCAGCTGCTTGGCTTCTGTACCTTCTAGTTCGTGACCATTGGCCCCATTGTCCCAGCATCGGAGTAACCAGGTGATGATGTGCTCCCCTGGTTGACGGGTAAAATCTTTTCCCATATTCCGCAGCTCGGTTGAGGTCCGAGGTCGAGAAGTTACCTCTTCTTCTTCTTCTTCATCATGTGATGATGACTCCTGATCAGATTCTGGACCGGGTGGTGAATTCATTGGTTCTTCATCTCGCTTCACCCTTCTTGCCTCCTTTTTGATGTTCTCTTGTGTACAATGGCAACCGATATTGGTATGAATTGGTCCTCTGGTTTGGCTGCAGTGATTATCACTGTGGTTTGAGTAGTGACTGTACTTGTTGCTGGGGGTGGTGCAGCTGCTGTGCTTGGAGCTGGGGTAACCGCGCTGTCTGTTGTAGTCGAAGTTTGAGCAGCTGCTGACGTGTTTTTCATAGCTAAAAATAAAAAAGACTCCCAGCATCATTTCTGTTAGCTGGACATGGAAAACATGACTAAGCATACCCACTGTAGGCTATACCTAGAATTGTAACTTCTTTTTTCCCCCTCAGATGTAGGAGTTTGCATTTGGATGCCTGATGTAGAGTAAACCAAAATCTATCTGGAGCACCCAGTTGAACAGGGGTCATTTTCCCTAAGAGACAGACACAGACAAGGAGGGGGAGATGTTTATAACACTTAGTTTCCGTTAGAGCTTGCCTTGTCCCTAGCTTGGACACCAGAGGGTCTTGCCTCTCATTGAGAGTTGTTTGTGCTGTTTGCATGATGCAAGGTGCCTCAAGGGAGCAGCCAGGACCAGTTATTCCCAATGGGAAGGCGAGCTGAGAGCTGAAAGTGGCCACAAAGCAGAGCACTGTCCCCGTGTACCTGAGCACAGCAGCAGCTTTCACTGATAGCCCAGGGGAAACTAAGAATCAAATTCATGGTTGCTACTGACCAGGAGCAAGCCCAGTTAAAGCACAGCCCTGGAAGTGGGCCCAGTGCCAGGACTGAGCTTAAATAGAGCCTGAGCCCTTGGCAGAGGGTGTGTGAGAAGGACCCAGGTGATGCTGGCCATGGCAATTACTGTGGCTGCACTCCCTGATGTCTCAAGGAGAGGGGAACTGGGTTTTCCACCATGCAATGCCCTAAACACAGCGGCAGCTCTGCATTCAGCCTCCTCTAATGTATTCCTGTGCTCAGAGGATGAAAGAATGGAGCAGAAAGGAGCAAAGAGCTCCTTTATTGTGTTAATGAGAATCACCCCTCCTCAGTTATGCAAAATCATGGAATCATGGAATGGTTTGTGTTGGAAGGGAGTTTAAAGCTCCTCCAGCTCCGACCCCAACACCTTCCACTGGAGCAGCTTGCTCCAAGCCCCTGTGTCCACCCTGGCCTTGAACACTGCCAGGGATGGGGCAGCCACAGCTTCTCTGGGCACCCTGTGCCAGCGCCTCAGCACCCTCATAGTGAAGAATTCCTTCCTTACATAAAATCTGGATCCCCCCTGTTTCAGTTTGAACCCATCACCCCTTGTCCTATCCCTACAGACCCTGATGAAGAGTCCCTCTCCTGCATCCTTGTAGCCCCCTTCAGACACTGGAAGCTGCTCTGAGGTCTCCAAGCAGCTTCTCTTCTCCAGGCTCAACAGCCCCAGTGTTCTCAGCCTGGCGCCATACGGGAGCTGCTCCAGCCCCTGAGCATCCTCGTGGCCTTCTCTGGACTTACTCCAGCAGCTCCATGGCCTTCTTATGTTCCCTGCAGACAAGGACTTGGGGGTGCTGGGTGATGAGAAAATGAACATAAGCCAGCAGTGCGTGCTTGCAGCCCAGAAAGCAACCGTATCCTGGGCTGCATCCAAAGGAGCGTGACCAGCAGGTCGAAGGAGGTGATCCTGCCCCTCTACTCTGCTCTTGTGAGACCTCACCTGCAGCATTGTGTGCAGTTCTGGTGTCCTCAACATAAAAAGGACATGGAACTGTTGGAACAAGTCCAGAGGAGGCCACGAGGATGCTCAGGGACTGGAGCACCTCCCGTATGAAGACAGGCTGAGGAAGTTGGGGCTGTTCAGCCTGGAGAAGAGAAGGCTGCATGGAGACCTCATAGCAGCCTTCCAGTATCTGAAGGGGGCCTATAGGGATGCTGGGTAGGGACTCTTCATTAGGGACTGTAGTGATAGGACAAGGGGTAATGGGTTAAAACTTAAACAGGGGAAGTTTAGGTTGGATCTAAGGAAGAAGTTCTTTCCTGTTAGGGTGGTGAGGCACTGGAATGGGTTGTCCAGGGAGATTGTGAATGCTCCATCCCTGACAGTGTTCAAGGCCAGGTTGGACAGAGACTTGGTCAATATGGTTTAGTGTGAGGTGTCCCTGCCCATGGCAGGGGGTTGGAACTGGATGATCTTAAGGTCCTTTCCAACCCTAACTATTTTATGATTCTAGGATTCTATAGACACCAAAACTGTATCAGAACTGCAGGGGATACCAGAGCTGTATTGAACCTTTGGTCCTTCCCTCAGATCTTCAAGCTCACTTGGGATGAACAGTTATCAACCAGGCAATGGAGACAGTGGTCACTGCCTTACCTCAAGGCTGAGCCTCCTTTTTGTGGGAACTACTTTCATTTAGCACAATTTAGACACAAAACACCATGGTGCTGTCTCACTCCTGCTATTAAATAACTGATACTTATTTGGATGAATTATCAAAGACTCAGTCCATGCTTAAAATCACCTGAAGCTTTTTGAAGAAAACCATTTGTTTCCCAAACTCCTTCTGGCTGCATCAACACCTCCAAGACCAGTTCTCCTGCAGAGACCTACCCAGGAAGACAGGCCCAGGACAGTTTGCTCTGTCCTTGCTCATCTATCACATACCTCTTCCTTTCAGTGTTTCCCTGAGGAAGCCCTTTACATCCACAGAGATCATCTAATATTGCATTGAACGGAGCTGAAAACAAACACAACAAAGCATCCTCTGTGTGGATGGTTTGCGCTGGTCATGGGGACTCCTTTCCATCAGATTCATTTATTTCCAGACACTTTACTAATGATTGTACAACACTTTGGTCAAAAGCATTGGCTCAAAATGTGGCTGCTTTGAGGATATATCAGGATGAAGTCAGATTTCCCAGTCTTCATCTGAAGAATCCTGAGTTCCGGTGTGTCCTGAATGCTTCTCCTAGATGAAGAGACGTGATAAAACCCTTAGGAGAAATATTAAATTATAACCTTGTCCCAGACATTTAGAAAAGTCAAAGGATGGGGCAATGAGAGGAGAAAACTGAGCTATGAAAGTGTGGGGAAGGAAGAAAGAGAAGAATGTAGATGGCTTTAGATGTTTACAATGTCAACCTGTTTTTCTGCTTGAAGGCACCAGACTGACAGTCGGGGAGATGCACTGGAGGAGGGTAGAAAAGGATTTCTGTGTGGTTTTGAATGTCTTTCTTCCCCACTGATTACTGGGCTAAACCGAAGGCTTGTGAAGTGGGAAAATCAGTGTAACAGAGGGAGAAATAACCCTCAACCTAATTTAGAAAAGAAGAATAATTTAATTAAAAGATTATTGAAAAGAACTGCATGAATCCGGAAAGAGGCACTGAGAATACCTGGGTGTGCTTGTGCAGGGTGAATAATGCAGCTTGAAATCCCAGAAGCAGACAGCTGAGTACTGCACTTGCTGTATCAGCTTCGTCAAGATAGCCAGGCAAGCAGCACCTTGGGTGGTCAGGGGAGAGGAGGACCCCTGATCCTCCCTCTCACCTGCACTCAGGCTCTTTACACCCCTACTTCAATTCGCAGCAGAGCAGAGGCTCAGATATGACTCGTCCCCATTTAGCACAAAGGCTTTGTTGACCAACAGACTGTCAGAGCTTTATTTCTTAGAATCGCATCCTAGTTTGTGTTGGAAGGGACCTCAAAGCTCATCCAGCTCCAACCCCTGCCACGGGCAGGGACACCTTGTTCTAGGGAAGCTTGCTCCAAGCCCCTGCGTCCAACCTGGCCTTGAACACTGCCAGCGATGGGGCAGCCACAGCTTCTCTGGGCACCCTGTGCCAGCGTCTCAGCAACCTCAGAGAGAAGAGCTTCTGCCTAAGAGCTCATCTCAGTCTCCCCTCTGGCAGGTTCAAGCCATTCCCCTTGGCCTCCTGCAGGTTTTTTGTAGCCCCCTTCGGACACTGGGAGCTGCTCTGACGTCTCCACACAGCTTCTGTTCTCCAGGCTGCACAGCCCAAATGTGCTCAGCTTGGCTCCATACAGGAGCTGCTTCAGCCCCTGAGCATCCTTGTTGCATCTCTGGACTTGCTCCAGCAGCTCCATGTCCACCTTGTGTTGGGGACACCACAGCTGTATCAAATCCTCTTGCCCTTCCCGCAGTTCATCATTGAGGAAATGCTTATAAATCAGGCAATGGAGACAGTGGTCAGTGCCTTATGTGAAGTCTGAGCCTCTTTTTGTGGGCTCTAATTTCATTTAGCACAATTTAGACACAAAACACATGGTGCTCTCTCAGGCCTGCTGTTAAATACCTGATAATTATTTGGATGAATTACTGAAGGCTCAGGCCTCGCTTAAAACAACCTGAAGCTGTTTGAAGAGAACCATTCGTTGTGTTGGCTTCCATACCCTGCACTTGCTGTAATAATGACCAGTAGTAAGCAATAATGACCAATAATGGCCAGTCATGCTCAATTCCATAATCACATATTCCACATGTTCTTTCCTTACCTCCACAGTACTGAAGAGCTCCAAACGTGCTTTCAAACCCTGCATAGATGTGGCAGCAGCTTTCGCTCCCACAGCCTCCTCAGAGCCCCCTTCACCTCCTTGTTCCTCAGGCTGTAGATGAGGGGGTTGAGGGTTGGGGTGAGGATGGAGTAACACACCGACACCAGATTTGCCTGATCCCATGAGGATGCCTCATGAGGCTGGACGTAGGTGAGAATCGCAGGTGCGTAGAAGATGGTGATGGCAGCCAAGTGGGAGGCGCAGGTAGAGAAGACCTTCAGCCTCCTCGTGGCCAAAGGGATCTGCAGGACGGTGTGGAGGATGTAGGTGTAGGACACCAGGATCATCAGGAGAGGGCCCATGGTGTTTAACACAGCGTGGTAAACCTGGAAGACCTCATTTGTGCTTGTGTCTGAGCAGGAGAGCTGCAGGAGGGTGGGCAGCTCACAGAAGAAGTGGTTGATGCTCCTGGCCTGACAGAAGGACAACCTCCCCGCCAGTGTGATGTGCACCAGGGAGGTGAGGAACCCGATGGTGTACACCAGCACCATCATGCCATAGCAACGCGCCCTGGTCATGGTAGTGGTGTAGAGCAGGGGCTTGCACACAGCCGTGTATCGGTCATAAGCCATTACCCCAAGCAGGAAGCACTCACAGACAGCCAGAGCCACGAAAATATACATCTGGGCAAAGCAACCCCAAAAGGAGATGTGGCTTCTCCCCAGCAGGAAGGTTTCTAGAGCTTTTGGTATGATAGCAGAGGAAAGGCAAACATCCATGCAAGATAAGTGGGTCAGGAAGAAGTACATGGGGATGTTGAGGTGGGGGTCAGTGTTGATCAGGAGGATCATCGTCAGGTTCCCCAGCACCATGAAAACATACAGGGATAAGAAGACTGTGAAGATGGTGGTTCGTAGCTCTGGGGCATCAGAGAAACCCAAGAGGATGAAGCTGGAGAAATCCGTGAGGTTTCCTGTATCTGTCATTTCAACAAGTTGATGGATTTGGATTGAAATGAAAGGAATCACTGAAATACATCCCTACAAGAGAAATAATGTGGAAGTTTAGTTGGAGTTTAATCCACAAAGTAAATGCAATAGAAAATGGTGTATTTGTAATGGTGTATTTCTGTCTGTAACTCAAGATCTGAAGTCAAAGAGGTGAAGGAGCTCATTACACAACTGGAAATTAAAAGAGAATAATTCTACAATGATTGATATACACTGCACTAATGAAACAGTGAGAAACATCATGTCTATCCAAACGTAATACAATAAAACCAAATAAGTACATCACAAAATTTGGAAAACAGAAAAGATGTTGTATTTTCTTCACTGATTTCTGGGAATTTTAAAGATTATTTTTCTCCCTTTTTTGTATTTTTCAGAGTGGATCAGTGCTCTTCTGTAGATTCATTACTTGTGCTGCATCCTTTTCAACACCACACAAAGCCATGTACTTGAAATTTGTTCTAAGTTCTAAGTTTATCTGCTTTTGCAGAACCCCCAATATGCATAATGTTAAGGGAAAGCAGTGGACTTGGCTCCAGCAGAGCTTTGCTGTGGTTGCAGTGAGCTTCCTATGACCAACCCAAATATCCACCTAAGGGTGTAAAACACAAAATATGCCCTATATAAACCAAAATTTTAAGGCTTTAGCCTGGATATTCTCATTCTAAAATATCGCTAAATCAGTTGTAGATGGGGTCAGGAATATTGGTGTTTTTGAAGCAAACCCCATACTAGGACACTTTTATTCACACCATGGGTTATCATAGAATGGTTTTGGTTGAAGGGAAATTAAAGCTCACACAGCTCCAAACCCTGCCATGGGAAGGGACAGCTTCCACTGGAGCAGCTTGTTCCAAGCCCCTGTGTCCAACCTGCCCTTGAACACTGCCAGGGATGGGGCAGCCACAGCTTCTCTGGGCACCCTGTGCCAGCACCTCAGCACCCTCACAGGGAAGAATTTCTTCCTTATTTCCAACCTGAATTTCCCTGTTTCAGTTTAAAGCCATCACCCCTTGCCCTATCAATACAGTCCCTGAAGAAGAGTGAAATATAACATGCCATCAAGCATGTGAGAGGCAGCATGACCAGAGTCAAACTGGACCCACCACCCATCAAACCCTTTTGTACCTGCTTGGTTAAAGAGGAAGGTGGTGGTGGTGGATGCAGTGCCTGCAGCTCCTCCTGGAGCTCATGCGATGGGTTGAAGGAGAGATGCTTGGGAGCAGGATGCTCCAGGCTGGCTGGTGGAAGGGTTTTATCTCACAGGAGGCATTACCTCAGAGGCTTGTGTTGTGCAAACTGTTCTCCCAGAGGACCCTCCTCCATCAGATAATTAGTTTGACTTGATCAGCAAAACAACCTCTCAATTCCTCTCTCCCCCAAAGTCTTCCTGGCTGCATCAACACCTCCAAGACCAGTTCTCCTGCAGACACCTACCCAGGAAGACAGGCCCAGGACAGTTTGCTCTGTCTTTCCCCATCTATGACATACCTCTTCTTTTCTGTGTTTCCTGAGAAAGCCCTTTACATCCACAGAGATCATCTAATATTGCATTGAAGGGAGCTGAAAACAAGCACAACAAAGCATCCTCTGTGTGGATGGTTTGTGCTGGTCATGGGGAGTCCTTTCCATCACATGCATTTACTTCCATACACTTCACTAGTGATTGTACAGCACTTTGGTCAAAAGCATTGGCTCAAAATGTGGCTGCTTTGAGGATATATCAGGATGAAGTCAGATTTCCCAGTCTTCATCTGAAGAATCCTGAGTGCCGGTGTGTCCTGAATGCTTCTCCTACATGAAGAGATATTATAAAACCCTTGGTAGAAAAATTAACAGATAACCTTGTCCCAGACATTTAGAAAAGTCAAAGGATGGGGCAATGAGAGGAGAAAACCGAGCTATGAAAGTGTGGTAAAGGAGGAAGAAGTACACAGGTGGCTTTAAATGTTTTCAATGCAAACATTGTTTTCTGCTAGGAAGCACCAGACTGACAGTCCAGGAGATGGACTGGAGGAGGGTAGAAAAGGATTTCTGAGTGGTTTTGAATGTCTTTCTTCCCCATTGGGTACTGGGCTAAAACCAAGGCTTGTGAAGTGGGAAAATCAATATAACAGAGAGAGAAATAACTCTCAATCAAATTCTGGAAAGAAGAAAAGTATGTAATTCAAAGATTATTTAAGGGAACTACATGAAGGCAAAAAAAGCCACTAAGAATGCCTGGGTGCACTTGTGCAGCGTGAATAATGCAGCTTGAAGTCCCAGAAGCAGACAGCTGGGTACTGCACTTGCTCCATCAGCTTTGTCAGAGGACCTAGCCCAGCAGAACCTTGGCTTTTCAGGGGGGAGGAGGACCCCAAATCCTCCCTCCTAACAGCACTCAGGTTTTTTACAACCCTACTTGAAATCACAGCAGAGCAGAGACTCAGATATGACTTGTCCCCATTTCCCACAAGGGCTTTGACTTCAAGAGACTGACAGCTTTATTTCTTAGAATTGCAGCCTGGTTTGTGTTGGAAGGGACCTTAAAGGCCCTCCAGTTCCAACCCCTGCCACGGACAGGGACACCTTGTACTAGGGAAGCTTGCTCCAAGCCCCTGTGTCCAACCTGGCCTTGAACACTGCCAGCGATGGGGCAGCCACAGCTTCTCTGGGCACCCTTTGCCAGTGCCTCAGCACCCTCCCAGGGAAGAGCTTCTGCCTAAGAGCTCACCTCAATATCCCCTCTGTCATTTCACGTGACCAAACCTTGTGGTCTGGAGTTGAAATACATGGAAATATCAGTTAATGTTTCCTTAAAACCAGAAATAACACCAGAAATCATTTCCTAATATAAAACATGAGCTTAGATATCCGCTGGTCTGATGCCAGCAGGGCAAAGCCACCACCTACCTTCTCCCTTTTGCACTCTGAACCCTGAAATAAAGTTTATTGTTATGTTTAATAACATTTAAATAAAAAAAATATATTAAATTCAAGTAATATTTAAGTAGCAATCACTTTGGACAACAACTTTCTTTCCAGTACACAGTCACTGTCAGGTTTCAGGCTGCAGCCAGAGAAAGTCCTGTCCATGCCAGCACAGAATGTAGCCTTGGTTTAAGGAGAAGTGTGTTTTCCAGCTGTCATGCTTCCAAGTATGCTTAGTCCCTTCTTTGGGAAGGTGCTATATCCACCCATACTTGAAGGTGCTATATCCAACCATCCTCATTAAGGTGCAATATCGAACCATCCTTGAAGGTGCAATATCCAGCCTGCTGCTTCTCACCAGGGCAGGGTAGCCCTCTCCTTTCAGCTGACTAGGAACCATGAATGGACAAAGACCAGAGGACTCTACTTTTTGCTGTCCTCATGGCATTCTTCATATCCGCATTTCTTAGGCTGTAAATGAGCAGGTTCAGCATGGGGACAGCCACAGAGTACAGCATGGAGACCACCTCATCATGCTTTGAGGACTGCCGGGACCTAGGGCGCAGGTACATGAAGAGGGAGCTGCCGTAGTACAAAGCAATGGAGATGAAGTGAGAGGCACAGGTGGAGAAAGCTTTACATCGACCAGCCACAGACTGAATCCGCATGACAATGGAAAGGACCAAAAAGTAGGAGATGAGGATGAAGACCGCGGTGCTCAGTACCTTGAACCCCACCACGGCAGCAACCATCACCTTGATGGCAGGGGTGTCAGAGCAGGAGAGGGCTAGCAGTGGTGGTCCATCACAGAAGAAGTGATTGATCGTCTTGGACCGACAGAACGGGAGACGAGATATGGAAACCGTGTGTATGGTAGAGCTGATCACGCCAGCTAAGTAGGCACCAGCCAACATCCCAATGCAAAGCCTTTGCGACATGACCATGGAGTAGGAGAAGGGGGTTACAAATGGCCACGTAGTGATCGTAAGCCATAGCAGCCAGCACATAGCACTAGGTGGTGGCACAGGTTGCAAAGCAGAAGAGCTGAGTGGCACATCTAATGAAGGAAATCACCTTCTTCTCCACTAGAACATCAAGCAAGGCTTGAGGGATGATGATAGAGGAGTAGCAGACTTCCAGGAGAGACAAGTGGCTTAGGAAAAAGTACATGGGGGTGTGTAGGCAGGAATGCATTCTGATTAATGCAATTACTCCCAGGTTTCCTATGAAGGTAACCACATAGATGGCAAGGAATAAGACAAAGCACATCACCCACAGGACTTCCCTGTTTGTGAAGCCCAGGAGAATAAGCTCAGAGGGGAACGTATAATTATCATCAACCATAGTGAACCTATAAGCAGTTTGCCTGATTTATGTCTCCAAATTGAAATGCTGAATAGGCCCAAATCCCTCAATAATGTTAAGAATGTCAGGTTTTGTCTATCAATCAGTTACACCACTTACATACATACAAGTCAATATAAGGTAAATTCTCTTTGAGAGAGGAAAACACCAAGTTCCCAAGGCTAAACACCACAACCATCACGAACACGCTTAGAAGCAAGTAGATACTTTAAGGCAAAGGAGGGAGGGCAACACCAGAATGAATAAACTGCAGGGTTCCTCATAGTTCCTCTCAAGCCATTGACACATGGAAGTCCTTGAATTCCCCTGTAACTGCTGGGAAAAGGGAATTATTTCTCATCTTTTGGGTGCTGCCAGTCCAGTGTAAGTACATGAGGAATAAATAGCTGTTCTCTGTGATCCAGGAGGAGCTCTTTGAGAGCAAATGTGGCTTTCCTTAGGGTAGGATAGTGCAGAACCAGGATTTCTCACCCTACTTTGCTTTAGACACTATGCTAACTTGGAGACAAAAGATACATTCGGGTTTGACCAAACATAAGTTCTCCCAGGGAGAAATCAGCAGCTCCAAATATCACAGCTTACAACAGGCAGAATAAATCTCCATTGATTTTTCCGGCCTAACATTAATCATCACTTGACAGAGTTACACCAGAGAACAAAGCAGGAGTGCGCGTGGCTGGTATCTGACAAGCAGAGCCATGCTAAAGAGTCATCATTATTTGATGACCTTTTGCTGAAGGGGTGAGCTCCCCCTCCAGAGCCAGACTCATTTCAGATGTCCTGTGAGCAACGTGTGTGGTCTCCTGGTGTTATTAATGGGGATTTAGAGCTGCTTTTCACTGCTCACATAGAGATGCCGGAGGCAAAGCAGCTCCTGAACCATCACCATGGAGCTGGAAGATGTGACCCAAGTAATGAAAATCCAACTGTTTGGGTCTGGGGCTCAATGCTCCCCCTGAGGCAGCATCCACCTGCCCAGACACACACATCTCCTGCCAGGGGACAATTGACCTGAAGCTCACAATTAACAAAGGCTCACCCTCACTTTTTCTTGCTTGACAAACCAAGTGCTTGGTCTGAAGTGATCCAAGGTGCAGATATGAAACCTGGGATGTTTCTAAGGCTGCAGCTTGTGCTATACACGACAGCTTCCCCCCAGCAATCCCATCTCCCTGCAGCTTGCGCACACTCACTGGAATGGAGATAAATTAATCTGAAAACCCATACCTTGCTCACTTCATTTAGATATTATCCATGCAGGTTGTGGGTCCACACTCTGCTGAAGAGTTAACTGAATATTTATCCCTGTATTCCTGGGGAAAGGACCTCCATTTGTGGCTTTCCTACTCCGATTTGGCAACATCTTGCTTTTTGGCCAAGCTTTCAACAAGCTGCAATAGGACTCACCAAGCAGACTGTTGCTAGTGTTATCCAAGATGTAACTCTTGACATGGATAAGGGAACAACTGACTGCTGTTGAGATCCTACAGCAAAGAAAAACCTGGCAGCAGAACCTCCTGGTTAGGTAGCAGTGAGCTTGTTCTCATAGAACCATAGAATCCCAGAGAGGTTTGTTTTGGAAGGGAACTTAAGGCTCATCCAGCACCAGCCCCTGCCACGGGCAGGGACCCCTTCCACTAGAGCAGCTTGCTCCAAGCCCCTGTGTCCAACCTGGCCTTGAACACTGCCAGGGATGGGGCAGCCACAGCTTCTCTGGGCACCCTGTGCCAGCACCTCAGCACCCTCACAGGGAAGAGCTTCTGCCTAAGAGCTCATCTCAGTCTCCCCTCAGGCAGTCCAAAGCCATCATGGTGGATGTCATCCTCAAGATTTCAGTACAGGCACAAGGGGAAGGTGCCAGATATATAAAGTTATAACGCACTGGTTAGCTGTTCTTTCGAGAGTCATACAGCACAAACTATCAAATGAGTAAAGAAAAGGATCGTTTAAAATAGGAAGCAAAAGAGCCCCATGCTCACAGCACCAGCATCCCTCTGATTCCTCAAGGGGATGGTTTCTGCTGCCCTGATATAAAGCAGAGGTGTTAAGGTTTGCTACAAGGCCTGTGGATCCTGTGGATGCCACAGGACAAAGCAGGGTTTTCATATCAGGGATTTCTTCCTCTTTGCTCTCAGATCCACTTGAAATGGGTTTTAATACTCCCAGCTTCTCCAGGCTCCAGCTAGAAGGGTAATGCTGCTCTGTCTTCTCCCATGCAGCATCTACCCGTCCTTCCAGAGCCTTGTCCTTTGTGGTATTCACAGAGCCAGGGGTGAAACAAGTCAGGGGATTACACATTAACTGGCAGGGAGCTGTCAGACCAGGCAAGGGTCAGCCCAAAGGGCTCCCAAGAGCCAGGTCAGGATACACCCAACAGGTTTTTAAAATTAATGGCACTAGAAGGTCTTATTTGAAAAATACAAGCCCAAAATCGTTGCCTTTAAGAGTTTTTATCCAGCCTTCAAAACATCCCCAAAGGTAGTTTTTTTAGTACATAGCAGTATGTACTGTCTCATATTCGTATTCAAAACAAGATTACCTCTTGGGAAGCACTCTTAGATGTGTTCAACCCTCAGTGTAGGGAAAATACAGCTCTCCTTTATCTCAGTTTATGCTGCTACTTAGAATGAAAATATAAAAGCACAACTTCCTTTTCATTTTGAAGCAGCTGCCTTTACTTTTCAATCAGAAATGCTTTCGTTACTGTGCAACCAAATATGAGAGGGGGCTGCAGGGCCTTCCAGGAAAGGACAGAAATCACCTCTTTACTCCCCAAAAGCCCTAGTAGGGAATGACCCTGGTTATTCCTGCCTAGCTCTTACTGTTCTGTAACAAAAGGTGGGTTTCCTACCCCATGCAGGTTACCAGGATGGATCTACCAGTAGCCCAGGAACTTGGTTACTGTATAGGCATCCTCACCCATTCAATTCAGCACCAGAGAGCACCTAAATAAGCCCAGCTGCTCCCCTGGGATTATTTAGGTGCTGATGGGTGTGATTTACGTATATCAACAACAAGGAATTAAATCCTTCACCTCCATGGGATAAAGGTTGAGACCTTACCTGATTTGAGATCTGATGTTTTTTTTTGTTTGCTTTCATTATAAAATCTGGAATGGCTTTGTCAGGAGTAAAGATGTGCAATGGGGATACTTTCTGAGAGGGATCTGTGAATCTAGAGGAAACAACTGATGGAGAAAGGAATCATTTAAAACACCATGAATTAGCACTTCAAATTGTGTATGGATAGCACAGAATATTTAAGAGAAAAACCATTTAAAAGGCAGAGTGATTTTGATATCCTCAGCAACAGAAGGACATGGATAAAGTGCAGAGGAGGCCATGAGGATGATCAGGGGCTGAAGCAGCTCCTGTATGGAGCCAGGCTGAGAACATTGGGGCTGTTCAGCCTGGAGAAAAGAAGCTGTGTGGAGACCTCAGAGCAGCTTCCAGTGTCTGAAGGGGGCTACAAGGATGCTGGAGAGGGACTCTTCATCAGGGACTGGAGTGACAGGACAAGGAGTGATGGGTTCAAACTGAAACAGGGGGAGTTCAGGTTGGATGTAAAGCAGAAGCTGTTCCCTGTGAGGGTGCTGAGGCACTGGCACAGGGTGCCCAGAGAAGCTGTGGCTGCCCCATGCCTGGCAATGTTCTAGGTCAGGTTGGGCACAGGGTCTTGGATGACATGGTCTAGTGTGCGGCGTCCCTGACCATGGCAGGGGGTTGGAACCAAGTTCCTTTCCAACCCAAACCACTCTATGATTCTACAATAATCTACATTTCATAAAACCTGAAGCCTCAGCCAAGAACTGCACTAGGAAAAGTGGGGTTTAAAGCATCATTTCTAAATGTGAGAGGACTTTGAAGCTGTTAAACTATCTGACATTGCCTTAACATGGTCAGGAAATAAACTGTCTACATAGGATCAGCCAACTGTAGAGGCAACATGATAGCCTTAGTTTATTTATCTATAATTTCTCAGTTTCCTGGGCAAGAACAAGCCACTTGGCTTGTAAGACAAGCACGTAAGAAAAAAATCACTCCCAGCACGTAAGAAAAAAGATTTTATCTAAAATAAAAAGGAGTGGATATTCCCAGCAACGTCCAATAGATAATGGTGTTGTATAAGAAATCCTGATCCATGATTTTCTAGACAGTTATTTCAAATCTTTGGCCTTCTGATACCTAGAGGGACACCTGTGACCATTTTGCACCTCTTGGAGGTGACCACAGAGAGTAATGGTATCAAGAAGTAAAAAAAATCACAGAGGAAAAGGAATGGATTTTGTTCAGAAGTAGATGAATACAGCTTTGAAGGGGAAATGGGCATCTAAAGAGCAGGCATATGTGGATACTGTCATGTCCTGCTGGCAATAGTAAGAGTCAGCGTCAGGCTGGTAACTTTAGTAAACAGTAAGAACAAAGAATAAGAGTAAAGAATAAGAATATATATATAATATATATAATAAATATATCTATAATAAAAAATAAAATGCAAACGATAAAGAATAAAGTATAAATAAAGAAAAAAGTTTAAAAAAAGAATAAAGATCTTAGTGCTGGCCAGGGTCACATCCCTGTTTGGGTTATTTTCCCCTGGATTAAAGAGTGTTTTTCCCACTGGAGATGCCTCAGCTCAAGTGACCACAGGTGGAAAATCTCCATCCAGGACTCAGCCAAGCCTTCTCCTTCCTAAAAACCCATCAGCTCCAAATCCATTCCCAGAGGAGCTTGTTAACACAGTTGGATCAGGGACATCTCTCACCTTTGAGTGATGAGCTGCTAAAGAAATAGGGAAGTTTTGGGTGTGTGGGGAAACCCGGTGGTGACTGTTTCCCCTGGTGGCATTGCGATTTTATAGCAACCAGGATATGGGGGGGGGGGGGCTGCAATTTGTGCCAGGAACGACTTCTTGAATAGGAAATAAGGACTTTGGGTTGGGTTTCTTCATTACCTTTGATTTCCCTGTTGTTTCAGGGTGTTGGTGTGTTTCCATGTTTGCTTTGGGTTTCTTTAATCCCCATTGCCTCAAACCAAAGTGCAACTCTCCTGCAGCAAGCTCTACTGATAACATTCTTGCCTTTGTTTTTAACAAACTACTGTGGGTATAAATTAGAAAACTCCTTAGAGCTTGTCTTAAAGGCGTTGAGAAAGGCGGAACTTGAGGAAAACTGAAAGGGTGAAGGTCTACAGCTGCCTGAAAAGAGGCGGCAAAGCCCAATTTGACTGTGATTTAACTCAGCAGCCTGGTTCCAAACACAAACCCGATGAAGAATTTGCATTTCACTCACTTGACTCATGCACGATATCCCATTGCTCCACAACTGCATTAAAACATCAGTTCATCCATTTAGATCTTGGGTTTCCATCCGTCCTGGGAAAAGCTTTTCATAGGAGCTGCCTCCCCTACCCAGCCCATAAATCACTGAGACCCCAACTAAACTGAGGCAAGAAAAATCAGTATCGTGTGTGTTGGTGTTGACATTTAACACAAGAATATATTGTGTTATATATAAATATATAGGTTAGGATGCATTTAATATTGTGTTTTGATATATATACACACATACATACGTGTTTATGTGTATAATTTGCAAGTCATAGGAACAGAGACCTCCTAGATGTCCTTTCTGAGCAATAACTATGTCCTGCTGGTCATAGTCACATCAGTGACTAGTCATGGTCACATCAGGTTGCTCCTGGCCTCATTCAGGCAGCTTCTGAACATGTCCATGGGTGGAGGCTCCACAGCCTCTGGAACAAAGCCTCATGTTACCCACATCCCTGGATCAGGGTTTTCAAAGCCTGACTATGATTCTTTCTGCAGTTCTCCACAGAGCATCCTTCATCTCTTTGTTCCTCAAGCTCTAGATGAGGGGATTGAGCATGGGGATCACCACTGTGTAGAAAACAGAGACCACTTTGTCAGTGTTCAGGGAGTAACTAGAGCTAGGGCGTAAATACATGAAAATGGTTGTTCCATACAAGAGGGTCACCACAATCAGGTGGGACATGCAGGTGGAAAAGGCTTTTTTCCTGCCCTCAGCATTACGGACCCTCAGGATGGCAAAGAAGATGAAGACGTAGGAGACCAGAATGGCAGAGATGGTGCTGAGCTCAATGACACCAGCCAAGGAGAAGAGGATCATCTCATTGATGTACGTGCTGGCACAGGACAGAGCCAGGAGAGGAGGAACATCACAGAAGAAGTGGTTGATGACATTGGAGCTGCAGAAGGGCAGCCTGATGATGAAGGTCATCTGAATTGTTATAAATTGGGACCACAACGGATCATAATCCAATTGAAATTTTATTAATTATAGCAAGTAGAATATGAGCAAAGACAGCGCTGGACGACAGGGGAGTCTGCGCTCCGACAACTGCCGTACTGAACAGTTCTAACAGTCCCTTTTTATCAGTCCTCCAGTTCCGCATTCGTATCTTCAACGGAGTACTCTGCGCATGCCCCAGTTGCTTGAGGCTGAAGGCTTGAAGTCCTCCTCGGTTACCTTTAGATATCCTTTTCCATATATGGTCTTCAACTTGCTGTGCAATAATTTTTAGAATTGTTTTGCAAAAGCCCTTAGTAAGCGTCTTGCGGTTTGTAAGTAATTTTGGTGTCAACTTATGCAAGTAAAGCACTTAAGCAAAGCAATAGTTGCCCCCACCCATATGTCTGCCAGTTTTTTTAGAACATCTTGCAGATACTTCCTCAAAACTTGCAGATATTTCCTCAAAACTTGCGCAAGCGGTGTCTGGTTTAATCTGCACAAGCGACCACGGTTATCTTTTCTTTTGTTGTCTAATCTTTACATCAGGCTTAGCATAAATCTTAATAAACAATACCATAGTCCCTAGTTTTTCACAGGGAGCACAAAGGGGGGCTCCACAGTGGGGACCCAGACGCCGTCCCATAGCTTAGGGGGCACGAAGGGGGCGCCTGATAACATGGGGGGGGCACAAAGGGGGACCCCTAGAGCCCGCCCCATACCTTAGGGGGCACAAAGGGGGGCTCCATAGGGGGGACCCAGACCCCGCTTCATAACTTGGGGGGGACAAAGGGGGCACCCCATAACTTGGGGGGCTCCATAGGGGACTTCCAGAGCCTGCCCCATACCTTGGGGGCCACAAAGGGGGCGCCCCATAACTTGAGGGAGGGCACAAACGGGGACCCTCAGACTCCGCCTCATGACTTGGGGGGCACAAAGGGGGCGCCCCATAACTTGGGGGTCCCAATGCCCGCCCCCCAACACCCCATAGCGCGGGTCCTGGCCGCCCGCTTGGGAGCGCTGTTGCACCGGGCCCCGGTGCTGCTACGGGAGCGGCGCCGCTCGGTGCTGGGGGCGCTGCTCCGTGCGGGGGGCACCGGGGCTTTTCCCCCGGCTCTCGCCGCTGCTCCGGGGGCACCGGGACCCGAACCCGTGAGCTCGGGACCCGAACCCGGGAGCTCGGGGCTCGAACCCGGGGTCCCTGGAGCCTCAATGGGAGCCGCAACCGGATGCGCGGCGGGACCGGGGCATCCCCAGCCCCATCTTTGGATCCAGTGCGGAGAAGTGGGAAGTGAGTTGGGAATGGGGGTAACGGGTGGCAATGGGGGACAATGGCATAATGGGGGGTAATGGGGTAACAGGGGCGATGGGGGGGAGTGGGGGCAATGGGAGTAATGGGGGGCATTGGGGGTAATGGGCAATGGGTGTAATGGGGATAATGGGGGGCAAAGGGGGTAATGGGGGCCAATAGGGTCAATGGAGACAATGAGGGGCAATGGTGGGCAATGGTGCCTCTCTCCCCCCCCACCCCAGCGCCCCCCGTCTGGGAGCCCAGTTCTGCTCTTCCAGCCCCATGGAATTCCGTGTCCGCGCTCCCCCCTACAACCGGATGCGGACCTGGATCCATGTCCATGTGTGGAGCATCCGGATCTGGATCCGGATCCCATAGGATCTGCTCCCAAGCACCAGGACCTGTGATGCCAATGGGATCCCGTGCTCCCAGATGATCCAAGGCTCTGGAATGAGGCAGAGCTGCAGCAGGAGCCGGTGTTTCGGGGTTGGCTTGGGCTGTTTTAGGGGTGGTTTGGGTTTTTTGGTGTCATTTTTTCCTCTTTTTGGCCTGTTTGGGGGCTCTGAGCCTGCATCCCACAGGAGAAGCAGGACAAGGTGTTTTTTTGGTGGGTTTTGGGTGTTTTGGGGTTGTTTTGGGGGTGCTTTTGAAAAGTTTTTGGTTGTTTTCGTACTTTCTTGAGCCTGTTTTGGGGTTCTGAACTTGTGACCCATAGGGGAAACAGGACAAGGTGGTTTTAGGTTGGTTTTGTCCAATTTTGGGGCTCTGACCGGTGTCCCATAGGAGAAGCAGGACAAAGTGATTTTGGGGTGGTTTTGGCCCATTTTGGGGGTTGTTTGGGGTGTTTTGGCCTGCTTTTCTCCTGTTTTTGTCCTGTTTTGGGGCTCTGACCCTGTATCCCATTGGAGAAGGAGGACAAGGTGGTTTTGGGGTGGTTTTGGGGTGGTTTGCGGTTTGCTTTGGGTGTTTTGGCCCATTTTTGGCCTGTTTTGGGTCTGTTTTGAGCCTCTTGCCCTGTATCCCCTAGAAGAAGCAGGACAAGGTGGTTTTGGGTTGTTTTTGGCCTGTTTTGGGTCTTTTTGGGGGCTTTGACCCTGTATCCAATAGGAGAAGCAGGAGAAGGTGATTTTGGGGTGGTTTTAGGGTGGTTTGGCCTGGTTTTGGCCTGTTTTGGGTCTCTGACACTGTGTCCCATTGAAGAAGCAGGACAAGGTGGTTTTGGGGTGTTTTGGGTTGGTTTTGGCCTGTTTTTGGTCTTTTTGGGGGCTTTGACCCTGTATCCCATAGGAAAAGCAGGAGAAGGTGATTTGGGGGTGGTTTTGGGGTGGTTCGGCCTTGTTTTTGCCTGTTTTGGGTCTGTTTTGGGGCTCTGACCCTGTATCCCACAGGAGAAGCAGGACCAGGGGTTTTTGGGGTTGTTTTGGGTCCGTTTTGTGGCTGATTTTGCGGTTTTTGTCTTGTTTTGGGTCTGTTTTGAGGCTCTGGCCCTGTATTTATTTTCAAGAAGGGGAAAATGGATGACCCGGGGAATTACAGAGCAGTCAGTCTCACCTCTGTGCCTGGCAACATCTTGGAGCAGATTCTCCTGGAAAGCATGCTAAGGCACATGAAAGTCAACAAGGTGCTTGGTGACAGCCAGCATGGCTTCACTGAGGGGAAATCCTGCCTGACCAATGTGGTGGCCTTCTATGAAGGGGCTACAGAACTGATGGACAGGGGTAGAGCAGTTGATGGCATCTACCTGGACTTGTGCAAAGCGTTCGACACTGTCCCCCACAACATCCTTGTCTCTACATTGGAGAGACATCAATTTGATGGATGGACCACTCGGTGGATAAAGAACTGGCTGGATGGCCGCACACAAAGAGTTGTGGTCAATGGCTCAGTGTCCGGCTGGAGACCAGTAACGAGTGGTGTCCCTCAGGGATCGGGGTTGGGACCGGTCTTGTTCAACATCTTCGTCACTGCCATGGACAGTGGGATTGAGTGCGCCCTCAGCAAGTTTGCCGATGACACCAAGCTGTGTGGTTCGGTTGATACCCTGGAGGGAAGGAATGCCATCCAGAGGGACCTCGACACACTTGTGAGGTGGGCTGATGGCAACCCCATGAAGTTTAACCATGCCAAGTGCAAGGTCCTACACCTGGGTCGGAGCAGTCCCAGGCACAGCTACAGGTTGGGCAGAGAAGAGATTCAGAGCAGCCCTGCAGAGAAGGACTTGGGGGTGTTGGCTGATGAGAAAATGAACATGAGCTGGCTTCATTGTGTGCTTGCAGCCCAGAAAGCCAACAGTATCCTGGGCTGCATCCAAAGGAGCGTGACCAGCAGGGGGAAGGAGGTGATCCTGCCCCTCTGCTCTGCTCTTGTGAGACCTCACCTGGAGCATTGTGTGCAGTTCTGGTGTCCTCAACATAAAAAGGACATGGAACTGTTGGAACAAGTCCAGAGGAGTCCACGAGGATGATCAGGGGGCTGGAGCACCTCCCGCATGAAGACAGGCTGAGAAAGTTGGGGCTGTTCAGCCTGGAGAAGAGAAGGCTGCGTGGAGACCTCAGAGCAGCTTCCAGTATTTGAAGGGGGCCTATAGGGATGCTGTGGAGGGACTCTTCATTAGGGACTGTAGTGATAGGACAAGGGCAACAGGTTAAACCTTAAAGAGGGGAAGTTTAGGTTGGATATATGGAAGAAATTCCTTCCTGTGAGGGTGGTGAGGCACTGGAATGGGTTGCCCAGGGAGGTTGTGAATGCTCCATCCCTGGCAGTGTTTAAGGCCAGGTTGGACGAGGCCTTGGGTGATATGGTTTAGTGTGAGGTGTCCCTGTCCATGGCAGGGGCTTCGGAACCTGATGATCTTAAGGTCCTTTCCAACCCTAACGATTCTATGATTCTATGAACTGAGGGTAGGACCAAAGGGTTTGATACATCTCTGGTGTCCCCAACACAGGGAGGACTTGGAGCTGCTGGAGCAAGTCCAGAGGAGGCAACGAGGATGGTCAAGGGCTGGAGCTCCTCCCATATGGAGCCAGGCTGAGAACATTGGGTCTGTTCAGCCTGGAGAAGAGAAGCTGTGTGGAGACCTCAGAGAAGCTTCCAGTGTTTGACGGGGCCTACAGGAAACCTGAAGAAGGTCTTTGGCCAAGGGCCAGTAGGGACAGGCCAAGGGGAATGGCTTTAACCTGCCCGAGGGGAGACTGAGATGAGCTCTTAGGCAGAAGCTCTTCCCTGTGAGGGTGCTGAGGCGCTGGCACAGGGTGCGCAGAGAAGCTGTGGCTGCCCCATCCGTGGCAGTGTTCAAGGCCAGGTTGGACACAGGGGCTTGGAGCAAGCTGCTCCAGTGGAAGGTGTCCATGCCTGTGGCAAGGGTTGGAACTGGATGCCCTTTAAGCTCCCTTCCTACACAAAACAGGCTGTGATTCTAAGAAATAAAGCTCTGACAGTCTGTTGGTCAACAAAGCCCTTGTGCTAAATGGGGAGAAGTCATGTCTGAGCATCTGCTCTGCTGCAAATTTAAGTAGGGGTGTAAAGGGCCTGAGTGCTGTTAGGTGGGGGGATCTGGGGTCCTCCTTCCACCTGAACAGCCAGGACCAGCACAAACCATCCACAGAGAGGATGCTTTGTTGTGCTTGTTTTCAGCTCCCTTCAATTCAATATTAGATGATCTCTGTGGATGTAAAGGGCTTCCTCAGGGAAACACTGAAAGGAAGAGGTATGTGATAGATGGGGAAATACAAAGCAAACTGTCCTGGGCCTGTCTTCCTGGGAAGAACTGGTCTTGGAGGTGTTGATGCAGCCAGAAGGAGTTTGGGGAGAGAGGACTTGAGAGGTTGTTTTGCTGATCAAGTCAAACTAATTATCCGATGGAGGAGGGTCCTTTGGGAGAACAGTTTGCACAACACAAGCCTCTGAGGTAATGCCTCCTGTGAGATAAAACCCCTCCACCAGCCAGCCTGGAGCATCCTGCTCCCAAGCATCTCTCCTTCAACCCATCGCATGAGCTCCAGGAGGAGCTGCAGGCACTGCATCCACCACCACCTTCCTCTTTAACCAAGCAGGTACAAAAGGGTTTGATGGGTGGTGGGTCCAGTTTGACCCTGGTCTTGCTGCCTCTCACATGCTTGATGACATGTTGAAATTCACTCTTCTTCAGGGACTGTATTGATAGGGCAAGGGGTGATGGGTTTAAACTGAAACAGAGAAATTCAGGTTGGAAATAAGGAAGGAATTCTTCCCTGTGAGGGTGCTGAGGCGCTGGCACAGGGTGGCCAGAGAAGCTGTGGCTGCCCCATCCCTGGCAGTGTTCATGGCCAGGCTGGACACAGGGGCTTGGAGCAAGCTGCTCTAGTGGAAGGTGTGCCTGCCTGTGTCAGGGGTTGGAGCTGTGTGAGCTTTAATTTCCCTTCAACCCAAACCATTCTACGATAGCCCATGGTGTGAATAAAAGTGCCCTAATATGCCTAGTAGGTTTGCTTCAAAAACACCAGTATTCCTGACCCCATCTACAACTGATTTAGCGATATTTTAGCATGAGAATATCCAAGCTAAAGCCTTAGAATTTTGGTTTATATATGGTATGTTTTGTGTTTTACACCCTTAGGTGGATATTTGGGTTGGTCATAGGAAGCTCACTGCATTCCCAGCAAAGCTCTGCTGGAGCCAAGTCCACTGCTTTCCCTTAACATTATGCAGGGTGGGGGTTCTTCAAAAGCAGATAAACTTAGAACTTAAAAGAAATTTCAAGTACATGGCTTTGTATGGTGTTGAAAAGGATGCAGCACAAGTAATGAATCTACAGAAGAGCACTGATCCACTCTGAAAAATACAAAAAAGGGAGAAAAATAATCCTTAAAATTCCCAGAAATGAGTGAAGAAAATACAACATCTTTTCTGTTTTCCACATTTTGTGATGTACTTATTTGCTTTTATTGTATTACGTTTGGATAGACATGTTTCTCACTGTTTCATTAGTGATGTGTATATCAATCATTGTAGAATTATTCTCTTTTCATTTCTGTTCGTGTAATGAGCTCCTTCACCTCTTTGACTTCAGATCTTGAGTTACAGACAGAAATACACCATTACAAATACACCATTTTCTATTGCATTTACTTTGTGGATTAAACTCCAACTAAACTTCCACATTATTTCTCTTGTAGGGATGTGTTTCAGTGATTCCTTTCATTTCAATCCAAATCCATCAACTTGTTGAAATGACAGATACAGGAAACCTCACTGTTCTCTCCAGCTTCATCCTCTTGGGTTTCTCTGATGCCCCAGAGCTACAAACCACCATATTCACAGTCTTCTTATCCCTCTATGTTTTCATGGTTCTGGGGAACCTGACGATGATCCTGCTGATCAACACTGACCCCCACCTCCACATCCCCATGTACTTCTTCCTGAGCCACTTATCTTGCATGGATGTTTGCCTTTCTTCCTCCATCATCCCAAAAGCTCTGGAGACCTTCCTGCTGGGGAGAAGCCACATCTCCTTTTGGGGTTGCTTTGCCCAGATGTATATTTTCGTGGCTCTGGCTGTCTGTGAGTGCTTCCTGCTTGGGGTAATGGCTTATGACCGATACACGGCTGTGTGCAAGCCCCTGCTCTACACCACTACCATGACCAGGGCGCGTTGCTATGGCATGATGGTGCTGGTGTACAGCATCGGGTTCCTCACCTCCCTGGTGCACATCACGCTGGCAGGGAGGTTGTCCTTCTGTCAGGCCAGGAGCATCAACCACTTCTTCTGTGAGCTGCCCACCCTCCTGCAGCTCTCCTGCTCGGACACCCACAGAAACAAGTTTGTGCTGGTGTCCAGTGTTACGTTTAACTCCATGGTCTCTCTCCTGATGATCCTAGTGTCCTACACCTACATCCTCCACACCATCCTGCGGATCCCTTTGGCCACGAGGAGGCTGAAGGTCTTCTCTACCTGCACCTCCCACTTGGCTGCCATCACCATCTTCTACGTGCCCGGGATCCTCACCTACGTCCAGCCTCATGAGGCATCCTCATGGGATCAGACAAAGCTGGTGTCGGTGTGTTACTGCATCCTCACCCCAACCCTCAACCCCCTCATTTACAGCCTGAGGAACAAGGAGGTGAAGGGGGCTCTGAGGAGGCTGTGGGAGCGGAAGCTGCTGCCACGTCTATGCAGGGTTTGAAAGCACATTTGGAGCTCTTCAGTACTGTGGAGGTAAGGAAGGAATATGTGGAATATGTGATTATGGAATTGAGCATTACTGGCCATTATTGGTCATTATTGCTCACTACTGGTCGTTATTACAGATAAGGAGATCATACAGCAAGGGTATGGAAGCCAGCACAACGAATGGTTCTCTTCTAACAGCTTCAGGTTGTTTTAAGCGAGGCCTGAGCCTTCAGTAATTCATCCAAATAAGTATCAGGTATTTAATAGCAGGCCTGAGACAGCACCATTGTGTTTTGTGTTTAAATTTTGCTAAATGAAAGTAGAGCCCAGAAAAAGGAGGCTCAGGCTTGAGGTAAGGCACTGACCACTGTCTCCATTGCCTGCTTTATAAGCATTTCCTCAATGATGAACTGGTGGAAGGACAAGAGGATTTGATACAGCTCTGCTGTCCCCAACACAAGGTGGACGTGCAGCTGCTGGAGCAAGTCCAGAGATGCAACAAGGATGGTCAGGGGCTGGAGCAGCTCCTGTATGGAGCCAAGAAGGGAACATTGGATCTGTTCAGCCTGGGGAAGAGAAGCTGTGTGGAGACCTCAGAGCAGCTCCCAATGTCACAGTATCACAGTATCACAGTATGCTAGAGATTGGAAGGGACCTCGAACGATCATCTAGTCCAATCCCCCTGCCGGAGCAGGAACACCTAGATAATGTTACACAGGAATGTGTCCAGGCGGGTTTTGAATGTCTCCAGGGAAGAACACTCCACAACCTCCCTGGGCAGCCTGTTCCAGTGTTCCGTCACCCTCACTGAGAAGAAGTTTCTTCTCAAGTTTAAGTGGAACCTCTTGTGTTCCAGTTTGTACCCATTACCCCTTGTCCTATCATTGTTTGCCACTGAAGTGTCCGAAGGGGGCTACAAAAAACCTGCAGGAGGCCAAGGGGAATGGCTTGAA
Source organism: Pezoporus flaviventris (assembly GCF_033815535.1). Classification (NCBI taxonomy): domain Eukaryota; kingdom Metazoa; phylum Chordata; class Aves; order Psittaciformes; family Psittacidae; genus Pezoporus; species Pezoporus flaviventris. The sequence goes on from NW_026892697.1 coordinate 532,221, forward strand.
CCTGCCAGAGGGGAGACTGAGCTGAGCTCTTAGGCTGAAGCTCTTCCCTGTGAGGGTGCTGAGGCGCTGGCACAGGGTGCCCAGAGAAACTGTGGCTGCCCCATCCCTGGCAGTGTTCAAGGCCCGGTTGGACACAGGGGCTTGGAGCAAGCTTCCCTAGTACAAGGTGTCCCTGCCCGTGGCAGGGGTTGGAGCTGGATGAGCTTTAAGGTCCCTTCCAACACAAACTAGGATGCGATTCTAAGAAATAAAGCTGTGACAGTCTGTTTGTCAACAAAGCCCATGTGCTAAATGGGGACAAGTCATATCTGAGCCTCTGCTCTGCTGTGAATTTAAGTAGGGGTGTAAAGAGCCTGAGTGCTGCTGGGAGGGAGGATCAGGGGTCTTCCTCTCCCCTGAACACCCAAAGCGCTGCTTGCCTGGGTACCTTGATGAAGCTGATAGAGCAAGTGCAGTACTCAGCTGTCTGCCTCTCGGATTTCAAGCTGCATTATTCACCCTGCAGAAGCACACCAGGTATTCTTAGTGCCTCTTTCCGGATTCATGTAGTTCTTTTCAATAATCTTTGAAGTATATATTGTTCTTCTTTTCTAAATTAGGTTGAGGGTTATTTCTCCCTCTGTTACACTGATTTTCCCACTTCACAAGCCTTCAGTTTAGCCCAGTACTCAGTGGTGAAGAAAGACATTCAAAACCACTCAGAAATCCTTTTCTACCCTCCTCCAGTGCATCTCCTGGACTGTCAGTCTGGTGCCTTCCAGCAGAAAAACAGGTTGACATTGAAAACATCTAAAGCCATCTACGTTCTTCTCTTTCTTCCTTCCCCACACTTTCATAGCTCAGTTTTCTCCTCTCATTGACCCATCCTTTGACTTTTCTAAATGTCTGGGACAAGGTTATCATTTAATATTTCTCCTAAGGGGTTTATAATCTAGGAGAAGCATTCAGGACACACCGGCACTCAGGATTCTTCAGATGAAGACTGGGAAATCTGACTTCATCCTGTTATATCCTCAAAGCAGCCACATTTTGAGCCAATGCTTTTGACCAAAGTGTTGTTCAATCACTAGTCAAGTGTATGGAAATAAATGCATGTGATGGAAAGGACTCCCCATGACCAGCGCAAACCATCCACAGAGAGAGGATGCTTTGTTGAGCTTGTTTTCAGCTCCCTTCAATTCAATATTTGATGATCTCTGTGGATGTAAAGGGCTTCCTCAGGGAAACACTGAAAGAAAGGGGTATGTGATAGATGAGGAAATACAAAGCAAACTGTCCTGGGCCTTTCTTCCTGGGTAGGTCTCTGCAGGAGAACTGGTCTTGGAGGTGTTGATGCAGCCAGAAGGAGTTTGAGGAATGAATGGTTCCTTCAAACAGCTTCAGGTGATTTTAAGCATGGACTGAGTCTTGGATAATTCATCCAAATAAGTATCAGTTATTTAATAGCAGGAGTGAGACAGCACCATGGTGTTTTGTGTTTAAATTGTGCTAAATGAAAGTAGTTCCCACAAAAAGGAGGCTCAGCCTTGGGGTAAGGCAGTGACCACTTTCTCCATTGCCTGGTTGATAACTGCTCATCCCAAGCGAGCTTGAAGATCTGAGGGAAGGACCAAAGGTTCAATACAGCTCTGGTATCCCCTGCAGTTCTGATACAGTTTTGGTGTCTATAGAATCCTAGAATCCTAGAATACTTAGGGTTGGAAAGTACCTTAAGATCAACTAGTTCCAACCCCCCTGCCATGGGCAGGGACACCTCACACTAAACCATCTCACCCAAGGCTCTGTCCAACCTGGTCTTGAACACTGCCAGGGATGGAGCATTCACAACCTCCCTGGGGAACCCATTCCAGTGCCTCACCACCCTCACAGGAAGAAATTTCTTCCTTATATCTAACCTAAACTTCCCCTGTTTAAGTTTGAACCCGTTACCCCTTGTCCTATCATTACAGTCCCTAATGACGAGTCCCTCCCCAGCATCCCTATAGGCCCCAGATACTGGAAAGCTGCTCTGAGGTCTCCACGCAGCCTTCTCTTCTCCAGGCTGAACAGCCCCAACTTTCTCAGCCTGTCTTCATACGGGAGGTGCTCCAGTCCCTGAGCATCCTCGTGGCCTCCTCTGGACTTGTTCCAACACTTCCATGTCCTTTTTATGTTGAGGACACCAGAACTGCACACAATGTTCCAGGTAAAGTCTCACAAGGGCAGAGTAGAGGGGCAGGATCACCTCCTTCGACCTCCTGGCCCCTCTCCTTTGGATGCAGCCCAAGATACTGTTGGTTTCTGGGCTGCAAGCACACACTGCTGGCTCATGTTCATTTTCTCATCGCCCAGCACCCCCAAGTGCTTCTCTGCAGGGAGCATAAGAAGGCCATGGAGCTGCTGGAGTAAGTCCAGAGGAGGCCACGAGGATGCTCAGGGGCTGAAGCAGCTCCCGTATGGCGCCAGGCTGAGAACACTGGGGCTGTTGAGCCTGGAGAAGAGAAGCTGCTTGGAGACCTCAGAGCAGCTTCCAGTGTCTGAAGGGGGCTACAAGGATGCAGGAGAGGAATTCTTCATCAGGGAGTGTAGGGATAGGACAAGGGGTGATGGGTTCAAACTGAAGCAGGGGGATCCACATTGGATGTAAGGAAGGAATTCTTTACTATGAGGGTGCCGAGGTGCCACCACAGGGTGCCCTGAGAAGTTGTGGCTGCCCCATCCCTGACAGTGTTCAAGGGCAGGTTGGACACAGGGGCTTAGAGAAAACTGCTCTAGTGGAAATTGTCCCTGCCCATGGCAGGGGTTGGAAGTTGAGAGCTTTTAGGTCCCTTCCAACATAAACCAGTCTGGGATTCTGTGATACCTGATATGAGCATCCAATACATTTATCCCGTGTAAGTGAGCTGGAGCAGTGCTAAGGACTTGTGATAGGCACACATAGGTTTGCATGTGGCCAGAAGTGTGTCCCAACTAAAATCTTCCTGGGATGTGTGGTCCTCACACCTTTTTTTTCCGTTTAATGAACTGTACAACTGCTGGAAGAACATGTACTTTTATAATGACAAAATGAATAAATTTGTGGTTTAAAATAAGCACCTTTGGAAACCATGGTCTTCTGCAAAGAACTGTGATGAATAATGAATGAATGCAATGGCAACCAGTCAAAATCTAATTTAAGTTGGTGTGAAGAGAAACGCTCACTTTATAAGCTTTTAATCAAAGTTTCTGATGGAGTTTTCATGAAAAATAAGACATTTGGACAATTCCCTCAAGAAAAGAGAACACAACATGTGAAGCAACTTACTCAGATAGAATAAGAGAGGGACTCTTCATCAGGGCCTGTAGGGACAGGCCAAGGGGAATGGCTTGAACCTGCCCGAGGGGAGACTGAGATGAGCTCTTAGGCAGAAACTCTTCCCTGGGAGGATGCTGAGGTGCTGGCACAGGGTGCCCCGAGAAGCTGTGGCTGCCCCATCCCTGGCAGTGTTCAAGGGCAGGTTGGACACAGGGGCTTGGAGCAAGCTGCTCCAGTGGAAGGTGTTGGGGTTGGAGCTGGAGGAGCTTTAAGCTCCCTTCCAACCCAAACCATTCCATGATTCCATGATTTTGCATAACTGAGGAGGGATGATTCTCATTAACACAATAAAGGAGCTCTTTGCTCCTTTTTCCTCCATTCTTTCACCCGCTGCACACAGGAATACACCAGAGGAGGCTGAATGCAGAGCTGCTGCTGTGTTTAGGGCATTGGGTGGTGGAAAACCCAGTTCCCCTCTCCTTGAGACATCAGGGAGTGCAGCCACAGTAATTGCCATGGCCAGCATCACCTGGGTCCTTCTCACACACCCTCTGACATAGGCTCAGGCTCTATTTAAGCTCAGTCCTGGCACTGGGCCCACTTCCAGGGCTCTGCTTTAACTGGGTTTGCTCCTGGTCAGTAGCAACCATGAACTTGACTCTTAGTTTCCCCTGGGCTATCAGTGGAAGCTGCTGCTGAGCTCAGGCACAGGGGGACCGTGCTCTGCTTTGTGGCCACTTTCAGCTCCCAGCTCGCCTTCCCATTGGGAATAACTGGTCCTGGCTGCTCCCTTGAGGCACCTTGCATCATGCAAACAGCACAAACAGCTCTTAATGAGAGGCAAGACCCTCTGGTGTCCAAGCTAGGGACAAGGCAAGCTCTAATGGAAACTAAGTGTTATAAACATCTCCCCCTCCTTGTCTGTGTCTGTCCCAGGTCTCTATTTGCTACATAAAGAGCTTATTGCTAAAGGTCTCTAACAGGTTGCAGTTGGTTATTTCTGCTTTGCAGAGCATGAAGTTCTGCAGCATTCCTCAGTGGTACCTTCTCAGTTAACAGGTTGTGTTGGGGAAGAGTTGGGTGGGAGGAAATATCACTTACAGCAGCCCCACAACAAGAAAACAGGGGAAGAAAACCATACTTCTCCCTAAAGTCATTACATTCAATCACACGAAAATCCTTGGCAATAGGGGAAAATCCTACTCTCAGCTGCTACTTCTCCTAAACCAGATGTGAGATGAAGCCCACAGCGAGGAGGTTAGAAATAGGTGGCCTTTAAGCTCCCTCCAACCCACACAGTTCTGAGACCTCTTTGGCTGAGCTGAATGTTTGCAGTGGTAGGAAGGAAGGTGCAGGATGACAGACACAGCTGTGCTGCCTCCAGGCTGGGATGTTCTGGTCACACAGCAATTTAGCATCTTCCCAATGCTCAATCACAGCAGGTACCATGCTCATCCTCTGGCAGCTCAGTGGCTCTGCTTCTCCTCCCATTTCCTTACTTTGCACTGCACATCCTTCTGGAAGCAAATGGGATTTTATGCATTTCCTTGCATTAGCCCAAAGTAAAGTGATGTTTTTCGGATGTACCTCCTCAAAACCCTTCATCCCTCCTTGAACTTACCTCTGGATGAATCACTGCTTGAATCAGTGCAACTTCTAAAGTTAAACTGAAGAGGGAAATTCCTCATGGGCTTATTTTTGCCACCTCCTATGATATCACATCTATTTTCCCCAAAAGAAAAACCCCAAGAGATGACAAGAGAATATTTATCAGAGACCTATATTGAGGGGATGCTTAACATCACCGAGCCTCTGCAGAGTTTAAAGCATGGTTAGAATGTGCTGTACCTGCTCCTGTAAAGACATTCAGTTCCTTCCTCCTCCAGACAGCTGACACAAAACAAGTCAAAAAGGGAAAGAGGAGGAGTTCTATCATCCAGCTGGGACCGGGTTGGTCAATGAGCAGCTCGCAATGAGGTTATTTGCTGTTGCTTTTCTAAGGGCATCTTTAACATCCTTGTTCCTCAAGCTGTAGATCAGAGGGTTGAGCATAGGGACAAGGAGGGTGTAAAACACAGCGGTGACTTTCTCTGTCTCCAGGGAGTACTTGGAAGCTGATTGCATGTGGCTGAGCCCAGCAAGGACGTAGAACAAGGTAACGGTCAGGAGGTGGGAGGCACAAGTAGAGAAGGCTTTGTGCCTTCCTTCAGCAGACCTAATCCTCAGGATGGACAGGAGGATGTATACATAGGAGGTGATGATGAGGACGAGCACAGACATGGAAATGCTCCCATGAAGAATTACAAGCAAAAGCTCATTGAGGTGGCTGTTGGAGCAGGAGAGCTTCAGCAAAGGGTTAGCGTCACAGAAGTAATGGTTGATGGTGTTTGGACCGCAGAAAGGCAACAGCAGCAAGCAACAGGTTTGGATTAGGGAGTTCAAAATCCCCCCCATGTATGATGCAGCCACCAGCTGAACACAGACCCCGTGGGGCATGGAAACCGTGTAGAGCAGTGGGTTGCAGATGGCTACATAGCAGTCATAAGCCATCACAGCCAGCAAGAGCACCTCTGTGGTCACAAACATGAGGAAGAAGAAATGCTGCAGGAAGCAGGCAGGGTAAGAGATGGTTTTGTTTTCCACCAAGAAGGCAAGAAGCAGCTTTGGAGCAAAGACAGAGGAGTAGCAAAGATCGACAACAGAGAGATTGCAGAGGAAGAAGTACATGGGGGTGTGCAGCCGGGGGCTTGTCTTGATCACTGCCATCAGCCCAAGGTTGCCCATGAGAGTGATGAGATAAATCATGACGAAGATTACAGAGAGGAGTCTGCATCTTGGGCTCGCTTGTCAGGCCAAGGAGGATGAAGTGGGTCACTGCGGTGTGGTTGCCTTTAGCCCCGTTACTGTATTGCATGGCAGCATCCCTGCGGGAAGGAGGAAAGATGGAGTGAAATAGGGAAGAGCAATGCCATGTGGCTTGCATGTACTCTGTTAGGTTGGACATTAGAACAATAAAGATTTGATAGTTGAGGCAACGCTTAACTGTGGTTCTTGGTGAATCTTCACAGGCAGAGAAACACATCCAAAAACCATTCAGAAATCTCTTAATCATGAGGCTAAATCAGACCTTTTCTTTTAAAAACCCAAACCCAATCTTGAACCATTTGAAAACTGGAGAAGAGGTGCAAACTGGTCATCACATTTCATTAGGGAGGCAGAAAAAGGGACTGTGCATTCCATTTGCTCCATGAGAAAGACTGAAAATATCTGAGTGTGATGCCCCAGGAGCCCTGAATCCATCACCCCAGCTCTGATACAGCATTGCTGGATCCCCAGCTGCACACAACAACTCCCGATTCTCAGGAGGTTTCCCTGGCAGCCTGGGGCAGAAAGTCCTGTCCTAGACAGCAAAAATAGGCTGAGCTGGCACATTGCTGTCAGTAGAATCATAGAACAGTTAGGGTTGGAAAGGACCTTAAGATCATCCAGTTCCAACCCCCCTGCCATGGGCAGGGACACCTCACACTAAACCATGGCACCCAAGGCTCTGTCCAACCTGGCCTTGAATACTGCCAGGGATGGAGCATTCACAACCTCCCTGGGCAACCCATTCCAGTGCCTCACCACCCTCACAGTAAAGAACTTCTTCCTTAGATATAACCTAAACTTCCCCTCTTTAAGTTTTAACCCATTACCCCTTCTCCTATCACTACTACTACTACTAGTCAGGTTCCAGCACAGAGAGAACTATTCCCCTCAGTGTGGCAGATGAGTCTAACAGAGAGTCAGTGCACTTAACTTCTGTTATCTTCTCCAGCTCAGGTATTATTTCCATGGTTTTCCCCGCTCAAGGTCAGGAAGGCATTGGCAGGCTGCTCCTCACAACTCTGAGACAAATGCCCAAATAAATTATCTCTGGATGGTCCCAGCACTTCAGGTTTGGGTTTAGTGCTTCCCACTGGGGTGGCTGCTCTCCGCTTCCCTGCTGCAGGGACAAAGCACCAACCTTCTGCCATTGAGGAATAACCTTTCAGAAGGTTGCTTGAGGTTTTGCAGTGCATTTTTAGTCTTCTTAGAGGAAAAACCTGGAAGGTTTCCTCATGGAATGTGCCCTGTGTGTCATTCCCAGGTATTTCTGTGCCACTGCATGCTGTGGTGCAGCTCTTGTCCTCTTCAGTTTAGGGCTGGGGCAGAAAAGCAGCCTTTTTGAATGCTTTCCCTAAGGTTTTATCACCATCAGATGGTGACACACACATAGGGTGGGAAGATAATGCCTAGAAACTCAGACCTATGGAAAACACATAGCTCAGGTATATTCTTGTTGAGCTTTTTGCCCCAAATCAGTAAATTTAGAAGCTTGAAAGCTTTGGGTTTTAATCTAGCTCTAAATTGGAAGCCTATGATCCTGCTTGCCTGCCAGATTCTTATATGCCAGATCCTTACCTAGCATCCTTATGCAGCTTTCTGGGATTTACACACACGGTGTGTGCGTTATCCTAAGGCAGAAGATCCATGATCTGTTTTCCTTCATTCTTCAGGTGTCTCTAATGCTATAGGAGGGGGAAGTGGCAGCTCATGGATGAAGTGAGCCAAGCACAAGTAATGCAGCAGCTCCGTCAGCAAGAAGCTTTTTGCCCAGAGCGGGTGATGACACTGTCCCAGAGGGGGACAGCACCTGGGTTTATTTACTCCTTTGGTCCTCATGGATAAAACCCCTGAAGTAAAGCTTAGCTGAGCAAAAAGGGGATCATTAGAGACTCCCAGCAGAGCCTGGAAGAGGTTTGGACCTGGGTCCCGCACCCCAGCTAATGGTGCAAGGCTCATTAACCTCAGTGCTAATGTGGAAGGGCAGGGGGGGTCATCTCTGCTGAGGCAGAGGTGGGAAAGAAGCCTAGGAGTGTGTTTAATGGGATGCCAGGGGTTGGGATTTATTGTGCTGTTTGAACTGTGCAAGTCTAGAGCTTCACCTAAACCACAGTTTAAGGTAGCTGGAAGCACCAAGTGCTGTAACCAAAGTCAAATGTGCACATGAATCACTTCATCTCCCTGCGTATGGCAATGGTTTTTATAGTTTGAACTTAAACCCCCCTGATCTCTCCCACTGATCACTCTGTGCCTGGAGATCACCACTGCAACTGCACCCAGAGAGCCATGGAGGCAGAGGAGAAGCACTTCCAACCCAAAGGTATGAAGCACAACGTGTACTTCAGCACAAGCCAAGTGTACAAACACCAAACCTGGTTTCTGTGGTCACACTCACGATTTTACTTGAGGCTCACTGAGGGTTTTGTGTGCATCAATTGACACAACAGCAGCAAACTTTAATGTTCCTTTAAGTCAATTAAAGGTACATGAAAGGGCAGTTCGACTTTGTTAGAAATGTTTTGTCATTTCTGCCTCATTCCTTGAGCTATTTGTGGCATTGTGACAGTGTGATGCATCACAATGTACTAGCGCTACTACTACAATGATACTCAGGCCAGCAAGAAGTGGGTAGGGTTGAAGACTGTTTGCAGCTGCTTTATCCTGCTGCTGACTTATTTTACTTCCCTTCTATAAGCATTTTCCCACCTCTTACTTCCATTTATGATTACTTCTTTAAACATTCATCCCCTCACCAAAACCCCATTTCACTGTTACCTTTCCACGTGGTCACAACAAAAGTGTTTGGAGATAAACCAGGAATATTGAATTAAAAATCTCCTGTTAGGGCAAAGTATGGATTGAAACATTTAAGGGAATACAGATCAGGAAAAACAACCCCAGTTTTTTGTCTTTAGTGCATTTTGAAATGAAGTCATTTAATTAAGTAATGAAATCTGAGTATATAAAATGACTGAACCACTGTGACTACCAGGTAAGTATCAGTTAAGGATGACAAATCATGGCAACAGCATAGGAAAATGTCTTTCAATCAAGTTTCACTGATAGCTTAATACATGTAAGAAACATGTTTCAAAATACAAGTATCTTCATCATTTGAAACTCAGAGGGACTATTCACTGGGGACTGTAGTGATAGGACAAGGGGTAATGAGTTAAAACTTTAACAGGGGAAGTTTAGATTGGATCTAAGGAAGAAGCTCTTTCCTGTAAGGGTGGTGAGGCACTGGAATGGGCTGCCCAGGGAAATTGTGAATGCTCCATCCTTGGCGGTGTTCAAGACCAGGTTGGACAGAGCCTTGGGTGCCATGGTTTAGTGGGAGGTGTCGTTGCCCAAGACAGGGGGGCTGGAAATGGATGATCTTAAGGGCCTTTCCAACCCTAACTATCCTATGATGTTATGATTCTATGGTATCAAAGGTCTCTGTCCTGCCAAGCTTTTTAGCATCTGATTATATCGGTTCTGCCTCCTTCACTGAGCACAGGTTGAAGCCACTTTCCCACAGACAACAGACAACATCTCATCTCTTGCTGCTGTTTGCCAGAGCACACAGAAGAGATTGTTCCCCATCCATGTTCTGTTCACAACATCAGTTAATTCCCACTCACAGCAGGTAAAGGAAAGATATTTTCCCCCGTCGGTGTGTTTTGGCTTCTCTGAGACCCAGACAGCTCTCGGTTAGGATCGATTCTGTGTTCAGGATTGTCTTTCATCTATGGAAATGAGCCACTGTCTTAACTCCTATATGAAATACACTATTTGGTATTTCCTGGTGTGCACTAGCAAGAGTTAAGCATGGGCTTGTCTCGTGCTGGAATTCCATGGATCACACCATTTAAGTAAATGACACTTAAGAAGAATGTAAAACACCCCTTAAAATGAATGGGATGACCCCTTAATGTGCCCAAATTGTCCTTAACACTGGGTAGCCTCAGCACCATTCATCATCCTGTGTTATGAATGATATTGTCCACAGTTTCTGCCTTAAAGTGAAATCTATCGTGAAGCTGCAGCCTGGAGAGGGATTCCCCATGATATTCAAAGCTGGAGCTTGAGATCTTGATTCCCACCAGCTTCTTCTCTTTGAAAGGCATAAACGAATGCAATGAATCTTTTGAAACCTTTTCTCTGACTCTTTTTCAGCAAGCAAATGTAAAACTACACTTCCTCTTCCCTCCCACCCCAGCAACTTTAATAAAGAGCTCACAGGTAAGAGTGAGGAATTTTACTGGAGCTGAGGGAAAAGGTCAAGAATCTTGCAAGAAAAATAGATATTTATCAGTGACAAAAGTTATAACTGAATAAAGCTGATTGGTGTTCCCTGTGAGGAAAAGAGGCCTGGGATAATTCAGGGTAATTTCTTCATGCAAGCTAGTGACTGAGAAGTGAATTCAAGTTTGAAGTTCCATTACTCTTGGTTTCCTTTAGGGGAAGGATGATGCGATTTGGGGAGTCTATTTCTCATGCAATACTGTCATTGACTTTTGTGCAGTAACTGGAGAAGAACCTGCATCGAATCATGGAAATAATTGGGAAAATGCCATTGTTTTAGTGCCCCATAGGCTTTCTCATTTGAGGTGAATTGTTCATGTCCTCGATGACAGAACTCTTCCATGTTGCCAGCCATTTAAGAACCTTCTCCCACACCTCACCAGAGCCCCCTTCACCTGCCTCTTCCTCAGGCTGTAGATGAATGGGTTGAGCATGGGGTTGACCACGGTGTAGAAGATGGAGGCCACCTTATCCAGGCTCCTGTGACTAGATGGAGGTTGTAGGTACATGAAGAATGCTCTCCCGAAGAGCAAGGCAACAGCCATTAAATGGGAGGCACAAGTGTGGAAGGCTCTGGCCCTGCTCTGTGCTGAGCACATCCTCAGCACAGTGCGGATAATAGACATGTAAGAGAGCAAAACGATCACGCGTGCAATCACCGCATTGATGGTGACAAAGGCAAAGATGACCATCTCACTGCTGTGGGCGTCGGAGCACACGAGCTTTAGCACAGGGACTACATCACAAAAAAAGTGGTCAATGCTGTTGGGACCACAGAAGGAACCTCCAAACGTGCACCGTGTGTAGATGATGGCACTGAGGAAGGCGAATAGGTAGGACGATGCTACCAGCTGCCAGTAAACGTGGCTGGAGATGATGGTCACAGAAAGCAGGGGATGGCAGATAGCAACGTGCCGATCATAGGCCATCATGGCCAGGAGGTGACACTCAATAGTAGCAAATAAAGCGAAGGTGAGGAACTGCATCATGCAGCCAGTGAAAGAAATGGCTATGTCCTCTGATAACAGGTTTGCCAGCATCCTGGGGGAGATGACTGTGGAACAGCAGATGTCAACAAACGCAAAATGGGTGAGGAAGAAGTACATGGGGGTGTGGAGGCTGGGAGACACCCGAACCAAGGTAATTCCAACATTCCCTATGAGTGTCACAACGTAAATCAATAGAAACAAGGCAAAAAGTGGGGTCTGCGCACATGGGCTATCTGTAATTCCCAAAAGGATAAATTTAATCTGTGTGAGATTTCCTCCCATGACCAGTTGTTACCTGCTGAGGCCAAATCAAGAGAATATCACATTGATCAAAACCAGAGATTTGCTTTTGGACCATATCTAACGCCAATCAATGACCATTTGAACTGTGTCATTTTAAAATATTCCAATATATTTTCTAACCAAAATGTATCTATTTTACGTTTTTCAGATGAGGTATTCAGAAAAGTACCGGGAGTTTCCTGAAGCAGTTAATGGCAGTTTTGTTTTTCTATGTTGGGAAAAATTAAACTCTGGATTTAGTCAAGCACGTGTGTTTTCAGGTTTGAGTAAAGAATCAGATCTTTATTCACTTTCAGTTTGAAGGAAATTTGTGTCAGAAGACACCTCAGAGGAACCTCATAGGATCGCACGTAAGCGTGGAGCAAGAGAAAGTCCCAGTCCCAGTGAAATCACAGCTTACAGATGAATGACCTCTGGACATTTGCTCTTGGCTTTTGATTATCATTCACTCACCAAACCACATTTATCAAACTATTTGAGCTTATTCACAATAGATAACACTCACGCTGGTAAATTCATGAGACCTACCTTTCTGAGCTACAGCATGCTGAAGCATCCTAAACCCATAGGCATTAGGTTGCTTCCTTTAAAATGGAATTGATATTACAACATGTTGATTCCAAAGGCTGATTTCTTAGTGACTGTATTCTGCTGACAGTCTGAAATGTTTCATTTCTTTATAACAGAATGAGATTCATCCTCATTTAAGTCTTGAATAAATCAGTGCATCTTGCTTTAGCTGCCTATATAAAAGAAACACAACCTGCATCAGACATTGCTCCCTCTTATTATAAAGAAAACCCACGTTGGTAAGGCTGTTTTCTGACCAAGACAGAAAAAAGACGACCTGAGGACATGCAGAAGCCAGCCCACTGCCTCAATGCAGGCGAGGCTCTGCTTTGTGTTAGTGTTACCTCTTGTGCCTTCCCTGTGCCATCAAGAATGGGAGCCAAGGGTTTATCCTCAACACAGCAGAGAACATCCACGCGCCAGCATCAGCTCTGTTAAGCACCTGATGTGAAGAGAGGGGAGCTCCTGCCAGACTCCAAGAGCCCAGCTTGTGTTTCTGGGGCTGTAAATACAGTTGCATGTGCTCTCCTGGGAGGAAGACTCTAGGGCTGCTCATGCTTTCCCAGAGGAAAACAAAGAGAAGGGAAAGCAAAGGGTGTGAAATCACCTCTGAAAGGCATTGTGGTGCTTGAGCATCTGAAAGACATAGCATGAGTGAGCCATCCCTGAGCACAGCTACAGGGCAGCAGTGATGAGCAGCTTGTATGATGCTTCTGACATACTTGTGGACCATGCAAAAGTTTCACTTTGACATTGGCAACAGAATGAGAATGGGTTTAGAGACATTTCAGATCTTGCAGAGGGTCCTCAAATGGAAACTGATGCACAAATGACCCCATCTCTGGATTTGCTGCTGTCCCTCTCTGTGCACACCTGAGAGCCCAGTTTTTCAGCCCCCGTGAGGTTATATACATGTAGTGCCTAGATGTCCAACAGCTGAGCTGGTGCCTCTGGGCTTCCACTGTATTCAAGGGTGAGAAATGAGCATTTTTAGGCAGGGATGAATTGTCCCAGGGTGAACTAATAGGCCTTTATCCCCCTGAGCAGCCTCAGCTGCGGCTTCATCCCACCCTCTGCCCATTTGTCCCCCATCTCTATTTAAGAGATTTAATTCTGTTTTACCAAGTATAATATTGGGCTTCTATGGCAGGACCTCTGTTATTTACCTGATATGAGAATTTTGTGTCTACAGCCAGGGGATTCTGAATTTTGTAGATCCCTTCTCTGCAAAGATTGAAGCAGACTCATGCAATGATGCTTTTGTCATCAAATATGTTTTCAGAACCCCAAGCCTGTTTCTTGTTGCTGGAATTGACAGCTATTCTTCCCCTGTACGTTAGACTGAGGTTCCTCTTGGGAGTCCCCTGAGTTGGATCCACCACACACAAGACTATAGCAATCCAGACCTCCCTTAGCAATGTAGCACCAAGTCTAGGTAAACCTTTATGTATTGCAGTTGTCTCTGCTTTGGAATTTTTCTTAAACCAAAGAGGGGATAAGAACACCAGAGTGGGGTAATTCATCAAGCAGCGATGAGCCTTACACGTGACACTTCTCATCTAGGCTCCCTTTCCCATTAAAGCCTGGACCAGATGATCTCTTGAGGTGAAACTTGGGTTTTCTGTGGCTCTATGATTCTATTTGTATATATTCTACATGTCTCAGCTACAATATGCAAGAAAGAAGCAAAAAACCAAGGTGTGGTGAATGTTTTCAAGAAGCTCTCTGATATCAAAGTCTCTGTGCTGCCAAGCTCATCAGCAAGTAATTACATCAATTCTGGCTTCCTCACTGACCACAGATAGAAGTCACTTTTCCACAGACCTCTCACTGCTGTTTTCCAGAGCACACAAAAGACACTGTTCATGACCCATGTACTTCCCAAATAGAAGTTAATTCTCCCTCACAAGAGGTAAAGAAAAAACATTTTCCCACACCAGTGTTTTTTTGCTTCTTTCTGACCCAGGCAGCTCTCGGTTACCATTGATTCTGGGTTCAGGATTGTCTTTCACCAACGGAAACTTGCCTCATGCTGTATTTATAAGTGCAACCCACCACTTGGTGTTTCCTGGTGTGCTTTAGTGTGAGCTGGGCATGGACATGGGATGTGGGTGCTTATCTCCAGCTGGAATTCCATTTTTCTCACCATTTAAGTAAAGGGCACTTAAAAAGAGTGTAAAACACCACTTAAAATGAATAGGAGGACCACTTGATATGCCCAGTTTGTCCTTAACACTGGGTAGTCTCAGCACAGTTCATCAATCTGCACTAGGTATTACATTTTCTACACTTCCTTACATGAAGTGAAATCTCCTGTGAAGCTGCAGCCTGGGGAGGGATTCCCCTTGACATTTTAAGGTGCAGCTTGAGACCTTGATTCCCACCAACTTCTTCTCTTTGAAAGGCACAAACGAATGCAATGAATCTTTTGAAACCTTTTCTCTGACTCTTTTTCAGCAAGCAAATGTAAAACTACACTTGCTCTTCCCTCCCACCCCAGAGGCATTAATAAAGAGCTCACAGGTAAGGGTGAGGAATTTTATTGGAGCTGAGGGACAAGGTCAAGAATCTTGCAAGAAAAACAGATATTTATCAGTGACCAAGGCTATAACTCAATAAAGCTGATTGGTGTTTTACGTGAGGAAAAGAAGCCTGGGATAACTGTGGCTAATTTCTTCCTCAAAGCTGGTAACTGTGAATTGAAATGAAGTTTGATGTTCCTTCTCCTCTTGGTTTCATTACAAGGAAGGAAGATGTGATGTCACACATCCGATTGAAGGGACATAGGGGTTGCTGTGACTCCCTCTCCTGGTCAAAGTCCCTCTGGGTACCACCAGCTCAGCCACATTAAAAAGCACAGCAGCATCCACAGTGTTGTGGCTGCTCGTGCAGAGCCTCTGCAGCTCTGGAATAGGGAAGAGAGATGTGCAATGTGGTCCCCTGTCCCCTTGCACCCATTCCAAACGCTGGTCCTGTCTCTGTGCTGCCACCCGGAACCTCACCATCTTGTCCCACACCTCCCATCTCCATGCTCAATCCCAGCCTGACAGCAGGAGATGGATGGGGAGAAGCTGTCACCTTGGGGACCAGGAATGTGTGCAGGGAGGTCACTGACAGAGGGATAAAGTCTGGAGGGGGCAGAGAGCAAAGGGGCTGCTCCATAGTCCCCTTCAAACTGCAAACTCCAGCACCTCACTGCACACCATGGGGCAGGATGAAGGATGCTGGGGCTCTGCAGGAAACAATGGACATTCTCATATGGATGCTGATGGTTTCTGCCCCTGGTGGTACCCTGGTGATGGAGGCACTGGGCAAGGGCTGAAATCCCTCCCTGCTCTGCATGCAGCTGGATCCAAACTGGGACTCAGCTTTGACTTCTTTGCAATCAGTGCTTGAATCCTTCCTATGGCCATCATAAGGGAGAGGAGGGCCTCTGCCCTCCATGTCCTGCAGGGTGCCCACGAGGGCTATGTGAGCAGTGAGAGCATTTGGGACCAGGACTGATGCAAAGCAAGGAGGGACCATATCCGTGCACATCCCCTTATGTCCATCACATCCATACACATATCCCATGCCCTGCAGAGCAGGCTCTGCCCCATCCATCTCCTGCTCTGGCTGCAGGGCTGGTATTGAGCAGGGAGATGAGGAGGTGAGAGAGGCAGAGTTGACAATAAGAGGAGGGTGGAGGGGGCTCATCCACAGCATTGCACCGCGTCCTGCAGCTCCTATGAATGGTTTTACTGCTGGAGAGAGAAGGAAAGGGGAGGATGTGGCTCTGGAAGGGGTTGGAACCCCAAAGGATGCCCAGATTGTGGGGGTTTGCTCCCAGTGTGCACTGCCAGGGGATCTGGCTGATCTCTGGTGGGAATCTGTGTTACATGCACTTTCCTTTCATGTTTGGCTGTAGAAGGAGGTTCCCCATAACCCCCATGAAGGCTTTAACCTGTCAGAGGGGAGACTGAGATGAGCTCTTAGGCAGAAGCTCTTCCCTGGGAGGGTGCTGAGGCGCTGGCACAGGGTGCCCAGAGAAGCTGTGGCTGCCCCATCCCTGGCAGTGTTCAAGGGCAGGTTGGACACAGGGGCTTGGAGCAAGCTGCTTTAGCAAAGGGGGTCCCTGCCTGTGGCAGAGGTTGGAGCTGGAAGAGCTTTAAGGTCCCTTCCAACACAAACCTCTCTGGGGTTCTGTGATGGGCTTGGGAGCATCCATCAGAGCCACCAGCGACAGGGGCAACCCTAAAGCACCCTTCAGAAGGGCCTTTTTCCCCTGTTGCTGCCCATTTCAGTCATTTACCACACTCCTCACTGTTCCTCCCCATCTCCTTCCTTTCACTTTTGGGCACCGCTCCCTCAGGCTCTCCTTTGTCTCTTTTGCTTCCAGCACGATGGGTGGAAGAAGGTGAATGTCATCATCAAGGAGAGCACAAGGACTGGGGGTGCCTGTGTCCCCCATGGGATTAAGAACCAAGTTCCCCAGGAAGCCCTGTCCAGGCAGAGGAAGGACAGGAGGGTGACCATGAGCAGCCAGCACAGAGGGACCAAGGCCAAGTCATTCCTGACCAACCTGAGTGCCTTGGGTGATGTGAGCATTGATGTTTGCATGGACAAGAAGTAGAGGACAGCATTTACCTCGTCGTTAGCAAGGTCACCACGATCTTCTGTTGGCTCATTTGCAGCCAAACTTGTGAGCTATGGTTTGAGTACAAGGAATTGAAAATGGGTGGAAAGCTGGTTCATTGCCTGCGGCGCCTGACATTGCTTATGGACCCTGGTACCAGCTCCCATTAGAGAGATCCCCCTCATCTCCCTGCCATGATAATGTCAACCGTGGCCCTTGTGAACCTGTAACTGCCTCAGAAATGCTCCAAAAGTGGATTTGAAAGGTTGGGTTGTTCTGTGGTTTGCTCTAAGGGAGCCCAAAGCCCTGTTGCTTGCTCAAGCTGAGGTCATCTCCTCTGGGTATATTTCTTCTCCAAACTAATCAACACAGAGAAGAGATAATGACCTGCTTTGGGCTTTGTCACCTCCTGGGGCACAAAGAGATTCACAGTCCCCACATCCCCACATCACTTGAAATAGGAAGGGGGTTTGCTGATGCTGGTTCATTCCCAGGCTCCCTGCACAGCTCCAGGCACGTTCATCTTCACATCCATCTCCGAGAGCATCAGGAGGGCAGCAGAAACCGAGCTGAGATGTAAGTGAGGGGCAGCATCTTTCAGCCCATCATTCTCCTGTGGTTCTCTCTTGCCAACAAGCAGCAGCTCCTGTCTTCATCTCCTGCCCTACTGCAGGGTCCTGGGCTTCTTGATGATGCTCTGGGCTTCCCAGGGAGCTGCTTGAGCTGTGTGCTCCCCACGTTGCTGCTGAGAAGGCAGGTTTGGAGATCACCCTGGTGGAGAACACACTCAGGAGACTTCCTCTCCTCTGACCACAGATGTTTCCTGGATGAGCACCAGAAGCTTTCCTGTACAGGACATTCGGGGTGTTCCCCATTGCTGAGATGAGGCAGCTCCAAAAGATGACTTTTTTCCCCAAAAACGTGTTTGAGAAGAGATTGCTGAGCTCTGGGGTTTGTCCACTTCTATTGGAGACTCAAGGAACAAGTTAAAGAACCAATAAAAGGTTTTAGATCTGACAAAGTGTGTCAGGAGGGAGGGGAAACTGATATTAACCACTGTGTAAGGTTACATAGAATCATAGTATGGTGTGTGTTGGAAGAGACCTTAAATCTCACCCAGTTCCAAGCCCCTGTGATGGCCGGGGACACCTTCCACTAGAGCAGGTTGCCCTGTCCAACCTGTACTTTCCATAGGTCAGGAATTTGTTCCAGTTTGGAAGAAACCGAAGCAGAGAGGGAAGAAGCGGGTGGTTGGCAAATGCCCATGAGAGGATGAAGGATCAACTCTGCACTGTGAAAACATAACGTTTCTCTGTGTTCCAGGTTGATCCGGATGGTCTCCAAGCCCCAGGCTCAGCATTAACGCAGGCAATGAAGTGCAGCACTAAGGTAAAGTTATATGGGTGTGCAACCTTCCCACTGCTTTCCACAGGGGTCATTGATCAACATCTCAAGGTGAGCCAGAGGAGCAGGCACCGTGTTGTGACATGGTATTTAACTGCTTGAGCACCCCTTTGTTCTACCTGTGCTGGCACAGGACTTTCACCAACCTGTTCCTCATTGAGCTGTGCCTGAACTCTCCCTTTCCATCCTGCAGGACTGTCTCTGAGCAGCTCCCACCACATAGAGGCTTTTCCACCTGGGACATCCCTGCCTCTTGGAGAAGAAACCTCCAGCCAGGAGCTCACACACAAAGCACCATCCAACCCATGGCACAAAGCAATTGCACCCAAGTGACCGAGTTCAGCCTGGTGGGGTTCACAGAGGACTCGGTGTCTCAGGTCTACTTGTTCCTGCTCTTCCTGCTCACCTACCTTGTCACCATTGTGGGCAACCTGGGCATCATCATCTTAATCAGGGCCAGCCACCTCCTCCACTCCCCCATGTATTATTTCCTGGGCAATCTGGCCTTTGTAGACCTTTGTTCTTCCACTGTCATCACCCCCAAGATGTTGGTTGACTTGATGTCAGAGAAGAAGAGCATTGCTTATGCTGGGTGTGTGGCTCAGGTCTTCCTCTTTCAGTTTTCTGGGATAACTGAATGCTTCCTGCTGGCTGCAATGGCCTATGACCGTTACGTGGCCATTTGCCATCCCCTGCTGTACCCCCTTGTCATGTCCCCAAAGTGCTGTTTCCAGCTGGTGACTGCCTCGTACCTCGTGGGGCTGACCAATGGTGTGGGACAGACCATCAGCATGTCCACCCTGTCCTTCTGCAGCTCCAGCGCCATCAACCTCTTCTTTTGTGACTTTTCCCCCCTCATCTCGCTCTCCACCTCTGACACCACCCTCAGCCACACCATCCTGATCACTGCAGCATCTCTCTTTGGTGTGTCCAGCATCCTGATTATCCTGCTCTCCTACGTGGCCATCATCGCCACCATCCTGAGCATCAATTCAGCCGAGGGCAAGCGCAAAGCCTTCTCCACCTGCACCTCCCACCTCACCACTGTCAGCATCTTCTATGGGGCATGCTTTTTTATGTATTTATTCCCCAACTCAGACAGCTCAAGAGCAGCAGATAAATGGGCTGTGGTGCTCTACACCGTGGTGACTCCCATGCTGAACCCCTTGATCTACAGCCTGAGGAATAAGGAGGTGAAGGAGGCTTTGAGGAGGCTCACAAAAATAAGATGATCTTGAATGGTGCAAGCTTAAGGCCAGACAGAATGAAGATGTGGGGTAGATGCTCAGGTATTGGTTAAGTATGGACAACATGTTGGGGGTCTTCTGCACGCAGAATGCACTGGTTGATATGATTGAGAATACAAATAATTTCACTCTCTAAATTTATATTTAGTAGTTAATTTCACCTAATTAGTTAATTTGTACTGTATTTCACCTAACGAAGACACAGGTAGACAACTACAAGCATGCTCTCCTCTTCATCTCAGGAAAAGGGGGGACCTGATCGCTGCCTACACCTGCCTGAAAGGAGGATGGAGCCAGGAGGGGGCTAGGCTCTGCTCCCAGGGGACAAGGGATGGGACAAGAGGAAAAGGCTTCAAGCTACACGAGGTCATGTTTAGATGGAGCTGAGGAATAATTCCTGCCCCAGAGGGTGCTCAGGCATTGGAACAGGCTGCCCAGGGCAGGGCTGCAGTCACCAGCCCTGCAAGTGTTCACAAACCCTATAGACAAGGCCCTCAGTGCCATGGGTTAGGGGTGGCCTTGACAGGGCAAGGGAACACTTGGAGTGCATGAACTTAAAGCTCTTTTCTTTTTGCTCTCCCTTTTGCTTGGCAAATGAGAATAAACTGTGAATTCTACCGTTCCACTGGATCAAACTTCATTTCATAACGGTGTTGTTAAATCATTAAGGGCCTTAAGAAAAGGACAAAAACACCTTTAGCAAGAAAAACAGAAATGATAGCAAATAAGTGTGATGCCATGCAGTCAGTATTATTAGGTTTTGATGGACAAAATGATTTCCAGCACCATTGACCTCATTTCATTTTAGACAGCAAAGAATTTAAGTGAAATAAGGTACTTGTGTGACCTCTGTTATGACCGAATGCGTTTTGAAAGCGTTTTAAGAAGTGATAGTGATGAATCCACACCAAAGGGCAGAAACTATCAAGGAATCCCCATCCACTGCTCCACACCTTTGCTTTCCATTCCCCTGTTGGCAGCAATAGAAGCTGTTGCAGAATGGCTCCGAGAGCAAGGCCATGAATCCTTGGAGGCCTTGTGCGAGCAAAGCAAAGTGTAGGCCTCACATGTACGTGACTTAAGCTGAAGGACACACTGTCCTTGAGCTCTGGGGAAAGTACCGAGAACTGAATTGCAGCTGATGTAATGAGGAAGATCCTTGAAAACAGAAACCGGATGTGGGAGGAGAATGTAAATGAAACCGTTTAGAACTAACCAATGTTGTTGTGACTAGTAGGCATAATTAGCACTATGAGGATATAAGCGATGTGCGACACGAATAAAGTAGAAGCTTGCTTATCACTCATATTGGGTTGTCGTGTCTTGCTTCTCCTCGCCGTCAGCAGAAGCCACGGTCTCCATGGCAGCCTGATCACAACAGAGCACAGGAGCTGTGGTGCTGTCCAGCAGCCTTCAGACCAGATACGTGGCAGCCACATTAAGGTCTCTGTGGTGCCTTCTACAACAATGTTCAATGACTTTATGTCCAGCTGCTCTCTCCTTCACCATCACCAAGTGTTTAAACACGAACATGAGCTCTTAGTGTCTTAAAACACAAGTCTGTGGCTACAACCCTATTGCTCTGCTCATTGTGGCTTCACATTGGAGCTGGTGCTCTCAAACCCAAAAGCTTTTTGCTCCTTGTTGTGTTTGTTTAAGCAAATCAGTAGTTTGCTGTGTCTAAGGGCTGCCACTGCCTTCAATGGGGTAATCATCTGACCAGGAGAGCAGAAGAAACACCACATGAGGTTCTAGGAAGCAGAAGCAGCAGCCAGCATTGCAATGCATCTTCCTGCTGGGTCATGATGAGCAGGCAATGAGGTGCCTGGTTTCTGGCATTCCTGCTGATGAGCTCCTAATGGCTTTAGCTCCCCACTCTCAGCTGGAGCTGCTTTCATTGTGGTTAAATCTGGTTTAAAGGCAGCTGAGCAAATGCTGGGTAGGAGCTACATCCTTTTCTTTGGGTACTTAGTGACTGGATTTAGGAATCATCTCCTATATCCTTGGGCAAGCACTTATCTCCTTACGTTTGAATGCACCATGTCAACTCTATGTGTTTACTGTGTCCATCAACTCCCTTTATTGCTGAGGGAGATTTGGTGGGGTTCATGCCTCTCACTGCAAGGAAGACACCTCCATTGCTCCAGCTGAAGAGATCTGAATGAGCTCTGCTGATTGCATTGGCCTGAGTCTCATCTGGTGTAATTGGACTTTGGCTAATAAATAGATAAGGAGAGACTCTCATGTTTGGCTTTTAATGTAAGTCATCAATATTTAGCCACCTGCAGTGTCAGCATGTGTGTGTAAAGCAGAGACCACAGAGAAAAGCATGCTTCTGTGTGTGATAAGATGTGGGTATTTGATGTGGGATGGGTGATGTTTTGCCCTTGTTTAGACAAGCTGTGGTATTGAGAATGGCTGGTTTCAGTGGTGTTAGATGCAAGGTGTGTGTTTGAGATGTCTACTCTTTATGTATCTGCAACTTACTTATGTAAGTACTACACAAGGGGAAGGAGGAGAATGAGGATGAGGAGATGGCCATTGAGTGTGTGAGCCATTAGCAATGGGAAACAGCAACTATCTTCATCCTCCTGCCTGAGGTGGGTGTAGACAACTTCAGCTGGATCTTCTGAACCCATTTAAAGGTGTTAAAGCCCTGTCTGCTGTCAGCTGCTTTTTTCTACAAGGAACAAGTCCCACTCTTGGTTTTGTTTCCTCCTTTTGCAAGCAGTAAAAAGCCACCCTGAGGTTATTTAAATTTGGAGGCATATAATGCAAAATGTTGTTTCAAAGGCCAGTTTTGGGTCCAAAATGGGCAGGTGGAATCAGACAGACTTCAAAAAGAGAAAATGCTGAGTCCTGCCTATGAGGAGGACTTGCTCTAAGCACTAAGACAGGCTGGGGGGCACCTTATCAGAGAGGGACAAGGCTCTTGTGGTGTCCACCGAGTTGAAATGAGCCATCAATGTGTCCTTGCAGCAAAGGCACCCACCAGCAACATGAGAAGATTACTGGTGGTGAGTCAAGGGACTTTGTGCAATGAACATCTGAGCACAGGCTGGGGAATGGGGAAGTAAAAGCTACTTTGGGAAGGGTGGAGGGAGAAGATGAATTGTGCTGAAGAAATGGTCATCTTGCTTGAAAAGGGGCTGATGGAAAGAGTGAAGTGGTAGGGGAAGGAGGAGGAATGCTCATTTCTCAACAGGCAACATGTTGATTTGAAGGTCATCTCCTCATCTTTTTAAGGCCTGCATATTTCAGGTTAACATGAACAGCAGTCATCTTGTGTACATCTATATATACACACATGTTCTTTAAATATAAGGAAGAACAGAGGAAGAAATATATGGAAGAATAATTCAGATGAGAAGGGGATGTTTTTTCCCTTGAAGCTACAAGTACATGGAATTGCATTCAGGGATTCTGGTCTCACTTTAATCGACTCAAACATCACTACAGAGTCAGAAAATCAATCCAATTTGATTTCTTATCTATTTAATGCAACACTAATTCTTGTGGCAGATTAAGGCATGATATTATTGTATATACTTGTCCTTAAATAAGAACAACTCCCACAGACAGCAAAGAAATCATCCGAAACAAGCCTCCTTGTTAAAAAGAGTTTGGATGCTTATGGGAAGATGCTTATGTTTTGCAGGACCAATTCTTTCCATAACAGAGCAGCCACAGCTTTAGGATTTAAGCTTTAAGGTTATTTGTTTCCATATAGGAACTATTGACTATTCTTTTATCAAGGTATTATTTTTCAGTATATTATTTAGGACCTTCAACCATCATGGTTTTCTCTCCCAGGAATTGGGTGCACTCCTAAAGGAAACCCCAAATCCTGCATTAACCTCATGCACTGTGTGCTCCTATGAGCTGGGAGAAGTGATTCAACCTCTTCCCATGTTTCTTTGTCTCCTGCTGCCAAGAGAGTGGCTGGAGGAAACCACTTGAGTGTGACCACGTTTCTCCTTTTGGGCTTCCCCAACGTGTAGAAGCTGCTCTTTGGGACTCTTTTACTCATCTCCATCAACATGGTGGTGGGGAACCCTATGAAGACCAGCTCTCAGCTTCATGTGCCCATCTCCTTATTTCCTCATCGGAAATGTACTTATTTCCTCCATAGGATGTAGCTGGTCATTTTGCTCTTCTGGATGGTCCTGCTCAATGGAAAGCTGCCAGCATGCTGACCTAGGAGCACAGCGGAACTTCATCCCCTGTGATAAGGAGTCACCCAGCTTGGTGCAGGAACAGCCTTTCAAGGCACTGCCTGAGCAGTGTTGGATTTTCCTTCGATGTCACTTGGTGCTGACGACACAGATGCTCCATGCTTCTGGCCATATGTTGCATGCAGACGTGCCCAACTTGTTTCATGGCTCAAAGACTCTCAGTGCTGTCCAGAACTACCCTATCACGTCTTCATTTCCTTATGTCTGTCCATCCAGGCCAAGCTTATTTTCCATTCCAGCTGCAGCTTACTCATGATTTCTCATGCCAGGGTTTGATGGTTGAGTCACATTGGTCAAAGGAGCGGTAGTATCTAATTGTAGGTTTCCACATCTGAATTAGTCACAGAAGGTTCCCCTTATGGAGACAAGGATGCATCTGGGGCCTTTGATTCATCTTGGATCTATTTTAAACATCCATATTGGAGGTTTCTTCTGGAATAAGTGGATGGTTCTGCTGCCTTTGCAGTGAAGGGTGCTGGGCAGACACAACTACAATGTGGGTTGTGTTCAGAGCAAACACAGACCATAGCCTGAAGGGTCAGTTTAAGTCTAATGGGAAACATCAGCTCACTGTGCTGATGTGTTGGGGTCCTTCAGAAACCCCACTCAAAAGTGAGGAGGTGCAAGCAGCTTTTCATACAACCATGGAATGGTTTGGGTTGGAAGGGAGCTTAAAGCTCACCCAGTTCCAGCCCCCTGCCACAGGCAGAAACAACTTCCAGTAGAGCAGGTTGCTGCAGTCACCATCCAACCTGTCCTCAATCATTTCTGTTGGTCAATAATGTCTAATGCAGTAGAGCCTCAAAGCTCAGCATGCATAAATCACTTCCTGAACAGAATAGGAAAGCAAAATGGATGTCAGCAGTGTCCTGGCTGTGTGTTTGCTTTTATAAAGGTTGCTAATAGCAGATATTAACTTCCTGACAAGGGGTTTCTATTCTGCATAGATGGATAGGAAATTATTGCCTAGAAGATATTAGTGTTGTTTTGCTCTCTTTAGAGCCATAAGAAAGGAACTTTTCCCCATAAACCTGTGCCTAAAGGGGTTTCAGGAAACATGGAGGGGGGCTTAGGACAGGTGGCTGCAGGAACAGGCCAAGGGGAATGGCTTTAACCTGTCAGAGGGGAGACTGAGGTGAGCTCTTAGTCAGAAGCTCTTCCCTGGGAGGGTGCTGAGGCGCTGGCACAGGGTGCCCAGAGAAGCTGTGGCTGCCCCATCCCTGGCAGTGTTCAAGGGCAGGTTGGACACAGGGGCTTGGAGCAAGCTGCTCCAGTGGAAGGTGTCCCTGCTCATGGCAGAGTTTGGAGCTGGAGGAGCTTTTAGGTCCCTTACAAAGCCAACTTCTCTGGAATTCTATGGTGGAGGCCCATGAAATTGTCCTTAATACACAAACATGCCAACACACTGACCCTTCAGCTCACTGGCTTTGGACATGAGCCATCTCTGTCAAGCAAGGCAGCTGTAGAAGTGAACTTTGTTGTTAACAAAGAAGAAAGTTTCTTTCTTGTTATCCCCAGCTAATTAATCTCTGATGGCTTGTTATGAAGAATGAGGGAAGTCACATCCAAGTGTTCTGAGAAGCTTTTGTGGTGATGAGGAAACTTCCTTGGTAAACCCCAGAAGGTCTTGTTAAAGCTGATGACTCCTGGAAGGGTGGTTGTTCCCCAAGGACCTCTTCTTGCTTTGGCAAAGTGAGCAGCATCACTTGTGATGGAAATAGCTGTGAGTGCTTGTATTGTGAAAGCCTGGATCTTGGGCCTGCTGGAGGGCTTTCTGTGCCCATACAAGCTTGGTCCTACTCTCTCTTTAAAGACACATCCCTGTCTTCATGACATGTGCAGATAATGTGGTTTAAACCCTAGCCAGAGAGCTTGTTCACTCACTCCCAGTGAGTGGTGCCGGGCTAAGAGCAATCGAGCCCCCCCCCACCGGGCTCTCCCCTTCAGCGCTCTTCTGAGGGATGGGGAGGAGGATCGAATGAGTGCAACTCCCACGGGTTGAGACAAGAACAGTCCAGCAACCAATGTACAACACAAATCACCCCCACTACTACCAACGACAACTATGATAAGAGAAAATAACAAGGGAAGAGAATACAACACCACTGGCCAAGAAACGAGTCCCACCCGGAAGCCCGTGTCCTTCTGGGTAACTCCCAGTTACCCCCCACCCCAGGCATGACGTGCTGTGGTATGGAATACCTCCTTGGCTAGCCTGGGTCAGGCGCCCTGTCTCTGCTTCCTCACAGCTTCCCCTCCTCCCTGGTAGAGCATGAGCCTCACAAAGTCCTTGGTCAGGGTAAACATCACTTAGCAACAACCGAAAACATCGGTATTAACAGCACTGTTCCCAGGCTGGAAGTCAAACACAGCACTGCACCAGCTAACACAAAGGAGAAACATGACTGCTACTGCTGAATCCAGGACGTTATCCACCCCTTACTCCATACCATTCACGTCATGCTCAAATCCCACATATATATACACATCCATATACACACAGAGCAAGAGAAAGGGATCATTTTCATAGTGCATGGACCAATCCCTACAATGCTGCAGAGTCCATTCGGTCCATGATGTCAGGTTCCATCTCTTGTAACAATCTTTCAGGGCAGGAAAGGCTGTGTGCAGTATTGGATCATTGCCTGCTGATGCTGGTCGTTCCTTTACTGTGGAACTCATCCGGTTCTATCAAAGTTCATTCTCTGTTGGGATGATGGTTGGAGGGAAGTCAGGGCTAGTCGCTGGTGACCTGGAGATATCTAGTTGATGGGCTATAAAAGTATTACACAGCAGGCAACAGCATACAATTGAGTTCACTGGCTCTTTTCCCCTAAAATCAAATCCCCTTGAGGTATACATCGGACTTCCCCATCTTCCCGCATTACCCATCAAGTATATCCAGGTCCCTGAGCAAAAGCAATCCCACGAGTGGGTTTGCCTTTACCTGAAGCAGGAATAACCCAGACTGTCTTCCCCAGCAAATTCTTCATATGCACCACGGGAACTTTGTCCCCCTCTACAATATGTAAAAGTTCTGACTGGGCTGGGCCAGCCCTGTTGGCAGATCCTCTGGTGTTGACCAACCAGGTGGCCTTTGGTAAATGTGTATCCCAATGCTTGAAAGTTCCCCCACCCATCGCTCTCAGTGTAGTTTTTAACAGCCCATTGTACCGTTCAATTTTCCCAGAGGCTGGTGCATGGTAGGGGATGTGATATACCCACTCAATGCCATGCTCTTTGGCCCAAATATCTATAAGGTTATTCCGGAAATGAGTCCCATTGTCTGACTCAATTCTCTCTGGGGTGCCGTGTCGCCACAAAATCTGTTTCTCAAGGCCCAGGATGGTGTTCCGGGCAGTGGCATGGGGCACAGCGTATGTTTCCAGCCACCCGGTGGTTGCTTCCACCATGGTAAGCACATGGCGCTTGCCTTGGCGGGTTGGTGGCAGTGTGATATAGTCAATCTGCCAGGCCTCCCCATATTTATACTTCAACCATCGTCCTCCATACCAAAGAGGCTTTAACCGCTTGGCTTGTTTAATTGCAGCACATGTTTCACACTCATGAATAACCTGGGCAATAGTGTCCATTGTTAAGTGCACCCCTCGATCACGGGCCCATCTATATGTTGCATCTCTGCCCTGATGGCCTGAAGTGTCATGGGCCCACCGGGCCAAAAATAATTCACCTTTATGTTGCCAATCTAAGTCCATCTGAGCCACTTCAATCTTAGCCGCTTTATCCACTTGTTGGTTGTTCTGGTGTTCCTCAGTGGCCCGACTCTTGGGTACACGGGCATCTACATGACGTACCTTCACCACCAGGTTCTGCACCCTGGCAGCAATATCTTTCCACAGTGCAGCAGCCCAGATGGGTTTACCTCTGCGTTGCCAGTTGCTCTGCTTCCATTGCTTCAACCACCCCCACAGGGCATTTGCCACCCTCCATGCGTCAGTATAGAGATAAAGTACTGGCCACTTTTCTCGTTCAGCAATGTCCAGGGCCAGCTGGATGGCTTTCACCTCAGCAAATTGACTCGATTCACCCTCTCCTTCAGCAGTTTCTGCAACTTGTCGTCCAGGACTCCATACAGCTGCCTTCCATCTCCGATGCTTTCCCACAATACGGCAAGAGCCATCAGTAAACAAGGCATACTGCTTTTCACTTTCTGACAGTTTATTATATGGTGGGGCCTCTTCAGCAGGCACCACCTCCTCCTCTGGTGACATTCCGAAATCTTTGCCCTCTGGCCAGTCCATGATGACTTCTAGAATGCCTGGACGACTGGGATTTCCTATTCGAGTTCGTTGTGTAATTAGTGCAGCCCATTTACTCCATGTAGCATCAGTTGCATGATGTGTAAAGGAGACCCTGCCTTTGAACATCCAGCCCAGCACGGGCAGCCGGGGTGCCAGGAGGAGCTGTGCTTCAGTGCCAATCACTTCCGAAGCAGCTCGAACCCCTTCATACGCTGCCAGTATCTCTTTCTCAGTTGGGGTATAGCTGGCCTCAGATCCTTTGTATCCCCGACTCCAAAAGCCGAGGGGTCGACCTCGAGTCTCTCCTGGAGCTTTCTGCCAGAGGCTCCAGGTAGGACCGTTCTCCCCAGCTGCAGTGTACAGCACATTTTTTACATCTGGCCCGGTCCGGACTGGTCCAAGGGCTACTGCATGAACTATCTCGCGTTTAATTTGCTCAAAGGCTTGTTGCTGCTCAGGGCCCCATTTAAAATCATTCTTCTTCCGGGTCACATGATAGAGAGGGCTTACAATCGAACTGTAATTTGGGATGTGCATTCTCCAGAACCCCACTGCACCCAAGAAAGCTTGCGTTTCTTTCTTATTAGTTGGTGGAGACATTGCTGTTATCTTGTTGATCACATCTGTGGGGATCTGTCTACGTCCATCTTGCCATTTTATTCCCCAAAATTGAATCTCCTGTGCAGGTCCCTTGACCTTACTCCGTTTGATGGCAAAACCGGCTTTCAGCAGGATTTGGATTATTTTCCTCCCTTTCTCAAAGACTTCTTCCGCTGTATCGCCCCACACAATAATGTCATCAATGTATTGCAGGTGTTCTGGAGCTTGCCCCTGTTCCAGTGCAGTCTGGATCAGTCCGTGGCAAATGGTAGGGCTGTGTTTCCACCCCTGGGGCAGTCGGTTCCAAGTGAACTGGACACCCCTCCAAGTAAAAGCAAACTGTGGCCTGCACTCTGCTGCCAAAGGAATGGAGAAAAATGCATTGGCAATATCAATCGTGGCATACCACTTGGCTGCCTTTGACTCTAGTTCATACTGAAGTTCTAGCATGTCCGGTACGGCAGCACTCAATGGTGGTGTGACTTCATTCAGGCCACGATAGTCTACTGTTAGTCTCCATTCTCCATTAGACTTTTGCACTGGCCATATGGGGCTATTAAAGGGTGAGCGGGTCCTGCTGATCACCCCCTGACTCTCCAGTCTACGGATCAGATGATGGATGGGAATCAGGGAGTCTCGGTTGGTGCGATATTGCCGCCGGTGCACTGTTGTGGTCGCAATTGGCACTTGTTGTTCTTCAACTTTCAGCAACCCCACAGCAGAGGGATCTTCTGAGAGACCAGGCAAGGTGGACAGCTGCTCAATTTCCTCAGTCTCCAAAGCAGCAATACCAAAAGCCCACCGGTACCCTTTTGGGTCTTTGAAGTACCCTCTCTTGAGGTAGTCTATGCCGAGGATGCATGGAGCCTCTGGACCAGTCACAATAGGGTGCTTTTGCCACTCCCTCCCAGTCAGGCTGATTTCAGCCTCCAGCACAGTCAACTCTTGGGATCCTCCTGTTACTCCAGAAATATAGATGGGTTCCACCCCTTGACAGCTTGATGGCATCAGGGTACACTGTGCACCGGTATCTACTAGAGCCTTATACTTGTGTGGGACTGATGTGCCAGGCCATCTGATCCACACAGTCCAGTAAATCCGATTGTCCCCTACCTCCACCTGGCTGGAGGCAGGGCCCCTCTAATGGTCGTCACAGCATTGGACACTTAAGTCGTGTTGAAAGGGATTATTCTTCATTATCACAGGAGCTGGAGTAAAATCAGCTCTTCCACTCCATCTGGGAAACTGCTCACCAGAGACTGAAGCTGTAGCTCTCATGGGACGATCAGTCTTGGCCCTTGCTCCCCTCTTCAGTTCACTCACCCGTTCCTCCAAAGCTGAAGTAGGTTTTCCATCCCACTTTGTCATGTCTTCTTCGTGATCCAGCAGGTAAAACCATAGGGTACCCCGTGGCGTATACCTTCTATATCTCCTCTCTCTAACAATAGGACGTCTTTTGTTAATAGCTGAGACGTGTGTTGGTACACGTGAGGAGCTGGATAAATCAGATACATCGTCCCTCAATTTGTCGAGGTCCTGGGACAGTTTTTTCACAGCTGAGTTGATGGAAGGAGTGAGATTGTCTTCGAACTCTCGGAGTTTATGAACCATTTCATCCACTGTTAGTGGTACTATGTCATTCCAGGTCACTGTTGCCAATGAATGGGCATATGATGACGGTGCATTCCGTGTAAGTTTTCGCCACATGGGTCGTGTACGTTCAACTTCATCTGGATCTATAGGTGTATCCCCGTTATTCGGCTTGATGTGATAGATCATCTCTACGATGGCCGATTCCCTCAGAGGCTGGATGCCTTTGTCTATAGTAGTCCACTTGGCCGAAGGACTCGTAACATCGTCCTTGTACGGAAACCTTTCTTTCACAGCTGCCAAGAGCCTCCTCCAAAGGCTGAGGGACTTTTTCTCTCTTGCAATTGCTTTGTCAATTCCCCCTTCTCTAGCAAGTGATCCCAGCTGCTTGGCTTCTGTACCTTCTAGTTCGTGACCATCGGCCCCATTGTCCCAGCATCGGAGTAACCAGGTGATGATGTGCTCCCCTGGTTGACTGGTAAAATCTTTTCGCATATTCCGCAGCTCGGTTGAGGTCCGAGGTCGAGAAGTTACCTCTTCTTCTTCTTCTTCGTCATGTGATGATGACTCCTGATCAGATTCTGGACCGGGTGGTGAATTCATTGGTTCTTCATCTCGCTTCACCCTTTTTGCCTCCTTTTTTGCTTGTTCTCTTGCGTACAGGGGCAACTGATATTGGTACGAATTGGTCCTCTGGTTTGGCTGCAGTGATTATCACTGTGGTTTGAGTAGCGACTGTTCTTGTTGCTGGGGGTGGTGTAGCTACCGTGCTTGGAGCTGGGGTAACCGCGCTGTCTGTTGCAGTTGAAGTTTGAGCAGCTGCTGTACTTGCCACTGGGGTAGCTGCGCAGTTCATTGCAGCCAAAGTTTGAGTAGCAACTGTCACTTTGCCCTCAAATCCGCCGACATTCTTTTCCTTTTGAAGGTGCTGGATAGTGTTGAACAAGGCCATGTAAGCATAGGCCAAGCCCCAGCACGTTGCCGTGATTTGTCCATCTCTGGTATGGCCAGAATGACCACACACCTCATTTAAGTGTTTTACTAATTCTTCTGGATTTTGCAGTTGTTCGGTAGTGAAATTCCAAAATACTGGAGGGGCCCACTGACCTAGATACTTGCCCATACTATCCCACACACCCTGCCACTCATGGCTGTCCAGCCTCTGGGAAAATCTCTCGGTCCTCCTACATCATCGTTTGACCCCAGACAAGACCCAAACCTGAATCTGCTTAACTCTTGAAATCAGTAGTGGGCAAAACACACTCTGTATGCGTGTTAGCATGGTGATTCCCATCACCATCAGCAAACAAGTCTCAACAGCATTAAAAGGCCATTCAAAAAATTCAAAACTCTCAAATGTAAATGGTCTGGGGGGACGACTGGGAGGGTAAAAGGATGTCTCCTTCACAGGTTGAGCACCTGAGAAGGAGAAAAAAGATGTGTAATTGCTAAGCACCTCCATCATATACCTCCCAAAGTATAAAGGTGGTGACCACACTGGGAACATAAGCCAGATCAGTTTCATGATCAATGATTCTATTGTATTACAAGTCATTACCATAAAGTACAATGGGATAAAAACCTTAGCCCAAGCCCCACACTTCAAAAACACTAATACAGCCAATACCGGATGGACGTAAGATATGGTATACTGAAACTGTGAGATCAAGAGGAAAAACCTTGAGAGCCAATAAATCAGCATTGTGACGAGTGACTATCAATCCAGTCAGATCTGTTCTTATTTCAACCCCTCGTGCCCCACGTTGGGCGCCAAAAAAAAGAACTGTCGTGGTTTAAACCCAGTCAGGTAACTTGTTCACTCACTCCCAGTGAGTGGTGCCGAGCTGACAACAATCAAGGTCCGTGTTCGTCTCCCCCCCCTCCCTGCACCGGGGCTCTCCCCTTCCCCGCTCCCGGAGGAACGGGGAGGAGGATCGAGAGAGTGCAACTCCTACGGGTTGAGACAAGAACAGTCCAGCAACAAATCACCACCGCTACTATCAGCTAAAACAATGATAAGGGAAAATAACAAGGGAAGAGAATACGATACCACCGGCCAAGAAAACGAGTTCCACCCGGAAGCTCCTGTCCTTCCTGGTAACTCCCAGTTACCCCCCACCCCGGGCATGACGTGCTGTGGTATGGAATACCTCCCCGGCTAGCCCGGGTCAGGCGCCCCGTCTCTGCTTCCTCACAGCTTCCCCTCTTCCCTGGCAGAGCATGAGCCTCACAGAGTCCTTGGTCAGGGTAAACATCACTTAGCAACAACCGACAACATCGGCTTCACCAACGCTGTTCTCAAAACTAGAAGTCAAAACACAGCACTGCACCAGTTAACACAAAGGAAAAAACATGACTGCTACTGCTGAACCCAGGACATGGCTATTTCTAAACAATTGCTGGTCATTCTCATCTTATTTTTGCCTATTTCTTAGTAATTTTATACATTGTTGACTAAGTCTGAACTGTTTCTTGCCATTTCCAGCCTGGTTTAACCTTTTCCTAGCTCTTTCTAAACTGGCTAGAGCTATTTCTAACCCTTTTTTGCCCAATTCTAACTCTTCTTAAGCCATTTTGGCCATTTCCAAACCATTTTTGTCCTGTTCTTACCAATTGATTTCTGTTTCTAAACAATTTTTGCCCTTTTCTCACTTGGTTTAAACCATTTTTGGCTCTTTCTGACCCTTTTAAGGTTTTTTTGGATATTTCTAAATAATTGCTGGTCATTCTTACCTTATTTTTGCCCATTTCTTGCCCATTTGAAGCCATTTTATGGCAATTTCTGAACTATTTATGGAAGTTTCTAGTCTGGTTTAAGCTTTTCTTAGCTATTTCTAAACTGGCTTGAGCTATTTCTAACCCTTTTTTGCGCAATACCGACTCTTTTTAAGCCATTTTTGCCATTCCCAAACCCTTTCTGTCCAGGTCTTACCAATGTCTTTCTGTTTCTAACCTGGTTTTGCCCTTTCCTGACTCGGTTTAAACCATTTTTGGCCCTTTCTAACTCATTTTAAGTCTTTTTTTGCTATTTCTAAACAATTGCTGGTCATTCTTATCTTATTTTTGCCAATTTCTTACCAGTTTTATGCCATTTCTGACTAAGTCTGAACAGTTTCTTGCCATTTCTACTTTGGTTTAATCTTTTCGTAACTATTTCTAAACTGGTTTAGACTAGTTCTAACCCTTTTTTGCCAGGTCTATCACTTTTTAAGTCATTTTGGCCATTTCCAAACCATTTTTGTCCATTTCTTACTGATTTCCTGTCATTTCTAACCCATTTTTGCCCTTTCCTCACTTGGTTTAAACCATTTTTGGCTTTTTCTAACCCATTTTAAATCTTTTTTTTTGGCTATTTCTAAGCAATTGCTGGTCATTCTTGTCTTATTTTTCTAACCCATTTTTTGCAGGTTTTATTCCATTTTTGGATAAATCTGAACTATTTATGGAAGTTTCTAGCCTGGTTTAAGCTTTTCTTACCTATTTCTAAACTGGCTTGAGCTACATCTAACCCTTTTTTGCGCAATACTGACTCTTTTTAAGCCATTTTGGCCATTTCCAAACCCTTTCTGTCTGGTTCTTACCAATTTCTTTCTATTTCTAACCTCGTTTTGCTCTTTCCTGAGTTGGTTTAAACCATTTTTGGCTTTTTCTAATCCATTTTAAGTCTTTTTTTTTTTTGGCTATTTCTAAGCAATTGCTGGTCATTCTTACCTTATTTTTGCCCATATTTTCTTGCAGGTTTTATTCCATTTTTGGCTAAATCTGAACTATTTATGGAAGTTTCTAGCCTGGTTTAAGCTTTTCTTACCTATTTCTAAACTGGCTTGAGCTATTTCTAACACTTTTTTGTGCAATACTGACTCTTTTTAAGCCATTTTGGCCATTTCCAAACCATTTTTCTCCATTTCTTACAAATTTCTTTCTATTTCTAACCCGTTTTGGCCCTTTTCTGACTTGGTTTAAGCCATTTTTGGTTCTTTATAACACATTTTAAATCTTTTTTTGGCTATTTCTAAGCAATTGCTGGGCATTCCTACCTTATTTTTGCCCATTTCTTGAAGGTTTTATTCCATTTTTGGCTAAATCTGAACTATTTATGGAAGTTTCTAGCCTTGTTTAAGCTTTTCTTACCTATTTCTAAATTGGCTTGAGCTATATCTAACCTTTTTTTTTGCCCAATTCTAGCTCTTCTTAAGTCATTTTGGCCATTCCCAAGCCCTTTCTGTCCAGGTCTTACCAATTTCTTTCTATTTCTAACCTGGTTTTGCCCTTTCCTCACTTGGTTTAAACCATTTTTGGCCCTTTCTAACCCATTTTAAGTCTTTTGGCTATTTCTAAACAATTGCTGGTCATTCTTATCTTATTTTTGCCAATTTCTTACCAGTTTTATGCCATTTTTGACTAAGTCTGAAGAGTCTCTTGCCATTTCTAGTTTGGTTTAATCTTTTCGTAGCTATTTCTAAACTGGTTTAGACTAGTTCTAACCCTTTTTTGCCATTTGTGAATAGAAAATGTGCTCATTTGATTTTGGGTGGTTGTTTATTCATATCTCCTTTAATATTGCAAAGCCAGTCATAAGGTGCTGACAGATTACAAGCTTTATGAAATATCAATGTAATTATTTAGACTCTCATGCTTCTTTGTGCTGATGTGAAAGAATAAATACCCATAAAGTCTCAGAAGTGACACTTATCCTGGGCTGAGTCGTGGTAGCGATGTGGTTTTCTCCCCTGACCTGTCCCAGATAACTGGAACTATAGATGCTTGTCACTCCAGGCAATGTATTGTTCCCTCTGGTTTGTGCTCTGTGGAGAGATGAGGTTATTGTGCAGCCCTGAAACTCTTGGGCTTCAACCTTTGGGGTCCCACTCAACCTCACATGAGATTCAAACAGCTTGTTTCTTAACATGCCCTGGAGAATGTTACTAAATCACAGAATCACACAGTGCTTTGGGTTAGAAGGGACTTTAAAGCTCACCTAGTTCCACCCCACCTACCTTCCACTAGCCCAGGCTGCTTGAAGCCGGTTGCTGTGTTAGTAGAACAAGTCCACCTGGTTCCTGGTGTGGTGTTTTATTTATTTATTTAAGTATATTTTCTGTCTTAAATCTAAAACTGAAAGGTCAGAGTCCGATGGGAAGAGGGGTAAAAAGCAGAATTACAGGAATGCAAGAATTAATGTGTGGACACTTGTGTCAGTTTTAAGCTCAGCAGGTCTGTGGCTGAACTGTGCCACAGCGTTTAAACTGTGATGCTTGGATCTAAATGGTTGTAATTCCTTGTTTTGAAACGGAGAGAATGTGAGGTCGAGGAAGGAGGTGTTGGAATGAGCTTGACTCAAGAGAACGCTGGGAGGAAGGAGGAGGGTGGGAAGTGAGAGATGATAACCCCAGCTCTGTGAGAAGCGCTCACAAAACCAGGTGAGGTTCTGCAAAGAGCAGATGGTGGCCCAGGCTTTGAAGTCTTAGTGGTGGACTTTTAGTAAGCCAAGTGAGAGACGGTGTTCTTTGTTAGAGGTGCTGCTGTGGACCCTCAGTCATGGCAGGCTCTGAGCAGGGGCAGGAGAGGGCTTAGGCAGGGGCCGTTGGTACCTGCTCATTTCAGGGAGGAACCTGCAGCTGGGTAATACACCCGAGTGTGATGCACTCTGAGTGTGGTGAGTGTATCAGAGTTCAAAGGGTTTAATGTAGCTGCTAAGCAGCTTGGGAGAGAAGATGATAGTCCCACATGCCTTTAGCTCCTTTAGGGTGTGTGTTCCTCTAAGACTACTTAAAGATCAGCTTTGCCCCTGCTTTTACTTCTGTTTCAATCTCTGATTTTGTTACTGAAACTTTATTTGCAGAGAAGAAGGTAGTTCAAATGAACTTTACCAATCCACTGCTGATCAGATGAGTGGCCTTCCAACAAGCTGTAGAGAACTTAATGGCCTTTTCAAACCAAAGGAGGACAAGCTTGAGAAGAGCTGGACTGAGGGCCCTGCAGTTCAGAAGCCTCAGTTCTGAGTGGCAGAGCCAGGAGAAGGGTGATGGGAGCTTCTGTTCAGTTGGAGACTGAAGGCAGTTTAGTTTAATTTCTTTTATTTCTTTGGATGAGAATGTGTTGAATGGGTGTTTTTGCACTGGCATTAGTAGAGCTATAAAATAAAGAGCCATTCATTACATTCACAGTGCGAAGGAGCAAAGTGAAGGCTTGGCAAGGAGTGGCAGTGACTTTCGTCTCCTCTTTGTGTGCATCATGGTGCTGCTGGGACCAGTGGAGAGGTTATAGGGGACTGGTTCAAAACATCTTTTCAGTTTCAACTCTGAAGGCTGCAATGTGGCAGGGAGCCTGCAGTGTGCTGCAGAGCAGCTGCAGCACTGTTACAACCTTAGATTTCTTGTTCATTCATTTATTTAGTTGCTAGTGTCTGTGTTTGATCCAGAAGTCTCATTGTTCTGCCTGCCTGCAGGCCGTTGAGGGGACTGGTGGTTCTGGCAGGGGTGGAGTGGGCTGCTGGAGACAGGGCTGTCTAGAAGTGGGCAGTGGGGAGGGTAGTGTTCTTGTCTGCAGCAAGTCCCCTGCTTCTTAGGTTGGAGGGGCTGCTGCCCCTATGGAAGGGTGCACCAAGTCCCCTTAGGCAGCTCAGGTGTTGCTTTGCCACACAGGGGCCCGGGATGGGCTGGTGAGACTGCCCTGGCTGTTCTGTGGTGCAGGGCCTGTGCTGGCTCTGCGTTGTGCCGTGGCAGTCACAGGGGTGTTTCACACTGGTTCACTTTCTGACCGCATCTGTATTGGTTTGGTTTTTGGCGGTGAATGAAACTGTGCTTTTCTTATGGTCTGTAGAAGTGGCCCCTTGGAGAAGGAAAGCAGCTCTGGAGGGAAGGTCACCTTCCTGCTGTAATTTTTTTGGACTGCAGTCCTGCAGACCTTTCTGATATCGTCTGTCCTGGTTTGAGTTCATGGAAGCAAGTCCTTCCACAAATCACAAGACTTTTGTGGGTTTTAAAAGCACTTTCTTGAAGACTGAGCAGAGCTAGGAATGAGGCTGGGTGTTTCTCCATCATGCTTGGGCAATCTGAAAACTTTCACTGCCCTGATTCCACTTCATTGTATAAAATAGTGATATAGTTTGAGCAGGTTCCTTTCAAGAACAGTATTTCATGTTTACTAATTTTCTAGCTTTTGAGTCTATAAATTCCATGTTAGAAGTGCTGATGCCTTTCTCCAGGAGAGGATTGGAGGATTGGCTGTATGAAATACCAAGGCTTTTTTGGCTTGCAGTAGTTCTTTCTTCCGTGCTGTATAGGGGTTTATTCATTTAGGGAGGCAAAGGCTGGAATACTGTCCACTCCCACAGAGCTGGATGGGGAGAGGGAGCTTCAGGATGTAGGAGCAGCCTGACACTGATGTCCCCAAAGCCCTGCTTAATGTGGCAGTTGGCCCCGTTGCCATGTAACAGGGGGTTCCCACTGGTTGCTCCTGCAGCCACTTCCCCTGTGCTGTCCATAGAGTCTCCTGGAGAGTCGCTTCAGGGGACTGGTCAGGCTCAAACTGCCTGTGTCGTAGCCCCCAGCAAGGCTAGAACTGGTGTGAGGAGACAGGAGTGTCCTCGGCCACGTGGGCATCTGCATCTTCACACAGTTTAATTTTTAGCTGGTGCAGCTCTCGCTGTAGTTCGTGGCTCAGTGTCCTGGGAGCTGTGGGGGACTCTGGGGCACAGTCACACTCCCCTGGGAGCTCACCATGCGAGAGACACATGGTGACATACGGGCAGGCTCCCTGTGCTACTTGCTGTAGGAGATGAAGGGCAGTTCTGCTGAGCAGAAGGCTTTTCTCCCCTGTTAATTTCATGCTGATTGGCAGGAAGGAGACTTGATACCTAAAAGTTGATTTTTCTCCTGAAAGTGTTAATATAAATGTCAGCCTAAAGCAGTCAGTTGAGATGTGCTGGTGTGGGGACAGCCAGGCCATCGATGTGTAAGTGCTGCAGTGTGAATGACCCAGTCGGGCTTCTCAAATCCCTCTTATTTTTATGTTGGTTTTTGAAGTGACTTTTAATCCTTCAGACATATTGGTCCCTAGGCCCTTTTTTCAAAGAGGAAAAAGAACCCAGCTCGAGCAGTTTTGGTAATAATAGTACTTAGTGCTTAAGTAGTGCTGTGGAATTAATCTCCCTGCGCCAGTAAATTGAAATGAAGTTGTATTGATCTTGGTTGAGGAGCAGGAAGGTGACGTGAAATCAGCTTTCCTCTGGGCATAACGCAGCGGCTCCCTCTCTGCAGCTCCTTCATGGCCAGTGAAGGTGGAATTGTTGAGCCTGTGAAGTCTGGGTTCAAGCTGAGCCCTGCATTGTGGTTCGTTGCCTCTGCCCTCCCTGCTGAATCAGATGTTGTCCTCCAGGCTGGTCAGACCTACCAAGAAGCAGTAGGAATTAGGTCTCTGTGGTTCTGGGGAAAAGTCTGTTGTGGGATGATGGCTTAGGGATGGGGGGAGATGCTTCTGGTTCCCTGTCCTGCTCCTTCCCACATCCTATCCCCCTGGGGTCAGCGAGGTGTTCCACGTCACTGGGCTAGACCTGTTGGTGTGCCTTCCTGTCACATGGAGAAGTCTTCTGGCCACCCTCTGTTGATTCAAACAGGACAGAGCAATAGAAATAAATAGCCGGTGAGGAGAAAGTGTTCCAAGTTGTCTGAAGTCCTTTGGGCAGCCATGGCCTTTGCTCCCCTGTGCTCCCAGAAGGAAATGGAGAATACTGTGGGTGGCACTGGGTACCTTGGGCCAATGGGAAAGAGCAGCGTTGAGGCTGTGATGCTGTACGATTTGGTGTACCGATTGGCATGTTTTGTGTTTACTGAGGTTCCAATCAATAGTTTGATTATTGTTTTGTTGGTTTCCAGGTTACAAACTGGTTGGGAGCCAATCTGGGGTGAAGCTCTGCTGACGAACAAAGGTAAATGCTCTCTTTCCTTCTCTCATTTTCTAAATTGAAATATAAAAAGTAGACACTCGGGTAGTACCATTTCCAAATGAAGTATTGTTTAAAAAAGCAGTATTACATTAATGAAACCAAATTTCATCTTCCAAGCTGTAGTTTTACATTTCAAGCTATTAAAATCCTGCTGTGAAGAGTGAGCATGTGACCGTGGCCAAGAGCTGGGAATCGAATTTTCTGTTGGAGCATGGAATCGAATTTTCTGTTGTTTTTTCCTGTGATTCTGCTGTCTGCTAAAATAACTCCTGCCTCCTGAGGTACACAGCAGAGGGAGAACACCACACAGAGGAGTGGGAAGGTTTCATCAGCACTGTGAGGTCCCTGAAGGAAAGATACTGCAGTCTGTCATTCCAGTGGAATGGGCACACGAGGGCATTTGAACGTGTTGTTGTGGGACTGTGAGCACAGTCTAGTGGGGATGGGATGGAGCAGCCCTGAGGAGAAGGATTTGGGGTTTTGGGTGACGAGAATCTCCCCGTGACCTGGCTTGAGTGTGCGCTTGAGCCCAGAACCCCCCTGTGTGCTGGGCTGCATCCCCCCCCCAGGGCGTGAGGAGCAGGTCAGGGGAGATCTCAGGCACAAGTTCTTCCCTGTGAGGGTGGTAAGGCCTTCAGCACTGGTGTTCAATAAACTGTGGCAATCAGTACCTCGTGAAGATGCCAGCACATCGCTAATTTTTGTGGTGTGGCAGGGATGAGTTCCTTGTCTCTTGGCTTTGCTGCATGATTAACTTTGGTTTTGAACAGTTCTGTGAAGGGCAATCCCCAAAGAGAGTGGCTGCAGCGAGGCTTTCCTAGTGAAATGCCTGGCGTCAAGGAACTGGTTCATCATGAGCAGTTTCGCGAGCCCACTGCTGTGTTGTTCTGAATATTTGTGGGACATCCTGAGCCCACTGATGCTTCTGCTGGTTACTCGTACAAATACTTCCCTCTTCTATCGTTTTTAGCATCAGAGAAGGCCGTGAGATGTCTAAAGAAAATCTTGTCACGTTTCATCAGTGCTGTGACTAGGAGAGAAAAGCAGAGAACCCATTTTTATTAAAGAACAGGAATTTGATGCAGCACTGTAAAGCAATTTCATGAAGTAAATAGGAGCTGTGTGTGCATAGATAGGAGCCTACTATTTTTAGCTAAAGCAGGAATTGAATGTAAAGTGCTGTAGACACTGACACTGGTTACAGGCAGTGGCTTTGACTCAGATTCACACCAATATGTGAGTATCTTCAGAAGATTTGTTTGAGGTTTGTATCGGGTGCAAGCAGGACCAGGGCAGGAAGCATTAGTTTTGAGTTTCATAGTGATAGCTCAGATTAAAAAGGTTGTGTTCTGTCATATTCTGGGAAGCGGCCTAAAAGCTGCAAATTTTAGGAAAAGTGTTGATTTGCCTGTCTTACGAAATCCAGAATATCATAGAATCCTAGAGTGGTTTGGGTTGGAAGGGACCTTAAGGCTCACCCAGCTGCAGCCCCCTGCTATGGGCAGGGACACCTTCCAGTAGAGCAGGTTGCTCCGAGCCCTGTCCAACCTGCCCTTGGTCTCCTCGAATCTGTGACTCTCCTGAAGTCTCTGTTGTTTGAGGAATGGGTGGAATAACCAGCATTTCCCATTTTAATTTTCCAGCTGTATAGCAAGGCTGTGCATATGTCGGGGGTCACCCGCGTGTTCTTTCCCCACTGCTCAGTGGAAACTTCCTTTTGGATGGCCAGGATGCCTCAGGTGGAGGAGGAAGGTAGATTGAAAGGTACCATTGTCACATGGTGGCAGGGGGTTGGAACTGGATGAGCTTTAGGGTCCCTTTCAACCCAAAGCAGTCTGTGATTGCATGATCTGTGTGCTGTGGATTTCTTACATCAGATGTGCCTGGGGAGCAGATTTAAACCTCTGCACTCAGCTTAATGTTCTTGGAATTTGTGTCTTTCTGTGCTGTTAGTTGATGCTCCGAGGCTGAGGAGGCTGCTACAAGCACACAGTTCATGGATGTGGCCTCCATAGCTGCATGGAGGCCCCAGCGCGCCTGGCCTGTGCCAACAGATGTGTCTTTTGCTGGAGGTCAGCTCTGATGCAGTTCTACTGTGGGACAGGGGCTCTGTTCCACTCTGTCCCTGAGCTGTTCCTGAAGCCTGGGGCAGTGTTACTTGTGTGCCCCTTTAATTTGCAAGTCGGTGGAGGATGGGTTTGAAAGGGAGCAGGTGGCTCCCCCTTCCTGCCTGGACTCCTCCTCTTCCAAGAGCTGCTGGAGCCCATGGGTGTGGGATGGTCAGATGTGAGCTGGGTGGGTAGGCTCCATATCTGGGAGACTGAGGAGGTGCCACCTTCCCTAGAGCTGAGTCCTGTGTCAGACTGGCTGGGAAGCAGTGGAAGGAGGAACTGGGGAGGCAGGAGACACACACCTCTCTGTGTACTGCCCTGCAATTCCCACTTGGTAGAGGTTTGGTTCCCCCTGGAGATCACTGTCTGAAATGGCGTGTGGCTCCTGGTGCTCTAGAGAACGTGGGCTGGCCCATCTTGTGCAAAGCCACCAAGGTGCAAAGCAAAATGAGTATCTTTGGTTTGAAATTGGACCGTTTTTCTTACTCCAGGTACCTTCATCACCACCAATTCAGTTGCAATCTCAGTGAGTGAAAAGTGATGACTTGGTAACTGTTGCCTTCTGTCGTGGTTTAAACCCAGTCAGGTAATTCGTTCGCTCACTTCCCCCCCCTTTCTTGCCCTCCCCCTGCTCTCGGAGGGATGGAGAGGAGAATTGAAAAGAATGCAACTCCCACGGGTTGAGATAAGAACAGTTTAGTAACTAAGGTATAACACAAATCACTACTGCTACCACCAATGATAATAATGATAAAGGAAATAACAAGGGAAGAGAATACAACACCTCAGCACCAGCTGACCGATAACTCGCCCCCCAAGCCCGACCAAGCTCCGACCGATACCTCCTCCAGCCCTGCAGTCTCCCAGCCCTTCCAGCTAAATCCCAGTTACATCCTGGGCATGACGTGCTGTGGTATGGAATAGCTCTTTGGTCAGTTTGGGTCAGGTGTCCTGTCTCTGCTTCCTCCTGGCTTCCCCTCCCCCCTGGCAGAGCATGAGGCTCACAAAGTTCTTGGCCAAACCAAAACATCCTTGTTATCAGCTCTGTTCCCGAGCTGAAAGTCAAAACACTGCACTACACCAGCTACCAAGAAGGAGAAAAATGACTGCTACTGCTGAACCCAGGACATTATCCACCCCTTATTCCATACCATTCACGTCATGCTCAGATCCCACATTTTCAATATACCATCACTCTTATCTCGGTGCACTCTTATCTTAGTGCATGGACCAGTCCCTATAAAGCTGCTGAGTCCATCTGGTCCATTATGCCAGGCTCCACCTCTTGTAACAGTCTTCCAGAGCATGAGAGACTGTGTGCAGTGTTCACACTTGTGAATAACCTGGGCAATAGTGTCCATTGTTAAGTCCACCCTTCGATCATGAGTCCATCTCTGTGTTTCATCTCTGCTCTGATGGCCTGAAGTGCCATGGGCCCACCAGGCTCAAAATAATTCACTGTCCCCTTAAGCAGTTTCTGCAGCTTGTTGCTGGGGACTCCATACAGCTGCCTTCCATCTCTGATGCTTCCAAAGCACTGGAGGGGCCCAGTGGACTAGATACTTGCCCATACTGTCCCACATGCCCTGCCACTCATGACTGTCCAGCCTTGGGGAAAACCTCTTGGTCCCCCTATATTGTCGTCTAACCGCAGACAAGACCCAAACCTGACTCTGCTTAACTTTTGAGATCAGACAAAATGGTTGTGGGTAAAACACAGCCTGTGTGTGTGCCAACATGCTGATC
Organism: Pezoporus flaviventris; assembly: GCF_033815535.1. Taxonomy (NCBI): domain Eukaryota; kingdom Metazoa; phylum Chordata; class Aves; order Psittaciformes; family Psittacidae; genus Pezoporus; species Pezoporus flaviventris. Next base: position 575,269 of record NW_026892697.1, read on the forward strand.
CCCATCACAATCAGCAGGCAGGTCCCAAGGGTACCCAAAGGCCATTCAAAACCTTCAGAACTCTCAAACGATGCTGCTGTGCTTGTCACTGGGGCTGGTGTAGCTGCTGTGCTTGCCGGCTCTCCCACAACCAGCTTCTCTTTTCCTGAGTCCAGCTCTTCCTCCTCTGCCTTGCTGGGAAATGCTGCGTGGTCTCCTGCGTCCTCCTGGGGCTCGGCAGGCGGCTTCCGGGGGATGCTCTCGGCCGTCACGGGGCTCGGCTCCTCCGCGGGGCTCAGCTCCTCCGCGGGGCTCGGCTCTTCCGCAGGGCTCGGCTCCTCCGCCGCCTTCTCCCGCTGCTCGGCAGCCGCCTCCTTCCTCTCCTCGACCGCCCGGCCTCCTTCACCGGCAGCCGTCCCCTCGCGGCCTCCGGCCCCGCTCCCGCCGCCGCTTGGTCCCTGGGGCCGCTCTCCCGGGCCGCTTCAGCAGCCGCCGGCTCCCTGGGCCGCTCCCCCTCGGCTCCCCGCAGCCTCACAAAGATGGAGGCGAGGGCGAGGGCCAGGACGGTGAAGAGCAGCGGGACGGCCAGGTACAAGTCCACGGCCACGTCCGTCCCGCCCTGCTGCTGGAGCCCACCCGTGTTACAAGCCATTGCCATAAAGCACAGTGAGACAAGAACCTTAGCCCAGGCCCCACACTTGATAAACACTAACACAGCAAATACCGGCTCTACGTAAGTTACAACATTCTGAAGCTGTGAGATCAAGAGAAACAACTCTGAGAGCCAATAAATCAGCATTGTGATGAGTGACTATTAATCTGGTCAGATCTGTCGTTATCTCAACCCTTCGTGCCCCACGTTGGGCGCCAAAAAGAACTGTCGTGGTTTAAACCCAGTCAGGTAATTCGTTCGCTCACTTCCCCCCCCTTTCTTGCCCTCCCCCTGCTCTCGGAGGGATGGAGAGGAGAATCAAAAGAATGCAACTCCCACGGGTTGAGATAAGAACAGTTTAGTAACTAAGGTATAACACAAATCACTACTGCTACCACCAATGATAATAATGATAAAGGAAATAACAAGGGAAGAGAATACAGCACCTCAGCACCAGCTGACCGATAACTCGCCCCCCAAGCCCGACCAAGCTCCGACCGATACCTCCTCCAGCCCTGCAGTCTCCCAGCCCTTCCAGCTAAATCCCAGTTACATCCTGGGCATGACGTGCTGTGGTATGGAATAGCTCTTTGGTCAGTTTGGGTCAGGTGTCCTGTCTCTGCTTCCTCCTGGCTTCCCCTCCCCCCTGGCAGAGCATGAGGCTCACAAAGTCCTTGGCCAAACCACAACATCGCTATCAGCTCTGTTCCCGAGCTGAAAGTCAAAACACTGCACTACACCAGCTACCAAGAAGGAGAAAAATGACTGCTACTGCTGAACCCAGGACAGTCTCTAATAGATGACTTTCCATTCTAGTCAGTAAAGTGACCCCTCTTCTTAGGGGGATGACTTTGTTAGGTCTCTAAAGGCAATGAGCTCTGCCTGGATGGGAGCGGTGAGCAGCTCCAGCGGTGCTCACTCACTGGGCTGCCAAGGGAGGGTTTTGCCAGGCTGGGAGAGCGCAGGATGGGGTTGGTGAGAGACACTCAGCAAAACCAAAAGCAGTGACGTGAAAGTGCGCTGAGTGGGAGGACGTGGAGGTTATTCTCTGAGCTCTTTTGTCTTGCCAGCTAATTCATACGATGAGGCTTGCGCTTCCTCTTGTATTCACGCCTTCCCCAGGGACCTGGTTGCCAGAAATACCCCTTCCATCCCGAAGCCTGAGTGTGCATGCAAACCCAGCCAAATTCCTCCTGAATCCCACTTTTTCTCTTTCATAGTCTTCAAGTTTTAACAATGGAAATACTTCATGAGGATACTGAAATGGCAGCATTAGTGCAGAAGGACAGCAGAATTTTGGAGAGAATTTTGGAGAAGCTGTGTCCCATGTTAGTGTTAGATGTAAGCATTAGACACTGGTCATCCAGTGAAGTTTGCGTTCTGAAATGTTAATTGGGGCTCTTGATGGGCTTTCATCATATCCTGGCTTGAACGAACACAGCAAATAGCAGGTTTAGTGTGTAAGTTTTTGCTGCTTTTCTTCAGAGCAATTTAATGGCTGGGAAGGAAAATGTACTGCTTGTGTCTTTTGTCTTCCTTTTTTTTCTCATGTATCAGGTAGCAGTAGTGCATTTAATTCTGCAGTGGTGACTGGACTGCTAGGGAGAGGATTGCCGTGCATTTTGTCCCTCTGTCCCTACACAGCAGGTACATCATAAACAGCAAATAGAAAGCGATAGCGTTGTCGGAGCGAGGAATTTTGCTCCTGATACTGCACTGCAGACCATTTAACACTGTTCCCCTTCAAAATGACCCACTCGGTATTTCTTAGCAGTAGCAGCAGCCTGTCTCTGGAGTAGGGGACTGAGCACGGTCCAAGTCTTAAAATGTTCATAGAAAATGCTGATTGCAGATACACTAATAATATCTACAGCTGTCACAGCATATGCTGCCTTTTTTTCTATCTCGATTTTATCAATAATGCTGTATTCCTCTAAGAGAGAGATCAGTTCCCTGGCTGAACGTGAGCATACCGAACTGGAAGAAAGGAAACAAGATCAAGATGTGGAGCCACCCATTGTTGGTCCTGTAGATCTAGAGCAGAACAAACTTGATCCTCCGGAGGGTTTGGATGAAGCCACCAAAATATGCTTCTTGGTACCTAATTTTACCTCCTTTGACATTTCTTTGAATTTGCTGGTTGCATAAAATATTTGGTAGTCTCTATGGCTGTTTTTCTTGTAAGTTCACAAAATATGGCTCTATGATTTCAGTGTATTGTTATGTAAAGGTAATAAACTATATCTGCAGTCATGAACACTACAAGATTGTTGACGCAGGAGTCACGGACAACGCAGAGACGATCAATGTGATCAAGCGATTGCCAAATTTATTACAAAGCCTTAACTCCTTATATACTATTTCTTACATGCACGTACAGTGATTTGGCATATTATGATATGATACATGTCTTGAAGACCCTTAGTGACTAACATATAATTGGTTAAACACATGCGTGAGAACTCAAACTCGAAAGCTTGCCAGCAGTCCACAGTTCTCAGTAACTCAGTGAATTCCAGCTTCTTATCTTGCTTGCTTAATATTCTTCGGGCCTCTCATGGCCTTGCTGTATCTTTCAGGATTATTCAGAGTTTATGTACTAATTATGCATTCTCCCGTGAGAACACTGCCTCCACATCTCCCCCTTTTTGTTTTATATATGTTTTGGGTGACCCTACTTGAGCAGGGGATTTGGCCTAGATCATATCTCCAATATATGCTGACTAAAGGCTGCTGGGCCTGCCCCTTTTTTCTGCTGTATGGCTCTCTGGTAACAGGGGAGGCCATCCTTCACATCAAGGTCTGGCATGGCATGTGTTCCCACCACTCCACGCCTGCCAGGTCGCAGCCAACAGCAGAGCTAAAGGTTCTTCTTGGTGGCAAACACAGAGGCCAACCCAGTCTTGCCCTTGACTGCGGTGGCGGAGCGGATGCAGTCCAGACACCCTGATTTTGTGTTGTCGCGCAGGGTGGCGTCGCGCTCACATTCAAGTTTCCCAACAGGGTTCTGTCTTTTTTAAACTTTGAACAATATTCAGTTGTCTTGTAGCCAAGTTTGTCACATTTAATACATCTGTCTGCAAAATCAGTAACACCACCCTGAGGGGGTCGGGTTGCTGAACTAATTTTCTTTACAGTACACTGCTTTTTAAAATGTCCCATCCGTCCACAACTATAACATCCCGTACCTTTAGGATCCGCACGATCACCCTGACCTTGTTGTGGCAGGGGTTTAACAGCAGCGGCGAAGGCAGTAGCCATGTATCCAGCCTTTTCCTCTGCTGTGCCCACTTCAGAAGATGTATCCATCATTTCTTGAAGACCAGCAGATTTTGGCAAAACCTGCAAAATATGCTTACAAGCTGGGTTAGCATTTTCCATAGCCGGAGACATATCATCGATTCTGTAGCATTAGATGCCAGATCAATATTCTTTTCGATAGCCTCTGTCAATCTGTCAATAAATTGCATATATGGCTCAGTAGGTCCCTGTTTTACTGATGTATATGAAGGATTAGGCTTTCTGCTTCCGGCACAGCTTTCAGAGCAGCTAAAGCCAATTGCTGTGCTTGCTGTAAAACTTCAATTTTCATACGAGCTTGTACTCCATCAGGGTGAAATTGTCCCTTTCCCAATAACATTTCAGATGAAACACCGTGCAAAAGGCCATGAGGATTACACTCTGAATTCTCATCTGCAGCCCTTGCAGCAAGCTCCTCAAACCCACTTTTAAAATGCAGGAGCTGTGAAGGAGTTAATAAAATTGCAGCCACTCTGAGACAATCATTTGGAGTTAGAACATTACTAGAAAAGAAAGCAGATATCATTTGCTGGGTATATGAGGAAGACAAACCATACTGAGTAATTGCTCCCTTAATTTCTTTCATAGCTTTCCAGTCCATAGGAGTCCAAACAGACTGTCCCTGAGGATTTATAATAACAGGGAATGCAGTGAGAACATCTATCGGTAAAATAGTACCGCCTATGATTGCATCCTGAATGCAGCCTCGCCATCTCATGGCACTCGGATTGGCTTTATTAGATGTAGGAGTCCGTGGTAACGACACATCACATGGACTGATTTTATCTGGGTTTTCCATTTTTTTCGTTTTTTCCGGGGCTTGCTCCCTCTCCTCCCCCAACTTGTCCAGACGGTCCCTCAAGTCCTGCAATTGCTTATCTAAGGATTTCGTCCATTGCCCCCAGTTCCACTCATTTTGCAGCTCCAGTGGGAGCGATGCAAGCGGTGGTTTATGTGGTGGAGGTGGGTATTTATTCGGAGTTACACTCTCCTCCTTAGGAGACTCCCACCCCAGCAAAAATTCTTGGGGACTCAGTTCAGGGGCAGTAGCGGCACGAAAAGGGTTAACATCAGTTTGTTTCGTTTCCTTACTAGCCCCTACAGGCTCCCGAGTATCAACTGGAGCTACCGCCGATAAAGGCATTGTCGACACAGGATAGGGGAAAGGCGCAGGGTCCTCAAACATTCGTACCTTACTGCGCGCCAGTTTTTGACCAGAAGGTTTTATGCCCGAAACAGACGACACTACCATGGCTGTAGCACCGGGTGCTGAATCTAATGTAGGTGCCGAGCCCTGCTGTTGTGAAGGCGAGTCAGAGAGAGCTGTAAAAACGGATTTTGCTGCCTGTTTGCGGCTAGAGTCCCTTTTAGTAGTAACCAGGGGGCAGCAAGAGACTTCGCCTCCTTAAACCCACAAGTAACTTGATCCCACAGGCGTGCCCCAATTTTTTTCCAAGTCCCGAGATCAAAAGTTTCCTTAACCCCCTGGATCAGCTCTTTTTCTTTACTCCAGAGCAACAATCTTTTTAACAGATTATCGACATATTCTATCCCTCTCACTGAGAGGATGTGCTGGAAGAGCTTAAGGATGACCGTTTTTTCATTACTCAATTGATTCCCCATCCTAACCCTCTTCCAGACCCCGTCGGCTGTTATCTTATTTGCACTGCGCAGTGTCTTCCGGGCTCACTAGGCTCTGTTCCGAGGCGTCTACCTCCCGATCCTGGTACTGCCGGATCGAACCCAGCCAACGTCCCTGCAGCTCCGGTGCCACGCGCTTTAATTCTTTCAGCTTCTATATGAAAAATATGGGGGGTCCCTATTCGGGTGCCAATTGCCGCAGAATATACATGGACTCAGTCAGAGATCAATATGATCAGACAAAAGCTGTTTATTACAAAGCCTTAACCCCTTAAATACTATTTCTACTTGCACTTACAGTGATTTGGCATACTATGATTGGGTACATGTCTTGAAGACCCTTTGCAACTAGCATATAATTGGTTAAACACAGGTGTGGGAACTTGACCTTGAAAGCTTGCCAACAGTGCACAGTTCTCATTACATCAGTGAATTCCAGCTTCTTCTTATCTTGCTTGCTTAAGCTTCCTTGGGCCTCTCACGGCCTTGCTGTATCTTTCAGGATTATTCAGAGTTTATGTACCAATTATCCATTCTCCCGTGACAACACTATCTCCGCAGGGAGCCAGCGTGGGCCTGAATCTGTAATGACACAAGCACATCCTCGTTCCCAAGTTTGCAGTGGTACTGGACCTTCCCAATTTCCTTCCCAAGCTTTTACCATAACCTTAATTTAACCTTCATATTCGAGTATTCCGGTTGACATGGTTTGCATGTGTTTCATAATGGGAGGAATCACACTGTCACCAGGCAAGCACAAAAAAATTCATGACATTTTGGACCTTTACCAATTTACTTACTGGCTGTTCTGAGTCCCCATTTTCTTTATTTTTGCAAATATGTCTTGATAGTCGGATGGGTGCGCTCGACAATGGCTTGTCCTGTGGGTGAGTGGGGAATGCCGGTGACATGTTGGATTCCCCAAGTTTGCAAAAAAATTTCAGTTGATTGTGAAACATATGCTGGACCATTGTCCATTTTTATTTGTCCTGGGACTCCTAAAGTAGCAAAGGCATGACGAAAATGAGTTTGCACATGTCTAGAAGTTTTTCCTCCCAAAGCAGTCATACAAACTGCCAGAGAAAAGATGTCCATAGAAACATGAATGTATTTTAGTTTGCCAAATTCAGGGATATGTGTGACATCTGTTTGCCATATTTGAAGTGACTGAATACTTCTGGGCTTAACCGACAATGTAGGACCCTTAGTGAGTTTTGACAATCAGGACAGGTTTGTATGATAGCTTTTGCCTCTGCCATTGACAAGTGAAACCACCGTTTTAGGACCTTTGCTGATTGGTGGAAAAATTCATGAGAAATTCGAGCTTGTTGCCATACGTTAGGCACAGGTGACACACTGACAGGTTGAGTTAAATGGTCCGCTCTAGCATTTCCTTCTGCATAGAATCCTGGCAAGTTTGTCTGACTGCGATGGTGACATACAGAGTACACTTCTGTTCTTTGTTTTAACAACAACCATAACTGTTTCATATTGCTAAACAAGGTTTCAACTGCAACCTGTTTCAAATAAGCTTTTTCTAATGGTTGCACAACTCCTACTACATACGCTGAGTCTGAAATCATATTGATTGGACATGTGTTCCATCGTTTAAACACCTCACTCACTGCCTTCAGTTCTACAATCTGGGGTGATCCCTCAGAAAAAACTATTTGTGATTTCCACTGGCCCTGTTCCTGCCATGTAGTAGCTGCTTTGCCTGATTTTCCACTCCCATCTGTAAAGATTCTGATACCATTCACAGCTTTGAGATTGTACTTGGTTTTTTCCCCTATACATTCCTGCTGAATAAAAGTCAATATTCCATGGCTAGGATGACGGACCTTGATTGCTCCATCAAATCCTGCTAGAGCTATCTGCAGTGCTACACTATTCTGCATACACCATTGCAAATACTGTTCTGTCATAGGAATAATTATGGTTTGGCTTTCTTTTTGGTTTCAGCTCTGGTCACGATGTTTTTTGATGGTTGATGTGACAAAAATTGGCACTCAAGAATTTTCAGTTTCTCCTTATCAGATTCAACCCATTGCATGGTTAATCCTACTGGCTGGAAATCATTACTGACAATAAAAAACTCAGTAGGAACTCCATTCATCACAGGATGTGCCTGTCTCTCAATGCGGCTTCTACCATCACTATTGCTTGTTTTGCTGCTGGTGTTAATTGTCTGGGTGCATTGAAGTCTGTGTCACCCTTCAACAATTCAAACAATGGTTCTAAACTTTTGTTGTCAATTCCCAATAATGCTCGAATCCAATTGATATTCCCTAACAAGACTTGCACATCATTAAGTGTATGGATATTGACCTTGATGGCTAATTTCCTGAGGTTCAATGGTATGATCTAAGATTTTCCAACCCAAATATTTCCATGGTGTGGTATCCTGAACCTTTTCAGGGGCAATTTGCAATTTATGTTGTTGCAACACTGAACACAATTCTTGTTTTATTACCTCGTAGAGCCCCATTATTGCCTCGTAGAGCCCCATTATTGCGTTTTAGAGCCCCATTATTGGCTCATAGAGCCCCATTATTGCATCATAGAGACCGTTTATAACCACATAGAGGCCCGTTATTGCCTCATAGACTTCATTATTGCCTCATAGAGCCCTATTTTTGCGACATAGAGCCCCATTATTGCCTCATAGAGCCCCATTATTGCATCATAGAGCCCCATTATTGCATCGTAGAGCCCCATTCTTGCCTCATAAACCCTTTTATAGCCTAACACATCCCCGTTATAACTCATAGAGGCCCATTATAGCCTCAAAGACATCATTATAGCCTCATAGAGCTGCATTATTGCCTAATAGAGCCCCATTATTGCATCCTAGAGGCCCATTATAACCTCATAGAGCCTCATTATTGCATCAGAGCCCCGTTATTGCCTCATAGAGCCCCATTATTGCATCATAGAGGCCAATTCTTACCTCATAGAGCACCATGATTGCAACATAGAGCCTCATTATTTACTCATAGATTCCCATTATTGCTCCATAGAGCCCCAGAATAGCCTCATAGACCCCATTATAGCCTCATAGAGTCCCATTGTTGCTATACAGAGACCCATTATTCCCGCAAAGAGCCCTATTACTGCCTCATAGAGGCCAATTATAACCCATAGAGCCCCATTATAGCCTCATAGACCTCATTATAGCCATCATTGAGCCCCAGTATTGCGTCATAGAGTCCCATTATTGCTTCATAGAGACCCATTATTACCTCGTAGAGCCCCAGTATTGCGTTTTAGAGTCCCAATATTGGCTCACAGAGCCCCATTATTGCATCATAGAGACCCCTTATAATCACATAGAGCCCCATTATTGCTTCATAGTGTTCCTGTATTGCATGACATAGCCCCATTATTGCCTCATAAATCATATTATAGCCTCATAGAGCCTTATTATAGCCTCATAGAGCCCCATGATTGCATCATAGCGCCCCATTATTGCATCATAGAGACCCAGTACTGACTCACATTGCCCCAGTATTGCCTCATAGAGCCCCATTATTACCTCATAGAGCCCCATTATTGCCTAATAGAGCCCCATTATTACCTCGTAGAGCCCCAGTATTGTGTCATAGAACCCCCATTAGTGCATCATAGAGCCCCATGATTGCTTCATAGAGACCCATTATAACCTCATAGAGCCAAATTATTTTCCCATAGAGCCTGTTATTGCCTCATAGAGCCCCATTATTGCTCACAGAGCCCCATTATTACCTCGTAGAGCCCCGTTATAGCCTCATAGAGCCCCATTATAACCCCATAGACGCCATTATAGCCTCGTAGACCTCATTACAGCTTCATAGAGCCCCATTATAGCCTCATGGAGCTGCATTAAAACCTCATAGAGCCCCATTATTGCCTCATATACCCCATTATAGCCTCATAGAGCCCCATTAAAATCTCATAGAGCCCCATTATTGCATCATAGAGCCCCAGTATTGCCTCATAGAGCCCCATTATTGCCTCATAGAGCCCCTTTGTAACGACATAGAGCCCCAATATTGCCTCATAAACCCTTACTGTTGCAACATAGAGCCCTATTATTGCCTCATAGAGCCCCATTATTGCGTCATGGAGCCCCTTTATAACGACATAGAGCCCCATTATTGCCTCATAGAGCCCCATTATTACCTCGTACAGCCCCAGTATTGCGATTTAGAGCCCCATTATTGGCTCATAGAGCCCCATTATTGCATCATAGAGACCCTTTGTAACCACATAGAGCCCCATTATTGCCTCATAGATCCCCATTGTTGCGACATAGAGCCCCATAGTTGCCTCATAGAGCCCAGTTATTGCATCATAGAGCCCCTTTATAACCACCCAGAGCCCCAGTAATGCCTCATAGAGCCCCAATATTACCTCATAGAGCCCCATTATTGCATCATAGAGGCCCATTTTTGCGACATAGAGCCCCAGTATTGCGTCATAGAGCCTTAGTATTGCCTTATAGAGCCCCATTATTGCGTCATAGAGCCTTAGTATTGCCTCATAGATCCCCATTATTGCCTCATAGAGCTCCATTATTGCGTCATAGACCACATTATAGCCTCATGGAGCCGCGTTTTTGCATCATAGAGCCCCATTATTGCCTCATAAACCCTATTATAGCGTAACACATACCCATTATAACCTCATAGAGGCCCATTATAGCCTCAAGGACATCATTATAGCCTCATAGAGCCCCATTATTGCCTCATAGAGCCCCATTATTGCATCATAGAGGCCCATTATAACCTCATAGAGCCTCATTATTGCATCAGAGCCCCATTATTGCCTCATAGAGCCCCATTATTGCATCCTAGAGCCCAATTCTTACCTCATAGAGCACCATGATTGCAACATAGAGCCCCATTATTTACTCGTAGAGTCCCATTATTGCTCCATAGAGCCCCAGAATAGCCTCATAGACCCCATTATAACCTCATAGAGTCCCATTGTTGCTATATAGAGCCCCATTATTCCCTCATAGAGCCCTATTACTGCCTCATAGAGGCCAATTATAACCCCATAGAGCCCCATTATAGCCTCATAGACCTCATTATAGCCATCATTGAGCCCCAGTATTGCGTCATAGAGCCCCGTTATTGCCTCATAAAGCCCCATTATTACCTCGTAGAGCTCCATTATTGCGTTATAGAGCCCCATTATTGCTTCCTAGTGTTCCTTTATTGCATCACAGAGCCCCATTATTGCCTCATAAATCCTATTATAGCCTCATAGACCGCATTATAGCCTCATAGAGCCTTATTGTAGCCTCATAGAGACCCATTATTTCCTCATAGAGCCTTATTATAGCCTCTTAGAGCCCCATTATTGCCTCATAGAACCCCATTATTGCATCATAGCGCCCCATTAGTATCTCATAGAGCCCCATTATTGCATCATAGAGCCCCATTACTGACTCACAGAGCCCCAGTATTGCCTCATTGAGCCCGATTATTTCCTCATAGAGCCCCATTTTGGCTCATAGAGCCCCATTATTACCTCGTAGAGCCCCATTATTGAGTTTTAGAGCCCCATTATTGGCTCATAGAGCTCCATTATTGCATCATATAGACCCTTTATAACCACATAGAGCCCCATAATTGCCTCATAGACTTCATTATAGTCTGCTAGAGCCCCATTATAACCTCATAGAGCCCCCTTATAGCCTCATAGAGCCCTATTATTGCCTTATAGAGCCCCATTATTGCATCATAGCGCCCCATGATTATCTCATACAGCCCCAATATTGCATCATAGAGCCCCAGTACTGACTCACAGAGCCCCAGTATTGCCTCATATAGCCCCATTATTACCTCGTAGAGCCCCATTATTGCGTTATAGAGCCTCATTATTGCTTCATAGTGTTCCTTTATTGCATCACAGAGCCCCATTATTGCCTCATAAATCCTATTATAGCCTCATAGAGCCCCCTTATAGCCTCATAGAGCCCTATTATTGCCTTATAGAGCCCCATTTTTGCATCATAGCGCCCCATGATTATCTCATAGAGCCCCAATATTGCATCATAGAGCCCCAGTATTGACTCACAGAGCCCCAGTATTGCCTCATAGAGCCTCATTTTTACATCGTAGAGCCCCATTATTGCGTTTTAGAGCCCCATTATTGGCTCATAGAGCCACATTATTGCCTCATAGACTTCATTAAAGCCTCCTAGAGCCCCATTGTTGCGACATAGAGCCACATTATTGCCTCATAGAGCCCCATTATTGCCTCTTAGAGTCCCATTATTGCGTCATATAACCCCCATTTAGTGCATCATAGAGCCGAATTTTTGCCTATTATAGCCTCCCAGACCCCAGTATAGCCTCATAGAGCCCCATTATGGCCTCATAGAGCCCCATTATTGCTTTTTAGAGCCCCATTATTGGCTCATAGAGCCCCATTATTGCATCATAGAGTCCCTTTATAACCACATAGAGCCCCATTATTGCCTCATTGACCTCATTATAGCCTCCTACAGCTCCATTCTTTCGACACAGAGCCCCATTATTGCCTCATAGAGCCCCATTATTGCCTCATAGAGCTCCATTATTGAGTCATAGAACCCCCATTCGTGCATCATAGAGCCCCATGATTGCTTCATAGAGTCCCATTATAATCTCATAGAGCCAAATTATTTCCCAATAGAGACCATTATTGCCTCATAGACCCCATTATTGCGTCATAGAGCCCCATTATTGACTCATAAACACTATTATATCCTAACAGAGCCCCATTATAACCTCATAGAGGCCCATTATAGCCTCAAAGACCTCATTATAGCCTGATAGAGCCGCATTATTGCCTCATAGAGCCCCATTGTTGCGACATAGAGCCCCATTATTGCGTCATAGAGCCCCTTTATAACGACATAGAACCCCATTATTGCCTCATAGAGCCCCATTATTGCCTCATAGAGCTCCATTATTGCGACATAGAGCTCCATTATTGCAACATAGACCCCATTATAGCCTCATGGAGCGGCATTATTGCTTCAGAGAGCCCCATTATTGCATCATAGAGCCCCGTTATTGCGTCATAGAGCTTTATTATTGCATCATAGAGCCACATTAGTGCATCATAGAGACCCTTTTTAACCACATAGAGCCCCATTGCCTCATAGACCTCATTATAGCCTCCTAGAGCCCCATTGTTGCTACATAGAGCCCCATTATTGCCTCATAGAGCCCCATTATTGCCTCAGAGACCCCCATTGTTGACTCATGGAGCCCCATGATTGCTTCCTAGAGCGCCATTATAACCTCATAGCGCCAAATTATTTCCCCATAGAGCCCATTATTGATTCATAGAGCCCCATTATTGCGTCATAGAGCCCCATTATTGCCTCATAAACCCTATTATAGCCAAACAGAGCCCCATTATAACCCCATAGAGGCCCATTATAGCCTCAAAGACCTCATTATAGCCTCATAGAGCCGCATTATTGACTCATAGAGCCCCATTGTTGCGACATAGACCTCCATTATTGCCTCATAGAGCTCCATTATTACCTCATAGAGCCCCATTATTGCCTCATAGAGCCCCATTATTGCCTCATAGAGCCCCATTGTTGCGACATAGAGCCCCAGCCCCATTATTTCCTCAAAGAGCTCCATTATTGCATCGTAGAGCACCATTATTGCGTCATAGACCCCATTATAGCTTCATAGACCCCATTATAACATCATAGAGCCCCATTATAGGCTCATAGAGCTTCATTATTGCCTCATAGAGCCCCACTATTGCGTCATAGAGCCGCTTTCTAACGATGTAGAACCCAATTATTGCCTCATAGAGCCCCATTATTGCGACAGAGAGCTCCATTATTGCCTCATAGACCCCATTATAGCCTCTGGAGCCACATTATTGCTTCATAGAGCCCCATTATTGCATCATAGAGCCCCATTATTGCCTCATAAACCCTATTATAGCCTAACAGAGCCCCATTATAACCCCATAGAGGCCCATTATAGCCTCAAAGACCTCATTAAAGCCTCATAGAGCCACATTATTGCCTCATAGGGCCACATTGTTGCGACATAGAGCCCCATTATTGCGTCATAGAGCCCCTATATAACCACATAGAGCCCCAGTATTGCCTCATAGAGACCCATTATTGAGTCATAGAGCCCCTTTATAACGACATAGAACCCCATTATTGCCTCATAGAGCCCCATTATTGCCTCATAGAGCTCCATTATTGCAACATAGAGATCCATTATTGCGTCATAGACCCCGTTATAGCCTCATGGAGCGTCATTATTGCTTCATAGTCCCCATTATAGCCTCATGGAGCGGCATTATTGCTTCATAGAGCCCCATTATTGCATCTTAGAGCCCCATTATTGCATCATAAACCCTATTATAGCCTAACACATCCCCATTATAACATCATAGAGGCCCATTATAGACTCAAGGACATTATTATAGCCTCATAGAGCCGCATTATTGCCTCATAAATCCTATTATAGCCTCATAGACCCCATTATAGCCTCATAGAGCCCCATTATGGCCTCATAGAGCCCCAGCCCCGTTATTGCCTCATAGAGCCCAATTATTTTCTTCATAGAGCCCCATTATTGCCTCATAGAGCCCCATTATTACCTCGTAGAGACCCAGTATTGCATTTTAGAGCCCCATTATTGGCTCATAGATCCACATTATTGCATCATAGAGACCCTTTATAACCACATAGAGCCCCATTATTGCCTCATAGAGCTCCATTATTGCGTCATAGAACCCCCATTAGTGCATCATAGAGCCCCATGTTTGCTTCATAGAGTCCCATTATAATCTCATAAACCCTATTATAGCGTAACAGAGCCCCATTATAACCCCATAGAGGCCCATTATAGCCTCAAGGACCTCATTATAGCCTCCTAGAGCCGCATTATTGCCTCATAGAGCCCCATTGTTGCGACATAGAGCCCCATTATTGTGTCATAGAGCCCCTTTATAACCACATAGAGCCCCAGTATTGCCTCATAGAGCCCCATTATTGCGTCATAGAGCCCCTTTATAAAGACATAGAACCCCATTATTGCCTAATAGAGCCCCATTATAATCTCATAGAGCTCCATTATTGTGACATAGAGCTCAATTATTGCGTCATAGACCCCATTATAGCCTCATGGAGCGGCATTATTGCTTCATAGAGCCCCATTATTGCCTCATAGAGCTCCATTATTGCGACATAGAGCTCGATTATTGCGTCATAGACCCCATTATAGCCTCATGGAGCGGGATTATTGCTTCATAGAGCCCCATTATTGCATCATAGAGCCCCATTATTGCATCATAGAGCCACATTATTGCATCATAGAGCCGTATTATTGCATCATAGAGACCCTTTATAACCACATAGAGCCCCATTATTGCCTCATAGACTTCATTTTAGACTCCTAGAGCCCCATTGTTGCGACATAGAGCCCCATTATTGCCTCATAGAGCCCCATTATTACCTCATAGAGCCCCATTATTGCCTCATAGAGCCCCATTATTGCCTCATAGCCCCCCATTGTTGCCTCATAGAGCCCCATTATTGCCTCATAGTCTTCATTATAGCCTCCTACAGCCCCATTGTTGCGACATAGAGCCCCATTATTGCCTCATAGAGCCCCATTATTGCCTCATAGACCCCCATTGTTGCCTCATAGAGACCCATGATTGCTTCCTAGAGACCCATTATAACCTCATAGAGCCAAATTATTTCCCCATAGAGCCTATTATTGCCTCATAGAGCCCACTTATTGCGTCATAGAGCCCGATTATTGCCTCATAAACCCTATTATAGCCTAACAGAGCCCCATTATAACCTCATAGAGCCCAATTGTAGCCTCATAGAGCCCCATTATTGCCTCATAGAGCCCACTATTGCCTCATAAAGCCCCAGTATTGCTCACAGAGTCTCATTATTACCTCGTAGAGCCCCGTTATAGCCTCATAGAGCCTCATTATAACCCCATAGACGCCATTATAGCCTCGTAGACCTCATTACAGCCTCATAGAGCCCCATTATTGCCTAATAGAGCCCCATTAAAACCTCATAGAGCCCCATTATTGCCTCATAGAGCCCCAGTATTGCCTCATTGAGCCCCATTATTACCTCATAGAGCCCCATTATTGCCTAATAGAACCCCATTATTGCCTCATAGACCCCCATTGTTGCCTCATAGAGCCCCATTATTGCCTCATAGAGCCCCTTTACAGCGACATAGAGCCCCAATATTGCCTCATAAACCCTTATTGTTGCGGCATAGAGCCCTATTATTGCCTCATAGAGCCGAATTATTGCCTCATAGAGCCGTATTATTGCGTCATGGAGCCCGTTTATAACGACATAGAGCCCCATTATTGCCTCATAGAGGCCCATTTTTGCATCATAGAGCCCCAATATTGCCTCATAGAGACCCTTTATAACCACATAGAGCCCCATTATTGCCTCATAGAGCTCCATTATTGCATCACAGAGCTCCATTATTGCGGCATAGACCCCATTATAGCTTCATAGAGCCCCATTATAACATCATAGAGCCCCATTATAGGCTCATACAGCCCCATTTTAGCCTCATAGAGCCCCATTATTGCATCATAGAGCTTCAGTATTGACTCATAGAGCCCCATTATTACCTCGTGGAGCCCCATTATTGCCTCATAGAGCCCCATTATTGCCTCATAGAGCCCCATTATTACCTCGTAGAGCCCCAATATTGCGTTTTAGAGCCCCATTATTGGCTCATAGAGCCCCATTATTGCATTATAGAGCCCCATTATTGCATCATAGAGCCCCATTATTGCATCATAAACCCTTTTATAGCCTAACTCATCCCCATTATAACCTCATAGAGGCCCATTATAGCCTCAAGGACATCATTATAGCCTCATGGAGGCATTATTGCTTCATAGAGCCCCATTATTGCATCCAAGAGGCCCATTATAACCTCATAGAGCCTCATTATTGCATCAGAGCCCCATTATTGCCTCATAGAGCCCCATTATTGCATCCTAGAGCCCCATTATTGCGTCATAGAGCCCAATTTTTACCTCATAGAGCACCATGATTGCAACATAGAGCCCCATTATTTACTCGTAGAGTCCCATTATTGCTTCTTAGAGCCCCAGAATAGCCTCGTAGACCCCATTATAGCCTCATAGAGTCCCATTGTTGCTATATAGAGCCCCATGATTCCCTCATAGAGCCCTATTACTGCCTCATAGAGGCCAATTATAACCCCATAGAGCCCCATTATAGCCTCATAGACCTCATTATAGCCATCATTGAGCCCCAGTATTGCGTCATAGAGCCCCGTTATTGCCTCATAAAGCCCCATTATTACCGCGTAGAGCCCCATTATTGCGTTATAGAGCCCCATTATTGCTTCCTAGTGTTCCATTATTGCATCACAGAGCCCCATTATTGCCTCATAAATCCTATTATAGCCTCATAGACCCCATTATAGCCTCATAGAGCCCCATTATGACCTCATAGAGCCCCAGCCCCATTATTGCCTCATAGAGCCCCATTATTGCCTCATAGAGCTCCATTATTGCGTCATAGAACCCCCATTAGTGCATCATAGAGCCCCATGATTGCTTCATAGCGTCCATTATAATCTCATCGAGCCAAATTATTTCCCCATAGAGCCCATTATTCCCTCATAGACCCCATTGTTGCGACATAGAGCCCCATTATTGCGTCATAGAGCCCCTATATAACCACATAGAGCCCCAGTATTGCCTCATAGAGCCCCATTATTGCGTCTTACAGCCCCTTTATAACGACATAGAATCCCATTATTGCCTCATAGAGCCCCATTATTGCCTCATAGAGCTCCATTATTGCGACACAGAGATCCATTATTGCGTCATAGACCCCATTATAGCCTCATGGAGCGGAATTATTGCTTCAGGGAGCCCTATTATTGCATCATAGAGCCCCATTATTGCATCATTGAGCCCCATTATTGCATCATAGAGTCCATTTATAACCACATAGAGCCCCATTATTGCCTCATAGACTTCATTATAGCCTCCTAGAGCCCCATTGTTGCGACATAGAGCCCCATTATTGCCTCATTGAGCCCCATTATTGCGTCATAGAACCCCCATTAGTGCATCATAGAGCCCCATGATTGCTTCCTGGAGCCCCATTATACCCTCATAGAGCCCCATTATTGCCTCATAGAGCCCACTATTGCCTCATAGAGCCCCAGTACTTCTCACAGAGCCCCATTTCCTCGTAGAGCCCCGTTATAGCCTCATAGAGCCCCATTATAACCCCATAGACTCCATTATAACCTCGTAGACCTCATTACAGCCTCATAGAGCCCCATTATTGCCTAATAGAGCCCCATTAAAACCTCATAGATCCCTATTAAAACCACATAGAGCCCCATTATTGCCTCATTGACCTCATTATAGCCTCCTAGAGCCCCATTGTTTTGACATAAAGCCCCATTATTGCCTCATAGAGCACCCTTAATTGCCTCATAGAGCGCCATTATTGCATCATAGAACCCCCATTAGTGCATCATAGAGCCCCATGATTGCTTCATAGAGTCCCATTATAATCTCATAGACCCAAATTATTTCCCCATAGAGCCCATTATTGCCTCACAGACCCCATTATTGCGTCATAGACCCCCATTATTGCCTCATAAACCCTATTATAGCCTAACAGAGCCCCATTATAACCTCATAGAGGCCCATTATTGCCTCAAAGACCTCATTATAGCCTCTTAAAGCCGCATTATTGACTCATAGAGCCCCATTGTTGCGACATAGAGCCCCATTATTGTGTCATAGAGCCCCTTTATAACCACATAGAGCCCCAGTATTGCCTCATAGAGCCCTATTATTGCGTCATAGAGCCCCTTTATAACGACATAGAACCCCATTATTGCCTCATAGAGCCCCATGATTGCCTCATAGAGCTCCATTATTGCGACATAGAGATCCATTATTGCGTCATAGACCCCATTATAGCCTCATGGAGTGGCATTATTGCTTCAGAGAGCCCCATTATTGCATCATAGAGCCCCATTATTGCATCATAGAGACCCTTTATAACCACATAGAGCCCCATTATTGCGTCATAGAGCCTTAGTATTGCCTCATAGAGCCCCATTATTGCGTCATAGAGCCCCTTTATAACGACATAGATCCCCATTATTGCCTCAAAGAGCTCCATTATTGCGTCATAGACCACATTATAGCCTCATGGAGCCGCGTTTTCGCTTCATAGAGCCCCGTTATTGCATCATAGAGCCCCATTCTTGCCTCATAAACCCTTTTATAGCCTAACACATACCCATTATAACCTCATAGAGGCCCGTTATAGCCTCAAGGACATCATTATAGCCTCATAGAGCCCCATTATTGCCTCATGGAGCCCCATTATTGCATCATAGAGGCCCATTATAACCTCATAGAGCCTCATTATTGCATCAGAGCCCCATTCTTGCCTCATAGTGCCCCATTATTGCATCCTAGAGCCCAATTCTTACCTCATAGAGCACCATGATTGCAACATAGAGTCCCATTATTTACTCGTAGAGTCCTATTATTGCTCCATAGAGCCCCAGAGTAGCCTCATAGACCCCATTATAGCCTCATAGAGTCCCATTGTTGCTATATAGAGCCCCATGATTCCCTCATAGAGCCCTATTACTGCCTCATAGAGGCCAATTATAACCCCATAGAGCCCCATTATAGCCTCATAGACCTCATTATAGCCATCATTGAGCCCCAGTATTGCGTCATAGAGCCCCGTTATTGCCTCATAAAGCCCCATTATTACCTAGTAGAGCTCCATTATTGCGTTATAGAGCCCCATTATTATCTCATAGAGCCCCATTATTGCATCATAGAGCCCCATTACTGACTCACAGAGCCCCAGTATTGCCTCATTGAGACCGATTATTTCCTCATAGAGCCCCATTATTGCCTCATAGAGCCCCATTATTACCTCGTAGAGACCCAGTATTGCGTTTTAGAGCCCCATTATTGGCTCATAGAGCTCCATTATTGCATCATATAGACCCTTTAAAACCACATAGAGCCCCATAATTGCCTCATAGACTTCATTATAGTCTGCTAGAGCCCCATTATAACCTCATAGAGCCCCCTTGTAGCCTCATAGAGCCCTATTATTGCCTCATAGAGCCCCATTATTGCATCATAGCGCCCCATGATTATCTCATAGAGCCCCAATATTGCATCATAGAGCCCCAGTACTGACTCACAGAGCCCCAGTATTGCCTCATATAGCCCCATTATTACCTCGTAGAGCCCCATTATTGCTTTATAGAGCCTCATTATTGCTTCATAGTGTTCCTTTATTGCATCACAGAGCCCCATTATTGCCTCATAAATCCTATTATAGCCACATTGACCCCATTATAGCCTCATTGTGCCCCATTGTAGCCTCATAGAGCCCCATTATTGCCTCATAGAGCCCCAGTACTGACTCACAGGGCCCCAGTATTGCCTCATAGAGCCCGATTATTTCCTCTAGAGCCCCATTATTGCCTCATAGAGCCCCATTATTGCATCATAGAGCCCCAGTATTGCTCACAGAGCCCCATTATTACCTCGTAGAGCCCCATTATTGCATCATAGAGCCCCAGTACTGACTCACAGGGCCCCAGTATTGCCTCATAGAGCCCGATTATTTCCCCTAGAGCCCCATTATTGCCTCATAGAGCCCCATTATTGCATCATAGAGCCCCAGTATTGCTCACAAAGCCCCATTATTGCCTCGTAGAGCCCCATTATAGCCTCTTAGAGCCCCATTATAACCCCATAGTCGCCATTATAGCCTCGTAGACCTCATTATAGCCTCATAGAGTTCCATTATGGCTTAATAGAGCCTCGTTATTGCCTCATAGAGCTCCATTATTGCCTCATATACCCAATTATAGCCTCATAGAGCCCCATTATTGCCTCATAGAGCCCCATTATTGCGTCATAGAGTCCCATTATTGCTTCATAGTGTTCCATTATTGCATCACAGGGCCCAATTACTGCCTCATAAATCCTATTATGGCCTCATAGAGCCCCATTATAGCCTCATAGAGCCCCATTATTGCCTCATAGAGCCCCATTATTGCATCATAGCGCCCCATTATTACCTCATAGAGCCCCATTATTGCATTACAGAGCCCCAGTACTGACTCACAGAGGCGCAGTACTGCCTCATTGAGCCCGATTATTTCCTCGTAGAGCCCCATTATTGCCTAATAGAGCCCCATTATTACCTCGTCGAGGCCCAGTATTGCGTTTTAGAGCCCCATTATTGGCTCATAGAGCCACATTATTGCATCATAGAGACGCTTTATAACCACATAGAGCCCCATTATTGCCTCATAGACTTCATTATAGCCTCATAGAGCCCCATTATAACCTAATAGAGCCCCATTACAGCCTCATAGAGCCCCATTATTGCCTCATAGAGCCCCATTATTGCATCATAGCGTTCCATTATTACCTCATAGAGCCCCATTATTGCATCATAGAGTCCATTTATAACCACATAGAGCCCCATTATTGCCTCATAGACTTCATTATAGCCTCCTAGAGCCCCATTATAACCTCATAGAGCCCCATTACAGCCTCATAGAGCCCCATTATTGCCTCATAGAGCCCCATTATTGCATCATAGCGTTCCATTATTACCTCATAGAGCCCCATTATTGCATCATAGAGCCCCAGTACTGACTCACAGAGCCCCAGTATTGCCTCATAGAGCCCAATTATTGCCTCATTGAGCTCCATTATTGCCTCATAGAGCCCCATTATTACCTCGTAGAGCCCCATTATAACCTTATAGAGCCAAATTATTTCCCCATAGAGCCTGTTATTGCCTCATAGAGCCCCATTATTGTGTCAAAGAGCCCCATTATTAACTCATAGAGCCCTATTATTACCTCGTAGAGTGCCGTTATAGCATCATAGACCCCCATTATAACCCCATAGACGCCATTATAGCGTTGTAGACCACATTATAGCCTCATAGAGCCTCATTATTGCTTAATAGAGCCCTGTTATTCCCTCATAGAGCCCCATTATTGCCTCATATACCCCATTATAGCCTCATAGAGCCCCATTATTGCCTCATAGAGCCCCATTAAAACCTCATAGAGCCCCACGATTGCATCATAGAGGCCAATTCTTACCTCATAGAGCACCATGATTACAACATAGAGCCCCATTATTTACTCGTAGATTCCCATTATTGCTCCATAGAGCCCCAGAATAGCCTCATAGACCCCATTATAGCCTCATAGAGTCCCATTGTTGCTATACAGAGACCCATTATTCCCGCAAAGAGCCCTATTACTCCCTCATAGAGGCCAATTATAACCCATAGAGCCTCATTATAGCCATCATTGAGCCCCAGTAATGCGTCATAGAGCCCCGTTATTGCCTCATAGAGCCCCATTATTACCTCGTAGAGCCCCAGTATTGCGTTTTAGAGTCCCAATATTGGCTCATAGAGCCCCATTATTGCATCATAGAGACCCCTTATAATCACATAGAGCCCCATTATTGCTTCATAGTGTTCCTGTATTGCATCACAGAGCCCCATTATTGCCTCATAAATCCTATTATAGCCTCATAGAGCCTTATTATAGCCTCCTACAGCCCCATTATTGCCTCATAGAGCCCCATTATTGCATCATAGCGCCCCATTGTTACCTCCTAGAGCCCCATTTTTGCATTATAGACCCCCAGTATTGAATCACAGAGCCCCAGTATTCCGTCATAGAGGCCGATTATTTCCTCATAGAGCCCCATTATTGCCTAATAGAGCCCCATTATTACCTCGTAGAGCCCCCGTATTGCGTTTTAGAGCCCCATTATTGGCTCATAGAGTCCCATTATTGCATCATAGAGACACTTTATAACCACATAGAGCCCCATTATTGCCTCATAGACTTCATTATAGCCACATAGAGCCCCATTATAACCTCATAGAGCCCCATTATAGCCTCATAGAGCCCCATTATTGCCTCATAGAGCCCCATGATTGTGTCATAGCGCCCCATTATTACCTCATAGAGCGCCATTATTGCATCATAGAGCCCCATTATTGCATCATAGAGCCCCAGTACTGACTCACATTGCCCCAGTATTGCCTCATAGAGCCCCATTATTACCTCATAGAGCGCCATTATTGCCTAATAGAGCCCCATTATTACCTCATAGAGCCCCAGTATTGCGTCATAGAACCCCCATTAGTGCATCATAGAGCCCCATGATTGCTTCATAGAGACCCATTATAACCTCATAGAGCCAAATTATTTTCCCATAGAGCCTGTTATTGCCTCATAGAGCCCCATTATTGTGTCATAGAGCCCCATTATTGTCTCATAAACCCTATTATAGCCTAACAGAGCCCCATTATAACCTCATAGAGCCCCATTATAACCTCATAGAGCCCCATTATTGCCTTATAGAGCCCCATTATTGCATCATAGAGCCCCATTATTACCTCATAGAGCCCTATTATTACCTCGTAGAGCCCCATTATAGCCTCATAGAGCCTCATTATAACCCCATAGGCGCCTTTATAGACTTGTAGACCTCATTATAGCCTCATAGAGCCCCATTATTGCCTAATAGAGCCCCGTTATTGCCTCATAGAGCCCCGTTATTGCCTCATAGACCCCCATTATTGCGTCATAGAGCCCCATTAAAACCTCATAGAGCCCCATGATTGCATCATAGAGCCCCAGTATTGCCTCAAAGAGCCCGATAATTATCCCATAGAGCCCCATTCTTGCCTAAGAGAGCCCCAGTATTGCCTTATAGACCCCCATTGTTGCCTCATAGAGCCCCATTATTGCTTCATAGAGCGCCTTTATAACGACATAGAGCCCCAATATTGCCTCATAGCCCCCCATTGTTGCGACATAGAGCCCCATTATTGCCTCATAGAGCCCCATTATTGCCTAATAGAGCCCCGTTATTGCCTCATAGAGCCCCTTTATAACGACATAGAGCCCCAATATTGCCTCATAGACCCCCATTGTTGCGACATAGAGCCCCATTATTGCCTCATAGAGCCCCATTATTGCGTCATAGAGCCCCCATTAGTGCATCATAGAGCCACATGATTGCTTCATAGAGCCCCATTATAACGTCATAGAGCCAAATTATTTCCCCACAGAGCCCATTATTGCCTCATAGAGCCCAATTATTGCATCATAGAGCCCCATTATTGCCTCATAAACCCTATTTTAGCCTAACAGAACCCCATTATAACCCATAGAAGCCAATTATAGCCTCAAAGACCTCATTATAGCCTCATAGAGCCGCATTATTGCCTCATGGAGCCCCATTGTTGCGACATAGAGCCCCATTATTGCCTCATAGAGGCCCATTGTTGCGACTTAGAGCCCCATTATTGCCTCATAGAGCCCCATTATTGCCTCATAGAGCTTTATTATTGCATCATAGAGCCCCATTATTGCATCATAGACCCCATTATAGCTTCATAGAGCCCCATTATAACATCAGAGAGCCCCATTATAGCCTCATAGAGCCCCATTGTTGCGACATAGAGCCCCATTATTGCCTGATAGAGCCCCATTATTGCGTCATAGAACCCCCATTAGTGCATTATAGAGCCCCATGATTGCTTCATAGTACCCCATTATAACCTCATAGAGCCAAATTATTTCCCCACAGTGCCCATTATTGATTCATAGAGCCCCCTTATTGCGTCATAGAGCCCCATTATTGCCTCATAAACCCTATTATAGCCAAACAGAGCCCCATTATAACCCCATAGAGGCCCATTATAGCCTCATAGACCACATTATAGCCTCATAGAGCCGCATTATTGACTCATAGAGCCCCATTGTTGCGACATAGACCTCCATTATTGCCTCATAGAGCTCCATTATTACCTCATAGAGCCCCATTATTGCCTCATAAAGCCCCATTATAGCCTCATAGAGCCCCATTGTTGCGACATAGAGCCCCATTATTGCCTCATAGAGCCCCATTATTGCCTCATCGAGCCTCATTGTTGCGACATAGAGCCCCATTATTGCCTCATAGATCTCCTTTATAACGACATGGAGGCACATTATTGCCTCATAGAGCCCCATTATTGCGACATAGAGCCCCATTATTGCCTCATAGAGCCCCATTATTTCCTCATAGAGCTCCATTACTGCATCGTAGACCACCATTATTGCGTCATAGACCCCATTATAGCTTCATAGAGCCCCATTATAACATCATAGAGCCCCATTATAGGCTCATAGAGCTTCATTATTGCCTCATAGAGCCCCATTGTTGCGACATAGAGCCCCATTATTGCCTGATAGTGCCCCATTATTGCGTCGTAGAACCCCCATTAGTGCATCATAGAGCCCCATGATTGCTTCTTAGAGCCCCATTATAACCTCATAGAGCCAAATTATTTCCCCACCGTGCCCATTATTGCCTCATAGAGCCCCACTATTGCCTCATAAACCCTTTTATAGCCAAACAGAGCCCCATTATAACCCCATAGAGGCCCATTATAGCCTCAAAGACCTCATTATAGCCTCATAGAGCCGCATTATTGACTCATAGAGCCCCATTGTTGCGATATAGACCCGTATTATTGCCTCATAGAGCCCCATTATTTCCTCCTAGAGCCCCATTATTGCCTCATAGAGCCCCAGTATTGCCTCATAGAGCCCCACTATTGCATCATAGAGCCGCTTTCTAACGATGTAGAACCCCATTATTGCCTCATAGAGCCCCATTATTGCCTCATAGAGCCCCATTATTGCAACAGAGAGCTCCATTATTGCATCATAGACCCCATTATAGCCTCAGGAGCCACATTATTGCTTCATAGAGCCCCGTTATTGCATCATAGAGCCCCACTTTTGCATCATAGAGCCCAAATACTGACTCACAGAGCCCCAGTATTGCCTCATAGAGCCCCAATATTACCTCATAGAGCCCCATTATTGCCTCATAGAGCCCCATTATTACCTGGTAGAGCCCCATTATTGCGTTTTAGAGCCCCATTATTGGCTGATAGAGCTACATTATTGCGTCATAGAACCCCCATTAGTGCATCATAGAGCCCCATTCTTGCCTCATAAACCCTATTATAGCCTAACACATCCCCATTATAACCTCTTAGAGGCCCATTATAGCCTGAGAGACCTCATTATAGCCTCATAGAGCCGCATTATTGCCTCATAGAGCCCCAGTATTGCATCATTGAGGCCCATTATAACCTCATAGAGCCTCATTATTGCATCAGAGCCCCATTATTGCCTCATAGAGCCCCATTATTGCATCCTAGAGCCCAATTCTTACCTCATAGAGCACCATGATTGCAACATAGAGCCCCATTATTTACTCGTAGAGTCCCATTATTGCTCCATAGAGTCCCAGAATAGCCTCATAGACCCCATTATAACCTCATAGAGTCCCATTGTTGCTATATAGAGCCCCATTATTCCCTCATAGAGCCCTATTACTGCCTCATAGAGGCCAATTATAACCCCATAGAGCCCCATTATAGCCTCATAGACCTCATTATAGCCATCATTGAGCCCCAGTATTGCATCATAGAGCCCCGTTATTGCCTCATAGAGCCCCATTATTACCTCGTAGAGCCCCATTATTGCGTTATAGAGCCCCATTATTGCTTCCTAGTGTTCCTTTATTGCATCACAGAGCCCCATTATTGCCTCATAAATCCTATTATAGCCTCATAGACCCATTTATAGCCTCATAGAGCCCCATTATTACCTCGTAGAGCCCCGGTATTGCGTTTTAGTGCCCCATTATTGCCTCATAGAGCCCCATTATTGCTTCAGAGAGTCCCATTATAGCCTCATAGAGCCCCATTATTGCCTCATAGAGCCGCATTACTGCATCATAGCGCCCTATTATTGCCTCATAGAGCCCCATTACTGCATCATAGAGCCCCAGTACTGACTCACAGTGCCCCATTATTGCGTCAGAGAGTCCCATTATAGCCTCATAGAGCCCCTTTATTGCCTCATAGAGCCGCATTACTACATCATAGCGCCCCATTATTACCTCATAGAGCCCCATTACTGCATCATAGAGCCCCAGTACTGACTCACAGTGCCCCAGTATTGCCTCGTAGAGCCCCATTATTACCTCATAGAGCCCCATTATTGCCTCATAGAGCCCCATTATTACCTCGTAGAGCCCCATTATTGCGTTTTAGAGCCCCATTATTGGCCATAGAGCCACATTATTGCATCATAGAGACCCTTTATAACCACATAGAGCCCCATTATTGCCTCATAGACTTCATTAAAGCCTGATAGAGACCCATTGTTGCGGCATAGAGCCCCATTATAGCCTCATAGAGCCCCATTATTGCCTCATAGAGCCCCATAATTGCATAATAGAGCCCCGTTATTGCCTCATAGAGCCCTATTATTTCGTCATAGAGCTCCATTATTGAGTCATAGAGCCCCCATTATTGCATAATAGAGCCCCAGTATATCCTCTTAGAGCCCCATTATTACCTCATAGAGCCCATAATTGCCTCATAGAGGCCCTGTATGGCTTCATAGAGCCGCATTATTACCTCGTAGAGCCCCATTATTGCGTTGTAGAACACCATTATTGCCTCATAGACCCCTACTATTGCATCATAGAGCCCCATTATTGCCTCATAGAGCCCCATTATTGTCTCATAGAGCCCCATTATTGCCTCGTGGAGCCCCATTATTGCCTCGTAGAGCCTCATTATTTCCTCAGAGAGCCCCAATACGGCTTCATAGAGCCTCATTATTGCGTAGAGCCCCATTATTGCGTTATAGAGCACCATTATTGCATGATAGAACCCTATTATCCATGATAGTACTCCATTATTGCGTCATAGAACCCCCAGATTTGCCTCATAGAGCCTCATTATTGCGTTATAGAGCACCATTATAACCTCATCGAGTCCCATTATTGCCTCATAGCGCCCTAATATTGCCTCATAGAGCCCTAATATGGCTTCATAGTGCCGCATTCTTACCTCATAGAGCCCCATTATTGCATTATAGAGCACCCTTATAACCTCATAGAGCCCCATTATTGTCTCATAGAGCCCCATTATTGCCTAATAGAGCCCCATTATTGCAACATAGAGCCCCATTATTGCCTCGTAGAGCCCCATTATTACCTCATAGAGCCCGTTATTTCCTCATAGAGCCGCATTATTGCCTCATAGAGCCCTATTATTGCCTCATAGATACCCAATATGGCTTTATAGAGCCGCATTATTACCTCGTAGAGCCCCATTATTGTGTAATAGAGCACCATTATTGCATGATAGAGCCCTATTATTGCGTCACAGAGCTCCATTATTGCGTCATAGAACCCCCAATAATTGCCTCATAGAGCCCCATTATTGCACTATAGAGCACCATTATAACCTCGTAGAGCCCCATTATTGTCTCATAGAGCCCTACTATTGCCTCACAGAGCCCCGTTATTGCTCCATAGAGCCCCTTAATAGCCTCATAGACCCCATTAATGCCTCATAGAGCCCCATTATATCCTCATAAAGCCCCATTATTGCCTGATATAGCCCCATTATTGCCTCATAAAGCCCCATTATTGCCTCATGGAGCCCCATTGTTTGGATGTAGAGCCCCATTATTCCCTCATAGAGCCCCATTGCTGCCTCATAGAGCCTCATTGTAACCCCATAGAGCCCCATTATAGCCTCATAGACCGCATTATAGCCATCATAGAGCTCCGGTTTTGCATCATAGAGCCTTATTATTACCTCGTACAGCCTCATTATTGGGTTATAGAGCCCCATTTTTGCTTCATAGAGTTCCATTATTGCATCAAAGAGCCCCATTATTGCCTCGTAAACCCTATTATAGCCTCATAGACCCCATTATAGCCTCATAGATCCCTATTATTGCCTCACAGGTCCCCATTATTGCCCCATAGAGCCCCTTATTGCCTCATAGAGCCCTATTATAACCTCATAGAGCCCCATTATTGCATCACAGAGCCCCATTATTGCCTCATAGAGCCCCATTATTGCATCACAGAGCCCCATTATTGCCTCATAGATCCCCATTATTGCGTCATAGAGCTCCGTTATTGCGTCATAGAACCCCCATTATTGCTTCTTAGAGCCCCATTATTGCTTCTTATAGCCCCATTATAACCTCATAGATCTCATGATTGCATCACGGAGCCCCATTATTGCGTCATAGAGCCCTATTATCTCCTCAGAGAGCCCCTTTATAACCACGTAGATCCCCATTATTGCGTCATAGTCTCCCATTATTGCCTCATAGAGCCCCAGTATAGCCTCATAGAGCCCCATTATTACCTCATAGAGCCCCATTATTGCATCATAGATCCTCTTTATAACCACATAGAGCCCCATTATTGCATCACAGAGCCCCATTATTGCCCCATAGAGCCCCATTATTTCATCATAGGTACCCATTGTTGCCTCATAGATCCCCATTATTCCTTCATAGAGCCCCATTATTGCCTCATAGAGCCCATTATTTCGTCATAGAGCCGCATTATAGCCTCACAGAGCCCCATTATTGTCTCATAGAGCCCCATTATTGCCTCATAGAGCCCGATTATTGCTTCATAGTGCCCCATCATAGCCCCATAGAGCCCCAGTATTAGTATTTGATGAGAAAATGAACATGAGCCATCAGTGTGCGCATGCAGGCAAGAAAGCCAACCTTATCCTGGACTGCATCAAAAGGAGCGTTACCAGCAGGTCAAAGGAGGTCATCCTGCCCCTCTACTCTTCTGTCGTGAGACCTCACCCGGAGCATTGTGTGCAGTTCTGGTGTCCTCAACATAAAAAGGACATGGAACTGTTGGAACAAGTCCAGAGGAGGCCACGAGGATGATCAGGGGACTGGAGCACCTCCCGTATGAAGACAGGCTGAGGAAGCTGGGGCTGTTCAGCCTGGAGAAGAGAAGGCTGCGCAGAGACCTCATAGCAGCCTTGCAGTATCTGAAAGGGGGCTATGGGGATGCTGTGGAGGGACTCTTCATTAGGGACTGTAGTGGCAGTACAAGAGGTAACAGGTTAAAACTTAAACCGGGGAAGATTAGATTGGATCTAAGGAGGAAATTGTTTCCTGTTAGGGTGGTGAGGCACTGGAATGGGTTGCCCAGGGAGGTTGAGAATGCTCCATCTCTGGCAGTGTTCAAGACCAGGTTGGACGAGGCCTTGGGTGATATGGTTTAGAGTGAGGTGTCCCTGCTCATGGCAGGGGGGTTGGAACTGGATGATCTTAAGGTCCTTTCCAACCTGAACCATTCTATGATTCTATGATTTTTCCATGACTCCACTATCACTCCTTATTGACTCCTCTATGACTACTCTATGACTCCTCTGACTACTCTATGACTCCTGTATGACTTTGCTATGACACTTCTATGACTCTATGACTTTATGACTCCTCTCCAACTCCTATATGACTCCTGTATGAATTCTCTTAGACTCCTCTATGACTCCTCTAAGACTCTATGACCCCTCAGTGACCCCTCTTTGAATCCTCTATGACCCGTCTATGACTTCTCTATGAGTTCTCTATGACTCCCCTAAGACTCTTTTCGGACTCCTCTCTGACACATCTCAGACTCCTCTATGACTCCTCTATGACCCCTAATTGACTGCTCTTTAATCCTCTATGACTTCTCTATGACACTATAACACCTCTATGACTCCTCTATGACTCTTCTTTGACTCCTCTATGACTACTCTATGACTCTTCTATGACTGCTCTGACTGCTGTATGACTCCTCTATGAGTTCTCTATGACTGCTTTTACTGCTCTGACTCCTCTATGACTCCGCTGTGACTCCTCTGACTCCTCTATGACTGCTCTGACTACTCTGTGACTTCACCATGACTCCTCTATGACTCTTCTATGACTCCAATATGACTCTCCTATGACTCCTCTATAACTCTATGACTCCTCTATTACTCTCTATGACTCCTCCATGACACCTCTCTGATGTTTCTATGATGCCTTTATGACAGCTCTATGCTACCTCTGTGACTCTGCTATGATTCCTATGACCCTTCTATGACCCCTCTATGGCCCCTTCTATGACTCTTCTATGACTGATACTTGACTGCTCTATGACTCCTCTAGGTCACCTCTATGACTCTATGACACTGTGACTCCTCTCCAACTCCTCTATGACTCTAGGACACTATGAGTCCTCTATGAATATTCTATGACTCCTATATGAGTCCTCTAAGACTCCCCTATGACTCCTCTGTGACTCTTCTATGACACCTCTATGAGTTCTGTATGACTCTTCTTTGTCTCCACTATGACTCCTCTGACTCCTCTATGACTCCTCTTTGACTCTTCTATGACACCTCTATGATGCCTCTAAGACTCCTCTATGACGCCTCTATGACCCCTATGACTCCTATGACTCCTCTAGGAGCCCTCTAGGAGCCCTCTATGACTCCTCCAATATGACACCTCTATGACGCTTCTATGATGACTCTGTGCCCTGTCTATGACTCTGGTATGAGTGCTGTACGTCCCCACTATGATTCATCTATGACTCCTCTATGACCTCACTATGAACCCTCTATGACTCCTCTAAGACTTTTCTATGACTCCTCTATGATACCCCTATGACTCCTACATGACTCCTCTATGACGCCTCCATGACTCTTCTATGAATTCTCTATGACTCCTCTAGACTTTATGACACAATTGCTCCTCTATGACTCCCCTATGACTTGCCTAGGACTCCTCTATGACTCCTCTATTACTCCTCTATGACTCAGCTATGACTCTTTTATGAATCCTCCGTGACTCCTCCATGACTCCTCTATGACCGCTCTATGACCCCTCTATGACTGGTCTATGAACTCTATATGACTCCTCTATGACTTCTCTATGACTCCTCTAGGTCTCCACTATGATTCCTCTGACTCCTCTATGACACCTCAGACTCCTCTATGATTCCTCTATGACTTTTCTATGACTCCTCTATGACTCCTCTATGACTTTATGACACCAGAGTAACTCGATGACTTCTATATGACTCCTCCAGGACTCCACCATGACAGCTATACCACTCCTCTATGACTCCACTATGACTCCTCCATGAGTCCTCCATGAATCCTTCAGGACTCCTCCATGACTCCTGCATGACTCCTTGTCCTTGGGTTCAGCAGTAGCAGTCATTTTTCTCCTTCTTGGTAGCTGGTGCAGTGCAGTGTTTTGACTTTCGGCTTGGGAACAGAGCTGATAACAAGGATGTTTTGGTTTGGAAAAGGACTTTGTGAGCCTCATGCTCTGCCAGGGAGGAGGGGAAGCCAGGAGGAAGCAGAGACAGTACACCTGACCCAAACTGACCAAAGAGGTATTCCATACCACAGCACGTCATGCCCAGGATGTAACTGGGAGTTAGCTGGAAGGGCTGGGAGACTGCAGGGTTGGAGGAGGTATCGGTCGGTGCTTGGTCGGGCTGGGGGGGCGAGTTATCAGTTGGCTGGTGGTGAGGTGATGTATTCTCTTCCCTTGTTATTTCCTTTATCATTATTATTATTGGTGGTAGCAGTAGTGATTTGTGTTATACCTTAGTTACTAAACAGTTCATATCTCAACCTGTGCGAGTTGTATTCTTTTCGATTCTCCTCTCCGTCCCTCCGGGAGTAGGGGGAGGGAAAGAAGGGGGGGAAGTGAGTGAACGAGTTACCTGACTGGGTTTAAACCACGACACTAGTCATTGGGAACTTCCTCTGACTGCCAGGATTTCTCAAATATGACGGCCAGCGACTTCGCAACTTCATTCGCCAGCTCCTTCAGGACCCGCGGGTGGATCTCACATGGACTTGTGCACATTCAGATTTTTAAGATGGTCTCGAACCAGTCCCTCTCCTACAAGACAAAACCAGCCCAAAACCACCTTGTAATGCTTCTGCTATGGGATACAGGGTCAGAACCTCAAAACAGCCTCTAACCACGCCAAAAACAGGCAAAAACCAGGCCAAAACACGCAAAGTAAAGCCCAAAACACGCCAAAACCACCCCAAAATCACCTTGTCCTGCTTCTGCTGTGGGATACAGGGTCAGAGCCCAAAAAGAAACACAAAACAGGCCAAAAAAACCTCCCAAAACACCCCAAACCCACCTTGTTCTGCTTCTGCTATGGGATACAGGGTCAGAGCCCCGAAACAGCCCCAAAACAGGAGAAAAACAGAAGAAAATCACCCATAACCAGCCCCAAAACACCCCCAAACCAACCCAAAGCCACCTTGTTTTGCTTCTCCTATGGGATACAGGGTCAGAGCCCCCAAAATGGCCAAAACCAAACCAAACCACCCAAAAAATAGCCCAAAACCAACTTCTCCTGCTTCTGCTATGAGATACAGGGTCAGAGCCCCAAAACAGACCTAAAACAGGACAAAAAAAAAAAAACAAACCCCTCAAAACAGCCCCAAAACACCTCAAAACCAACTTGTCCCTCTTCTCCTATGGGATACAGGGTCAGAGACCCAAAACAGATTCAAAAGAGGCCAAAAACAACCCAAAACACCCCAAAACCAGCCCAAACCCCCCTTGTCTTGCTTCTGCTATGGGATACAGGGTCAGAGCCCCAAAATAAACCCCCAACCAACCCAAAACACCCAAAAAAACCGCCAAAAACCACCTTGTCCTGCTTCTGCTATGAGATACAGGGTCAGAGCCCCAAAACAGACCCAAAACCACCTTGTCCTGCTTCTCCTGTAGGATACAGGGTCAGAGCCTCAAAATAGCCCCAAAACTGGCCAAAACCAGGTGAAAACCAGGCCTAAAACCCCCAAGTAAACCCCAAAACAGGCCAAAACCACCCCAAAATCTCGTCCTGCTTCTTCTGTGGGATACAGGGTCAGAGCCCCAGAACAGGCCAAAACCAGGCCAAAAACACTCCAAAACCCCCAAAACAGGCCCAAAACACCTCAAAACCACAATGTCCTGCTTCTCCTATGGGATACAGGGTCAGAGCCCCAAAACAGACCCAAAACCGGCCAAACACAACCCCCAAAACACCCGAAAAAACAGCCGAAAACCGCCTTCTCCTGCTTCTGCTATTGGATAGAAGGTCAGAGCCCCAGAACAGCCCCAAAACACCCAAAAAACAGGATAAAAACAGCCCAGAATCACCTTGTCCTGCTTCTCCTGTGGGATACAGGGTCAGAGCCCCAAAACAGGCCAAAAACACACCCCAAATCACACAAAAACACCCCTAAAACGGCCCAAACCTACCCCAAAACCACCTTCTCCTGCTTCTGCTATATGATACAGGGACAGAGTCCCAAAACAGCCCCAAAACATGCCAACAACAGTCAAAAACCCCCAAAACAGCCCCAAAACACCCCAAGCCACGTTGTCCTGCTTCTGCTATGGCATACAGGGTCAGAGCCGCAAACAGATCCAAAACAGCCCCAAAACAGACCAAAAACAGGTGAGAAACAGGCCAAAACACCCAAAGCAAACCGGAAACTGACCAAAACCACCCCAAAATAACCTTGTACTGCTTTTCCTATGGGACACATTTCAGAACCCCAAAACAGACCAAAACCAGGCCAGAAACAACCCAAACCCCAGCCCAAAACCACCTTGCCCTGCTTCTCCTATGGGATTGTCGTTTAAACCACGACAGGGATACAAGGTCAGAGCCACAAAACAGATCCAAAACAGCCCCAAAACAGACCAAAACCAGGCGAAAAACAGGCCAAAACACCCAAAGCAAACCGGAAACTGACCAAAAATACCCCAAAGTAACCTTGTCATGCTTCTCCTATGGGACACAGGTCAGAGCCCCAAAACAGACCAAAAACAGAACAAAACCACCCCAAAACCACCTTGTCCTGCTTCTCCTATGGGATACAGGGTCAGAGCCCCCAAACACCCCAAAACCAGCCCCAAAACACCCCAAAAGCAGCCCAAAACCACCTTGTCCTGCTTCTCCTGTGGGATACAGGGTCAGAGCCCCAAAACAGACCCAACACAGTACAAAAGCACCCCAAAACACCCCCAAAACACCCCAAAACCACCTTGCCCTGCTTCTCCTATGGGATACAGGGTCAGACTCTGAGAACAGCACCAAAACAGGCCAAAACCAGGCCAAAACCAAATAAAACACGTACAAAACAGTCCCAAAACAACACAAACCCAGCCCAAAACCACCTTGTCCAGCTTCTCCTTTGGGATACAGGGTCAGATCCCCAAAAAAAACGCAAAACAGGCCAAAAACAACACAGAACACCCCAAAACCCACCCCCCAAAAAAACTTGTTCTGCTTCTCCTGTAGGATACAGGGTCAGAGACCCAAAACAGACCAAAACCAGCCCCAAAACAGGCCAAAAACAGGTGAAAACCAGCCCAAAACACGCAAAGCAAAGCCCAAAACAGGCCAAAACCATCCCAAAATCACCTTGTCCTGCTTCTCCTGTGGGATACAGGGTCAGAGCCCCAAAACAGACCCAAAAGAGGCCAAAAACATCCCAAAACACCCCAAAACCCACCCCAAAAATAACCTTGTCCTGCTTCTCCTATGAGATACAGGGTCAGAGCCGCAAAGCACCTTAAAAACAGGCCAAAACCCACCCCAAAACCACCTTGTCCTGCTTCTCCTGTGGGATACTGGGTCAGAGCCCCCAAACAGACCCAAAACTGGCCAAAAACAACCTAAAACACCCCCAAAAGAGCCCCAAACCATCTTGTCCTGCTTCTCCTAAGGGACACGGGGTCAGGTCCCCAAAAGAGCCTTAAAACAGCCGAAAACCACCCCAGAACCCCGAAAACTACCCCCAAACCACCTTGTCCTGCTTCTCCTAATCACCCCAACCCCCCCCAAACTGGTACCTTCTGGAGGTCACTGTGGATCTGCTTTAGCCTGGCCTCGAGCTGCGACAACTTCTGGGGTAGGTCCAAGGCTGGGAGGGAGCTGGGGGGGAGGGGGGGAGGGGAAGGGCAATGGGAGGGGGGGAATGGGGTGTCCTCATATTGGGGGGGGGATCCCAGACCCACATGTGGGGGTCCCAGCTCCACATACAAGGGGGACAGGGGGGATCTCCATATGTGGGTGTCTCTGTACCTGATGGGGGGGGGGCAGCGGCCTCTCCAGGGGTGGGGGCTCAGCACCGGCTCCTTGAGGGAGAACAGGGACACGGCCCTTTGCACTGGGGGGGTGGCACGTCAGCACCCCAAAACCAGCCCAAACCAGCCTAAAATACCCCAAAACCAGCCCAAAACAACCATAATACCCCAAAACCAGCCCAAAACAACCAAAGTACCCAAAAACCAGCCCAAAACAGCCCAAAATACCCCCAAAGCCAGCCCCAAATCCCCCAAACCACCCCAAACCAGCCAAAACACCCCCAAACCAGCCCAAAATACCCCAAAACCAGCTCAAAACACCCCAAAATAGCCCAAGACAGCCAAAATACCCCAAACCCAGCCCAAAACACCCCCAAATACCCCAAAACCAGTCCAAATCACTCCGAAGCACCCCTACAACACCCCGAAACACCTCCAAACCAGCCCAACATACCGGCAAACAGCCCAAAACATCTCAAAACACCCACAAAGCAAACATCCCAAACCCAACCCAAAACCACCCCAAAACACCCCCGAAACATCTCAAAACACCCCAAAACCAGCCCAAACCCCCTCCACAACAGGTTAACACCCCCAAAACACCCTGAAACAACCCCAAACTCCCTCAAAACACCATGAATCACCCAAAAACACCCCTAAAAGAGCCCAAACCACCCAAAGCAGCCCAAAGCACCCTGAAAACCAGGCCAAAACAGCCCTAAACTGATGAAAGAACCTGTTTGTAATAGATTTGGGTTTGGACCCTACGAGGGTTTCAATGCCTCAGTGCTGCTCTTGACAATGGGGTTTCAGCATTACAGATGGGAAACTGATAGGAGATGGGGCTTATGGGATCTACATGCATGCTGTGAGGCTCCGGGGGGGGGGGGGGGGGGGGGGGGGGAATTGTAAACTGTAAATCAAAACCACGGTTGATTGCAAGCTGTAGATTGGGAGCTCTCTGTTGAGAGCAAGATGGAGCTGGTTCTTCAAGGCAATGCAGTGCAGTCCCTCTCCAGAATCCTTGTAACCCCCTTCAGGCACTGGAAGCTGCTCGGAGGTCTCTTCTCCAGCCCCAGTGTTCTCAGCCTGGCTCTCAGCAGCTTCCTTCAAGGGGCTTCCATCACCTGCAGCAGCTCTCCTGATGTAGCACCCTCCATGGCCACAACAGACCCATGGGGCCTGATGCCCACCCCACAGCTCTGCCACTCCCCCGGCCCCACAGCTTCCACGTCCTCGCATGAGGGTACTGCTTCACCTCAATCCCAGGCATCTCCATCACTCCCAACATTCCCACTGCTCCCAGGAGCCCTGAGACCCTCGAAGCATCCCATAACCCATCTGGTAATCAGAAACCCACCCACCCCAGCCGTCTCCATCCATCCCAGTAGCGCTAAGCCACCCCAAAACTACATGGTATCCCCAACCCCACCCAACCCCAGGCATCTCCATCCCTTCCAATGCCCTAAATGGTACCCCTAAACCATTCCAAAATCCACCTTGTACCCCAAATCCAAACAATGCAAGCCATCTCCAACCTAGATGGGAAACTAATAGGAGATGAGACTTATGGGATCGACATGTATCCATCTCCATTCATCCATCATCCATCACCCATCCATCCATCCATCCATCCATCCATCCATCCATCCATCCATCATTCATCATCCATTCTCCATCATCCATTCATTCATCCATCATCCATCCATCCATCACCCATCTTCCATTCATCAACCCTCCCTTCCATCATCAATCATCCATCCATCACCAGCTATCATCCATCCATCCATCCATTCATCCATCCATCCATCCATCCATCCATCCATCCATCCATCCATCACCCATCCATCCCCAATCTATCATCCATCCATCCATCCATCCATCCATCCTTCCATCATCAATCATCCATCCATCACCAGTCTATCATCCATCCATCCATCCATCCATCCATCCATCATCCATCCATCCCCAATCTATCATCCATCCATCCATCCATCCTTCCATCATCAATCATCCATCCATCACCAGTCTATCATCCATCCATCCATCCATCCATCCATCCATCCATCCATCCATCCATCCATTCATCCATCATTTGTCTTCCATCCATACATACATCCATCCATCCATCATACATTCATCCATTCATCCGTCCATCTATCCATCCATCCATCCATTCATCTTCAATCATCGATCCATCAACAATTCAGCATCCATCCATCATCCATCTTCCATCCATCATCCATCCATCCATCCATCATCCACCCATCCATCCATCCATCCATCCACCATCCATCCATCCATCATCCATCCATCCATCCATCCATCCATCCATCCATCCATCCATCATCCATCCATGCATCTTCCATCCATCTATCCATCCATCCATCCATCCCTGGTCCACCCCTGGTCCATGGCTCCCCCTGTTCCCCACACAGAAGACTCCCCCGGGTGATTTCCCCATGAGCCATCCAATCGCACAGAGGAAAGAATCCTTTAATGTGAGACTATGGTGGGAAAGGGACCTTGCATGCAGGTAAGATTCATTCCCATTGGAACGTGCAGGGGTATGGGAACAAGGCACTGGAATGTGTTGCCCATCAAGGTTGTGAATGCTCCATCCCTGTCAGTGTTGAAGGCCAGGTTGGATGGAGCCTTGGGTGACACGGTTTAGTGTGAGGTGTCCCTGCCCATGGCAGGGGGTTGGAACTGAGTGAGGGCCCCATCTTCTCTGCAGCTTCTGATAGTGGCTGACAGCGGGCCACCAAGTGCCCCATGCTTATGGGGCTGCTCTGCTCCCCCTAGCACCATGGATGCAGGTGGCTTCCTGCATGCAAGCCCATGGCTGCCCTCCCATCAGATGAAGCCTGCAAGCGAGCGCTGCAGGCACGTGCTGAGGCAAAGGGGCAGCCCCGTCGGTCAGCCCCCAAGGAGCTGAGCCTAAACTGTGCTGCATCCCCATCCCTGCATGCTGCTGCTGCTCCCCCATTAACAGTGTCCATCAAAGGATGGGGCTTCCCATGGCAAAGGGGCTGGAGGCTCCTCCGCTGCCAAGGTCCACCTGGAAATGCACAGGAGCAAGCTCTGGGGCTGCTTGCAGGGATGGATCCATCAAAGCACAGGAAATGCAGGAAGATGCTCAACCTCTCCTGCTCACATTCCCGCTTTAGCTCCCAAAGCTGCCTTGCTGTGACATCACCCATCACGTATGACGTCACATATCACCGGCGCTTACGTAACGCAGCCGGGTATAAAAGCAGGCCCGTCGCTGTGTCTGGGTCAGGAGGGAAGAGCTCTGTGAGAGGTTGCGTGTCATGCCCATTTGATGTCATTTTGTGCCGTACGGTGCCGTACTGTTGCGTACCGTACCGTGCCCTACCGTGCTGCGCCATTCCGTACCCTGCCCTACCGTTCCGTACCATGCCGTACCATTCCGTGCCGTACCGTACCATGTCATTTCATTTCATTTCATTTCATTTCATTTCATTTCATTTCATTTCATTTCATTTCATGTCATTTTGTGGATACAGTGCCGTTCTGTACCGTACTGTGCCGTACTCTGCCGCGCCATACCGTACCATGCCCTACCGTTTTGTATCGTGTCGTGCCATTCCGTACTGTACCGTACCATATAATTTAATTATATGTAATTTCATTTCCTTTCCTTTCCTTTCCTTTCATTTCCATTTGATGTCATTTTGTGCTGCACAGTGCCGTACCGATGCATACCGTACTGGGCTGTTCCGTGCCGCGTGATACTGTACCCTGCCCTACCGTTTTGTACTGTGCTGTACCGTTCCGTGCTGTACCATACCATGTCATTTCATTTCATTTCATTTCATTTCATTTCATTTCAATTTCATTTCATTTCATTTCATTTCATTTCATTATTTCATTTCATTTATTTCATTTCATTTCATGTCATTTCATGTCATTTCATGTCA